>NW_027362768.1:235156997-235790796 GCF_046119375.1 Phyllobates terribilis | reverse complement strand
AAACGGTGGAAAAATGACTAAGTCCAAAAAAAAATTTTTTTCATCTTTTTTTAATTTTACCCCCGTGGGATATATATTCTACCCACACACATTTGGAACTCTCCTGGGGTACCTTCACACATATTATTGCCTCATTTAGTGGATATTTTCACAAAAAAGTGAAATTTTCAAAAATCCAGAAAATTGGCTGAAAACGACTAAATATCAAGGACTCATTGGGCGAATCGCTCTGGAACTGAAATCGGAACGCTCACTGACATTTGCCCTATCTGAAAGTCTGATAAACGCCGGAAAAAAGACTAAGTCTAAAAAAAAATTTTTTTCAATTTTACCCCCGTGGGATATATATTCTACCCACACACATTTGGAACTCTCCTGGGGTACCTTCACACATATTATTCCCTCATTTAGTGGATATTTTCACAAAAAAGTGAAATTTTCAAAAATCCAGAAAATTGGCTGAAAACGACTAAATATCAAGGACTCATTGGGCGAATCGCTCTGGAACTGAAATCGGAACGCTCACTGACATTTGCCCTATCTGAAAGTCTGATAAACGCCGGAAAAATGACTAAGTCCAAAAAAATTTTTTTTTCAACTTTTTTCAATTTTACCCCCGTGGGATATATATTCTACCCACACACATTTGGAACTCTCCTGGGGTACCTTCACACATATTATTCCCTCATTTAGTGGATATTTTCACTAAAAAGTATCATTTTCAAAAATCCAGAAAATTGGCTGAAAATGACTAAATATCAAGGACTCATTGGGCGAATCGCTCTGGAACTGAAATCGGAACGCTCACTGACATTTGCCCTATCTGAAAGTCTGATAAACGCCGGAAAAATGACAAAGTCCAAAAAAAAATTTTTTTTCAACTTTTTTCAATTTTACCCCCATGGGATATATATTCTACCCACACACATTTGGAACTCTCCTGGGGTACCCTCACACATATTATTCCCTCATTTAGTGGATATTTTCACAAAAATGTGAAATTTTCAAAAATCCAGAAAATTGGCTGAAAACGACTAAATATCAAGGACTCATTGGGCGAATCGCTCTGGAACTGAAATCGGAACGCTCACTGACATTTGTCCTATCTGAAAGTCTGATAAACGGTGGAAAAATGACTAAGTCCAAAAAAAAAATTTTTTTCAACTTTTTTCAATTTTACCCCCATGGGATATATATTCTACCCACACACATTTGGGACTCTCCTGGGGTACCTTCACACATATTATTGCCTCATTTAGTGGATATTTTCACAAAAAAGTGAAATTTTCAAAAATCTAGAAAATTGGCTGAAAACGACTAAATATCAAGGACTCATTGGGCGAATCGCTCTGGAACTGAAATCGGAACGCTCACTGACATTTGTCCTATCTGAAAGTCTGATAAACGGTGGAAAAATGACTAAGTCCAAAAAAAAATTTTTTTCATCTTTTTTTAATTTTACCCCCGTGGGATATATATTCTACCCACACACATTTGGAACTCTCCTGGGGTACCTTCACACATATTATTGCCTCATTTAGTGGATATTTTCACAAAAAAGTGAAATTTTCAAAAATCCAGAAAATTGGCTGAAAACGACTAAATATCAAGGACTCATTGGGCGAATCGCTCTGGAACTGAAATCGGAACGCTCACTGACATTTGTCCTATCTGAAAGTCTGATAAACGGTGGAAAAATGACTAAGTCCAAAAAAAAATTTTTTTCATCTTTTTTTAATTTTACCCCCGTGGGATATATATTCTACCCACACACATTTGGAACTCTCCTGGGGTACCTTCACACATATTATTGCCTCATTTAGTGGATATTTTCACAAAAAAGTGAAATTTTCAAAAATCCAGAAAATTGGCTGAAAACGACTAAATATCAAGGACTCATTGGGCGAATCGCTCTGGAACTGAAATCGGAACGCTCACTGACATTTGTCCTATCTGAAAGTCTGATAAACGGTGGAAAAATGACTAAGTCCAAAAAAAAAATTTTTTTCAACTTTTTTCAATTTTACCCCCATGGGATATATATTCTACCCACACACATTTGGAACTCTCCTGGGGTACCTTCACACATATTATTCCCTCATGTAGTGGATATTTTCACAAAAAAGTGAAATTTTCAAAAATCCAGAAAATTGGCTGAAAACGAATAAATATCAAGGACTCATTGGGCGAATCACTCTGGAACTGAAATCGGAACGCTCACTGACATTTGTCCTATCTGAAAGTCTGATAAACGGTGGAAAAATGACTAAGTCCAAAAAAAAATTTTTTTCATCTTTTTTTAATTTTACCCCCGTGGGATATATATTCTACCCACACACATTTGGAACTCTCCTGGGGTACCTTCACACATATTATTGCCTCATTTAGTGGATATTTTCACAAAAAAGTGAAATTTTCAAAAATCCAGAAAATTGGCTGAAAACGACTAAATATCAAGGACTCATTGGGCGAATCGCTCTGGAACTGAAATCGGAACGCTCACTGACATTTGCCCTATCTGAAAGTCTGATAAACGCCGGAAAAATGACTAAGTTCAAAAAAAATTTTTTTCAACTTTTTTCAATTTTACCCCCATGGGATATATATTCTACCCACACACATTTGGAACTCTCCTGGGGTACCTTCACACATATTATTCCCTCATGTAGTGGATATTTTCACAAAAAAGTGAAATTTTCAAAAATCCAGAAAATTGGCTGAAAACGAATAAATATCAAGGACTCATTGGGCGAATCGCTCTGGAACTGAAATCGGAACGCTCACTGACATTTGTCCTATCTGAAAGTCTGATAAACGGTGGAAAAATGACTAAGTCCAAAAAAAAATTTTTTTCATCTTTTTTTAATTTTACCCCCGTGGGATATATATTCTACCCACACACATTTGGAACTCTCCTGGGGTACCTTCACACATATTATTGCCTCATTTAGTGGATATTTTCACAAAAAAGTGAAATTTTCAAAAATCCAGAAAATTGGCTGAAAACGACTAAATATCAAGGACTCATTGGGCGAATCGCTCTGGAACTGAAATCGGAACGCTCACTGACATTTGCCCTATCTGAAAGTCTGATAAACGCCGGAAAAAAGACTAAGTCTAAAAAAAAATTTTTTTCAATTTTACCCCCGTGGGATATATATTCTACCCACACACATTTGGAACTCTCCTGGGGTACCTTCACACATATTATTCCCTCATTTAGTGGATATTTTCACAAAAAAGTGAAATTTTCAAAAATCCAGAAAATTGGCTGAAAACGACTAAATATCAAGGACTCATTGGGCGAATCGCTCTGGAACTGAAATCGGAACGCTCACTGACATTTGCCCTATCTGAAAGTCTGATAAACGCCGGAAAAATGACTAAGTCCAAAAAAATTTTTTTTTCAACTTTTTTCAATTTTACCCCCGTGGGATATATATTCTACCCACACACATTTGGAACTCTCCTGGGGTACCTTCACACATATTATTCCCTCATTTAGTGGATATTTTCACTAAAAAGTATCATTTTCAAAAATCCAGAAAATTGGCTGAAAATGACTAAATATCAAGGACTCATTGGGCGAATCGCTCTGGAACTGAAATCGGAACGCTCACTGACATTTGCCCTATCTGAAAGTCTGATAAACGCCGGAAAAATGACAAAGTCCAAAAAAAAATTTTTTTTCAACTTTTTTCAATTTTACCCCCATGGGATATATATTCTACCCACACACATTTGGAACTCTCCTGGGGTACCCTCACACATATTATTCCCTCATTTAGTGGATATTTTCACAAAAATGTGAAATTTTCAAAAATCCAGAAAATTGGCTGAAAACGACTAAATATCAAGGACTCATTGGGCGAATCGCTCTGGAACTGAAATCGGAACGCTCACTGACATTTGTCCTATCTGAAAGTCTGATAAACGGTGGAAAAATGACTAAGTCCAAAAAAAAAATTTTTTTCAACTTTTTTCAATTTTACCCCCATGGGATATATATTCTACCCACACACATTTGGGACTCTCCTGGGGTACCTTCACACATATTATTGCCTCATTTAGTGGATATTTTCACAAAAAAGTGAAATTTTCAAAAATCTAGAAAATTGGCTGAAAACGACTAAATATCAAGGACTCATTGGGCGAATCGCTCTGGAACTGAAATCGGAACGCTCACTGACATTTGTCCTATCTGAAAGTCTGATAAACGGTGGAAAAATGACTAAGTCCAAAAAAAAATTTTTTTCATCTTTTTTTAATTTTACCCCCGTGGGATATATATTCTACCCACACACATTTGGAACTCTCCTGGGGTACCTTCACACATATTATTGCCTCATTTAGTGGATATTTTCACAAAAAAGTGAAATTTTCAAAAATCCAGAAAATTGGCTGAAAACGACTAAATATCAAGGACTCATTGGGCGAATCGCTCTGGAACTGAAATCGGAACGCTCACTGACATTTGTCCTATCTGAAAGTCTGATAAACGGTGGAAAAATGACTAAGTCCAAAAAAAAATTTTTTTCATCTTTTTTTAATTTTACCCCCGTGGGATATATATTCTACCCACACACATTTGGAACTCTCCTGGGGTACCTTCACACATATTATTGCCTCATTTAGTGGATATTTTCACAAAAAAGTGAAATTTTCAAAAATCCAGAAAATTGGCTGAAAACGACTAAATATCAAGGACTCATTGGGCGAATCGCTCTGGAACTGAAATCGGAACGCTCACTGACATTTGTCCTATCTGAAAGTCTGATAAACGGTGGAAAAATGACTAAGTCCAAAAAAAAAATTTTTTTCAACTTTTTTTAATTTTACCCCCATGGGATATATATTCTACCCACACACATTTGGAACTCTCCTGGGGTACCTTCACACATATTATTGCCTCATTTAGTGGATATTTTCACAAAAAAGTGAAATTTTCAAAAATCCAGAAAATTGGCTGAAAACGACTAAATATCAAGGACTCATTGGGCGAATCGCTCTGGAACTGAAATCGGAACGCTCACTGACATTTGTCCTATCTGAAAGTCTGATAAACGGTGGAAAAATGACTAAGTCCAAAAAAAAAATTTTTTTCAACTTTTTTCAATTTTACCCCCATGGGATATATATTCTACCCACACACATTTGGGACTCTCCTGGGGTACCTTCACACATATTATTGCCTCATTTAGTGGATATTTTCACAAAAAAGTGAAATTTTCAAAAATCTAGAAAATTGGCTGAAAACGACTAAATATCAAGGACTCATTGGGCGAATCGCTCTGGAACTGAAATCGGAACGCTCACTGACATTTGTCCTATCTGAAAGTCTGATAAACGGTGGAAAAATGACTAAGTCCAAAAATAAATTTTTTTCATCTTTTTTTAATTTTACCCCCGTGGGATATATATTCTACCCACACACATTTGGAACTCTCCTGGGGTACCTTCACACATATTATTGCCTCATTTAGTGGATATTTTCACAAAAAAGTGAAATTTTCAAAAATCCAGAAAATTGGCTGAAAACGACTAAATATCAAGGACTCATTGGGCGAATCGCTCTGGAACTGAAATCGGAACGCTCACTGACATTTGTCCTATCTGAAAGTCTGATAAACGGTGGAAAAATGACTAAGTCCAAAAAAAAATTTTTTTCATCTTTTTTTAATTTTACCCCCGTGGGATATATATTCTACCCACACACATTTGGAACTCTCCTGGGGTACCTTCACACATATTATTGCCTCATTTAGTGGATATTTTCACAAAAAAGTGAAATTTTCAAAAATCCAGAAAATTGGCTGAAAACGACTAAATATCAAGGACTCATTGGGCGAATCGCTCTGGAACTGAAATCGGAACGCTCACTGACATTTGTCCTATCTGAAAGTCTGATAAACGGTGGAAAAATGACTAAGTCCAAAAAAAAAATTTTTTTCAACTTTTTTTAATTTTACCCCCATGGGATATATATTCTACCCACACACATTTGGAACTCTCCTGGGGTACCTTCACACATATTATTGCCTCATTTAGTGGATATTTTCACAAAAAAGTGAAATTTTCAAAAATCTAGAAAATTGGCTGAAAACGACTAAATATCAAGGACTCATTGGGCGAATCGCTCTGGAACTGAAATCGGAACGCTCACTGACATTTGCCCTATCTGAAAGTCTGATAAACGCCGGAAAAAAGACTAAGTCTAAAAAAAAATTTTTTTCAATTTTACCCCCGTGGGATATATATTCTACCCACACACATTTGGAACTCTCCTGGGGTACCTTCACACATATTATTCCCTCATTTAGTGGATATTTTCACAAAAAAGTGAAATTTTCAAAAATCCAGAAAATTGGCTGAAAACGACTAAATATCAAGGACTCATTGGGCGAATCGCTCTGGAACTGAAATCGGAACGCTCACTGACATTTGCCCTATCTGAAAGTCTGATAAACGCCGGAAAAATGACTAAGTCCAAAAAAAAAAATTTTTTCAACTTTTTTCAATTTTACCCCCATGGGATATATATTCTACCCACACACATTTGGAACTCTCCTGGGGTACCCTCACACATATTATTCCCTCATTTAGTGGATATTTTCACAAAAAAGTATCATTTTCAAAAATCCAGAAAATTGGCTGAAAATGACTAAATATCAAGGACTCATTGGGCGAATCGCTCTGGAACTGAAATCGGAATGCTCACTGACATTTGCCCTATCTGAAAGTCTGATAAACGCCGGAAAAATGACAAAGTCCAAAAAAAAATTTTTTTTCAACTTTTTTCAATTTTACCCCCATGGGATATATATTCTACCCACACACATTTGGAACTCTCCTGGGGTACCCTCACACATATTATTCCCTCATTTAGTGGATATTTTCACAAAAATTTGAAATTTTCAAAAATCCAGAAAATTGGCTGAAAACGACTAAATATCAAGGACTCATTGGGCGAATCGCTCTGGAAGTGAAATCGGAATGCTCACTGACCTTTGCCCTATCTGAAAGTCTGATAAACGCCGGAAAAATGACTAAGTCCCAAAAAATTTTTTTTTCAACTTTTTTCAATTTTACCCCCGTGGGATATATATTCTACCCACACACATTTGGAACTCTCCTGGGGTACCTTCACACATATTATTCCCTCATTTAGTGGATATTTTCACAAAAATGTGAAATTTTCAAAAATCCAGAAAATTGGCTGAAAACGACTAAATATCAAGGACTCATTGGGCGAATCGCTCTGGAACTGAAATCGGAACGCTCACTGACATTTGTCCTATCTGAAAGTCTGATGAACGGTGGAAAAATGACTAAGTCCAAAAAAAAATTTTTTTCATCTTTTTTTAATTTTACCCCCGTGGGATATATATTCTACCCACACACATTTGGAACTCTCCTGGGGTACCTTCACACATATTATTGCCTCATTTAGTGGATATTTTCACAAAAAAGTGAAATTTTCAAAAATCCAGAAAATTGGCTGAAAACGACTAAATATCAAGGACTCATTGGGCGAATCGCTCTGGAACTGAAATCGGAACGCTCACTGACATTTGTCCTATCTGAAAGTCTGATAAACGGTGGAAAAATGACTAAGTCCAAAAAAAAAATTTTTTTCAACTTTTTTCAATTTTACCCCCATGGGATATATATTCTACCCACACACATTTGGGACTCTCCTGGGGTACCTTCACACATATTATTGCCTCATTTAGTGGATATTTTCACAAAAAAGTGAAATTTTCAAAAATCTAGAAAATTGGCTGAAAACGACTAAATATCAAGGACTCATTGGGCGAATCGCTCTGGAACTGAAATCGGAACGCTCACTGACATTTGCCCTATCTGAAAGTCTGATAAACGCCGGAAAAAAGACTAAGTCTAAAAAAAAATTTTTTTCAATTTTACCCCCGTGGGATATATATTCTACCCACACACATTTGGAACTCTCCTGGGGTACCTTCACACATATTATTCCCTCATTTAGTGGATATTTTCACAAAAAAGTGAAATTTTCAAAAATCCAGAAAATTGGCTGAAAACGACTAAATATCAAGGACTCATTGGGCGAATCGCTCTGGAACTGAAATCGGAACGCTCACTGACATTTGTCCTATCTGAAAGTCTGATAAACGGTGGAAAAATGACTAAGTCCAAAAAAAAATTTTTTTCATCTTTTTTTAATTTTACCCCCGTGGGATATATATTCTACCCACACACATTTGGAACTCTCCTGGGGTACCTTCACACATATTATTGCCTCATTTAGTGGATATTTTCACAAAAAAGTGAAATTTTCAAAAATCCAGAAAATTGGCTGAAAACGACTAAATATCAAGGACTCATTGGGCGAATCGCTCTGGAACTGAAATCGGAACGCTCACTGACATTTGTCCTATCTGAAAGTCTGATAAACGGTGGAAAAATGACTAAGTCCAAAAAAAAAATTTTTTTCAACTTTTTTCAATTTTACCCCCATGGGATATATATTCTACCCACACACATTTGGAACTCTCCTGGGGTACCTTCACACATATTATTGCCTCATTTAGTGGATATTTTCACAAAAAAGTGAAATTTTCAAAAATCCAGAAAATTGGCTGAAAACGATTAAATAGCAAGGACTCATTGGGCGAATCGCTCTGGAACTGAAATCGGAACGCTCACTGACATTTGTCCTATCTGAAAGTCTGATAAACGGTGGAAAAATGACTAAGTCCAAAAAAAAAATTTTTTTCAACTTTTTTCAATTTTACCCCCATGGGATATATATTCTACCCACACACATTTGGAACTCTCCTGGGGTACCTTCACACATATTATTCCCTCATTTAGTGGATATTTTCACAAAAAAGTATCATTTTCAAAAATCCAGAAAATTGGCTGAAAATGACTAAATATCAAGGACTCATTGGGCGAATCGCTCTGGAACTGAAATCGGAACGCTCACTGACATTTGCCCTATCTGAAAGTCTGATAAACGCCGGAAAAATGACAAAGTCCAAAAAAAAATTTTTTTTCAACTTTTTTCAATTTTACCCCCATGGGATATATATTCTACCCACACACATTTGGAACTCTCCTGGGGTACCCTCACACATATTATTCCCTCATTTAGTGGATATTTTCACAAAAATGTGAAATTTTCAAAAATCCAGAAAATTGGCTGAAAACGACTAAATATCAAGGACTCATTGGGCGAATCGCTCTGGAACTGAAATCGGAACGCTCACTGACATTTGTCCTATCTGAAAGTCTGATAAACGGTGGAAAAATGACTAAGTCCAAAAAAAAAATTTTTTTCAACTTTTTTCAATTTTACCCCCATGGGATATATATTCTACCCACACACATTTGGGACTCTCCTGGGGTACCTTCACACATATTATTGCCTCATTTAGTGGATATTTTCACAAAAAAGTGAAATTTTCAAAAATCTAGAAAATTGGCTGAAAACGACTAAATATCAAGGACTCATTGGGCGAATCGCTCTGGAACTGAAATCGGAACGCTCACTGACATTTGTCCTATCTGAAAGTCTGATAAACGGTGGAAAAATGACTAAGTCCAAAAAAAAAATTTTTTTCAACTTTTTTCAATTTTACCCCCATGGGATATATATTCTACCCACACACATTTGGGACTCTCCTGGGGTACCTTCACACATATTATTGCCTCATTTAGTGGATATTTTCACAAAAAAGTGAAATTTTCAAAAATCTAGAAAATTGGCTGAAATATCAAGGACTCATTGGGCGAATCGCTCTGGAACTGAAATCGGAACGCTCACTGACATTTGTCCTATCTGAAAGTCTGATAAACGGTGGAAAAATGACTAAGTCCAAAAAAAAATTTTTTTCATCTTTTTTTAATTTTACCCCCGTGGGATATATATTCTACCCACACACATTTGGAACTCTCCTGGGGTACCTTCACACATATTATTGCCTCATTTAGTGGATATTTTCACAAAAAAGTGAAATTTTCAAAAATCCAGAAAATTGGCTGAAAACGACTAAATATCAAGGACTCATTGGGCGAATCGCTCTGGAACTGAAATCGGAACGCTCACTGACATTTGTCCTATCTGAAAGTCTGATAAACGGTGGAAAAATGACTAAGTCCAAAAAAAAAATTTTTTTCAACTTTTTTCAATTTTACCCCCATGGGATATATATTCTACCCACACACATTTGGAACTCTCCTGGGGTACCTTCACACATATTATTGCCTCATTTAGTGGATATTTTCACAAAAAAGTGAAATTTTCAAAAATCCAGAAAATTGGCTGAAAACGACTAAATATCAAGGACTCATTGGGCGAATCGCTCTGGAACTGAAATCGGAACGCTCACTGACATTTGTCCTATCTGAAAGTCTGATAAACGGTGGAAAAATGACTAAGTCCAAAAAAAAAAATTTTTTCAACTTTTTTCAATTTTACCCCCGTGGGATATATATTCTACCCACACACATTTGGAACTCTCCTGGGGTACCTTCACACATATTATTCCCTCATTTAGTGGATATTTTCACAAAAAAGTATCATTTTCAAAAATCCAGAAAATTGGCTGAAAATGACTAAATATCAAGGACTCATTGGGCGAATCGCTCTGGAACTGAAATCGGAACGCTCACTGACATTTGCCCTATCTGAAAGTCTGATAAACGCCGGAAAAATGACAAAGTCCAAAAAAAAATTTTTTTTCAACTTTTTTCAATTTTACCCCCATGGGATATATATTCTACCCACACACATTTGGAACTCTCCTGGGGTACCCTCACACATATTATTCCCTCATTTAGTGGATATTTTCACAAAAATGTGAAATTTTCAAAAATCCAGAAAATTGGCTGAAAACGACTAAATATCAAGGACTCATTGGGCGAATCGCTCTGGAACTGAAATCGGAACGCTCACTGACATTTGTCCTATCTGAAAGTCTGATAAACGGTGGAAAAATGACTAAGTCCAAAAAAAAAAATTTTTTCAACTTTTTTCAATTTTACCCCCATGGGATATATATTCTACCCACACACATTTGGAACTCTCCTGGGGTACCTTCACACATATTATTCCCTCATGTAGTGGATATTTTCACAAAAAAGTGAAATTTTCAAAAATCCAGAAAATTGGCTGAAAACGAATAAATATCAAGGACTCATTGGGCGAATCACTCTGGAACTGAAATCGGAACGCTCACTGACATTTGTCCTATCTGAAAGTCTGATAAACGGTGGAAAAATGACTAAGTCCAAAAAAAAATTTTTTTCATCTTTTTTTAATTTTACCCCCGTGGGATATATATTCTACCCACACACATTTGGAACTCTCCTGGGGTACCTTCACACATATTATTGCCTCATTTAGTGGATATTTTCACAAAAAAGTGAAATTTTCAAAAATCCAGAAAATTGGCTGAAAACGACTAAATATCAAGGACTCATTGGGCGAATCGCTCTGGAACTGAAATCGGAACGCTCACTGACATTTGCCCTATCTGAAAGTCTGATAAACGCCGGAAAAATGACTAAGTTCAAAAAAAATTTTTTTCAACTTTTTTCAATTTTACCCCCATGGGATATATATTCTACCCACACACATTTGGAACTCTCCTGGGGTACCTTCACACATATTATTCCCTCATGTAGTGGATATTTTCACAAAAAAGTGAAATTTTCAAAAATCCAGAAAATTGGCTGAAAACGAATAAATATCAAGGACTCATTGGGCGAATCGCTCTGGAACTGAAATCGGAACGCTCACTGACATTTGTCCTATCTGAAAGTCTGATAAACGGTGGAAAAATGACTAAGTCCAAAAAAAAATTTTTTTCATCTTTTTTTAATTTTACCCCCGTGGGATATATATTCTACCCACACACATTTGGAACTCTCCTGGGGTACCGCACACATATTATTGCCTCATTTAGTGGATATTTTCACAAAAAAGTGAAATTTTCAAAAATCCAGAAAATTGGCTGAAAACGACTAAATATCAAGGACTCATTGGGCGAATCGCTCTGGAACTGAAATCGGAACGCTCACTGACATTTGTCCTATCTGAAAGTCTGATAAACGGTGGAAAAATGACTAAGTCCAAAAAAAAAATTTTTTTCAACTTTTTTCAATTTTACCCCCATGGGATATATATTCTACCCACACACATTTGGAACTCTCCTGGGGTACCTTCACACATATTATTGCCTCATTTAGTGGATATTTTCACAAAAAAGTGAAATTTTCAAAAATCCAGAAAATTGGCTGAAAACGACTAAATATCAAGGACTCATTGGGCGAATCGCTCTGGAACTGAAATCGGAACGCTCACTGACATTTGTCCTATCTGAAAGTCTGATAAACGGTGGAAAAATGACTAAGTCCAAAAAAAAAAATTTTTTCAACTTTTTTCAATTTTACCCCCATGGGATATATATTCTACCCACACACATTTGGAACTCTCCTGGGGTACCTTCACACATATTATTCCCTCATTTAGTGGATATTTTCACAAAAAAGTATCATTTTCAAAAATCCAGAAAATTGGCTGAAAATGACTAAATATCAAGGACTCATTGGGCGAATCGCTCTGGAGCTGAAATCGGAACGCTCACTGACATTTGCCCTATCTGAAAGTCTGATAAACGCCGGAAAAATGACAAAGTCCAAAAAAAAATTTTTTTTCAACTTTTTTCAATTTTACCCCCATGGGATATATATTCTACCCACACACATTTGGAACTCTCCTGGGGTACCCTCACACATATTATTCCCTCATTTAGTGGATATTTTCACAAAAATGTGAAATTTTCAAAAATCCAGAAAATTGGCTGAAAACGACTAAATATCAAGGACTCATTGGACGAATCGCTCTGGAACTGAAATCGGAACGCTCACTGACATTTGTCCTATCTGAAAGTCTGATAAACGGTGGAAAAATGACTAAGTCCAAAAAAAAAATTTTTTTCAACTTTTTTCAATTTTACCCCCATGGGATATATATTCTACCCACACACATTTGGAACTCTCCTGGGGTACCTTCACACATATTATTCCCTCATGTAGTGGATATTTTCACAAAAAAGTGAAATTTTCAAAAATCCAGAAAATTGGCTGAAAACGAATAAATATCAAGGACTCATTGGGCGAATCACTCTGGAACTGAAATCGGAACGCTCACTGACATTTGTCCTATCTGAAAGTCTGATAAACGGTGGAAAAATGACTAAGTCCAAAAAAAAATTTTTTTCATCTTTTTTTAATTTTACCCCCGTGGGATATATATTCTACCCACACACATTTGGAACTCTCCTGGGGTACCTTCACACATATTATTGCCTCATTTAGTGGATATTTTCACAAAAAAGTGAAATTTTCAAAAATCCAGAAAATTGGCTGAAAACGACTAAATATCAAGGACTCATTGGGCGAATCGCTCTGGAACTGAAATCGGAACGCTCACTGACATTTGCCCTATCTGAAAGTCTGATAAACGCCGGAAAAATGACTAAGTTCAAAAAAAATTTTTTTCAACTTTTTTCAATTTTACCCCCATGGGATATATATTCTACCCACACACATTTGGAACTCTCCTGGGGTACCTTCACACATATTATTCCCTCATTTAGTGGATATTTTCACAAAAAAGTATCATTTTCAAAAATCCAGAAAATTGGCTGAAAATGACTAAATATCAAGGACTCATTGGGCGAATCGCTCTGGAACTGAAATCGGAACGCTCACTGACATTTGCTCTATCTGAAAGTCTGATAAACGCCGGAAAAATGACAAAGTCCAAAAAAAAATTTTTTTTCAACTTTTTTCAATTTTACCCCCATGGGATATATATTCTACCCACACACATTTGGAACTCTCCTGGGGTACCCTCACACATATTATTCCCTCATTTAGTGGATATTTTCACAAAAATGTGAAATTTTCAAAAATCCAGAAAATTGGCTGAAAACGACTAAATATCAAGGACTCATTGGGCGAATCGCTCTGGAACTGAAATCGGAACGCTCACTGACATTTGTCCTATCTGAAAGTCTGATAAACGGTGGAAAAATGACTAAGTCCAAAAAAAAAATTTTTTTCAACTTTTTTCAATTTTACCCCCATGGGATATATATTCTACCCACACACATTTGGAACTCTCCTGGGGTACCTTCACACATATTATTCCCTCATGTAGTGGATATTTTCACAAAAAAGTGAAATTTTCAAAAATCCAGAAAATTGGCTGAAAACGACTAAATATCAAGGACTCATTGGGCGAATCGCTCTGGAACTGAAATCGGAACGCTCACTGACATTTGTCCTATCTGAAAGTCTGATAAACGGTGGAAAAATGACTAAGTCCAAAAAAAAATTTTTTTCATCTTTTTTTAATTTTACCCCCGTGGGATATATATTCTACCCACACACATTTGGAACTCTCCTGGGGTACCTTCACACATATTATTGCCTCATTTAGTGGATATTTTCACAAAAAAGTGAAATTTTCAAAAATCCAGAAAATTGGCTGAAAACGACTAAATATCAAGGACTCATTGGGCGAATCGCTCTGGAACTGAAATCGGAACGCTCACTGACATTTGCCCTATCTGAAAGTCTGATAAACGCCGGAAAAAAGACTAAGTCTAAAAAAAAATTTTTTTCAATTTTACCCCCGTGGGATATATATTCTACCCACACACATTTGGAACTCTCCTGGGGTACCTTCACACATATTATTCCCTCATTTAGTGGATATTTTCACAAAAAAGTGAAATTTTCAAAAATCCAGAAAATTGGCTGAAAACGACTAAATATCAAGGACTCATTGGGCGAAATGCTCTGGAACTGAAATCGGAACGCTCACTGACATTTGTCCTATCTGAAAGTCTGATAAACGGTGGAAAAATGACTAAGTCCAAAAAAAAATTTTTTTCATCTTTTTTTAATTTTACCCCCGTGGGATATATATTCTACCCACACACATTTGGAACTCTCCTGGGGTACCTTCACACATATTATTGCCTCATTTAGTGGATATTTTCACAAAAAAGTGAAATTTTCAAAAATCCAGAAAATTGGCTGAAAACGACTAAATATCAAGGACTCATTGGGCGAATCGCTCTGGAACTGAAATCGGAACGCTCACTGACATTTGTCCTATCTGAAAGTCTGATAAACGGTGGAAAAATGACTAAGTCCAAAAAAAAAATTTTTTTCAACTTTTTTCAATTTTACCCCCATGGGATATATATTCTACCCACACACATTTGGAACTCTCCTGGGGTACCTTCACACATATTATTGCCTCATTTAGTGGATATTTTCACAAAAAAGTGAAATTTTCAAAAATCCAGAAAATTGGCTGAAAACGACTAAATATCAAGGACTCATTGGGCGAATCGCTCTGGAACTGAAATCGGAACGCTCACTGACATTTGTCCTATCTGAAAGTCTGATAAACGGTGGAAAAATGACTAAGTCCAAAAAAAAAATTTTTTTCAACTTTTTTCAATTTTACCCCCATGGGATATATATTCTACCCACACACATTTGGAACTCTCCTGGGGTACCTTCACACATATTATTCCCTCATGTAGTGGATATTTTCACAAAAAAGTGAAATTTTCAAAAATCCAGAAAATTGGCTGAAAACGACTAAATATCAAGGACTCATTGGGCGAATCGCTCTGGAACTGAAATCGGAACGCTCACTGACATTTGCCCTATCTGAAAGTCTGATAAACGCCGGAAAAAAGACTAAGTCGAAAAAAAAATTTTTTTCAATTTTACCCCCGTGGGATATATATTCTACCCACACACATTTGGAACTCTCCTGGGGTACCTTCACACATATTATTCCCTCATTTAGTGGATATTTTCACAAAAAAGTATCATTTTCAAAAATCCAGAAAATTGGCTGAAAATGACTAAATATCAAGGACTCATTGGGCGAATCGCTCTGGAACTGAAATCGGAACGCTCACTGACATTTGCCCTATCTGAAAGTCTGATAAACGCCGGAAAAATGACAAAGTCCAAAAAAAAATTTTTTTTCAACTTTTTTCAATTTTACCCCCATGGGATATATATTCTACCCACACACATTTGGAACTCTCCTGGGGTACCCTCACACATATTATTCCCTCATTTAGTGGATATTTTCACAAAAATGTGAAATTTTCAAAAATCCAGAAAATTGGCTGAAAACGACTAAATATCAAGGACTCATTGGGCGAATCGCTCTGGAACTGAAATCGGAACGCTCACTGACATTTGTCCTATCTGAAAGTCAGATAAACGGTGGAAAAATGACTAAGTCCAAAAAAAAAATTTTTTTCAACTTTTTTCAATTTTACCCCCATGGGATATATATTCTACCCACACACATTTGGAACTCTCCTGGGGTACCTTCACACATATTATTCCCTCATTTAGTGGATATTTTCACAAAAAAGTGAAATTTTCAAAAATCCAGAAAATTGGCTGAAAACGAATAAATATCAAGGACTCATTGGGCGAATCGCTCTGGAACTGAAATCGGAACGCTCACTGACATTTGTCCTATCTGAAAGTCTGATAAACGGTGGAAAAATGACTAAGTCCAAAAAAAAAATTTTTTTCAACTTTTTTCAATTTTACCCCCGTGGGATATATATTCTACCCACACACATTTGGAACTCTCCTGGGGTACCTTCACACATATTATTGCCTCATTTAGTGGATATTTTCACAAAAAAGTGAAATTTTCAAAAATCCAGAAAATTGGCTGAAAACGACTAAATATCAAGGACTCATTGGGCGAATCGCTCTGGAACTGAAATCGGAACGCTCACTGACATTTGCCCTATCTGAAAGTCTGATAAACGCCGGAAAAATGACTAAGTCCAAAAAAAATTTTTTTTCAACTTTTTTCAATTTTACCCCCGTGGGATATATATTCTACCCACACACATTTGGAACTCTCCTGGGGTACCTTCACACATATTATTCCCTCATTTAGTGGATATTTTCACAAAAAAGTATCATTTTCAAAAATCCAGAAAATTGGCTGAAAATGACTAAATATCAAGGACTCATTGGGCGAATCGCTCTGGAACTGAAATCGGAACGCTCACTGACATTTGCCCTATCTGAAAGTCTGATAAACGCCGGAAAAATGACAAAGTCCAAAAAAAAATTTTTTTTCAACTTTTTTCAATTTTACCCCCATGGGATATATATTCTACCCACACACATTTGGAACTCTCCTGGGGTACCCTCACACATATTATTCCCTCATTTAGTGGATATTTTCACAAAAATGTGAAATTTTCAAAAATCCAGAAAATTGGCTGAAAACGACTAAATATCAAGGACTCATTGGGCGAATCGCTCTGGAACTGAAATCGGAACGCTCACTGACATTTGTCCTATCTGAAAGTCTGATAAACGGTGGAAAAATGACTAAGTCCAAAAAAAAAATTTTTTTCAACTTTTTTCAATTTTACCCCCATGGGATATATATTCTACCCACACACATTTGGAACTCTCCTGGGGTACCTTCACACATATTATTCCCTCATTTAGTGGATATTTTCACAAAAAAGTGAAATTTTCAAAAATCCAGAAAATTGGCTGAAAACGAATAAATATCAAGGACTCATTGGGCGAATCGCTCTGGAACTGAAATCGGAACGCTCACTGACATTTGTCCTATCTGAAAGTCTGATAAACGGTGGAAAAATGACTAAGTCCAAAAAAAAAATTTTTTTCAACTTTTTTCAATTTTACCCCCATGGGATATATATTCTACCCACACACATTTGGAACTCTCCTGGGGTACCTTCACACATATTATTCCCTCATTTAGTGGATATTTTCACAAAAAAGTATCATTTTCAAAAATCCAGAAAATTGGCTGAAAATGACTAAATATCAAGGACTCATTGGGCGAATCGCTCTGGAACTGAAATCGGAACGCTCACTGACATTTGCCCTATCTGAAAGTCTGATAAACGCCGGAAAAATGACAAAGTCCAAAAAAAAATTTTTTTTCAACTTTTTTCAATTTTACCCCCATGGGATATATATTCTACCCACACACATTTGGAACTCTCCTGGGGTACCCTCACACATATTATTCCCTCATTTAGTGGATATTTTCACAAAAAAGTGAAATTTTCAAAAATCCAGAAAATTGGCTGAAAACGAATAAATATCAAGGACTCATTGGGCGAATCGCTCTGGAACTGAAATCGGAACGCTCACTGACATTTGTCCTATCTGAAAGTCTGATAAACGGTGGAAAAATGACTAAGTCCAAAAAAAAAATTTTTTTCAACTTTTTTCAATTTTACCCCCATGGGATATATATTCTACCCACACACATTTGGAACTCTCCTGGGGTACCTTCACACATATTATTCCCTCATTTAGTGGATATTTTCACAAAAAAGTGAAATTTTCAAAAATCCAGAAAATTGGCTGAAAACGAATAAATATCAAGGACTCATTGGCCGAATCGCTCTGGAACTGAAATCGGAACGCTCACTGACATTTGTCCTATCTGAAAGTCTGATAAACGCCGGAAAAATGACTAAGTCCAAAAAAAATTTTTTTTCAACTTTTTTCAATTTTACCCCCGTGGGATATATATTCTACCCACACACATTTGGAACTCTCCTGGGGTACCTTCACACATATTATTCCCTCATTTAGTGGATATTTTCACAAAAAAGTATCATTTTCAAAAATCCAGAAAATTGGCTGAAAATGACTAAATATCAAGGACTCATTGGGCGAATCGCTCTGGAACTGAAATCGGAACGCTCACTGACATTTGCCCTATCTGAAAGTCTGATAAACGCCGGAAAAATGACAAAGTCCAAAAAAAAATTTTTTTTCAACTTTTTTCAATTTTACCCCCATGGGATATATATTCTACCCACACACATTTGGAACTCTCCTGGGGTACCCTCACACATATTATTCCCTCATTTAGTGGATATTTTCACAAAAATGTGAAATTTTCAAAAATCCAGAAAATTGGCTGAAAACGACTAAATATCAAGGACTCATTGGGCGAATCGCTCTGGAACTGAAATCGGAACGCTCACTGACATTTGTCCTATCTGAAAGTCTGATAAACGGTGGAAAAATGACTAAGTCCAAAAAAAAAATTTTTTTCAACTTTTTTCAATTTTACCCCCATGGGATATATATTCTACCCACACACATTTGGAACTCTCCTGGGGTACCTTCACACATATTATTCCCTCATTTAGTGGATATTTTCACAAAAAAGTGAAATTTTCAAAAATCCAGAAAATTGGCTGAAAACGAATAAATATCAAGGACTCATTGGGCGAATCGCTCTGGAACTGAAATCGGAACGCTCACTGACATTTGTCCTATCTGAAAGTCTGATAAACGGTGGAAAAATGACTAAGTCCAAAAAAAAAATTTTTTTCAACTTTTTTCAATTTTACCCCCATGGGATATATATTCTACCCACACACATTTGGAACTCTCCTGGGGTACCTTCACACATATTATTCCCTCATTTAGTGGATATTTTCACAAAAAAGTATCATTTTCAAAAATCCAGAAAATTGGCTGAAAATGACTAAATATCAAGGACTCATTGGGCGAATCGCTCTGGAACTGAAATCGGAACGCTCACTGACATTTGCCCTATCTGAAAGTCTGATAAACGCCGGAAAAATGACAAAGTCCAAAAAAAAATTTTTTTTCAACTTTTTTCAATTTTACCCCCATGGGATATATATTCTACCCACACACATTTGGAACTCTCCTGGGGTACCCTCACACATATTATTCCCTCATTTAGTGGATATTTTCACAAAAAAGTGAAATTTTCAAAAATCCAGAAAATTGGCTGAAAACGAATAAATATCAAGGACTCATTGGGCGAATCGCTCTGGAACTGAAATCGGAACGCTCACTGACATTTGTCCTATCTGAAAGTCTGATAAACGGTGGAAAAATGACTAAGTCCAAAAAAAAAATTTTTTTCAACTTTTTTCAATTTTACCCCCATGGGATATATATTCTACCCACACACATTTGGAACTCTCCTGGGGTACCTTCACACATATTATTCCCTCATTTAGTGGATATTTTCACAAAAAAGTGAAATTTTCAAAAATCCAGAAAATTGGCTGAAAACGAATAAATATCAAGGACTCATTGGCCGAATCGCTCTGGAACTGAAATCGGAACGCTCACTGACATTTGTCCTATCTGAAAGTCTGATAAACGCCGGAAAAATGACTAAGTCCAAAAAAAATTTTTTTTCAACTTTTTTTAATTTTACCCCCGTGGGATATATATTCTACCCACACACATTTGGAACTCTCCTGGGGTACCTTCACACATATTATTGCCTCATTTAGTGGATATTTTCACAAAAAAGTGAAATTTTCAAAAATCCAGAAAATTGGCTGAAAACGACTAAATATCAAGGACTCATTGGGCGAATCGCTCTGGAACTGAAATCGGAACGCTCACTGACATTTGCCCTATCTGAAAGTCTGATAAACGCCGGAAAAATGACTAAGTCCAAAAAAAATTTTTTTTCAACTTTTTTCAATTTTACCCCCGTGGGATATATATTCTACCCACACACATTTGGAACTCTCCTGGGGTACCTTCACACATATTATTCCCTCATTTAGTGGATATTTTCACAAAAAAGTATCATTTTCAAAAATCCAGAAAGTTGGCTGAAAATGACTAAATATCAAGGACTCATTGGGCGAATCGCTCTGGAACTGAAATCGGAACGCTCACTGACATTTGCCCTATCTGAAAGTCTGATAAACGCCGGAAAAATGACAAAGTCCAAAAAAAAATTTTTTTTCAACTTTTTTCAATTTTACCCCCATGGGATATATATTCTACCCACACACATTTGGAACTCTCCTGGGGTACCCTCACACATATTATTCCCTCATTTAGTGGATATTTTCACAAAAATGTGAAATTTTCAAAAATCCAGAAAATTGGCTGAAAACGACTAAATATCAAGGACTCATTGGGCGAATCGCTCTGGAACTGAAATCGGAACGCTCACTGACATTTGTCCTATCTGAAAGTCTGATAAACGGTGGAAAAATGACTAAGTCCAAAAAAAAAATTTTTTTCAACTTTTTTCAATTTTACCCCCATGGGATATATATTCTACCCACACACATTTGGAACTCTCCTGGGGTACCTTCACACATATTATTCCCTCATTTAGTGGATATTTTCACAAAAAAGTGAAATTTTCAAAAATCCAGAAAATTGGCTGAAAACGACTAAATATCAAGGACTCATTGGCCGAATCGCTCTGGAACTGAAATCGGAACGCTCACTGACATTTGTCCTATCTGAAAGTCTGATAAACGGTGGAAAAATGACTAAGTCCAAAAAAAAATTTTTTTCATCTATTTTTAATTTTACCCCCGTGGGATATATATTCTACCCACACACATTTGGAACTCTCCTGGGGTACCTTCACACATATTATTCCCTCATTTAGTGGATATTTTCACAAAAAAGTGAAATTTTCAAAAATCCAGAAAATTGGCTGAAAACGAATAAATATCAAGGACTCATTGGGCGAATCGCTCTGGAACTGAAATCGGAACGCTCACTGACATTTGTCCTATCTGAAAGTCTGATAAACGGTGGAAAAATGACTAAGTCCAAAAAAAATTTTTTTTCAACTTTTTTTAATTTTACCCCCGTGGGATATATATTCTACCCACACACATTTGGAACTCTCCTGGGGTACCTTCACACATATTATTGCCTCATTTAGTGGATATTTTCACAAAAAAGTGAAATTTTCAAAAATCCAGAAAATTGGCTGAAAACGACTAAATATCAAGGACTCATTGGGAGAATCGCTCTGGAACTGAAATCGGAATGCTCACTGACATTTGCCCTATCTGAAAGTCTGATAAACGCCGGAAAAATGACTAAGTCCAAAAAAAAAAATTTTTTCAACTTTTTTCAATTTTACCCCCATGGGATATATATTCTACCCACACACATTTGGAACTCTCCTGGGGTACCCTCACACATATTATTCCCTCATTTAGTGGATATTTTCACAAAAAAGTATCATTTTCAAAAATCCAGAAAATTGGCTGAAAATGACTAAATATCAAGGACTCATTGGGCGAATCGCTCTGGAACTGAAATCGGAACGCTCACTGACATTTGTCCTATCTGAAAGTCTGATAAACGGTGGAAAAATGACTAAGTCCAAAAAAAAATTTTTTTCATCTTTTTTTAATTTTACCCCCGTGGGATATATATTCTACCCACACACATTTGGAACTCTCCTGGGGTACCTTCACACATATTATTGCCTCATTTAGTGGATATTTTCACAAAAAAGTGAAATTTTCAAAAATCCAGAAAATTGGCTGAAAACGACTAAATATCAAGGACTCATTGGGCGAATCGCTCTGGAACTGAAATCGGAACGCTCACTGACATTTGCCCTATCTGAAAGTCTGATAAACGCCGGAAAAAAGACTAAGTCTAAAAAAAAATTTTTTTCAATTTTACCCCCGTGGGATATATATTCTACCCACACACATTTGGAACTCTCCTGGGGTACCTTCACACATATTATTCCCTCATTTAGTGGATATTTTCACAAAAAAGTGAAATTTTCAAAAATCCAGAAAATTGGCTGAAAACGAATAAATATCAAGGACTCATTGGGCGAATCGCTCTGGAACTGAAATCGGAACGCTCACTGACATTTGTCCTATCTGAAAGTCTGATAAACGGTGGAAAAATGACTAAGTCCAAAAAAAATTTTTTTTCAACTTTTTTTAATTTTACCCCCGTGGGATATATATTCTACCCACACACATTTGGAACTCTCCTGGGGTACCTTCACACATATTATTCCCTCATTTAGTGGATATTTTCACAAAAAAGTGAAATTTTCAAAAATCCAGAAAATTGGCTGAAAACGAATAAATATCAAGGACTCATTGGGCGAATCGCTCTGGAACTGAAATCGGAACGCTCACTGACATTTGTCCTATCTGAAAGTCTGATAAACGGTGGAAAAATGACTAAGTCCAAAAAAAAAATTTTTTTCAACTTTTTTCAATTTTACCCCCATGGGATATATATTCTACCCACACACATTTGGAACTCTCCTGGGGTACCTTCACACATATTATTCCCTCATTTAGTGGATATTTTCACAAAAAAGTATCATTTTCAAAAATCCAGAAAATTGGCTGAAAATGACTAAATATCAAGGACTCATTGGGCGAATCGCTCTGGAACTGAAATCGGAACGCTCACTGACATTTGCCCTATCTGAAAGTCTGATAAACGCCGGAAAAATGACAAAGTCCAAAAAAAAATTTTTTTTCAACTTTTTTCAATTTTACCCCCATGGGATATATATTCTACCCACACACATTTGGAACTCTCCTGGGGTACCCTCACACATATTATTCCCTCATTTAGTGGATATTTTCACAAAAAAGTGAAATTTTCAAAAATCCAGAAAATTGGCTGAAAACGAATAAATATCAAGGACTCATTGGGCGAATCGCTCTGGAACTGAAATCGGAACGCTCACTGACATTTGTCCTATCTGAAAGTCTGATAAACGGTGGAAAAATGACTAAGTCCAAAAAAAAAATTTTTTTCAACTTTTTTCAATTTTACCCCCATGGGATATATATTCTACCCACACACATTTGGAACTCTCCTGGGGTACCTTCACACATATTATTCCCTCATTTAGTGGATATTTTCACAAAAAAGTGAAATTTTCAAAAATCCAGAAAATTGGCTGAAAACGAATAAATATCAAGGACTCATTGGCCGAATCGCTCTGGAACTGAAATCGGAACGCTCACTGACATTTGTCCTATCTGAAAGTCTGATAAACGCCGGAAAAATGACTAAGTCCAAAAAAAATTTTTTTTCAACTTTTTTTAATTTTACCCCCGTGGGATATATATTCTACCCACACACATTTGGAACTCTCCTGGGGTACCTTCACACATATTATTGCCTCATTTAGTGGATATTTTCACAAAAAAGTGAAATTTTCAAAAATCCAGAAAATTGGCTGAAAACGACTAAATATCAAGGACTCATTGGGCGAATCGCTCTGGAACTGAAATCGGAACGCTCACTGACATTTGCCCTATCTGAAAGTCTGATAAACGCCGGAAAAATGACTAAGTCCAAAAAAAATTTTTTTTCAACTTTTTTCAATTTTACCCCCGTGGGATATATATTCTACCCACACACATTTGGAACTCTCCTGGGGTACCTTCACACATATTATTCCCTCATTTAGTGGATATTTTCACAAAAAAGTATCATTTTCAAAAATCCAGAAAGTTGGCTGAAAATGACTAAATATCAAGGACTCATTGGGCGAATCGCTCTGGAACTGAAATCGGAACGCTCACTGACATTTGCCCTATCTGAAAGTCTGATAAACGCCGGAAAAATGACAAAGTCCAAAAAAAAATTTTTTTTCAACTTTTTTCAATTTTACCCCCATGGGATATATATTCTACCCACACACATTTGGAACTCTCCTGGGGTACCCTCACACATATTATTCCCTCATTTAGTGGATATTTTCACAAAAATGTGAAATTTTCAAAAATCCAGAAAATTGGCTGAAAACGACTAAATATCAAGGACTCATTGGGCGAATCGCTCTGGAACTGAAATCGGAACGCTCACTGACATTTGTCCTATCTGAAAGTCTGATAAACGGTGGAAAAATGACTAAGTCCAAAAAAAAAATTTTTTTCAACTTTTTTCAATTTTACCCCCATGGGATATATATTCTACCCACACACATTTGGAACTCTCCTGGGGTACCTTCACACATATTATTCCCTCATTTAGTGGATATTTTCACAAAAAAGTGAAATTTTCAAAAATCCAGAAAATTGGCTGAAAACGACTAAATATCAAGGACTCATTGGCCGAATCGCTCTGGAACTGAAATCGGAACGCTCACTGACATTTGTCCTATCTGAAAGTCTGATAAACGGTGGAAAAATGACTAAGTCCAAAAAAAAATTTTTTTCATCTATTTTTAATTTTACCCCCGTGGGATATATATTCTACCCACACACATTTGGAACTCTCCTGGGGTACCTTCACACATATTATTCCCTCATTTAGTGGATATTTTCACAAAAAAGTGAAATTTTCAAAAATCCAGAAAATTGGCTGAAAACGAATAAATATCAAGGACTCATTGGGCGAATCGCTCTGGAACTGAAATCGGAACGCTCACTGACATTTGTCCTATCTGAAAGTCTGATAAACGGTGGAAAAATGACTAAGTCCAAAAAAAATTTTTTTTCAACTTTTTTTAATTTTACCCCCGTGGGATATATATTCTACCCACACACATTTGGAACTCTCCTGGGGTACCTTCACACATATTATTGCCTCATTTAGTGGATATTTTCACAAAAAAGTGAAATTTTCAAAAATCCAGAAAATTGGCTGAAAACGACTAAATATCAAGGACTCATTGGGAGAATCGCTCTGGAACTGAAATCGGAATGCTCACTGACATTTGCCCTATCTGAAAGTCTGATAAACGCCGGAAAAATGACTAAGTCCAAAAAAAAAAATTTTTTCAACTTTTTTCAATTTTACCCCCATGGGATATATATTCTACCCACACACATTTGGAACTCTCCTGGGGTACCCTCACACATATTATTCCCTCATTTAGTGGATATTTTCACAAAAAAGTATCATTTTCAAAAATCCAGAAAATTGGCTGAAAATGACTAAATATCAAGGACTCATTGGGCGAATCGCTCTGGAACTGAAATCGGAACGCTCACTGACATTTGTCCTATCTGAAAGTCTGATAAACGGTGGAAAAATGACTAAGTCCAAAAAAAAATTTTTTTCATCTTTTTTTAATTTTACCCCCGTGGGATATATATTCTACCCACACACATTTGGAACTCTCCTGGGGTACCTTCACACATATTATTGCCTCATTTAGTGGATATTTTCACAAAAAAGTGAAATTTTCAAAAATCCAGAAAATTGGCTGAAAACGACTAAATATCAAGGACTCATTGGGCGAATCGCTCTGGAACTGAAATCGGAACGCTCACTGACATTTGCCCTATCTGAAAGTCTGATAAACGCCGGAAAAAAGACTAAGTCTAAAAAAAAATTTTTTTCAATTTTACCCCCGTGGGATATATATTCTACCCACACACATTTGGAACTCTCCTGGGGTACCTTCACACATATTATTCCCTCATTTAGTGGATATTTTCACAAAAAAGTGAAATTTTCAAAAATCCAGAAAATTGGCTGAAAACGAATAAATATCAAGGACTCATTGGGCGAATCGCTCTGGAACTGAAATCGGAACGCTCACTGACATTTGTCCTATCTGAAAGTCTGATAAACGGTGGAAAAATGACTAAGTCCAAAAAAAATTTTTTTTCAACTTTTTTTAATTTTACCCCCGTGGGATATATATTCTACCCACACACATTTGGAACTCTCCTGGGGTACCTTCACACATATTATTGCCTCATTTAGTGGATATTTTCACAAAAAAGTGAAATTTTCAAAAATCCAGAAAATTGGCTGAAAACGACTAAATATCAAGGACTCATTGGGCGAATCGCTCTGGAACTGAAATCGGAACGCTCACTGACATTTGCCCTATCTGAAAGTCTGATAAACGCCGGAAAAATGACTAAGTCCAAAAAAAATTTTTTTTCAACTTTTTTCAATTTTACCCCCGTGGGATATATATTCTACCCACACACATTTGGAACTCTCCTGGGGTACCTTCACACATATTATTCCCTCATTTAGTGGATATTTTCACAAAAAAGTATCATTTTCAAAAATCCAGAAAGTTGGCTGAAAATGACTAAATATCAAGGACTCATTGGGCGAATCGCTCTGGAACTGAAATCGGAACGCTCACTGACATTTGCCCTATCTGAAAGTCTGATAAACGCCGGAAAAATGACAAAGTCCAAAAAAATTTTTTTTTTCAACTTTTTTCAATTTTACCCCCATGGGATATATATTCTACCCACACACATTTGGAACTCTCCTGGGGTACCCTCACACATATTATTCCCTCATTTAGTGGATATTTTCACAAAAATGTGAAATTTTCAAAAATCCAGAAAATTGGCTGAAAACGACTAAATATCAAGGACTCATTGGGCGAATCGCTCTGGAACTGAAATCGGAACGCTCACTGACATTTGTCCTATCTGAAAGTCTGATAAACGGTGGAAAAATGACTAAGTCCAAAAAAAAAATTTTTTTCAACTTTTTTCAATTTTACCCCCATGGGATATATATTCTACCCACACACATTTGGAACTCTCCTGGGGTACCTTCACACATATTATTCCCTCATTTAGTGGATATTTTCACAAAAAAGTGAAATTTTCAAAAATCCAGAAAATTGGCTGAAAACGACTAAATATCAAGGACTCATTGGCCGAATCGCTCTGGAACTGAAATCGGAACGCTCACTGACATTTGTCCTATCTGAAAGTCTGATAAACGGTGGAAAAATGACTAAGTCCAAAAAAAAATTTTTTTCATCTTTTTTTAATTTTACCCCCGTGGGATATATATTCTACCCACACACATTTGGAACTCTCCTGGGGTACCTTCACACATATTATTGCCTCATTTAGTGGATATTTTCACAAAAAAGTGAAATTTTCAAAAATCCAGAAAATTGGCTGAAAACGACTAAATATCAAGGACTCATTGGGCGAATCGCTCTGGAACTGAAATCGGAACGCTCACTGACATTTGCCCTATCTGAAAGTCTGATAAACGCCGGAAAAAAGACTAAGTCTAAAAAAAAATTTTTTTCAATTTTACCCCCGTGGGATATATATTCTACCCACACACATTTGGAACTCTCCTGGGGTACCTTCACACATATTATTCCCTCATTTAGTGTATATTTTCACAAAAAAGTGAAATTTTCAAAAATCCAGAAAATTGGCTGAAAACGAATAAATATCAAGGACTCATTGGGCGAATCGCTCTGGAACTGAAATCGGAACGCTCACTGACATTTGTCCTATCTGAAAGTCTGATAAACGGTGGAAAAATGACTAAGTCCAAAAAAAATTTTTTTTCAACTTTTTTTAATTTTACCCCCGTGGGATATATATTCTACCCACACACATTTGGAACTCTCCTGGGGTACCCTCACACATATTATTCCCTCATTTAGTGGATATTTTCACAAAAAAGTGAAATTTTCAAAAATCCAGAAAATTGGCTGAAAACGACTAAATATCAAGGACTCATTGGGAGAATCGCTCTGGAACTGAAATCGGAACGCTCACTGACATTTGCCCTATCTGAAAGTCTGATAAACGCCGGAAAAATGACTAAGTCCAAAAAAAAAAATTTTTTCAACTTTTTTCAATTTTACCCCCATGGGATATATATTCTACCCACACACATTTGGAACTCTCCTGGGGTACCCTCACACATATTATTCCCTCATTTAGTGGATATTTTCACAAAAAAGTATCATTTTCAAAAATCCAGAAAATTGGCTGAAAATGACTAAATATCAAGGACTCATTGGGCGAATCGCTCTGGAACTGAAATCGGAACGCTCACTGACATTTGCCCTATCTGAAAGTCTGATAAACGCCGGAAAAATGACTAAGTCCAAAAAAAATTTTTTTCAACTTTTTTCAATTTTACCCCCATGGGATATATATTCTACCCACACACATTTGGAACTCTCCTGGGGTACCTTCACACATATTATTCCCTCATGTAGTGGATATTTTCACAAAAAAGTGAAATTTTCAAAAATCCAGAAAATTGGCTGAAAACGAATAAATATCAAGGACTCATTGGGCGAATCGCTCTGGAACTGAAATCGGAACGCTCACTGACATTTGTCCTATCTGAAAGTCTGATAAACGGTGGAAAAATGACTAAGTCCAAAAAAAAATTTTTTTCATCTTTTTTTAATTTTACCCCCGTGGGATATATATTCTACCCACACACATTTGGAACTCTCCTGGGGTACCTTCACACATATTATTGCCTCATTTAGTGGATATTTTCACAAAAAAGTGAAATTTTCAAAAATCCAGAAAATTGGCTGAAAACGACTAAATATCAAGGACTCATTGGGCGAATCGCTCTGGAACTGAAATCGGAACGCTCACTGACATTTGTCCTATCTGAAAGTCTGATAAACGGTGGAAAAATGACTAAGTCCAAAAAAAAAATTTTTTTCAACTTTTTTCAATTTTACCCCCATGGGATATATATTCTACCCACACACATTTGGAACTCTCCTGGGGTACCTTCACACATATTATTCCCTCATGTAGTGGATATTTTCACAAAAAAGTGAAATTTTCAAAAATCCAGAAAATTGGTTGAAAACGACTAAATATCAAGGACTCATTGGGCGAATCGCTCTGGAAATGAAATCGGAACGCTCACTGACATTTGCCCTATCTGAAAGTCTGATAAACGCCGGAAAAAAGACTAAGTCTAAAAAAAAATTTTTTTCAATTTTACCCCCGTGGGATATATATTCTACCCACACACATTTGGAACTCTCCTGGGGTACCTTCACACATATTATTCCCTCATTTAGTGGATATTTTCACAAAAAAGTGAAATTTTCAAAAATCCAGAAAATTGGCTGAAAACGAATAAATATCAAGGACTCATTGGGCGAATCGCTCTGGAACTGAAATCGGAACGCTCACTGACATTTGTCCTATCTGAAAGTCTGATAAACGGTGGAAAAATGACTAAGTCCAAAAAAAATTTTTTTTCAACTTTTTTTAATTTTACCCCCGTGGGATATATATTCTACCCACACACATTTGGAACTCTCCTGGGGTACCTTCACACATATTATTGCCTCATTTAGTGGATATTTTCACAAAAAAGTGAAATTTTCAAAAATCCAGAAAATTGGCTGAAAACGACTAAATATCAAGGACTCATTGGGCGAATCGCTCTGGAACTGAAATCGGAACGCTCACTGACATTTGCCCTATCTGAAAGTCTGATAAACGCCGGAAAAATGACTAAGTCCAAAAAAAATTTTTTTTCAACTTTTTTCAATTTTACCCCCGTGGGATATATATTCTACCCACACACATTTGGAACTCTCCTGGGGTACCTTCACACATATTATTCCCTCATTTAGTGGATATTTTCACAAAAAAGTATCATTTTCAAAAATCCAGAAAATTGGCTGAAAATGACTAAATATCAAGGACTCATTGGGCGAATCGCTCTGGAACTGAAATCGGAACGCTCACTGACATTTGCCCTATCTGAAAGTCTGATAAACGGCGGAAAAATGACAAAGTCCAAAAAAAAATTTTTTTTCAACTTTTTTCAATTTTACCCCCATGGGATATATATTCTACCCACACACATTTGGAACTCTCCTGGGGTACCCTCACACATATTATTCCCTCATTTAGTGGATATTTTCACAAAAAAGTGAAATTTTCAAAAATCCAGAAAATTGGCTGAAAACGAATAAATATCAAGGACTCATTGGGCGAATCGCTCTGGAACTGAAATCGGAACGCTCACTGACATTTGTCCTATCTGAAAGTCTGATAAACGGTGGAAAAATGACTAAGTCCAAAAAAAAAATTTTTTTCAACTTTTTTCAATTTTACCCCCATGGGATATATATTCTACCCACACACATTTGGAACTCTCCTGGGGTACCTTCACACATATTATTGCCTCATTTAGTGGATATTTTCACAAAAAAGTGAAATTTTCAAAAATCCAGAAAATTGGCTGAAAACGACTAAATATCAAGGACTCATTGGGCGAATCGCTCTGGAACTGAAATCGGAACGCTCACTGACATTTGCCCTATCTGAAAGTCTGATAAACGCCGGAAAAATGACTAAGTCCAAAAAAAATTTTTTTTCAACTTTTTTCAATTTTACCCCCGTGGGATATATATTCTACCCACACACATTTGGAACTCTCCTGGGGTACCTTCACACATATTATTCCCTCATTTAGTGGATATTTTCACAAAAAAGTATCATTTTCAAAAATCCAGAAAATTGGCTGAAAATGACTAAATATCAAGGACTCATTGGGCGAATCGCTCTGGAACTGAAATCGGAACGCTCACTGACATTTGCCCTATCTGAAAGTCTGATAAACGCCGGAAAAATGACAAAGTCCAAAAAAAAATTTTTTTTCAACTTTTTTCAATTTTACCCCCATGGGATATATATTCTACCCACACACATTTGGAACTCTCCTGGGGTACCCTCACACATATTATTCCCTCATTTAGTGGATATTTTCACAAAAATGTGAAATTTTCAAAAATCCAGAAAATTGGCTGAAAACGACTAAATATCAAGGACTCATTGGGCGAATCGCTCTGGAACTGAAATCGGAACGCTCACTGACATTTGTCCTATCTGAAAGTCTGATAAACGGTGGAAAAATGACTAAGTCCAAAAAAAAAATTTTTTTCAACTTTTTTCAATTTTACCCCCGTGGGATATATATTCTACCCACACACATTTGGAACTCTCCTGGGGTACCTTCACACATATTATTGCCTCATTTAGTGGATATTTTCACAAAAATGTGAAATTTTCAAAAATCCAGAAAATTGGCTGAAAACGACTAAATATCAAGGACTCATTGGGCGAATCGCTCTGGAACTGAAATCGGAACGCTCACTGACATTTGTCCTATCTGAAAGTCTGATAAACGTTGGAAAAATGACTAAGTCCAAAAAAAAAATTTTTTTCAACCTTTTTCAATTTTACCCCCATGGGATATATATTCTACCCACACACATTTGGAACTCTCCTGGGGTACCTTCACACATATTATTCCCTCATTTAGTGGATATTTTCACAAAAAAGTGAAATTTTCAAAAATCCAGAAAATTGGCTGAAAACGAATAAATATCAAGGACTCATTGGGCGAATCGCTCTGGAACTGAAATCGGAACGCTCACTGACATTTGCCCTATCTGAAAGTCTGATAAACGCCGGAAAAATGACAAAGTCCAAAAAAAAATTTTTTTTCAACTTTTTTCAATTTTACCCCCATGGGATATATATTCTACCCACACACATTTGGAACTCTCCTGGGGTACCCTCACACATATTATTCCCTCATTTAGTGGATATTTTCACAAAAATGTGAAATTTTCAAAAATCCAGAAAATTGGCTGAAAACGACTAAATATCAAGGACTCATTGGGCGAATCGCTCTGGAACTGAAATCGGAACGCTCACTGACATTTGTCCTATCTGAAAGTCTGATAAACGTTGGAAAAATGACTAAGTCCAAAAAAAAAATTTTTTTCAACTTTTTTCAATTTTACCCCCATGGGATATATATTCTACCCACACACATTTGGAACTCTCCTGGGGTACCTTCACACATATTATTCCCTCATTTAGTGGATATTTTCACAAAAAAGTGAAATTTTCAAAAATCCAGAAAATTGGCTGAAAACGAATAAATATCAAGGACTCATTGGGCGAATCGCTCTGGAACTGAAATCGGAACGCTCACTGACATTTGTCCTATCTGAAAGTCTGATAAACGGTGGAAAAATGACTAAGTCCAAAAAAAAAATTTTTTTCAACTTTTTTCAATTTTACCCCCATGGGATATATATTCTACCCACACACATTTGGAACTCTCCTGGGGTACCTTCACACATATTATTCCCTCATTTAGTGGATATTTTCACAAAAAAGTATCATTTTCAAAAATCCAGAAAATTGTCTGAAAATGAGTAAATATCAAGGACTCATTGGGCGAATCGCTCTGGAACTGAAATCGGAACGCTCACTGACATTTGCCCTATCTGAAAGTCTGATAAACGCCGGAAAAATGACAAAGTCCAAAAAAAAATTTTTTTTCAACTTTTTTCAATTTTACCCCCATGGGATATATATTCTACCCACACACATTTGGAACTCTCCTGGGGTACCCTCACACATATTATTCCCTCATTTAGTGGATATTTTCACAAAAATGTGAAATTTTCAAAAATCCAGAAAATTGGCTGAAAACGACTAAATATCAAGGACTCATTGGGCGAATCGCTCTGGAACTGAAATCGGAACGCTCACTGACATTTGTCCTATCTGAAAGTCTGATAAACGGTGGAAAAATGACTAAGTCCAAAAAAAAAATTTTTTTCAACTTTTTTCAATTTTACCCCCATGGGATATATATTCTACCCACACACATTTGGAACTCTCCTGGGGTACCTTCACACATATTATTCCCTCATTTAGTGGATATTTTCACAAAAAAGTGAAATTTTCAAAAATCCAGAAAATTGGCTGAAAACGAATAAATATCAAGGACTCATTGGGCGAATCGCTCTGGAACTGAAATCGGAACGCTCACTGACATTTGTCCTATCTGAAAGTCTGATAAACGGTGGAAAAATGACTAAGTCCAAAAAAAAAATTTTTTTCAACTTTTTTCAATTTTACCCCCATGGGATATATATTCTACCCACACACATTTGGAACTCTCCTGGGGTACCTTCACACATATTATTCCCTCATTTAGTGGATATTTTCACAAAAAAGTGAAATTTTCAAAAATCCAGAAAATTGGCTGAAAACGAATAAATATCAAGGACTCATTGGCCGAATCGCTCTGGAACTGAAATCGGAACGCTCACTGACATTTGTCCTATCTGAAAGTCTGATAAACGGTGGAAAAATGACTAAGTCCAAAAAAAATTTTTTTTCAACTTTTTTTAATTTTACCCCCGTGGGATATATATTCTACCCACACACATTTGGAACTCTCCTGGGGTACCTTCACACATATTATTGCCTCATTTAGTGGATATTTTCACAAAAAAGTGAAATTTTCAAAAATCCAGAAAATTGGCTGAAAACGACTAAATATCAAGGACTCATTGGGCGAATCGCTCTGGAACTGAAATCGGAACGCTCACTGACATTTGCCCTATCTGAAAGTCTGATAAACGCCGGAAAAATGACTAAGTCCAAAAAAAATTTTTTTTCAACTTTTTTCAATTTTACCCCCGTGGGATATATATTCTACCCACACACATTTGGAACTCTCCTGGGGTACCTTCACACATATTATTCCCTCATTTAGTGGATATTTTCACAAAAAAGTATCATTTTCAAAAATCCAGAAAGTTGGCTGAAAATGACTAAATATCAAGGACTCATTGGGCGAATCGCTCTGGAACTGAAATTGGAACGCTCACTGACATTTGCCCTATCTGAAAGTCTGATAAACGCCGGAAAAATGACAAAGTCCAAAAAAAAATTTTTTTTCAACTTTTTTCAATTTTACCCCCATGGGATATATATTCTACCCACACACATTTGGAACTCTCCTGGGGTACCCTCACACATATTATTCCCTCATTTAGTGGATATTTTCACAAAAATGTGAAATTTTCAAAAATCCAGAAAATTGGCTGAAAACGACTAAATATCAAGGACTCATTGGGCGAATCGCTCTGGAACTGAAATCGGAACGCTCACTGACATTTGTCCTATCTGAAAGTCTGATAAACGGTGGAAAAATGACTAAGTCCAAAAAAAAAATTTTTTTCAACTTTTTTCAATTTTACCCCCATGGGATATATATTCTACCCACACACATTTGGAACTCTCCTGGGGTACCTTCACACATATTATTCCCTCATTTAGTGGATATTTTCACAAAAAAGTGAAATTTTCAAAAATCCAGAAAATTGGCTGAAAACGACTAAATATCAAGGACTCATTGGCCGAATCGCTCTGGAACTGAAATCGGAACGCTCACTGACATTTGCCCTATCTGAAAGTCTGATAAACGCCGGAAAAAAGACTAAGTCTAAAAAAAAATTTTTTTCAATTTTACCCCCGTGGGATATATATTCTACCCACACACATTTGGAACTCTCCTGGGGTACCCTCACACATATTATTCCCTCATTTAGTGGATATTTTCACAAAAAAGTATCATTTTCAAAAATCCAGAAAATTGGCTGAAAATGACTAAATATCAAGGACTCATTGGGCGAATCGCTCTGGAACTGAAATCGGAACGCTCACTGACATTTGCCCTATCTGAAAGTCTGATAAACGGTGGAAAAATGACTAAGTCCAAAAAAAAATTTTTTTCATCTTTTTTTAATTTTACCCCCGTGGGATATATATTCTACCCACACACATTTGGAACTCTCCTGGGGTACCTTCACACATATTATTGCCTCATTTAGTGGATATTTTCACAAAAAAGTGAAATTTTCAAAAATCCAGAAAATTGGCTGAAAACGACTAAATATCAAGGACTCATTGGGCGAATCGCTCTGGAACTGAAATCGGAACGCTCACTGACATTTGCCCTATCTGAAAGTCTGATAAACGCCGGAAAAAAGACTAAGTCTAAAAAAAAATTTTTTTCAATTTTACCCCCGTGGGATATATATTCTACCCACACACATTTGGAACTCTCCTGGGGTACCTTCACACATATTATTCCCTCATTTAGTGGATATTTTCACAAAAAAGTGAAATTTTCAAAAATCCAGAAAATTGGCTGAAAACGAATAAATATCAAGGACTCATTGGGCGAATCGCTCTGGAACTGAAATCGGAACGCTCACTGACATTTGTCCTATCTGAAAGTCTGATAAACGGTGGAAAAATGACTAAGTCCAAAAAAAATTTTTTTTCAACTTTTTTTAATTTTACCCCCGTGGGATATATATTCTACCCACACACATTTGGAACTCTCCTGGGGTACCTTCACACATATTATTGCCTCATTTAGTGGATATTTTCACAAAAAAGTGAAATTTTCAAAAATCCAGAAAATTGGCTGAAAACGACTAAATATCAAGGACTCATTGGGAGAATCGCTCTGGAACTGAAATCGGAACGCTCACTGACATTTGCCCTATCTGAAAGTCTGATAAACGCCGGAAAAATGACTAAGTCCAAAAAAAAAAATTTTTTCAACTTTTTTCAATTTTACCCCCATGGGATATATATTCTACCCACACACATTTGGAACTCTCCTGGGGTACCCTCACACATATTATTCCCTCATTTAGTGGATATTTTCACAAAAAAGTATCATTTTCAAAAATCCAGAAAATTGGCTGAAAATGACTAAATATCAAGGACTCATTGGGCGAATCGCTCTGGAACTGAAATCGGAACGCTCACTGACATTTGCCCTATCTGAAAGTCTGATAAACGCCGGAAAAATGACAAAGTCCAAAAAAAAAATTTTTTTCAACTTTTTTCAATTTTACCCCCATGGGATATATATTCTACCCACACACATTTGGAACTCTCCTGGGGTACCCTCACACATATTATTCCCTCATTTAGTGGATATTTTCACAAAAATGTGAAATTTTCAAAAATCCAGAAAATTGGCTGAAAACGACTAAATATCAAGGACTCATTGGGCGAATCGCTCTGGAACTGAAATCGGAACGCTCACTGACATTTGTCCTATCTGAAAGTCTTATAAACGGTGGAAAAATGACTAAGTCCAAAAAAAAATTTTTTTCAATTTTACCCCCGTGGGATATATATTCTACCCACACACATTTGGAACTCTCCTGGGGTACCCTCACACATATTATTCCCTCATTTAGTGGATATTTTCACAAAAAAGTATCATTTTCAAAAATCCAGAAAATTGGCTGAAAATGACTAAATATCAAGGACTCATTGGGCGAATCGCTCTGGAACTGAAATCGGAACGCTCACTGACATTTGCCCTATCTGAAAGTCTGATAAACGCCGGAAAAATGACAAAGTCCAAAAAAAATTTTTTTTTCAACTTTTTTCAATTTTACCCCCATGGGATATATATTCTACCCACACACATTTGGAACTCTCCTGGGGTACCCTCACACATATTATTCCCTCATTTAGTGGATATTTTCACAAAAATGTGAAATTTTCAAAAATCCAGAAAATTGGCTGAAAACGACTAAATATCAAGGACTCATTGGGCGAATCGCTCTGGAACTGAAATCGGAACGCTCACTGACATTTGTCCTATCTGAAAGTCTTATAAACGGTGGAAAAATGACTAAGTCCAAAAAAAAATTTTTTTCATCTTTTTTTAATTTTACCCCCGTGGGATATATATTCTACCCACACACATTTGGAACTCTCCTGGGGTACCTTCACACATATTATTGCCTCATTTAGTGGATATTTTCACAAAAAAGTGAAATTTTCAAAAATCCAGAAAATTGGCTGAAAACGACTAAATATCAAGGACTCATTGGGCGAATCGCTCTGGAACTGAAATCGGAACGCTCACTGACATTTGCCCTATCTGAAAGTCTGATAAACGCCGGAAAAAAGACTAAGTCTAAAAAAAAATTTTTTTCAATTTTACCCCCGTGGGATATGTATTCTACCCACACACATTTGGAACTCTAGTGGGGTACCTTCACACATATTATTCCCTCATTTAGTGGATATTTTCACAAAAAAGTGACATTTTCAAAAATCCAGAAAATTGGCTGAAAACGAATAAATATCAAGGACTCATTGGGCGAATCGCTCTGGAACTGAAATCGGAACGCTCACTGACATTTGTCCTATCTGAAAGTCTGATAAACGGTGGAAAAATGACTAAGTCCAAAAAAAATTTTTTTTCAACTTTTTTTAATTTTACCCCCGTGGGATATATATTCTACCCACACACATTTGGAACTCTCCTGGGGTACCTTCACACATATTATTGCCTCATTTAGTGGATATTTTCACAAAAAAGTGAAATTTTCAAAAATCCAGAAAATTGGCTGAAAACGACTAAATATCAAGGACTCATTGGGAGAATCGCTCTGGAACTGAAATCGGAACGCTCACTGACATTTGCCCTATCTGAAAGTCTGATAAACGCCGGAAAAATGACTAAGTCCAAAAAAAAAAATTTTTTCAACTTTTTTCAATTTTACCCCCATGGGATATATATTCTACCCACACACATTTGGAACTCTCCTGGGGTACCCTCACACATATTATTCCCTCATTTAGTGGATATTTTCACAAAAAAGTATCATTTTCAAAAATCCAGAAAATTGGCTGAAAATGACTAAATATCAAGGACTCATTGGGCGAATCGCTCTGGAACTGAAATCGGAACGCTCACTGACATTTGCCCTATCTGAAAGTCTGATAAACGCCGGAAAAATGACAAAGTCCAAAAAAAAAATTTTTTTCAACTTTTTTCAATTTTACCCCCATGGGATATATATTCTACCCACACACATTTGGAACTCTCCTGGGGTACCCTCACACATATTATTCCCTCATTTAGTGGATATTTTCACAAAAATGTGAAATTTTCAAAAATCCAGAAAATTGGCTGAAAACGACTAAATATCAAGGACTCATTGGGCGAATCGCTCTGGAACTGAAATCGGAACGCTCACTGACATTTGTCCTATCTGAAAGTCTTATAAACGGTGGAAAAATGACTAAGTCCAAAAAAAAATTTTTTTCAATTTTACCCCCGTGGGATATATATTCTACCCACACACATTTGGAACTCTCCTGGGGTACCCTCACACATATTATTCCCTCATTTAGTGGATATTTTCACAAAAAAGTATCATTTTCAAAAATCCAGAAAATTGGCTGAAAATGACTAAATATCAAGGACTCATTGGGCGAATCGCTCTGGAACTGAAATCGGAACGCTCACTGACATTTGCCCTATCTGAAAGTCTGATAAACGCCGGAAAAATGACAAAGTCCAAAAAAAATTTTTTTTTCAACTTTTTTCAATTTTACCCCCATGGGATATATATTCTACCCACACACATTTGGAACTCTCCTGGGGTACCCTCACACATATTATTCCCTCATTTAGTGGATATTTTCACAAAAATGTGAAATTTTCAAAAATCCAGAAAATTGGCTGAAAACGACTAAATATCAAGGACTCATTGGGCGAATCGCTCTGGAACTGAAATCGGAACGCTCACTGACATTTGTCCTATCTGAAAGTCTTATAAACGGTGGAAAAATGACTAAGTCCAAAAAAAAATTTTTTTCATCTTTTTTTAATTTTACCCCCGTGGGATATATATTCTACCCACACACATTTGGAACTCTCCTGGGGTACCTTCACACATATTATTGCCTCATTTAGTGGATATTTTCACAAAAAAGTGAAATTTTCAAAAATCCAGAAAATTGGCTGAAAACGACTAAATATCAAGGACTCATTGGGCGAATCGCTCTGGAACTGAAATCGGAACGCTCACTGACATTTGCCCTATCTGAAAGTCTGATAAACGCCGGAAAAAAGACTAAGTCTAAAAAAAAATTTTTTTCAATTTTACCCCCGTGGGATATGTATTCTACCCACACACATTTGGAACTCTAGTGGGGTACCTTCACACATATTATTCCCTCATTTAGTGGATATTTTCACAAAAAAGTGACATTTTCAAAAATCCAGAAAATTGGCTGAAAACGAATAAATATCAAGGACTCATTGGGCGAATCGCTCTGGAACTGAAATCGGAACGCTCACTGACATTTGTCCTATCTGAAAGTCTGATAAACGGTGGAAAAATGACTAAGTCCAAAAAAATTTTTTTTTCAACTTTTTTTAATTTTACCCCCGTGGGATATATATTCTACCCACACACATTTGGAACTCTCCTGGGGTACCCTCACACATATTATTCCCTCATTTAGTGGATATTTTCACAAAAATGTGAAATTTTCAAAAATCCAGAAAATTGGCTGAAAACGACTAAATATCAAGGACTCATTGGGCGAATCGCTCTGGAACTGAAATCGGAACGCTCACTGACATTTGCCCTATCTGAAAGTCTGATAAACGCCGGAAAAAAGACTAAGTCTAAAAAAAATTTTTTTTCAACTTTTTTCAATTTTACCCCCGTGGTATAAATATTCTACCCACACACATTTGGAACTCTCCTGGGGTACCCTCACACATATTATTCCCTCATTTAGTGGATATTTTCACAAAAAAGTGAAATTTTCAAAAATCCAGAAAATTGGCTGAAAACGACTAAATATCAAGGACTCATTGGGCGAATCGCTCTGGAACTGAAATCGGAACGCTCACTGACATTTGTCCTATCTAAAAGTCTTATAAACGGTGGAAAAATGACTAAGTCCAAAAAAAATTTTTTTTCAACTTTTTTCAATTTTACCCCCGTGGTATAAATATTCTACCCCCACACATTTGGAACTCTCCTGGGGTACCCTCACACATATTATTCCCTCATTTAGTGGATATTTTCACAAAAAAGTGAAATTTTCAAAAATCCAGAAAATTGGCTGAAAACGACTAAATATCAAGGACTCATTGGGCGAATCGCTCTGGAACTGAAATCGGAACGCTCACTGACATTTGCCCTATCTGAAAGTCTGATAAACGCCGGAAAAATGACAAAGTCCAAAAAAAAATTTTTTTTCAACTTTTTTCAATTTTACCCCCATGGGATATATATTCTACCCACACACATTTGGAACTCTCCTGGGGTACCCTCACACATATTATTCCCTCATTTAGTGGATATTTTCACAAAAATGTGAAATTTTCAAAAATCCAGAAAATTGGCTGAAAACGACTAAATATCAAGGACTCATTGGGCGAATCGCTCTGGAACTGAAATCGGAACGCTCACTGACATTTGTCCTATCTGAAAGTCTTATAAACGGTGGAAAAATGACTAAGTCCAAAAAAAAATTTTTTTCATCTTTTTTTAATTTTACCCCCGTGGGATATATATTCTACCCACACACATTTGGAACTCTCCTGGGGTACCTTCACACATATTATTGCCTCATTTAGTGGATATTTTCACAAAAAAGTGAAATTTTCAAAAATCCAGAAAATTGGCTGAAAACGACTAAATATCAAGGACTCATTGGGCGAATCGCTCTGGAACTGAAATCGGAACGCTCACTGACATTTGCCCTATCTGAAAGTCTGATAAACGCCGGAAAAAAGACTAAGTCTAAAAAAAAATTTTTTTCAATTTTACCCACGTGGGATATATATTCTACCCACACACATTTGGAACTCTCCTGGGGTACCCTCACACATATTATTCCCTCATTTAGTGGATATTTTCACAAAAAAGTATCATTTTCAAAAATCCAGAAAATTGGCTGAAAATGACTAAATATCAAGGACTCATTGGGCGAATCGCTCTGGAACTGAAATCGGAATGCTCACTGACATTTGCCCTATCTGAAAGTCTGATAAACGGCGGAAAAATGACAAAGTCCAAAAAAAAATTTTTTTTCAACTTTTTTCAATTTTACCCCCATGGGATATATATTCTACCCACACACATTTGGAACTCTCCTGGGGTACCCTCACACATATTATTCCCTCATTTAGTGGATATTTTCACAAAAATGTGAAATTTTCAAAAATCCAGAAAATTGGCTGAAAACAACTAAATATCAAGGACTCATTGGGCGAATCGCTCTGGAACTGAAATCGGAACGCTCACTGACATTTGCCCTATCTGAAAGTCTGATAAACGCCGGAAAAAAGACTAAGTCTAAAAAAAATTTTTTTTCAATTTTACCCCCGTGGGATATGTATTCTACCCACACACATTTGGAACTCTAGTGGGGTACCTTCACACATATTATTCCCTCATTTAGTGGATATTTTCACAAAAAAGTGAAATTTTCAAAAATCCAGAAAATTGGCTGAAAACGAATAAACATCAAGGACTCATTGGGCGAATCGCTCTGGAACTGAAATCGGAACGCTCACTGACATTTGTCCTATCTGAAAGTCTGATAAACGGTGGAAAAATGACTAAGTCCAAAAAAATTTTTTTTTCAACTTTTTTTAATTTTACCCCCGTGGGATATATATTCTACCCACACACATTTGGAACTCTCCTGGGGTACCTTCACACATATTATTGCCTCATTTAGTGGATATTTTCACAAAAAAGTGAAATTTTCAAAAATCCAGAAAATTGGCTGAAAACGACTAAATATCAAGGACTCATTGGGCGAATCGCTCTGGAACTGAAATCGGAACGCTCACTGACATTTGCCCTATCTGAAAGTCTGATAAACGCCGGAAAAAAGACTAAGTCTAAAAAAAAATTTTTTTCAATTTTACCCCCGTGGGATATGTATTCTACCCACACACATTTGGAACTCTAGTGGGGTACCTTCACACATATTATTCCCTCATTTAGTGGATATTTTCACAAAAAAGTGACATTTTCAAAAATCCAGAAAATTGGCTGAAAACGAATAAATATCAAGGACTCATTGGGCGAATCGCTCTGGAACTGAAATCGGAACGCTCACTGACATTTGTCCTATCTGAAAGTCTGATAAACGGTGGAAAAATGACTAAGTCCAAAAAAATTTTTTTTTCAACTTTTTTTAATTTTACCCCCGTGGGATATATATTCTACCCACACACATTTGGAACTCTCCTGGGGTACCTTCACACATATTATTGCCTCATTTAGTGGATATTTTCACAAAAAAGTGAAATTTTCAAAAATCCAGAAAATTGGCTGAAAACGACTAAATATCAAAGACTCATTGGGCGAATCGCTCTGGAACTGAAATCGGAACCCTCACTGACATTTACCCTATCTGAAAGTCTGAGAAACACCGGAAAAATGACTAAGTCCAAAAAAAATTTTTTTTCAACTTTTTTCAATTTTACCCCCGTGGTATAAATTTTCTACCCACACACATTTGGAACTCTCCTGGGGTACCCTCACACATATTATTCCCTCATTTAGTGGATATTTTCACAAAAAAGTGAAATTTTCAAAAATCCAGAAAATTGGCTGAAAACGACTAAATATCAAGGACTCATTGGGCGAATCGCTCTGGAACTGAAATCGGAACGCTCACTGACATTTGCCCTATCTGAAAGTCTGATAAACGCCGGAAAAATGACAAAGTCCAAAAAAAAATTTTTTTTCAACGTTTTTCAATTTTACCCCCATGGGATATATATTCTACCCACACACATTTGGAACTCTCCTGGGGTACCCTCACACATATTATTCCCTCATTTAGTGGATATTTTCACAAAAATGTGAAATTTTCAAAAATCCAGAAAATTGGCTGAAAACGACTAAATATCAAGGACTCATTGGGCGAATCGCTCTGGAACTGAAATCGGAACGCTCACTGACATTTGTCCTATCTAAAAGTCTTATAAACGGTGGAAAAATGACTAAGTCCAAAAAAAATTTTTTTTCAACTTTTTTCAATTTTACCCCCGTGGTATAAATATTCTACCCACACACATTTGGAACTCTCCTGGGGTACCCTCACACATATTATTCCCTCATTTAGTGGATATTTTCACAAAAAAGTGAAATTTTCAAAAATCCAGAAAATTGGCTGAAAACGACTAAATATCAAGGACTCATTGGGCGAATCGCTCTGGAACTGAAATCGGAACGCTCACTGACATTTGCCCTATCTGAAAGTCTGATAAACGCCGGAAAAATGACAAAGTCCAAAAAAAAATTTTTTTTCAACTTTTTTCAATTTTACCCCCATGGGATATATATTCTACCCACACACATTTGGAACTCTCCTGGGGTACCCTCACACATATTATTCCCTCATTTAGTGGATATTTTCACAAAAATGTGAAATTTTCAAAAATCCAGAAAATTGGCTGAAAACGACTAAATATCAAGGACTCATTGGGCGAATCGCTCTGGAACTGAAATCGGAACGCTCACTGACATTTGCCCTATCTGAAAGTCTGATAAACGCCGGAAAAAAGACTAAGTCTAAAAAAAAATTTTTTTCAATTTTACCCCCGTGGGATATATATTCTACCCACACACATTTGGAACTCTCCTGGGGTACCCTCACACATATTATTCCCTCATTTAGTGGATATTTTCACAAAAAAGTATCATTTTCAAAAATCCAGAAAATTGGCTGAAAATGACTAAATATCAAGGACTCATTGGGCGAATCGCTCTGGAACTGAAATCGGAATGCTCACTGACATTTGCCCTATCTGAAAGTCTGATAAACGGCGGAAAAATGACAAAGTCCAAAAAAAAATTTTTTTTCAACTTTTTTCAATTTTACCCCCATGGGATATATATTCTACCCACACACATTTGGAACTCTCCTGGGGTACCCTCACACATATTATTCCCTCATTTAGTGGATATTTTCACAAAAATGTGAAATTTTCAAAAATCCAGAAAATTGGCTGAAAACGACTAAATATCAAGGACTCATTGGGCGAATCGCTCTGGAACTGAAATCGGAACGCTCACTGACATTTGCCCTATCTGAAAGTCTGATAAACGCCGGAAAAAAGACTAAGTCTAAAAAAAATTTTTTTTCAATTTTACCCCCGTGGGATATGTATTCTACCCACACACATTTGGAACTCTAGTGGGGTACCTTCACACATATTATTCCCTCATTTAGTGGATATTTTCACAAAAAAGTGAAATTTTCAAAAATCCAGAAAATTGGCTGAAAACGAATAAATATCAAGGACTCATTGGGCGAATCGCTCTGGAACTGAAATCGGAACGCTCACTGACATTTGTCCTATCTGAAAGTCTGATAAACGGTGGAAAAATGACTAAGTCCAAAAAAATTTTTTTTTCAACTTTTTTTAATTTTACCCCCGTGGGATATATATTCTACCCACACACATTTGGAACTCTCCTGGGGTACCTTCACACATATTATTGCCTCATTTAGTGGATATTTTCACAAAAAAGTGAAATTTTCAAAAATCCAGAAAATTGGCTGAAAACGACTAAATATCAAGGACTCATTGGGCGAATCGCTCTGGAACTGAAATCGGAACGCTCACTGACATTTGTCCTATCTGAAAGTCTGATAAACGCCGGAAAAATGACTAAGTCCAAAAAAAATTTTTTTTCAACTTTTTTTAATTTTACACCCGTGGGATATATATTCTACCCACACACATTTGGAACTCTCCTGGGGTACCTTTACACATATTATTGCCTCATTTAGTGGATATTTTCACAAAAAAGTGAAATTTTCAAAAATCCAGAAAATTGGCTGAAAACGACTAAATATCAAAGACTCATTGGGCGAATCGCTCTGGAACTGAAATCGGAACCCTCACTGACATTTACCCTATCTGAAAGTCTGATAAACGCCGGAAAAATGACTAAGTCCAAAAAAAAAAATTTTTTCAACTTTTTTCAATTTTACCCTCATGGGATATATATTCTACCCACACACATTTGGAACTCTCCTGGGGTACCCTCACACATATTATTCCCTCATTTAGTGGATATTTTCACAAAAAAGTGAAATTTTCAAAAATCCAGAAAATTGGCTGAAAACGACTAAATATCAAGGACTCATTGGGCGAATCGCTCTGGAACTGAAATCGGAACGCTCACTGACATTTGTCCTATCTGAAAGTCTGATAAACGCCGGAAAAATGACTAAGTCCAAAAAAATTTTTTTTTCAACTTTTTTTAATTTTACCCCCGTGGGATATATATTCTACCCACACACATTTGGAACTCTCCTGGGGTACCTTCACACATATTATTGCCTCATTTAGTGGATATTTTCACAAAAAAGTGAAATTTTCAAAAATCCAGAAAATTGGCTGAAAACGACTAAATATCAAGGACTCATTGGGCGAATCGCTCTGGAAATGAAATCGGAACGCTCACTGACATTTGCCCTATCTGAAAGTCTGATAAACGCCAGAAAAAAGACTAAGTCTAAAAAAAAATTTTTTTCAATTTTACCCCCGTGGGATATATATTCTACCCACACACATTTGGAACTCTCCTGTGGTACCCTCACACATATTATTCCCTCATTTAGTGGATATTTTCACAAAAAAGTGAAATTTTCAAAAATCCAGAAAATTGGCTGAAAACGACTAAATATCAAGGACTCATTGGGCGAATCGCTCTGGAACTGAAATCGGAACGCTCACTGACATTTGCCCTATCTGAAAGTCTGATAAACGCCGGAAAAATGACTAAGTCCAAAAAAAAAATTTTTTTCAACTTTTTTCAATTTTACCCTCATGGGATATATATTCTACCCACACACATTTGGAACTCTCCTAGGGTACCTTCACACATATTATTCCCTCATTTAGTGGATATTTTCACAAAAAAGTGAAATTTTCAAAAATCCAGAAAATTGGCTGAAAACGAATAAATATCAAGGACTCATTGGGCGAATCGCTCTGGAACTGAAATCGGAACGCTCACTGACATTTGTCCTATCTGAAAGTCTGATAAACGGTGGAAAAATGACTAAGTCCAAAAAAATTTTTTTTTAAACTTTTTTTAATTTTACCCCCGTGGGATATATATTCTACCCACACACATTTGGAACTCTCCTGGGGTACCTTCACACATATTATTCCCTCATTTAGTGGATATTTTCACAAAAAAGTGAAATTTTCAAAAATCCAGAAAATTGGCTGAAAACGACTAAATATCAAGGACTCATTGGGCGAATCGCTCTGGAACTGAAATCGGAACGCTCACTGACATTTGTCCTATCTGAAAGTCTGATAAACACCGGAAAAATGACTAAGTCCAAAAAAAATTTTTTTCAACTTTTTTCAATTTTACCCCCATGAGAGATATATATTCTACCCACACACATTTGGAACTCTCCTGGGGTACCCTCACACATATTATTCCCTCATTTAGTGGATATTTTCACAAAAAAGTGACATTTTCAAAAATCCAGAAAATTGGCTGAAAACGACTAAATATCAAGGACTCATTGGGCGAATCGCTCTGGAACTGAAATCGGAACGCTCACTGACATTTGCCCTATCTGAAAGTCTGATAAACGGCGGAAAAAAGACTAAGTCCAAAAAAAAATTTTTTTCAATTTTACCCCCGTGGGATATATATTCTACCCACACACATTTGGAACTCTCCTGTGGTACCCTGACACATATTATTCCCTCATTTAGTGGATATTTTCACAAAAAAGTGAAATTTTCAAAAATCCAGAAAATTGGCTGAAAACGACTAAATATCAAGGACTCATTGGGCGAATCGCTCTGGAACTGAAATCGGAACCCTCACTGACATTTACCCTATCTGAAAGTCTAAGAAACACCGGAAAAATGACTAAGTCGAAAAAAAATTTTTTTTCAACTTTTTTTAATTTTACACCCGTGGGATATATATTCTACCCACACACATTTGGAACTCTCCTGGGGTACCTTCACACATATTATTGCCTCATTTAGTGGATATTTTCACAAAAAAGTGAAATTTTCAAAAATCCAGAAAAATTGGCTGAAAACGACTAAATATCAAGGACTCATTGGGCGAATCGCTCTGGAACTGAAATCGGAACGCTCACTGACATTTGCCCTATCTGAAAGTCTGATAAACGCCGGAAAAAAGACTAAGTCCAAAAAAAAATTTTTTTCAATTTTACCCCCGTGGGATATATATTCTACCCACACACATTTGGAACTCTCCTGTGGTACCCTGACACATATTATTCCCTCATTTAGTGGATATTTTCACAAAAAAGTGAAATTTTCAAAAATCCAGAAAATTGGCTGAAAACGACTAAATATCAAGGACTCATTGGGCGAATCGCTCTGGAACTGAAATCGGAACGCTCACTGACATTTGTCCTATCTGAAAGTCTGATGAACGCCGGAAAAATGACTAAGTCCAAAAAAAAAATTTTTTTCAACTTTTTTCAATTTTACCCTCATGGGATATATATTCTAACCACACACATTTGGAACTCTCCTGGGGTACCTTCACACATATTATTCCCTCATTTAGTGGATATTTTCACAAAAAAGTGAAATTTTCAAAAATCCAGAAAATTGGCTGAAAACGAATAAATATCAAGGACTCATTGGGCGAATCGCTCTGGAACTGAAATCGGAACGCTCACTGACATTTGTCCTATCTGAAAGTCTGATAAACGGTGGAAAAATGACTAAGTCCAAAAAAAAATTTTTTTAAACTTTTTTTAATTTTACCCCCGTGGGATATATATTCTACCCACACACATTTGGAACTCTCCTGGGGTACCTTCACACATATTATTGCCTCATTTAGTGGATATTTTCACAAAAAAGTGAAATTTTCAAAAATCCAGAAAATTGGCTGAAAACGACTAAATATCAAAGACTCATTGGGCGAATCGCTCTGGAACTGAAATCGGAACGCTCACTGACATTTGCCCTATCTGAAAGTCTGATAAACGCCGGAAAAAAGACTAAGTCCACAAAAAATTTTTTTTCAATTTTACCCCCGTGGGATATATATTCTACCCACACACATTTGGAACTCTCCTGGGGTACCCTCACACATATTATTCCCTCATTTAGTGGATATTTTCACAAAAAAGTTACATTTTCAAAAATCCAGAAAATTGGCTGAAAATGACTAAATATCAAGGACTCATTGGGCGAATCGCTCTGGAACTGAAATCGGAACGCTCACTGACATTTGCCCTATCTGAAAGTCTGATAAACGCCGGAAAAATGACTACGTCCAAAAAAAATTTTTTTCAACTTTTTTCAATTTTACCCCCGTGGGATATATATTCTACCCACACACATTTGGTACTCTCCTGGGGTACCTTCACACATATTATTCCCTCATTTAGTGGATATTTTCACAAAAAAGTGAAATTTTCAAAAATCCAGAAAATTGGCTGAAAACGACTAAATATCAAGGACTCATTGGGCGAATCGCTCTGGAAGTGAAATCGGAACGCTCACTGACATTTGACCTATCTGAAAGTCTGATAAACGCCGGAAAAATGACTAAGTCCAAAAAAAAAAATTTTTTCAACTTTTTTCAATTTTACCCCCATGGGATATATATTCTACCCACACACATTTGGAACTCTCCTGGGGTACCTTCACACATATTATTCCCTCATTTAGTGGATATTTTCACAAAAAAGTGAAATTTTCAAAAATCCAGAAAATTGGCTGAAAACGACTAAATATCAAGGACTCATTGGGAGAATCGCTCTGGAACTGAAATCGGAACGCTCACTGACATTTGCCCTATCTGAAAGTCTGATAAACGCCGGAAAAAAGACTAAGTCTAAAAAAAAATTTTTTTCAATTTTACCCCCGTGGGATGTATATTCTACCCACACACATTTGGAACTCTCCTGGGGTACCCTCACACATATTATTCCCTCATTTAGTGGATATTTTCACAAAAAAGTGACATTTTCAAAAATCCAGAAAATTGGCTGAAAATGACTAAATATCAAGGACTCATTGGGCGAATCGCTCTGGAACTGAAATCGGAACGCTCACTGACATTTGCCCTATCTGAAAGTCTGATAAACGCCGGAAAAATGACTAAGTCCAAAAAAAATTTTTTTTCAACTTTTTTCAATTTTACCCCCGTGGGATATATATTCTACCCACACACATTTGGAACTCTCCTGGGGTACCCTCACACATATTATTCCCTCATTTAGTGGATATTTTCACAAAAAAGTGAAATTTTCAAAAATCCAGAAAATTGGCTGAAAACGACTAAATATCAAGGACTCAATGGGCGAATCACTCTGGAACTGAAATCGGAACGCTCACTGACATTTGCCCTATCTGAAAGTCTGATAAACGCCGGAAAAATGACTAAGTCCAAAAAAAAATTTTTTTCAACTTTTTTCAAATTTACCCCCGTGGGATATATATTCTACCCACACACATTTGTAACTCTCCTGGGGTACCCTCACATATGTTATTCCCTCATTTAGTGGATATTTCCACAAAAAAGTGAAATTTTCAAAAATCCAGAAAATTGGCTGAAAACGACTAAATATCAAGGACTCATTGGGAGAATCGCTCTGGAACTGAAATCGGAACGCTCACTGACATTTGCCCTATCTGAAAGTCTGATAAACGCCGGAAAAAAGACTAAGTCTAAAAAAAAATTTTTTTCAATTTTACCCCCGTGGGATGTATATTCTACCCACACACATTTGGAACTCTCCTGGGGTACCCTCACACATATTATTCCCTCATTTAGTGGATATTTTCACAAAAAAGTGACATTTTCAAAAATCCAGAAAATTGGCTGAAAATGACTAAATATCAAGGACTCATTGGGCGAATCGCTCTGGAACTGAAATCGGAACGCTCACTGACATTTGCCCTATCTGAAAGTCTGATAAACGCCGGAAAAATGACTAAGTCCAAAAAAAATTTTTTTTCAACTTTTTTCAATTTTACCCCCGTGGGATATATATTCTACCCACACACATTTGGAACTCTCCTGGGGTACCTTCACACATATTATTCCCTCATTTAGTGGATATTTTCACAAAAAAGTGAAATTTTCAAAAATCCAGAAAATTGGCTGAAAATGACTAAATATCAAGGACTCATTGGGCGAATCGCTCTGGAACTGAAATCGGAATGCTCACTGACATTTGCCCTATCTGAAAGTCTGATAAACACCGGAAAAATGACTAAGTCCAAAAAAAAAATTTTTTAAACTTTTTTCAAATTTACCCCCGTGGGATATATATTCTACCCACACACATTTGGAACTCTCCTGGGGTACCCTCACACATATTATTCCCTCATTTAGTGGATATTTTCACAAAAAAGTGAAATTTTCAAAAATCCAGAAAATTGGCTGAAAACGACTAAATATCAAGGACTCAATGGGCGAATCACTCTGGAACTGAAATCGGAACGCTCACTGACATTTGCCCTATCTGAAAGTCTGATAAACGCCGGAAAAATGACTAAGTCCAAAAAAAAATTTTTTTCAACTTTTTTCAAATTTACCCCCGTGGGATATATATTCTACCCACACACATTTGGAACTCTCCTGGGGTACCCTCACATATGTTATTCCCTCATTTAGTGGATATTTCCACAAAAAAGTGAAATTTTCAAAAATCCAGAAAATTGGCTGAAAACGACTAAATATCAAGGACTCATTGGGAGAATCGCTCTGGAACTGAAATCGGAACGCTCACTGACATTTGCCCTATCTGAAAGTCTGATAAACGCCGGAAAAAAGACTAAGTCTAAAAAAAAATTTTTTTCAATTTTACCCCCGTGGGATGTATATTCTACCCACACACATTTGGAACTCTCCTGGGGTACCCTCACACATATTATTCCCTCATTTAGTGGATATTTTCACAAAAAAGTGACATTTTCAAAAATCCAGAAAATTGGCTGAAAATGACTAAATATCAAGGACTCATTGGGCGAATCGCTCTGGAACTGAAATCGGAACGCTCACTGACATTTGCCCTATCTGAAAGTCTGATAAACGCCGGAAAAATGACTAAGTCCAAAAAAAAATTTTTTTCAACTTTTTTCAATTTTACCCCCGTGGGATATATATTCTACCCACACACATTTGGAACTCTCCTGGGGTACCTTCACACATATTATTCCCTCATTTAGTGGATATTTTCACAAAAAAGTGAAATTTTCAAAAATCCAGAAAATTGGCTGAAAATGACTAAATATCAAGGACTCATTGGGCGAATCGCTCTGGAACTGAAATCGGAACGCTCACTGACATTTGCCCTATCTGAAAGTCTGATAAACGCCGGAAAAAAGACTAAGTCCAAAAAAAAATTTTTTTCAATTTTACCCCCGTGGGATATATATTCTACCCACACACATTTGGAACTCTCCTGTGGTACCCTCACACATATTATTCCCTCATTTAGTGGATATTTTCACAAAAAAGTGAAATTTTCAAAAATCCAGAAAATTGGCTGAAAACGACTAAATATCAAAGACTCATTGGGCGAATCGCTCTGGAACTGAAATCGGAACGCTCACTGACATTTGCCCTATCTGAAAGTCTGATAAACACCGGAAAAATGACTAAGTCCAAAAAAAAATTTTTTCAACTTTTTTCAATTTTACCCCCGTGGGATATATATTCTACCCACACACATTTGGAACTCTCCTGTGGTACCCTCACACATATTATTCCCTCATTTAGTGGATATTTTCACAAAAAAGTGAAATTTTCAAAAATCCAGAAAATTGGCTGAAAACGACTAAATATCAAGGACTCATTGGGCGAATCGCTCTGGAACTGAAATCGGAACGCTCACTGACATTTGCCCTATCTGAAAGTCTGATAAACACCGGAAAAATGACTAAGTCCAAAAAAAATTTTTTTTCAACTTTTTTCAAATTTACCCCCGTGGGATATATATTCTACCTACACACATTTGGAACTCACCTGGGGTACCCTCACATATGTTATTCCCTCATTTAGTGGATATTTCCACAAAAAAGTGAAATTTTCAAAAATTCAGAAAATTGGCTGAAAATGACTAAATATCAAGGACTCATTGGGCGAATCGCTCTGGAACTGAAATCGGAACGCTCACTGACATTTGCCCTATCTGAAAGTCTGATAAACACCGGAAAAATGACTAAGTCCAAAAAAAATTTTTTTTCAACTTTTTTCAAATTTACCCCCGTGGGATATATATTCTATCCACACACATTTGGAACTCTCCTGGGGTACCCTCACATATGTTATTCCCTCATTTAGTGGATATTTCCACAAAAAAGTGAAATTTTCAAAAATCCAGAAAATTGGCTGAAAACGACTAAATATCAAGGACTCATTGGGCGAATCGCTCTGGAACTGAAATCAGATTGCTCACTGACATTTGCCCTATCTGAAAGTCTGATAAACGCCGGAAAAATGACTAAGTCCCAAAAAAATTTTTTTTCAACTTTTTTCAAATTTACCCCCGTGGGATATATATTCTACCCACACACATTTGGAACTCTCCTGGGGTACCCTCACACATATTATTCCCTCATTTAGTGGATATTTTCACAAAAAGTGAAATTTTCAAAAATCCAGAAAATTGGCTGAAAACGACTAAATATCAAGGACTCAATGGGCGAATCACTCTGGAACTGAAATCGGAACGCTCACTGACATTTGCCCTATCTGAAAGTCTGATAAACGCCGGAAAAATGACTAAGTCCAAAAAAAAATTTTTTTCAACTTTTTTCAAATTTACCCCCGTGGGATATATATTCTACCCACACACATTTGGATCTCTCCTGGGGTACCCTCACATATGTTATTCCCTCATTTAGTGGATATTTCCACAAAAAAGTGAAATTTTCAAAAATCCAGAAAATTGGCTGAAAACGACTAAATATCAAGGACTCATTGGGCGAATCGCTCTGGAACTGAAATCAGAACGCTCACTGACATTTACCCTATCTGAAAGTTTGATAAACGCCGGAAAATTGACTAAGTCCAAAAAAAAATTTTTTCAACTTTTTTCAATTTTACCCCCGTGGGATATATATTCTACCCACACACATTTGGAACTCTCCTGGGGTACCCTCACACATATTATTCCCTCATTTAGTGGATATTTTCCCAAAAAAGTGAAATTTTCAAAAATCCAGAAAATTGGCTGAAAACGACTAAATATCAAGGACTCATTGGGCGAATCGCTCTGGAACTGAAATCGGAACACTCACTGACATTTGCCCTATCTGAAAGTCTGATAAACGCCGGAAAAATGACTAAGTCCAAAAAAAATTTTTTTTCAAATTTTTTCAATTTTACCCCCGTGGGATATATATTCTACCCACACACATTTGGAACTCTCCTGGGGTACCCTCACACATATTATTCCCTCATTTAGTGGATATTTTCACAAAAAAGTGAAATTTTCAAAAATTCAGAAAATTGTCTGAAAATGACTAAATATCAAGGACTCATTGGGCGAATCGCTCTGGAACTGAAATCGGAACGCTCACTGACATTTGCCCTATCTGAAAGTCTGATAAACACCGGAAAAATGACTAAGTCCAAAAAAAAATTTTTTTAAACTTTTTTCAATTTTATTCCCGTGGGATATATATTCTACCCACACACATTTGGAACTCTCCTGGGATACCCTCACACATTTTATTCCCTCATTTAGTGGATATTTCCACAAAAAAGTGAAATTTTCAAAAATCTAGAAAATTGGCTGAAAACGACTAAATATCAAGGACTCATTGGGCGAATCGCTCTGGAACTGAAATCAGAACTCTCACTGACATTTGCCCTATCTGAAAGTTTGATAAATGCCGGAAAAATGACTAAGTCCAAAAAAAATTTTTTTTCAACTTTTTTCAAATTTACCCCCGTGGGATATATATTCTACCCACACACATTTGGAACTCTCCTGGGGTACCCTCACACATATTATTCCCTCATTTAGTGGATATTTTCACAAAAAAGTGAAATTTTCAAAAATCCAGAAAATTGGCTGAAAACGACTAAATATCAAGGACTCAATGGGCGAATCACTCTGGAACTGAAATCGGAACGCTCACTGACATTTGCCCTATCTGAAAGTCTGATAAACGCCGGAAAAATGACTAAGTCCAAAAAAAAATTTTTTCAACTTTTTTCAATTTTACCCCCGTGGGATATATATTCTACCCACACACATTTGGAACTCTCCTGGGGTACCCTCACACATATTATTCCCTCATTTAGTGGATATTTTCACAAAAAAGTGAAATTTTCAAAAATCCAAAAAATTGGCTGAAAACGACTAAATATCAAAGACTCATTGGGCGAATCGCTCTGGAACTGAAATCGGAACGCTCACTGACATTTGCCCTATCTGAAAGTCTGATAAACGCCGGAAAAAAGACTAAGTCCAAAAAAAAATTTTTTTCAATTTTACCCCCGTGGGATATATATTCTACCCACACACATTTGGAACTCTCCTGGGGTACCCTCACACATATTATTCCCTCATTTAGTGGATATTTTCACAAAAAAGGGAAATTTTCAAAAATCCAGAAAATTGGCTGAAAACGACTAAATATCAAGGACTCAATGGGCGAATCACTCTGGAACTGAAATCGGAACGCTCACTGACATTTGCCCTATCTGAAAGTCTGATAAACGCCGGAAAAATGACTAAGTCCAAAAAAAAATTTTTTTCAACTTTTTTCAAATTTACCCCCGTGGGATATATATTCTACCCACACACATTTGGATCTCTCCTGGGGTACCCTCACATATGTTATTCCCTCATTTAGTGGATATTTCCACAAAAAAGTGAAATTTTCAAAAATCCAGAAAATTGGCTGAAAACGACTAAATATCAAGGACTCATTGGGCGAATCGCTCTGGAACTGAAATCGGAACGCTCACTGACATTTGCCCTATCTGAAAGTCTGATAAACGCCGGAAAAATGACTAAGTCCAAAAAAAATTTTTTTTCAAATTTTTTCAATTTTACCCCCGTGGGATATATATTCTACCCACACACATTTGGAACTCTCCTGGGGTACCCTCACACATATTATTCCCTCATTTAGTGGATATTTTCACAAAAAAGTGAAATTTTCAAAAATTCAGAAAATTGGCTGAAAATGACTAAATATCAAGGACTCATTGGGCGAATCGCTCTGGAACTGAAATCGGAACGCTCACTGACATTTGCCCTATCTGAAAGTCTGATAAACACCGGAAAAATGACTAAGTCCAAAAAAAAATTTTTTTAAACTTTTTTCAATTTTATTCCCGTGGGATATATATTCTACCCACACACATTTGGAACTCTCCTGGGATACCCTCACACATTTTATTCCCTCATTTAGTGGATATTTCCACAAAAAAGTGAAATTTTCAAAAATCTAGAAAATTGGCTGAAAACGACTAAATATCAAGGACTCATTGGGCGAATCGCTCTGGAACTGAAATCAGAACTCTCACTGACATTTGCCCTATCTGAAAGTTTGATAAATGCCGGAAAAATGACTAAGTCTAAAAAAAATTTTTTTTCAACTTTTTTCAAATTTACCCCCGTGGGATATATATTCTACCCACACACATTTGGAACTCTCCTGGGGTACCCTCACACATATTATTCCCTCATTTAGTGGATATTTTCACAAAAAAGTGAAATTTTCAAAAATCCAGAAAATTGGCTGAAAACGACTAAATATCAAGGACTCATTGGGCGAATCGCTCTGGAACTGAAATCGGAACGTTCACTGACATTTGCCCTATCTGAAAGTCTGATAAACGCCGGAAAAATGACTAAGTCCCAAAAAAATTTTTTTTCAACTTTTTTCAAATTTACCCCCGTGGGATATATATTCTACCCACACACATTTGGAACTCTCCTGGGGTACCCTCACATATGTTATTCCATCATTTAGTGGATATTTCCACAAAAAAGTGAAATTTTCAAAAATCCTGAAAATTGGCTGAAAACGCCTAAATATCAAGGACTCATTGGGCGAATCGCTCTGGAACTGAAATCGGAACCCTCACTGACATTTACCCTATCTGAAAGTCTGAGAAACACCGGAAAAATGACTAAGTCCAAAAAAAATTTTTTTTCAACTTTTTTCAATTTTACCCCCGTGGGATAAATATTCTACCCACACACATTTGGAACTCTCCTGGGATACCCTCACACATATTATTCCCTCATTTAGTGGATATTTTCACAAAAAAGTGAAATTTTCAAAAATCCAGAAAATTGGCTGAAAACGACTAAATATCAAGGACTCATTGGGCGAATCGCTCTGGAACTGAAATCGGAACGCTCACTGACATTTGTCCTATCTGAAAGTCTGATAAACGGTGGAAAAATGACTAAGTCCAAAAAAAATTTTTTTTCAACTTTTTTAATTTTACCCCCGTGGGATATATATTCTACCCACACACATTTGGAACTCTCCTGGGGTACCCTCACACATATTATTCCCTCATTTAGTGGATATTTTCACAAAAAAGTGAAATTTTCAAAAATCCAGAAAATTGGCTGAAAACGACTAAATATCAAGGACTCATTGGGCGAATCGCTCTGGAACTGAAATCGGAACCCTCACTGACATTTACCCTATCTGAAAGTCTGAGAAACACCGGAAAAATGACTAAGTCCAAAAAAAATTTTTTTTCAACTTTTTTCAATTTTACCCCCGTGGGATAAATATTCTACCCACACACATTTGGAACTCTCCTGGGGTACCCTCACACATATTATTCCCTCATTTAGTGGATATTTTCACAAAAAAGTGAAATTTTCAAAAATCCAGAAAATTGGCTGAAAACGACTAAATATCAAGGACTCATTGGGCGAATCGCTCTGGAACTGAAATCGGAACGTTCACTGACATTTGCCCTATCTGAAAGTCTGATAAACGCCGGAAAAATGACTAAGTCCCAAAAAAATTTTTTTTCAACTTTTTTCAAATTTACCCCCGTGGGATATATATTCTACCCACACACATTTGGAACTCTCCTGGGGTACCCTCACATATGTTATTCCATCATTTAGTGGATATTTCCACAAAAAAGTGAAATTTTCAAAAATCCAGAAAATTGGCTGAAAACGACTAAATATCAAGGACTCATTGGGTGAATCGCTCTGAAACTGAAATCGGAACGCTCACTGACATTTGCCCTATCTGAAAGTCTGATAAACGCCGGAAAAATGACAAAGTCCAAAAAAAAAATTTTTTAAACTTTTTTCAATTTTATCCCCGTGGGATATATATTCTACCCACACACATTTGGAACTCTCCTGGGATACCCTCACACATTTTATTCCCTCATTTAGTGGATATTTCCACAAAAAAGTGAAATTTTCAAAAATCTAGAAAATTGGCTGAAAACGACTAAATATCAAGGACTCATTGGGCGAATCGCTCTGGAACTGAAATCAGAACTCTCACTGACATTTGCCCTATCTGAAAGTTTGATAAATGCAGGAAAAATGACTAAGTCCAAAAAAAATTTTTTTTCAACTTTTTTCAAATTTACCCCCGTGGGATATATATTCTACCCACACACATTTGGAACACTCCTGGGGTACCCTCACACATTTTATTCCCTCATTTAGTGGATATTTTCACAAAAAAGTGAAATTTTCAAAAATCCAGAAAATTGGCTGAAAACGACTAAATATCAAGGACTCATTGGGCGAATCGCTCTGGAACTGAAATCGGATTGCTCACTGACATTTGCCCTATCTGAAAGTCTGATAAACGCCGGAAAAATGACTAAGTCCAAAAAAAAATGTTTTCAACTTTTTTCTATTTTACCCCCGTGGGATATATATTCTACCCACACACATTTGGAACTCTCCTGGGGTACCCTCACACATATTATTCCCTCATTTAGTGGATATTTTCACAAAAAAGTGAAATTTTCAAAAATCCAGAAAATTGGCTGAAAACGACTAAATATCAAAGACTCATTGGGCGAATCGCTCTGGAACTGAAATCGGAACGCTCACTGACATTTGCCCTATCTGAAAGTCTGATAAACGCCGGAAAAAAGACTAAGTCCAAAAAAAAATTTTTTTCAATTTTACCCCCGTGGGATATATATTCTACCCACACACATTTGGAACTCTCCTGTGGTACCCTCACACATTTTATTCCCTCATTTAGTGGATATTTTCACAAAAAAGGGAAATTTTCAAAAATCCAGAAAATTGGCTGAAAACGACTAAATATCAAGGACTCATTGGGCGAATCGCTCTGGAACTGAAATCGGAACCCTCACTGACATTTACCCAATCTGAAAGTCTGAGAAACACCGGAAAAATGACTAAGTCCAAAAAAAATTTTTTTAAACTTTTTTCAATTTTACCCCCGTGGGATAAATATTCTACCCACACACATTTGGAACTCTCCTGGGGTACCCTCACACATATTATTCCCTCATTTAGTGGATATTTTCACAAAAAAGTGAAATTTTCAAAAATCCAGAAAATTGGCTGAAAACGACTAAATATCAAGGACTCATTGGGCGAATCGCTCTGGAACTGAAATCGGAACCCTCACTGACATTTACCCAATCTGAAAGTCTGAGAAACACCGGAAAAATGACTAAGTCCAAAAAAAATTTTTTTAAACTTTTTTCAATTTTACCCCCGTGGGATAAATATTCTACCCACACACATTTGGAACTCTCCTGGGGTACCCTCACACATATTATTCCCTCATTTAGTGGATATTTTCACAAAAAAGTGAAATTTTCAAAAATCCAGAAAATTGGCTGAAAACGACTAAATATCAAGGACTCATTGGGCGAATCGCTCTGGAAATGAAATCGGAATGCTCACTGACATTTGCCCTATCTGAAAGTCTGATAAACGCCGGAAAAATGACTAAGTCCAAAAAAAAAAATTTTTTCAACTTTTTTCAATTTTACCCCCGTGGGATATATATTCTACCCACCCACATTTGGAACTCTCCTGGGGTACCTTCACACATATTATTCCCTCATTTAGTGGATATTTTCACAAAAAAGTGAAATTTTCAAAAATCCAGAAAATTGGCTGAAAACGACTAAATATCAAGGACTCATTGGGCGAATCGCTCTGGAACTGAAATCGGAACCCTCACTGACATTTACCCTATCTGAAAGTCTGAGAAACACCGGAAAAATGACTAAGTCCAAAAAAAATTTTTTTTCAACTTTTTTCAATTTTACCCCCGTGGGATAAATATTCTACCCACACACATTTGGAACTCTCCTGGGGTACCCTCACACATATTATTCCCTCATTTAGTGGATATTTTCACAAAAAAGTGAAATTTTCAAAAATCCAGAAAATTGGCTGAAAACGACTAAATATCAAGGACTCATTGGGCGAATCGCTCTGGAACTGAAATCGGAACGTTCACTGACATTTGCCCTATCTGAAAGTCTGATAAACGCCGGAAAAATGACTAAGTCCCAAAAAAATTTTTTTTCAACTTTTTTCAAATTTACCCCCGTGGGATATATATTCTACCCACACACATTTGGAACTCTCCTGGGGTACCCTCACATATGTTATTCCATCATTTAGTGGATATTTCCACAAAAAAGTGAAATTTTCAAAAATCCAGAAAATTGGCTGAAAACGACTAAATATCAAGGACTCATTGGGCGAATCGCTCTGAAACTGAAATCGGAACGCTCACTGACATTTGCCCTATCTGAAAGTCTGATAAACGCCGGAAAAATGACAAAGTCCAAAAAAAAAATTTTTTAAACTTTTTTCAATTTTATCCCCGTGGGATATATATTCTACCCACACACATTTGGAACTCTCCTGGGATACCCTCACACATTTTATTCCCTCATTTAGTGGATATTTCCACAAAAAAGTGAAATTTTCAAAAATCTAGAAAATTGGCTGAAAACGACTAAATATCAAGGACTCATTGGGCGAATCGCTCTGGAACTGAAATCAGAACTCTCACTGACATTTGCCCTATCTGAAAGTTTGATAAATGCAGGAAAAATGACTAAGTCCAAAAAAAATTTTTTTTCAACTTTTTTCAAATTTACCCCCGTGGGATATATATTCTACCCACACACATTTGGAACACTCCTGGGGTACCCTCACACATTTTATTCCCTCATTTAGTGGATATTTTCACAAAAAAGTGAAATTTTCAAAAATCCAGAAAATTGGCTGAAAACGACTAAATATCAAGGACTCATTGGGCGAATCGCTCTGGAACTGAAATCGGATTGCTCACTGACATTTGCCCTATCTGAAAGTCTGATAAACGCCGGAAAAATGACTAAGTCCAAAAAAAAATGTTTTCAACTTTTTTCAATTTTACCCCCGTGGGATATATATTCTACCCACACACATTTGGAACTCTCCTGGGGTACCCTCACACATATTATTCCCTCATTTAGTGGATATTTTCACAAAAAAGTGAAATTTTCAAAAATCCAGAAAATTGGCTGAAAACGACTAAATATCAAAGACTCATTGGGCGAATCGCTCTGGAACTGAAATCGGAACGCTCACTGACATTTGCCCTATCTGAAAGTCTGATAAACGCCGGAAAAAAGACTAAGTCCAAAAAAAAATTTTTTTCAATTTTACCCCCGTGGGATATATATTCTACCCACACACATTTGGAACTCTCCTGTGGTACCCTCACACATTTTATTCCCTCATTTAGTGGATATTTTCACAAAAAAGGGAAATTTTCAAAAATCCAGAAAATTGGCTGAAAACGACTAAATATCAAGGACTCATTGGGCGAATCGCTCTGGAACTGAAATCGGAACCCTCACTGACATTTACCCAATCTGAAAGTCTGAGAAACACCGGAAAAATGACTAAGTCCAAAAAAAATTTTTTTAAACTTTTTTCAATTTTACCCCCGTGGGATAAATATTCTACCCACACACATTTGGAACTCTCCTGGGGTACCCTCACACATATTATTCCCTCATTTAGTGGATATTTTCACAAAAAAGTGAAATTTTCAAAAATCCAGAAAATTGGCTGAAAACGACTAAATATCAAGGACTCATTGGGCGAATCGCTCTGGAACTGAAATCGGAACCCTCACTGACATTTACCCAATCTGAAAGTCTGAGAAACACCGGAAAAATGACTAAGTCCAAAAAAAATTTTTTTAAACTTTTTTCAATTTTACCCCCGTGGGATAAATATTCTACCCACACACATTTGGAACTCTCCTGGGGTACCCTCACACATATTATTCCCTCATTTAGTGGATATTTTCACAAAAAAGTGAAATTTTCAAAAATCCAGAAAATTGGCTGAAAACGACTAAATATCAAGGACTCATTGGGCGAATCGCTCTGGAAATGAAATCGGAATGCTCACTGACATTTGCCCTATCTGAAAGTCTGATAAACGCCGGAAAAATGACTAAGTCCAAAAAAAAAAATTTTTTCAACTTTTTTCAATTTTACCCCCGTGGGATATATATTCTACCCACCCACATTTGGAACTCTCCTGGGGTACCTTCACACATATTATTCCCTCATTAAGTGGATATTTTCACAAAAAAGTGAAATTTTCAAAAATCCAGAAAATTGGCTGAAAACGACTAAATATCAAGGACTCATTGGGCGAATCGCTCTGGAACTGAAATCGGAACGCTCACTGACATTTGTCCTATCTGAAAGTCTGATAATCGGTGGAAAAATGACTAAGTCCAAAAAAAAATTTTTTTCATCTTTTTTTAATTTTACCCCCGTGGGATATATATTCTACCCACACACATTTGGAACTCTCCTGGGGTACCTTCACACATATTATTGCCTCATTTAGTGGATATTTTCACAAAAAAGTGAAATTTTCAAAAATCCAGAAAATTGGCTGAAAACGACTAAATATCAAGGACTCATTGGGCGAATCGCTCTGGAACTGAAATCGGAATGCTCACTGACATTTGCCCTATCTGAAAGTCTGATAAACGCCGGAAAAATGACTAAGTCCAAAAAAAAAAATTTTTTCAACTTTTTTCAATTTTACCCCCGTGGGATATATATTCTACCCACACACATTTGGAACTCTCCTGGGATACCTTCACACATATTATTGCCTCATTTAGTGGATATTTTCACAAAAAAGTGAAATTTTCAAAAATCCAGAAAATTGGCTGAAAACGACTAAATATCAAGGACTCATTGGGCGAATCGCTCTGGAACTGAAATCGGAACGCTCACTGACATTTGTCCTATCTGAAAGTCTGATAAACGGTGGAAAAATGACTAAGTCCAAAAAAAAATTTTTTTCATCTTTTTTTAATTTTACCCCCGTGGGATATATATTCTACCCACACACATTTGGAACTCTCCTGGGGTACCTTCACACATATTATTGCCTCATTTAGTGGATATTTTCACAAAAAAGTGAAATTTTCAAAAATCCAGAAAATTGGCTGAAAACGACTAAATATCAAGGACTCATTGGGCGAATCGCTCTGGAACTGAAATCGGAACGCTCACTGACATTTGCCCTATCTGAAAGTCTGATAAACGCCGGAAAAAATACTAAGTCTAAAAAAAATTTTTTTTCAATTTTACCCCCGTGGGATATATATTCTACCCACACACATTTGGAACTCTCCTGTGGTACCCTCACACATATTATTCCCTCATTTAGTGGATATTTTCACAAAAAAGTGAAATTTTCAAAAATCCAGAAAATTGGCTGAAAACGACTAAATATCAAGGACTCATTGGGCGAATCGCTCTGGAACTGAAATCGGAACCCTCACTGACATTTGCCCTATCTGAAAGTTTGATAAATGCCGGAAAAATGACTAAGTCCAAAAAAAATTTTTTTTCAACTTTTTTCAAATTTACCCCCGTGGGATATATATTCTACCCACACACATTTGGAACACTCCTGGGGTACCCTCACACATTTTATTCCCTCATTTAGTGGATATTTTCACAAAAAAGTGAAATTTTCAAAAATCCAGAAAATTGGCTGAAAACGACTAAATATCAAGGACTCATTGGGCGAATCGCTCTGGAACTGAAATCGGATTGCTCACTGACATTTGCACTATCTGAAAGTCTGATAAACGCCGGAAAAATGACTAAATCGAAAAAAAAATTTTTTCAAATTTTTTCAATTTTACCCCCGTGGGATATATATTCTACCCACACACATTTGGAACTCTCCTGGGGTACCCTCACACATGTTATTCCCTCATTTAGTGGATATTTCCACAAAGAAGTGAAATTTTCAAAAATCCAGAAAATTGGCTGAAAACGACTAAATATCAAGGACTCATTGGGCGAATCGCTCTGGAACTGAAATCAGAACGCTCACTGACATTTACCCTATCTGAAAGTTTGATAAACGCCGGAAAAATGACTAAGTCCAAAAAAAAATTTTTTCAACTTTTTTCAATTTTACCCCCGTGGGATATATATTCTACCCACACACATTTAGAACTCTCCTGGGGTACCCTCACACATATTATTCCCTCATTTAGTGGATATTTTCACAAAAAAGTGAAATTTTCAAAAATCCAGAAAATTGGCTGAAAACGACTAAATATCAAAGACTCATTGGGCGAATCGCTCTGGAACTGAAATCGGAACGCTCACTGACATTTGCCCTATCTGAAAGTCTGATAAACGCCGGAAAAAAGACTAAGTCCAAAAAAAAATTTTTTTCAATTTTACCCCCGTGGGATATATATTCTACCCACACACATTTGGAACTCTCCTGTGGTACCCTCACACATTTTATTCCCTCATTTAGTGGATATTTTCACAAAAAAGTGAAATTTTCAAAAATCCAGAAAATTGGCTGAAAACGACTAAATATCAAGGACTCATTGGGCGAATCGCTCTGGAACTGAAATCGGAACGCTCACTGACATTTGCCCTATCTGAAAGTCTGATAAACGCCGGAAAAAAGACTAAGTCTAAAAAAAATTTTTTTTCAATTTTACCCCCGTGGGATATATATTCTACCCACACACATTTGGAACTCTCCTGTGGTACCCTCACACATATTATTCCCTCATTTAGTGGATATTTTCACAAAAAAGTGAAATTTTCAAAAATCCAGAAAATTGGCTGAAAACGACTAAATATCAAGGACTCATTGGGCGAATCGCTCTGGAACTGAAATCGGAACCCTCACTCACATTTGCCCTATCTGAAAGTTTGATAAATGCCGGAAAAATGACTAAGTCCAAAAAAAATTTTTTTTCAACTTTTTTCAAATTTACCCCCGTGGGATATATATTCTACCCACACACATTTGGAACACTCCTGGGGTACCCTCACACATTTTATTCCCTCATTTAGTGGATATTTTCACAAAAAAGTGAAATTTTCAAAAATCCAGAAAATTGGCTGAAAACGACTAAATATCAAGGACTCATTGGGCGAATCGCTCTGGAACTGAAATCGGAACCCTCACTGACATTTACCCAATCTGAAAGTCTGAGAAACACCGGAAAAATGACTAAGTCCAAAAAAAATTTTTTTTCAACTTTTTTTAATTTTACCCCCGTGGGATATATATTCTACCCACACACATTTGGAACTCTCCTGGGGTACAATCACACATATTATTCCCTCATTTAGTGGATATTTTCACAAAAAAGTGAAATTTTCAAAAATCCAGAAAATTGGCTGAAAACGACTAAATATCAAGGACTCATTGGGCGAATCGCTCTGGAACTTAAATCGGAATGCTCACTGACATTTGCCCTATCTGACAGTCTGATAAACGCCGGAAAAATGACTAAGTCCAAAAAAAAAAATTTTTTCAACTTTTTTCAATTTTACCCCCGTGGGATATATATTCTACCCACACACATTTGGAACTCTCCTGGGGTACCTTCACACATATTATTCCCTCATTTAGTGGATATTTTCACAAAAAAGTGAAATTTTCAAAAATCCAGAAAATTTGCTGAAAACGACTAAATATCAAGGACTCATTGGGCGAATCGCTCTGGAACTGAAATCGGAATGCTCACTGACATTTGTCCTATCTGAAAGTCTGATAAACGGTGGAAAAATGACTAAGTCCAAAAAAAATTTTTTTTCAACTTTTTTTAATTTTACCCCCGTGGGATATATATTCTACCCACACACTTTTGGAACTCTCCTGGGGTACCTTCACACATATTATTGCCTCATTTAGTGGATATTTTCACAAAAAAGTGAAATTTTCAAAAATCCAGAAAATTGGCTGAAAACGACTAAATATCAAGGACTCATTGGGCGAATCGCTCTGGAACTGAAATCGGAACGCTCACTGACATTTGTCCTATCTGAAAGTCTGATAAACGGTGGAAAAATGACTAAGTCCAAAAAAAAATTTTTTTCATCTTTTTTTAATTTTACCCCCGTGGGATATATATTCTACCCACACACATTTGGAACTCTCCTGGGGTACCTTCACACATATTATTGCCTCATTTAGTGGATATTTTCACAAAAAAGTGAAATTTTCAAAAATCCAGAAAATTGGCTGAAAACGACTAAATATCAAAGACTCATTGGGCGAATCGCTCTGGAACTGAAATCGGAACGCTCACTGACATTTGCCCTATCTGAAAGTCTGATAAACGCCGGAAAAAAGACTAAGTCCAAAAAAAAATTTTTTTCAATTTTACCCCCGTGGGATATATATTCTACCCACACACATTTGGAACTCTCCTGGGGTACCCTCACACATGTTATTCCCTCATTTAGTGGATATTTCCACAAAGAAGTGAAATTTTCAAAAATCCAGAAAATTGGCTGAAAACGAATAAATATCAAGGACTCATTGGGCGAATCGCTCTGGAACTGAAATCAGAACGCTCACTGACATTTACCCTATCTGAAAGTTTGATAAACGCCGGAAAAATGACTAAGTCCAAAAAAAAATTTTTTCAACTTTTTTCAATTTTACCCCCGTGGGATATATATTCTACCCACACACATTTAGAACTCTCCTGGGGTACCCTCACACATATTATTCCCTCATTTAGTGGATATTTTCACAAAAAAGTGAAATTTTCAAAAATCCAGAAAATTGGCTGAAAACGACTAAATATCAAAGACTCATTGGGCGAATCGCTCTGGAACTGAAATCGGAACGCTCACTGACATTTGCCCTATCTGAAAGTCTGATAAACGCCGGAAAAAAGACTAAGTCCAAAAAAAAATTTTTTTCAATTTTACCCCCGTGGGATATATATTCTACCCACACACATTTGGAACTCTCCTGTGGTACCCTCACACATTTTATTCCCTCATTTAGTGGATATTTTCACAAAAAAGGGAAATTTTCAAAAATCCAGAAAATTGGCTGAAAACGACTAAATATCAAGGACTCATTGGGCGAATCGCTCTGGAACTGAAATCGGAACCCTCACTGACATTTACCCAATCTGAAAGTCTGAGAAACACCGGAAAAATGACTAAGTCCAAAAAAAATTTTTTTAAACTTTTTTCAATTTTACCCCCGTGGGATAAATATTTTACCCACACACATTTGGAACTCTCCTGGGGTACCCTCACACATATTATTCCCTCATTTAGTGGATATTTTCACAAAAAAGTGAAATTTTCAAAAATCCAGAAAATTGGCTGAAAACGAATAAATATCAAGGACTCATTGGGCGAATCGCTCTGGAACTGAAATCGGAACGCTCACTGACATTTGTCCTATCTGAAAGTCTGATAAACAGTGGAAAAATGACTAAGTCCAAAAAAAAATTTTTTTCAACTTTTTTTAATTTTACCCCCGTGGGATATATATTCTACCCACACACATTTGGAACTCTCCTGGGGTACAATCACACATATTATTCCCTCATTTAGTGGATATTTTCACAAAAAAGTGAAATTTTCAAAAATCCAGAAAATTGGCTGAAAACGACTAAATATCAAGGACTCATTGGGCGAATCGCTCTGGAACTTAAATCGGAATGCTCACTGACATTTGCCCTATCTGACAGTCTGATAAACGCCGGAAAAATGACTAAGTCCAAAAAAAAAATTTTTTTCAACTTTTTTCAATTTTACCCCCGTGGGATATATATTCTACCCACACACATTTGGAACTCTCCTGGGGTACCTTCACACATATTATTCCCTCATTTAGTGGATATTTTCACAAAAAAGTGAAATTTTCAAAAATCCAGAAAATTTGCTGAAAACGACTAAATATCAAGGACTCATTGGGCGAATCGCTCTGGAACTGAAATCGGAATGCTCACTGACATTTGTCCTATCTGAAAGTCTGATAAACGGTGGAAAAATGACTAAGTCCATAAAAAATTTTTTTTCAACTTTTTTTAATTTTACCCCCGTGGGATATATATTCTACCCACACACTTTTGGAACTCTCCTGGGGTACCTTCACACATATTATTGCCTCATTTAGTGGATATTTTCACAAAAAAGTGAAATTTTCAAAAATCCAGAAAATTGGCTGAAAACGACTAAATATCAAGGACTCATTGGGCGAATCGCTCTGGAACTGAAATCGGAACGCTCACTGACATTTGTCCTATCTGAAAGTCTGATAAACGGTGGAAAAATGACTAAGTCCAAAAAAAAATTTTTTTCATCTTTTTTTAATTTTACCCCCGTGGGATATATATTCTACCCACACACATTTGGAACTCTCCTGGGGTACCTTCACACATATTATTGCCTCATTTAGTGGATATTTTCACAAAAAAGTGAAATTTTCAAAAATCCAGAAAATTGGCTGAAAACGACTAAATATCAAAGACTCATTGGGCGAATCGCTCTGGAACTGAAATCGGAACGCTCACTGACATTTGCCCTATCTGAAAGTCTGATAAACGCCGGAAAAAAGACTAAGTCCAAAAAAAAATTTTTTTCAATTTTACCCCCGTGGGATATATATTCTACCCACACACATTTGGAACTCTCCTAGGGTACCCTCACACATTTTATTCCCTCATTTAGTGGATATTTTCACAATAAAGGGAAATTTTCAAAAATCCAGAAAATTGGCTGAAAACGACTAAATATCAAGGACTCATTGGGCGAATCGCTCTGGAACTGAAATCGGAACCCTCACTGACATTTACCCAATCTGAAAGTCTGAGAAACACCGGAAAAATGACTAATTCCAAAAAAAATTTTTTTAAACTTTTTTCAATTTTACCCCCGTGGGATAAATATTCTACCCACACACATTTGGAACTCTCCTGGGGTACCCTCAAACATATTATTCCCTCATTTAGTGGATATTTTCACAAAAAAGTGAAATTTTCAAAAATCCAGAAAATTGGCTGAAAACGACTAAATATCAAGGACTCATTGGGCGAATCGCTCTGGAACTGAAATCGGATTGCTCACTGACATTTGCACTATCTGAAAGTCTGATAAACGCCGGAAAAATGACTAAATCCAAAAAAAATTTTTTTCAAATTTTTTCAATTTTACCCCCGTGGGATATATATTCTACCCACACACATTTGGAACTCTCCTGGGGTACCCTCACACATATTATTGCCTCATTTAGTGGATATTTTCACAAAAAAGTGAAATTTTCAAAAATCCAGAAAATTGGCTGAAAACGACTAAATATCAAGGACTCATTGGGCGAATCGCTCTGGAACTGAAATCGGAACGCTCACTGACATTTGCCCTATCTGAAAGTCTGATAAACGCCGGAAAAAAGACTAAGTCTAAAAAAAATTTTTTTTCAATTTTACCCCCGTGGGATATATATTCTACCCACACACATTTGGAACTCTCCTGTGGTACCCTCACACATATTATTCCCTCATTTAGTGGATATTTTCACAAAAAAGTGAAATTTTCAAAAATCCAGAAAATTGGCTGAAAACGACTAAATATCAAGGACTCATTGGGCGAATCGCTCTGGAACTGAAATCGGAACCCTCACTGACATTTACCCTATCTGAAAGTCTGAGAAACACCGGAAAAATGACTAAGTCCAAAAAAAATTTTTTTTCAACTTTTTTCAATTTTACCCCCGTGGGATAAATATTCTACCCACACACATTTGGAACTCTCCTGGGGTACCCTCACACATATTATTCCCTCATTTAGTGGATATTTTCACAAAAAAAGTGAAATTTTCAAAAATCCAGAAAATTGGCTGAAAATGACTAAATATCAAGGACTCATTGGGCGAATCGCTCTGGAACTGAAATCGGAATGCTCACTGACATTTGCCCTATCTGACAGTCTGATAAACGCCGGAAAAATGACTAAGTCCAAAAAAAAAAATTTTTTCAACTTTTTTCAATTTTACCCCCGTGGGATATATATTCTACCCACACACATTTGGAACTCTCCTGGGGTACCTTCACACATATTATTCCCTCATTTAGTGGATATTTTCACAAAAAAGTGAAATTTTCAAAAATCCAGAAAATTTGCTGAAAACGACTAAATATCAAGGACTCATTGGGCGAATCGCTCTGGAACTGAAATCGGAATGCTCACTGACATTTGTCCTATCTGAAAGTCTGATAAACGGTGGAAAAATGACTAAGTCCATAAAAATTTTTTTTTCAACTTTTTTTAATTTTACCCCCGTGGGATATATATTCTACCCACACACTTTTGGAACTCTCCTGGGGTACCTTCACACATATTATTGCCTCATTTAGTGGATATTTTCACAAAAAAGTGAAATTTTCAAAAATCCAGAAAATTGGCTGAAAACGACTAAATATCAAGGACTCATTGGGCGAATCGCTCTGGAACTGAAATCGGAACGCTCACTGACATTTGTCCTATCTGAAAGTCTGATAAACGGTGGAAAAATGACTAAGTCCAAAAAAAAATTTTTTTCATCTTTTTTTAATTTTACCCCCGTGGGATATATATTCTACCCACACACATTTGGAACTCTCCTGGGGTACCTTCACACATATTATTGCCTCATTTAGTGGATATTTTCACAAAAAAGTGAAATTTTCAAAAATCCAGAAAATTGGCTGAAAACGACTAAATATCAAAGACTCATTGGGCGAATCGCTCTGGAACTGAAATCGGAACGCTCACTGACATTTGCCCTATCTGAAAGTCTGATAAACGCCGGAAAAAAGACTAAGTCCAAAAAAAAATTTTTTTCAATTTTACCCCCGTGGGATATATATTCTACCCACACACATTTGGAACTCTCCTGGGGTACCCTCACACATGTTATTCCCTCATTTAGTGGATATTTTCACAATAAAGGGAAATTTTCAAAAATCCAGAAAATTGGCTGAAAACGACTAAATATCAAGGACTCATTGGGCGAATCGCTCTGGAACTGAAATCGGAACCCTCACTGACATTTACCCAATCTGAAAGTCTGAGAAACACCGGAAAAATGACTAATTCCAAAAAAAATTTTTTTAAACTTTTTTCAATTTTACCCCCGTGGGATAAATATTCTACCCACACACATTTGGAACTCTCCTGGGGTACCCTCACACATATTATTCCCTCATTTAGTGGATATTTTCACAAAAAAGTGAAATTTTCAAAAATCCAGAAAATTGGCTGAAAACGACTAAATATCAAGGACTCATTGGGCGAATCGCTCTGGAACTGAAATCGGATTGCTCACTGACATTTGCACTATCTGAAAGTCTGATAAACGCCGGAAAAATGACTAAATCCAAAAAAAATTTTTTTCAAATTTTTTCAATTTTACCCCCGTGGGATATATATTCTACCCACACACATTTGGAACTCTCCTGGGGTACCCTCACACATGTTATTCCCTCATTTAGTGGATATTTCCACAAAGAAGTGAAATTTTCAAAAATCCAGAAAATTGGCTGAAAACGAATAAATATCAAGGACTCATTGGGCGAATCGCTCTGGAACTGAAATCAGAACGCTCACTGACATTTACCCTATCTGAAAGTTTGATAAACGCCGGAAAAATGACTAAGTCCAAAAAAAAATTTTTTCAACTTTTTTCAATTTTACCCCCGTGGGATATATATTCTACCCACACACATTTAGAACTCTCCTGGGGTACCCTCACACATATTATTCCCTCATTTAGTGGATATTTTCACAAAAAAGTGACATTTTCAAAAATCCAGAAAATTGGCTGAAAACGACTAAATATCAAAGACTCATTGGGCGAATCGCTCTGGAACTGAAATCGGAACGCTCACTGACATTTGCCCTATCTGAAAGTCTGATAAACGCCGGAAAAAAGACTAAGTCCAAAAAAAAATTTTTTTCAATTTTACCCCCGTGGGATATATATTCTACCCACACACATTTGGAACTCTCCTGTGGTACCCTCACACATTTTATTCCCTCATTTAGTGGATATTTTCACAAAAAAGGGAAATTTTCAAAAATCCAGAAAATTGGCTGAAAACGACTAAATATCAAGGACTCATTGGGCGAATCGCTCTGGAACTGAAATCGGAACCCTCACTGACATTTACCCAATCTGAAAGTCTGAGAAACACCGGAAAAATGACTAAGTCCAAAAAAATTTTTTTAAACTTTTTTCAATTTTACCCCCGTGGGATAAATATTCTACCCACACACATTTGGAACTCTCCTGGGGTACCCTCACACATATTATTCCCTCATTTAGTGGATATTTTCACAAAAAAGTGAAATTTTCAAAAATCCAGAAAATTGGCTGAAAACGAATAAATATCAAGGACTCATTGGGCGAATCGCTCTGGAACTGAAATCGGAACGCTCACTGACATTTGTCCTATCTGAAAGTCTGATAAACGGTGGAAAAATGACTAAGTCCAAAAAAAAATTTTTTTCATCTTTTTTTAATTTTACCCCCGTGGGATATATATTCTACCCACACACATTTGGAACTCTCCTGGGGTACCTTCACACATATTATTGCCTCATTTAGTGGATATTTTCACAAAAAAGTGAAATTTTCAAAAATCCAGAAAATTGGCTGAAAACGACTAAATATCAAGGACTCATTGGGCGAATCGCTCTGGAACTGAAATCGGAACGCTCACTGACATTTGCCCTATCTGAAAGTCTGATAAACGCCGGAAAAAAGACTAAGTCTAAAAAAAATTTTTTTTCAATTTTACCCCCGTGGGATATATATTCTACCCACACACATTTGGAACTCTCCTGTGGTACCCTCACACATATTATTCCCTCATTTAGTGGATATTTTCACAAAAAAGTGAAATTTTCAAAAATCCAGAAAATTGGCTGAAAACGACTAAATATCAAGGACTCATTGGGCGAATCGCTCTGGAACTGAAATCGGAACCCTCACTGACATTTACCCTATCTGAAAGTCTGAGAAACACCGGAAAAATGACTAAGTCCAAAAAAAATTTTTTTTCAACTTTTTTCAATTTTACCCCCGTGGGATAAATATTCTACCCACACACATTTGGAACTCTCCTGGGGTACCCTCACACATATTATTCCCTCATTTAGTGGATATTTTCACAAAAAAAGTGAAATTTTCAAAAATCCAGAAAATTGGCTGAAAATGACTAAATATCAAGGACTCATTGGGCGAATCGCTCTGGAACTGAAATCGGAACGCTCACTGACATTTGTCCTATCTGAAAGTCTGATAAACGGTGGAAAAATGACTAAGTCCAAAAAAAAATTTTTTTCATCTTTTTTTAATTTTACCCCCGTGGGATATATATTCTACCCACACACATTTGGAACTCTCCTGGGGTACCTTCACACATATTATTGCCTCATTTAGTGGATATTTTCACAAAAAAGTGAAATTTTCAAAAATCCAGAAAATTGGCTGAAAACGACTAAATATCAAGGACTCATTGGGCGAATCGCTCTGGAACTGAAATCGGAACGCTCACTGACATTTGCCCTATCTGAAAGTCTGATAAACGCCGGAAAAAAGACTAAGTCTAAAAAAAATTTTTTTTCAATTTTACCCCCCGTGGGATATATATTCTACCCACACACATTTGGAACTCTCCTGGGGTACCTTCACACATATTATTGCCTCATTTAGTGGATATTTTCACAAAAAAGTGAAATTTTCAAAAATCCAGAAAATTGGCTGAAAACGACTAAATATCAAGGACTCATTGGGCGAATCGCTCTGGAACTGAAATCGGAACGCTCACTGACATTTGCCCTATCTGAAAGTCTGATAAACGCCGGAAAAAAGACTAAGTCTAAAAAAAATTTTTTTTCAATTTTACCCCCGTGGGATATATATTCTACCCACACACATTTGGAACTCTCCTGTGGTACCCTCACACATATTATTCCCTCATTTAGTGGATATTTTCACAAAAAAGTGAAATTTTCAAAAATCCAGAAAATTGGCTGAAAACGACTAAATATCAAGGACTCATTGGGCGAATCGCTCTGGAACTGAAATCGGAACCCTCACTGACATTTACCCTATCTGAAAGTCTGAGAAACACCGGAAAAATGACTAAGTCCAAAAAAAATTTTTTTAAACTTTTTTCAATTTTACCCCCGTGGGATAAATATTCTACCCACACACATTTGGAACTCTCCTGGGGTACCCTCACACATATTATTCCCTCATTTAGTGGATATTTTCACAAAAAAGTGAAATTTTCAAAAATCCAGAAAATTGGCTGAAAACGACTAAATATCAAGGACTCATTGGGCGAATCGCTCTGGAACTGAAATCGGAACCCTCACTGACATTTACCCTATCTGAAAGTCTGAGAAACACCGGAAAAATGACTAAGTCCAAAAAAAATTTTTTTTCAACTTTTTTCAATTTTACCCCCGTGGGATAAATATTCTACCCACACACATTTGGAACTCTCCTGGGGTACCCTCACACATATTATTCCCTCATTTAGTGGATATTTTCACAAAAAAAGTGAAATTTTCAAAAATCCAGAAAATTGGCTGAAAATGACTAAATATCAAGGACTCATTGGGCGAATCGCTCTGGAACTGAAATCGGAACGCTCACTGACATTTGTCCTATCTGAAAGTCTGATAAACGGTGGAAAAATGACTAAGTCCAAAAAAAAATTTTTTTCATCTTTTTTTAATTTTACCCCCGTGGGATATATATTCTACCCACACACATTTGGAACTCTCCTGGGGTACCTTCACACATATTATTGCCTCATTTAGTGGATATTTTCACAAAAAAGTGAAATTTTCAAAAATCCAGAAAATTGGCTGAAAACGACTAAATATCAAGGACTCATTGGGCGAATCGCTCTGGAACTGAAATCGGAACGCTCACTGACATTTGCCCTATCTGAAAGTCTGATAAACGCCGGAAAAAAGACTAAGTCTAAAAAAAATTTTTTTTCAATTTTACCCCCCGTGGGATATATATTCTACCCACACACATTTGGAACTCTCCTGGGGTACCTTCACACATATTATTGCCTCATTTAGTGGATATTTTCACAAAAAAGTGAAATTTTCAAAAATCCAGAAAATTGGCTGAAAACGACTAAATATCAAGGACTCATTGGGCGAATCGCTCTGGAACTGAAATCGGAACGCTCACTGACATTTGCCCTATCTGAAAGTCTGATAAACGCCGGAAAAAAGACTAAGTCTAAAAAAAATTTTTTTTCAATTTTACCCCCGTGGGATATATATTCTACCCACACACATTTGGAACTCTCCTGTGGTACCCTCACACATATTATTCCCTCATTTAGTGGATATTTTCACAAAAAAGTGAAATTTTCAAAAATCCAGAAAATTGGCTGAAAACGACTAAATATCAAGGACTCATTGGGCGAATCGCTCTGGAACTGAAATCGGAACCCTCACTGACATTTACCCTATCTGAAAGTCTGAGAAACACCGGAAAAATGACTAAGTCCAAAAAAAATTTTTTTAAACTTTTTTCAATTTTACCCCCGTGGGATAAATATTCTACCCACACACATTTGGAACTCTCCTGGGGTACCCTCACACATATTATTCCCTCATTTAGTGGATATTTTCACAAAAAAGTGAAATTTTCAAAAATCCAGAAAATTGGCTGAAAACGACTAAATATCAAGGACTCATTGGGCGAATCGCTCTGGAACTGAAATCGGAATGCTCACTGACACTTGCCCTATCTGAAAGTCTGATAAACGCCGGAAAAATGACTAAGTCCAAAAAAAAAAATTTTTTCAACTTTTTTCAATTTTACCCCCGTGGGATATATATTCTACCCACCCACATTTGGAACTCTCCTGGGGTACCTTCACACATATTATTCCCTCATTTAGTGGATATTTTCACAAAAAAGTGAAATTTTCAAAAATCCAGAAAATTGGCTGAAAACGACTAAATATCAAGGACTCATTGGGCGAATCGCTCTGGAACTGAAATCGGAACGCTCACTGACATTTGTCCTATCTGAAAGTCTGATAAACGGTGGAAAAATGACTAAGTCCAAAAAAAATTTTTTTTCAACTTTTTTTAATTTTACCCCGTGGGATATATATTCTACCCACACACATTTGGAACTCTCCTGGGGTACCTTCACACATATTATTGCCTCATTTAGTGGATATTTTCAAAAAAGTGAAATTTTCAAAAATCCAGAAAATTGGCTGAAAACGACTAAATATCAAGGACTCATTGGGCGAATCGCTCTGGAACTGAAATCGGAACGCTCACTGACATTTGTCCTATCTGAAAGTCTGATAAATGGTGGAAAAATGACTAAGTCCAAAAAAAAATTTTTTTCATCTTTTTTTAATTTTACCCCCGTGGGATATATATTCTACCCACACACATTTGGAACTCTCCTGGGGTACCTTCACACATATTATTGCCTCATTTAGTGGATATTTTCACAAAAAAGTGAAATTTTCAAAAATCCAGAAAATTGGCTGAAAACGACTAAATATCAAGGACTCATTGGGCGAATCGCTCTGGAACTGAAATCGGAACCCTCACTGACATTTACCCTATCTGAAAGTCTGAGAAACACCGGAAAAATGACTAAGTCCAAAAAAAATTTTTTTTCAACTTTTTTCAATTTTACGCCCGTGGGATAAATATACTACCCACACACATTTGGAACTCTCCTGGGGTACCCTCACACATATTATTCCCTCATTTAGTGGATATTTTCACAAAAAAGTGAAATTTTCAAAAATCCAGAAAATTGGCTGAAAACGACTAAATATCAAGGACTCATTGGGTGAATCGCTCTGGAACTGAAATCGGAATGCTCACTGACATTTGTCCTATCTGAAAGTCTGATAAACGGTGGAAAAATGACTAAGTCCAAAAAAAATTTTTTTTCAACTTTTTTTAATTTTACCCCCGTGGGATATATATTCTACCCACACACTTTTGGAACTCTCCTGGGGTACCTTCACACATATTATTGCCTCATTTAGTGGATATTTTCACAAAAAAGTGAAATTTTCAAAAATCCAGAAAATTGGCTGAAAACGACTAAATATCAAGGACTCATTGGGCGAATCGCTCTGGAACTGAAATCGGAACGCTCACTGACATTTGTCCTATCTGAAAGTCTGATAAACGGTGGAAAAATGACTAAGTCCAAAAAAAAATTTTTTTCATCTTTTTTTAATTTTACCCCCGTGGGATATATATTCTACCCACACACATTTGGAACTCTCCTGGGGTACCTTCACACATATTATTGCCTCATTTAGTGGATATTTTCACAAAAAAGTGAAATTTTCAAAAATCCAGAAAATTGGTTGAAAACGACTAAATATCAAAGACTCATTGGGCGAATCGCTCTGGAACTGAAATCGGAACGCTCACTGACATTTGCCCTATCTGAAAGTCTGATAAACGCCGGAAAAAAGACTAAGTCCAAAAAAAAATTTTTTTCAATTTTACCCCCGTGGGATATATATTCTACCCACACACATTTGGAACTCTCCTGTGGTACCCTCACACATTTTATTCCCTCATTTAGTGGATATTTTCACAATAAAGGGAAATTTTCAAAAATCCAGAAAATTGGCTGAAAACGACTAAATATCAAGGACTCATTGGGCGAATCGCTCTGGAACTGAAATCGGAACCCTCACTGACATTTACCCAATCTGAAAGTCTGAGAAACACCGGAAAAATGACTAAGTCCAAAAAAAATTTTTTTAAACTTTTTTCAATTTTACCCCCGTGGGATAAATATTCTACCCACACACATTTGGAACTCTCCTGGGGTACCCTCACACATATTATTCCCTCATTTAGTGGATATTTTCACAAAAAAGTGAAATTTTCAAAAATCCAGAAAATTGGCTGAAAACGACTAAATATCAAGGACTCATTGGGCGAATCGCTCTGGAACTGAAATCGGAACCCTCACTGACATTTACCCTATCTGAAAGTCTGAGAAACACCGGAAAAATGACTAAGTCCAAAAAAAATTTTTTTTCAACTTTTTTCAATTTTACCCCCGTGGGATAAATATTCTACCCACACACATTTGGAACTCTCCTGGGGTACCCTCACACATATTATTCCCTCATTTAGTGGATATTTTCACAAAAAAGTGAAATTTTCAAAAATCCAGAAAATTGGCTGAAAATGACTAAATATCAAGGACTCATTGGGCGAATCGCTCTGGAACTGAAATCGGAATGCTCACTGACATTTGCCCTATCTGAAAGTCTGATAAACGCCGGAAAAATGACTAAGTCCAAAAAAAAAAATTTTTTCAACTTTTTTCAATTTTACCCCCGTGGGATATATATTCTACCCACACACATTTGGAACTCTCCTGGGGTACCTTCACACATATTATTCCCTCATTTAGTGGATATTTTCACAAAAAAGTGAAATTTTCAAAAATCCAGAAAATTGGCTGAAAACGACTAAATATCAAGGACTCATTGGGCGAATCGCTCTGGAACTGAAATCGGAACGCTCACTGACATTTGTCCTATCTGAAAGTCTGATAAACAGTGGAAAAATGACTAAGTCCAAAAAAAATTTTTTTTCAACTTTTTTTAATTTTACCCCCGTGGGATATATATTCTACCCACACACTTTTGGAACTCTCCTGGGGTACCTTCACACATATTATTGCCTCATTTAGTGGATATTTTCACAAAAAAGTGAAATTTTCAAAAATCCAGAAAATTGGCTGAAAACGACTAAATATCAAGGACTCATTGGGCGAATCGCTCTGGAACTGAAATCGGAACGCTCACTGACATTTGTCCTATCTGAAAGTCTGATAAACGGTGGAAAAATGACTAAGTCCAAAAAAAAATTTTTTTCATCTTTTTTTAATTTTACCCCCGTGGGATATATATTCTACCCACACACATTTGGAACTCTCCTGGGGTACCTTCACACATATTATTGCCTCATTTAGTGGATATTTTCACAAAAAAGTGAAATTTTCAAAAATCCAGAAAATTGGCTGAAAACGACTAAATATCAAGGACTCATTGGGCGAATCGCTCTGGAACTGAAATCGGAACGCTCACTGACATTTGCCCTATCTGAAAGTCTGATGAACGCCGGAAAAAAGACAGTCTAAAAAAAATTTTTTTTCAATTTTACCCCCGTGGGATATATATTCTACCCACACACATTTGGAACTCTCCTGGGGTACCTTCACACATATTATTGCCTCATTTAGTGGATATTTTCACAAAAAAGTGACATTTTCAAAAATCCAGAAAATTGGCAGAAAACGACTAAATATCAAGGACTCATTGGGCAAATCTCTCTGGAACTGAAATCGGAACGCTCACTGACATTTGCCCTATCTGAAAGTCTGATAAACGCCGGAAAAAAGACTAAGTCCAAAAAAATTTTTTTTTCAATTTTACCCCCGTGGGATATATATTCTACCCACACACATTTAGAACTCTCCTGCGGTACCCTCACATATGTTATTCCCTCATTTAGTGGATATTTCCACAAAAAAGTGAAATTTTCAAAAATCCAGAAAATTGGCTGAAAACGACTAAATATCAAGGACTCATTGGGCGAATCGCTCTGGAACTGAAATCGGAACGCTCACTGACATTTGTCCTATCTGAAAGTCTGAGAAACACCGGAAAAATGACTAAGTCCAAAAAAAATTTTTTTTCAACTTTTTTCAATTTTACCCCCGTGGGATAAATATTCTACCCACACACATTTGGAACTCTCCTGGGGTACCCTCACACATATTATTCCCTCATTTAGTGGATATTTTCACAAAAAAGTGAAATTTTCAAAAATCCAGAAAATTGGCTGAAAACGACTAAATATCAAGGACTCATTGGGCGAATCGCTCTGGAACTGAAATCGGAACGCTCACTGACATTTGTCCTATCTGAAAGTCTGATAAACGGTGGAAAAATGACTAAGTCCAAAAAAAATTTTTTTTAAACTTTTTTTAATTTTACCCCCGTGAGATATATATTCTACCCACACACATTTGGAACTCTCCTGGGGTACCCTCACACATATTATTCCCTCATTTAGTGGATATTTTCACAAAAAAGTGAAATTTTCAAAAATCCAGAAAATTGGCTGAAAATGACTAAATATCAAGGACTCATTGGGCGAATCGCTCTGGAACTGAAATCAGAACGCTCACTGACATTTGTCCTATCTGAAAGTCTGATAAACGGTGGAAAAATGACTAAGTCCAAAAAAAATTTTTTTTCAACTTTTTTTAATTTTACCCCCATGGGATATATATTCTACCCACACACATTTGGAACTCTCCTGGGGTACCTTCACACATATTATTGCCTCATATAGTGGATATTTTCACAAAAAAGTGAAATTTTCAAAAATCCAGAAAATTGGCTGAAAACGACTAAATATCAAGGACTCATTGGGCGAATCGCTCTGGAACTGAAATCGGAACGCTCACTGACATTTGCCCTATCTGAAAGTCTGATAAACGCCGGAAAAATGACAAAGTCCAAAAAAAAATTTTTTTTCAACTTTTTTCAATTTTACCCCCATGGGATATATATTCTACCCACACACATTTGGAACTCTCCTGGGGTACCCTCACACATATTATTCCCTCATTTAGTGGATATTTTCACAAAAAAGTGAAATTTTCAAAAATCCAGAAAATTGGCTGAAAACGACTAAATATCAAGGACTCATTGGGCGAATCGCTCTGGAACTGAAATCGGAACGCTCACTGACATTTGTCCTATCTTAAAGTCTGATAAACGGTGGAAAAATGACTAAGTCCAAAAAAAAAATTTTTTCATCTTTTTTTAATTTTACCCCCGTGGGATATATATTCTACCCACACACATTTGGATCTCTCCTGGGGTACCTTCACACATATTATTGCCTCATTTAGTGGATATTTTCACAAAAAAGTGACATTTTCAAAAATCCAGAAAATTGGCTGAAAAAGACTAAATATCAAGGACTCATTGGGCGAATCGCTCTGGAACTGAAATCGGAACGCTCACTGACATTTGCCCTATCTGAAAGTCTGATGAACGCCGGAAAAAAGACAGTCTAAAAAAAATTTTTTTTCAATTTTACCCCCGTGGGATATATATTCTACCCACACACATTTGGAACTCTCCTGGGGTACCTTCACACATATTATTGCCTCATTTAGTGGATATTTTCACAAAAAAGTGACATTTTCAAAAATCCAGAAAATTGGCAGAAAACGACTAAATATCAAGGACTCATTGGGCAAATCTCTCTGGAACTGAAATCGGAACGCTCACTGACATTTGCCCTATCTGAAAGTCTGATAAACGCCGGAAAAAAGACTAAGTCCAAAAAAATTTTTTTTTCAATTTTACCCCCGTGGGATATATATTCTACCCACACACATTTAGAACTCTCCTGCGGTACCCTCACATATGTTATTCCCTCATTTAGTGGATATTTCCACAAAAAAGTGAAATTTTCAAAAATCCAGAAAATTGGCTGAAAACGACTAAATATCAAGGACTCATTGGGCGAATCGCTCTGGAACTGAAATCGGAACGCTCACTGACATTTGTCCTATCTGAAAGTCTGAGAAACACCGGAAAAATGACTAAGTCCAAAAAAAATTTTTTTTCAACTTTTTTCAATTTTACCCCCGTGGGATAAATATTCTACCCACACACATTTGGAACTCTCCTGGGGTACCCTCACACATATTATTCCCTCATTTAGTGGATATTTTCACAAAAAAGTGAAATTTTCAAAAATCCAGAAAATTGGCTGAAAACGACTAAATATCAAGGACTCATTGGGCGAATCGCTCTGGAACTGAAATCGGAACGCTCACTGACATTTGTCCTATCTGAAAGTCTGATAAACGGTGGAAAAATGACTAAGTCCAAAAAAAAATTTTTTTCAACTTTTTTTAATTTTACCCCCATGGGATATATATTCTACCCACACACATTTGGAACTCTCCTGGGGTACCTTCACACATATTATTGCCTCATATAGTGGATATTTTCACAAAAAAGTGAAATTTTCAAAAATCCAGAAAATTGGCTGAAAACGACTAAATATCAAGGACTCATTGGGCGAATCGCTCTGGAACTGAAATCGGAACGCTCACTGACATTTGCCCTATCTGAAAGTCTGATAAACGCCGGAAAAATGACAAAGTCCAAAAAAAAATTTTTTTTCAACTTTTTTCAATTTTACCCCCATGGGATATATATTCTACCCACACACATTTGGAACTCTCCTGGGGTACCCTCACACATATTATTCCCTCATTTAGTGGATATTTTCACAAAAAAGTGAAATTTTCAAAAATCCAGAAAATTGGCTGAAAACGACTAAATATCAAGGACTCATTGGGCGAATCGCTCTGGAACTGAAATCGGAACGCTCACTGACATTTGTCCTATCTTAAAGTCTGATAAACGGTGGAAAAATGACTAAGTCCAAAAAAAAAATTTTTTCATCTTTTTTTAATTTTACCCCCGTGGGATATATATTCTACCCACACACATTTGGATCTCTCCTGGGGTACCTTCACACATATTATTGCCTCATTTAGTGGATATTTTCACAAAAAAGTGAAATTTTCAAAAATCCAGAAAATTGGCTGAAAACGACTAAATATCAAGGACTCATTGGGCGAATCGCTCTGGAACTGAAATCGGAACCCTCACTGACATTTACCCTATCTGAAAGTCTGAGAAACACCGGAAAAATGACTAAGTCCAAAAAAAATTTTTTTTCAACTTTTTTCAATTTTACGCCCGTGGGATAAATATACTACCCACACACATTTGGAACTCTCCTGGGGTACCCTCACACATATTATTCCCTCATTTAGTGGATATTTTCACAAAAAAGTGAAATTTTCAAAAATCCAGAAAATTGGCTGAAAACGACTAAATATCAAGGACTCATTGGGCGAATCGCTCTGGAACTGAAATCGGAATGCTCACTGACATTTGTCCTATCTGAAAGTCTGATAAACGGTGGAAAAATGACTAAGTCCAAAAAAAATTTTTTTTCAACTTTTTTTAATTTTACCCCCGTGGGATATATATTCTACCCACACACTTTTGGAACTCTCCTGGGGTACCTTCACACATATTATTGCCTCATTTAGTGGATATTTTCACAAAAAAGTGAAATTTTCAAAAATCCAGAAAATTGGCTGAAAACGACTAAATATCAAGGACTCATTGGGCGAATCGCTCTGGAACTGAAATCGGAACGCTCACTGACATTTGTCCTATCTGAAAGTCTGATAAACGGTGGAAAAATGACTAAGTCCAAAAAAAAATTTTTTTCATCTTTTTTTAATTTTACCCCCGTGGGATATATATTCTACCCACACACATTTGGAACTCTCCTGGGGTACCTTCACACATATTATTGCCTCATTTAGTGGATATTTTCACAAAAAAGTGAAATTTTCAAAAATCCAGAAAATTGGTTGAAAACGACTAAATATCAAAGACTCATTGGGCGAATCGCTCTGGAACTGAAATCGGAACGCTCACTGACATTTGCCCTATCTGAAAGTCTGATAAACGCCGGAAAAAAGACTAAGTCCAAAAAAAAATTTTTTTCAATTTTACCCCCGTGGGATATATATTCTACCCACACACATTTGGAACTCTCCTGTGGTACCCTCACACATTTTATTCCCTCATTTAGTGGATATTTTCACAATAAAGGGAAATTTTCAAAAATCCAGAAAATTGGCTGAAAACGACTAAATATCAAGGACTCATTGGGCGAATCGCTCTGGAACTGAAATCGGAACCCTCACTGACATTTACCCAATCTGAAAGTCTGAGAAACACCGGAAAAATGACTAAGTCCAAAAAAAATTTTTTTAAACTTTTTTCAATTTTACCCCCGTGGGATAAATATTCTACCCACACACATTTGGAACTCTCCTGGGGTACCCTCACACATATTATTCCCTCATTTAGTGGATATTTTCACAAAAAAGTGAAATTTTCAAAAATCCAGAAAATTGGCTGAAAACGACTAAATATCAAGGACTCATTGGGCGAATCGCTCTGGAACTGAAATCGGAACCCTCACTGACATTTACCCTATCTGAAAGTCTGAGAAACACCGGAAAAATGACTAAGTCCAAAAAATATTTTTTTTCAACTTTTTTCAATTTTACCCCCGTGGGATAAATATTCTACCCACACACATTTGGAACTCTCCTGGGGTACCCTCACACATATTATTCCCTCATTTAGTGGATATTTTCACAAAAAAGTGAAATTTTCAAAAATCCAGAAAATTGGCTGAAAATGACTAAATATCAAGGACTCATTGGGCGAATCGCTCTGGAACTGAAATCGGAATGCTCACTGACATTTGCCCTATCTGAAAGTCTGATAAACGCCGGAAAAATGACTAAGTCCAAAAAAAAAAATTTTTTCAACTTTTTTCAATTTTACCCCCGTGGGATATATATTCTACCCACACACATTTGGAACTCTCCTGGGGTACCTTCACACATATTATTCCCTCATTTAGTGGATATTTTCACAAAAAAGTGAAATTTTCAAAAATCCAGAAAATTGGCTGAAAACGACTAAATATCAAGGACTCATTGGGCGAATCGCTCTGGAACTGAAATCGGAACGCTCACTGACATTTGTCCTATCTGAAAGTCTGATAAACAGTGGAAAAATGACTAAGTCCAAAAAAAATTTTTTTTCAACTTTTTTTAATTTTACCCCCGTGGGATATATATTCTACCCACACTCTTTTGGAACTCTCCTGGGGTACCTTCACACATATTATTGCCTCATTTAGTGGATATTTTCACAAAAAAGTGAAATTTTCAAAAATCCAGAAAATTGGCTGAAAACGACTAAATATCAAGGACTCATTGGGCGAATCGCTCTGGAACTGAAATCGGAACGCTCACTGACATTTGTCCTATCTGAAAGTCTGATAAACGGTGGAAAAATGACTAAGTCCAAAAAAAAATTTTTTTCATCTTTTTTTAATTTTACCCCCGTGGGATATATATTCTACCCACACACATTTGGAACTCTCCTGGGGTACCTTCACACATATTATTGCCTCATTTAGTGGATATTTTCACAAAAAAGTGAAATTTTCAAAAATCCAGAAAATTGGCTGAAAACGACTAAATATCAAGGACTCATTGGGCGAATCGCTCTGGAACTGAAATCGGAACGCTCACTGACATTTGCCCTATCTGAAAGTCTGATAAACGCCGGAAAAAAGACTAAGTCTAAAAAAAATTTTTTTTCAATTTTACCCCCGTGGGATATATATTCTACCCACACACATTTGGAACTCTCCTGGGGTACCTTCACACATATTATTGCCTCATTTAGTGGATATTTTCACAAAAAAGTGAAATTTTCAAAAATCCAGAAAATTGGCTGAAAACGACTAAATATCAAGGACTCATTGGGCGAATCGCTCTGGAACTGAAATCGGAACCCTCACTGACATTTACCCTATCTGAAAGTCTGAGAAACACCGGAAAAATGACTAAGTCCAAAAAAAATTTTTTTTCAACTTTTTTCAATTTTACCCCCGTGGGATAAATATTCTACCCACACACATTTGGAACTCTCCTGGGGTACCTTCACACATATTATTCCCTCATTTAGTGGATATTTTCACAAAAAAGTGAAATTTTCAAAAATCCAGAAAATTGGCTGAAAACGACTAAATATCAAGGACTCATTGGGCGAATCGCTCTGGAACTGAAATCGGAACGCTCACTGACATTTGTCCTATCTGAAAGTCTGATAAACGGTGGAAAAATGACTAAGTCCAAAAAAAATTTTTTTTCAACTTTTTTTAATTTTACCCCCGTGGGATATATATTCTACCCACACACATTTGGAACTCTCCTGGGGTACCCTCACACATATTATTCCCTCATTTAGTGGATATTTTCACAAAAAAGTGAAATTTTCAAAAATCCAGAAAATTGGCTGAAAAAGACTAAATATCAAGGACTCATTGGGCGAATCGCTCTGGAACTGAAATCGGAACGCTCACTGACATTTGCCCTATCTGAAAGTCTGATGAACGCCGGAAAAAAGACAGTCTAAAAAAAATTTTTTTTCAATTTTACCCCCGTGGGATATATATTCTACCCACACACATTTGGAACTCTCCTGGGGTACCTTCACACATATTATTGCCTCATTTAGTGGATATTTTCACAAAAAAGTGACATTTTCAAAAATCCAGAAAATTGGCAGAAAACGACTAAATATCAAGGACTCATTGGGCAAATCTCTCTGGAACTGAAATCGGAACGCTCACTGACATTTGCCCTATCTGAAAGTCTGATAAACGCCGGAAAAAAGACTAAGTCCAAAAAAATTTTTTTTTCAATTTTACCCCCGTGGGATATATATTCTACCCACACACATTTAGAACTCTCCTGCGGTACCCTCACATATGTTATTCCCTCATTTAGTGGATATTTCCACAAAAAAGTGAAATTTTCAAAAATCCAGAAAATTGGCTGAAAACGACTAAATATCAAGGACTCATTGGGCGAATCGCTCTGGAACTGAAATCGGAACGCTCACTGACATTTGTCCTATCTGAAAGTCTGAGAAACACCGGAAAAATGACTAAGTCCAAAAAAAATTTTTTTTCAACTTTTTTCAATTTTACCCTCGTGGGATAAATATTCTACCCACACACATTTGGAACTCTCCTGGGGTACCCTCACACATATTATTCCCTCATTTAGTGGATATTTTCACAAAAAAGTGAAATTTTCAAAAATCCAGAAAATTGGCTGAAAACGACTAAATATCAAGGACTCATTGGGCGAATCGCTCTGGAACTGAAATCGGAACCCTCACTGACATTTACCCTATCTGAAAGTCTGAGAAACACCGGAAAAATGACTAAGTCCAAAAAAAATTTTTTTTCAACTTTTTTCAATTTTACGCCCGTGGGATAAATATACTACCCACACACATTTGGAACTCTCCTGGGGTACCCTCACACATATTATTCCCTCATTTAGTGGATATTTTCACAAAAAAGTGAAATTTTCAAAAATCCAGAAAATTGGCTGAAAACGACTAAATATCAAGGACTCATTGGGCGAATCGCTCTGGAACTGAAATCGGAATGCTCACTGACATTTGTCCTATCTGAAAGTCTGATAAACGGTGGAAAAATGACTAAGTCCAAAAAAAATTTTTTTTCAACTTTTTTTAATTTTACCCCCGTGGGATATATATTCTACCCACACACTTTTGGAACTCTCCTGGGGTACCTTCACACATATTATTGCCTCATTTAGTGGATATTTTCACAAAAAAGTGAAATTTTCAAAAATCCAGAAAATTGGCTGAAAACGACTAAATATCAAGGACTCATTGGGCGAATCGCTCTGGAACTGAAATCGGAACGCTCACTGACATTTGTCCTATCTGAAAGTCTGATAAACGGTGGAAAAATGACTAAGTCCAAAAAAAAATTTTTTTCATCTTTTTTTAATTTTACCCCCGTGGGATATATATTCTACCCACACACATTTGGAACTCTCCTGGGGTACCTTCACACATATTATTGCCTCATTTAGTGGATATTTTCACAAAAAAGTGAAATTTTCAAAAATCCAGAAAATTGGTTGAAAACGACTAAATATCAAAGACTCATTGGGCGAATCGCTCTGGAACTGAAATCGGAACGCTCACTGACATTTGCCCTATCTGAAAGTCTGATAAACGCCGGAAAAAAGACTAAGTCCAAAAAAAAATTTTTTTCAATTTTACCCCCGTGGGATATATATTCTACCCACACACATTTGGAACTCTCCTGTGGTACCCTCACACATTTTATTCCCTCATTTAGTGGATATTTTCACAATAAAGGGAAATTTTCAAAAATCCAGAAAATTGGCTGAAAACGACTAAATATCAAGGACTCATTGGGCGAATCGCTCTGGAACTGAAATCGGAACCCTCACTGACATTTACCCAATCTGAAAGTCTGAGAAACACCGGAAAAATGACTAAGTCCAAAAAAAATTTTTTTAAACTTTTTTCAATTTTACCCCCGTGGGATAAATATTCTACCCACACACATTTGGAACTCTCCTGGGGTACCCTCACACATATTATTCCCTCATTTAGTGGATATTTTCACAAAAAAGTGAAATTTTCAAAAATCCAGAAAATTGGCTGAAAACGACTAAATATCAAGGACTCATTGGGCGAATCGCTCTGGAACTGAAATCGGAACCCTCACTGACATTTACCCTATCTGAAAGTCTGAGAAACACCGGAAAAATGACTAAGTCCAAAAAATATTTTTTTTCAACTTTTTTCAATTTTACCCCCGTGGGATAAATATTCTACCCACACACATTTGGAACTCTCCTGGGGTACCCTCACACATATTATTCCCTCATTTAGTGGATATTTTCACAAAAAAGTGAAATTTTCAAAAATCCAGAAAATTGGCTGAAAATGACTAAATATCAAGGACTCATTGGGCGAATCGCTCTGGAACTGAAATCGGAATGCTCACTGACATTTGCCCTATCTGAAAGTCTGATAAACGCCGGAAAAATGACTAAGTCCAAAAAAAAAAATTTTTTCAACTTTTTTCAATTTTACCCCCGTGGGATATATATTCTACCCACACACATTTGGAACTCTCCTGGGGTACCTTCACACATATTATTCCCTCATTTAGTGGATATTTTCACAAAAAAGTGAAATTTTCAAAAATCCAGAAAATTGGCTGAAAACGACTAAATATCAAGGACTCATTGGGCGAATCGCTCTGGAACTGAAATCGGAACGCTCACTGACATTTGTCCTATCTGAAAGTCTGATAAACAGTGGAAAAATGACTAAGTCCAAAAAAAATTTTTTTTCAACTTTTTTTAATTTTACCCCCGTGGGATATATATTCTACCCACACTCTTTTGGAACTCTCCTGGGGTACCTTCACACATATTATTGCCTCATTTAGTGGATATTTTCACAAAAAAGTGAAATTTTCAAAAATCCAGAAAATTGGCTGAACACGACTAAATATCAAGGACTCATTGGGCGAATCGCTCTGGAACTGAAATCGGAACGCTCACTGACATTTGTCCTATCTGAAAGTCTGATAAACGGTGGAAAAATGACTAAGTCCAAAAAAAAATGTTTTTCATCTTTTTTTAATTTTACCCCCGTGGGATATATATTCTACCCACACACATTTGGAACTCTCCTGGGGTACCTTCACACATATTATTGCCTCATTTAGTGGATATTTTCACAAAAAAGTGAAATTTTCAAAAATCCAGAAAATTGGCTGAAAACGACTAAATATCAAGGACTCATTGGGCGAATCGCTCTGGAACTGAAATCGGAACGCTCACTGACATTTGCCCTATCTGAAAGTCTGATAAACGCCGGAAAAAAGACTAAGTCTAAAAAAAATTTTTTTTCAATTTTACCCCCGTGGGATATATATTCTACCCACACACATTTGGAACTCTCCTGGGGTACCTTCACACATATTATTGCCTCATTTAGTGGATATTTTCACAAAAAAGTGAAATTTTCAAAAATCCAGAAAATTGGCTGAAAACGACTAAATATCAAGGACTCATTGGGCGAATCGCTCTGGAACTGAAATCGGAACGCTCACTGACATTTGCCCTATCTGAAAGTCTGATAAACGCCGGAAAAAAGACTAAGTCTAAAAAAAATTTTTTTTCAATTTTACCCCCGTGGGATATATATTCTACCCACACACATTTGGAACTCTCCTGTGGTACCCTCACACATATTATTCCCTCATTTAGTGGATATTTTCACAAAAAAGTGAAATTTTCAAAAATCCAGAAAATTGGCTGAAAACGACTAAATATCAAGGACTCATTGGGCGAATCGCTCTGGAACTGAAATCGGAACCCTCACTGACATTTACCCTATCTGAAAGTCTGAGAAACACCGGAAAAATGACTAAGTCCAAAAAAAATTTTTTTTCAACTTTTTTCAATTTTACCCCCGTGGGATAAATATTCTACCCACACACATTTGGAACTCTCCTGGGGTACCTTCACACATATTATTCCCTCATTTAGTGGATATTTTCACAAAAAAGTGAAATTTTCAAAAATCCAGAAAATTGGCTGAAAACGACTAAATATCAAGGACTCATTGGGCGAATCGCTCTGGAACTGAAATCGGAACGCTCACTGACATTTGTCCTATCTGAAAGTCTGATAAACGGTGGAAAAATGACTAAGTCCAAAAAAAATTTTTTTTCGACTTTTTTTAATTTTACCCCCGTGGGATATATATTCTACCCACACACATTTGGAACTCTCCTGGGGTACCCTCACACATATTATTCCCTCATTTAGTGGATATTTTCACAAAAAAGTGAAATTTTCAAAAATCCAGAAAATTGGCTGAAAAAGACTAAATATCAAGGACTCATTGGGCGAATCGCTCTGGAACTGAAATCGGAACGCTCACTGACATTTGCCCTATCTGAAAGTCTGATGAACGCCGGAAAAAAGACAGTCTAAAAAAAATTTTTTTTCAATTTTACCCCCGTGGGATATATATTCTACCCACACACATTTGGAACTCTCCTGGGGTACCTTCACACATATTATTGCCTCATTTAGTGGATATTTTCACAAAAAAGTGACATTTTCAAAAATCCAGAAAATTGGCAGAAAACGACTAAATATCAAGGACTCATTGGGCAAATCTCTCTGGAACTGAAATCGGAACGCTCACTGACATTTGCCCTATCTGAAAGTCTGATAAACGCCGGAAAAAAGACTAAGTCCAAAAAAATTTTTTTTTCAATTTTACCCCCGTGGGATATATATTCTACCCACACACATTTAGAACTCTCCTGCGGTACCCTCACATATGTTATTCCCTCATTTAGTGGATATTTCCACAAAAAAGTGAAATTTTCAAAAATCCAGAAAATTGGCTGAAAACGACTAAATATCAAGGACTCATTGGGCGAATCGCTCTGGAACTGAAATCGGAACGCTCACTGACATTTGTCCTATCTGAAAGTCTGAGAAACACCGGAAAAATGACTGAGTCCAAAAAAAATTTTTTTTCAACTTTTTTCAATTTTACCCTCGTGGGATAAATATTCTACCCACACACATTTGGAACTCTCCTGGGGTACCCTCACACATATTATTCCCTCATTTAGTGGATATTTTCACAAAAAAGTGAAATTTTCAAAAATCCAGAAAATTGGCTGAAAACGACTAAATATCAAGGACTCATTGGGCGAATCGCTCTGGAACTGAAATCGGAACGCTCACTGACATTTGTCCTATCTGAAAGTCTGATAAACGGTGGAAAAATGACTAAGTCCAAAAAAAATTTTTTTTCAACTTTTTTTAATTTTACCCCCGTGAGATATATATTCTACCCACACACATTTGGAACTCTCCTGGGGTACCCTCACACATATTATTCCCTCATTTAGTGGATATTTTCACAAAAAAGTGAAATTTTCAAAAATCCAGAAAATTGGCTGAAAATGACTAAATATCAAGGACTCATTGGGCGAATCGCTCTGGAACTGAAATCGGAACGCTCACTGACATTTGTCCTATCTGAAAGTCTGATAAACGGTGGAAAAATGACTAAGTCCAAAAAAAATTTTTTTTCAACTTTTTTTAATTTTACCCCCATGGGATATATATTCTACCCACACACATTTGGAACTCTCCTGGGGTACCTTCACACATATTATTGCCTCATATAGTGGATATTTTCACAAAAAAGTGAAATTTTCAAAAATCCAGAAAATTGGCTGAAAACGACTAAATATCAAGGACTCATTGGGCGAATCGCTCTGGAACTAAAATCGGAACGCTCACTGACATTTGCCCTATCTGAAAGTCTGATAAACGCCGGAAAAATGACAAAGTCCAAAAAAAAATTTTTTTTCAACTTTTTTCAATTTTACCCCCATGGGATATATATTCTACCCACACACATTTGGAACTCTCCTGGGGTACCCTCACACATATTATTCCCTCATTTAGTGGATATTTTCACAAAAAAGTGAAATTTTCAAAAATCCAGAAAATTGGCTGAAAACGACTAAATATCAAGGACTCATTGGGCGAATCGCTCTGGAACTGAAATCGGAACGCTCACTGACATTTGTCCTATCTTAAAGTCTGATAAACGGTGGAAAAATGACTAAGTCCAAAAAAAAAATTTTTTCATCTTTTTTTAATTTTACCCCCGTGGGATATATATTCTACCCACACACATTTGGATCTCTCCTGGGGTACCTTCACACATATTATTGCCTCATTTAGTGGATATTTTCACAAAAAAGTGACATTTTCAAAAATCCAGAAAATTGGCTGAAAAAGACTAAATATCAAGGACTCATTGGGCGAATCGCTCTGGAACTGAAATCGGAACGCTCACTGACATTTGCCCTATCTGAAAGTCTGATGAACGCCGGAAAAAAGACAGTCTAAAAAAAATTTTTTTTCAATTTTACCCCCGTGGGATATATATTCTACCCACACACATTTGGAACTCTCCTGGGGTACCTTCACACATATTATTGCCTCATTTAGTGGATATTTTCACAAAAAAGTGACATTTTCAAAAATCCAGAAAATTGGCAGAAAACGACTAAATATCAAGGACTCATTGGGCAAATCTCTCTGGAACTGAAATCGGAACGCTCACTGACATTTGCCCTATCTGAAAGTCTGATAAACGCCGGAAAAAAGACTAAGTCCAAAAAAATTTTTTTTTCAATTTTACCCCCGTGGGATATATATTCTACCCACACACATTTAGAACTCTCCTGCGGTACCCTCACATATGTTATTCCCTCATTTAGTGGATATTTCCACAAAAAAGTGAAATTTTCAAAAATCCAGAAAATTGGCTGAAAACGACTAAATATCAAGGACTCATTGGGCGAATCGCTCTGGAACTGAAATCGGAACGCTCACTGACATTTGCCCTATCTGAAAGTCTGATAAACGCCGGAAAAATGACTAAGTCCAAAAAAAAAATTTTTTAAACTTTTTTCAATTTTATCCCCGTGGGATATATATTCTACCCACACACATTTGGAACTCTCCTGGGATACCCTCACACATTTTATTCCCTCATTTAGTGGATATTTCCACAAAAAAGTGAAATTTTCAAAAATCTAGAAAATTGGCTGAAAACGACTAAATATCAAGGACTCATTGGGCGAATCGCTCTGGAACTGAAATCAGAACTCTCACTGACATTTGCCCTATCTGAAAGTTTGATAAATGCCGGAAAAATGACTAAGTCCAAAAAAAATTTTTTTTCAACTTTTTTCAAATTTACCCTCGTGGGATATATATTCTACCCACACACATTTGGAACACTCCTGGGGTACCCTCACACATTTTATTCCCTCATTTAGTGGATATTTCCACAAAAAAGTGAAATTTTCAAAAATCCAGAAAATTGGCTGAAAACGACTAAATATCAAGGACTCATTGGGCGAATCGCTCTGGAACTGAAATCGGAACGCTCACTGACATTTGTCCTATCTGAAAGTCTGATAAACGGTGGAAAAATGACTAAGTCCAAAAAAAAATTTTTTTCATCTTTTTTTAATTTTACCCCCGTGGGATATATATTCTACCCACACACATTTGGAACTCTCCTGGGGTACCTTCACACATATTATTGCCTCATTTAGTGGATATTTTCACAAAAAAGTGAAATTTTCAAAAATCCAGAAAATTGGCTGAAAACGACTAAATATCAAGGACTCCTTGGGCGAATCGCTCTGGAACTGAAATCGGAACGCTCACTGACATTTGCCCTATCTGAAAGTCTGATAAACGCCGGAAAAAAGACAGTCTAAAAAAAAATTTTTTTCAATTTTACCCCCGTGGGATATATATTCTACCCACACACATTTGGAACTCTCCTGGGGTACCTTCACACATATTATTGCCTCATTTAGTGGATATTTTCACAAAAAAGTGACATTTTCAAAAATCCAGAAAATTGGCTGAAAACGACTAAATATCAAGGACTCATTGGGCAAATCTCTCTGGAACTGAAATCGGAACGCTCACTGACATTTGCCCTATCTGAAAGTCTGATAAACGCCGGAAAAAAGACTAAGTCCAAAAAAAATTTTTTTTCAATTTTACCCCCGTGGGATATATATTCTACCCACACACATTTGGAACTCTCCTGGGGTACCCTCACATATGTTATTCCCTCATTTAGTGGATATTTCCACAAAAAAGTGAAATTTTCAAAAATCCAGAAAATTGGCTGAAAACGACTAAATATCAAGGACTCATTGGGCGAATCGCTCTGGAACTGAAATCGGAACGCTCACTGACATTTGTCCTATCTGAAAGTCTGATAAACGGTGGAAAAATGACTACGTCTAAAAAAAATTTTTTTTCAACTTTTTTCAAATTTACCCCCGTGGGATATATATTCTACCCACACACATTTGGAACTCTCCTGGGGTACCCTCACATATGTTATTCCCTCATTTAGTGGATATTTCCACAAAAAAGTGAAATTTTCAAAAATCCAGAAAATTGGCTGAAAACGACTAAATATCAAGGACACATTGGGCGAATCGCTCTGGAACTGAAATCGGAACGCTCACTGACATTTGCCCTATCTGAAAGTCTGATAAACGCCGGAAAAATGACTAAGTCCAAAAAAAAAATTTTTTAAACTTTTTTCAATTTTATCCCCGTGGGATATATATTCTACCCACACACATTTGGAACTCTCCTGGGATACCCTCACACATTTTATTCCCTCATTTAGTGGATATTTCCACAAAAAAGTGAAATTTTCAAAAATCTAGAAAATTGGCTGAAAACGACTAAATATCAAGGACTCATTGGGCGAATCGCTCTGGAACTGAAATCAGAACTCTCACTGACATTTGCCCTATCTGAAAGTTTGATAAATGCCGGAAAAATGACTAAGTCCAAAAAAAATTTTTTTTTAACTTTTTTCAAATTTACCCCCGTGGGATATATATTCTACCCACACACATTTGGAACACTCCTGGGGTACCCTCACACATTTTATTCCCTCATTTAGTGGATATTTTCACAAAAAAGTGAAATTTTCAAAAATCCAGAAAATTGGCTGAAAACGACTAAATATCAAGGACTCATTGGGCGAATCGCTCTGGAACTGAAATCGGATTGCTCACTGACATTTGCCCTATCTGAAAGTCTGATAAACGCCGGAAAAATGACTAAGTCCAAAAAAAATTTTTTTTCAACTTTTTTCAAATTTACCCCCGTGGGATATATATTCTACCCACACACATTTGGAACTCTCCTGGGGTACCCTCACATATGTTATTCCCTCATTTAGTGGATATTTCCACAAAAAAGTGAAATTTTCAAAAATCCAGAAAATTGGCTGAAAACGACTAAATATCAAGGACTCATTGGGCAAATCGCTCTGGAACTGAAATCGGAACGCTCACTGACATTTGCCCTATCTGAAAGTCTGATAAACACCGGAAAAATGACTAAGTCCAAAAAAAATTTTTTTTAAACTTTTTTCAAATTTACCCCCGTGGGATATATATTCTACCCACACACATTTGGAACTCTCCTGGGGTACCCTCACACATATTATTCCCTCATTTAGTGGATATTTTCACAAAAAAGTGAAATTTTCAAAAATCCAGAAAATTGGCTGAAAACGACTAAATATCAAGGACTCAATGGGCGAATCACTCTGGAACTGAAATCGGAACGCTCACTGACATTTGCCCTATCTGAAAGTCTGATAAACGCCGGAAAAATGACTAAGTCCAAAAAAAAATTTTTTTCAAATTTACCCCCGTGGGATATATATTCTACCCACACACATTTGGATCTCTCCTGGGGTACCCTCACATATGTTATTCCCTCATTTAGTGGATATTTCCACAAAAAAGTGAAATTTTCAAAAATCCAGAAAATTGGCTGAAAACGACTAAATATCAAGGACTCATTGGGCGAATCGCTCTGGAACTGAAATCAGAACGCTCACTGACATTTACCCTATCTGAAAGTTTGATAAACGCCGGAAAAATGACTAAGTCCAAAAAAAATTTTTTTTCAACTTTTTTCAAATTTACCCTCGTGGGATATATATTCTACCCACACACATTTGGAACACTCCTGGGGTACCCTCACACATTTTATTCCCTCATTTAGTGGATATTTCCACAAAAAAGTGAAATTTTCAAAAATCCAGAAAATTGGCTGAAAACGACTAAATATCAAGGACTCATTGGGCGAATCGCTCTGGAACTGAAATCGGAACGCTCACTGACATTTGTCCTATCTGAAAGTCTGATAAACGGTGGAAAAATGACTAAGTCCAAAAAAAAATTTTTTTCATCTTTTTTTAATTTTACCCCCGTGGGATATATATTCTACCCACACACATTTGGAACTCTCCTGGGGTACCTTCACACATATTATTGCCTCATTTAGTGGATATTTTCACAAAAAAGTGAAATTTTCAAAAATCCAGAAAATTGGCTGAAAACGACTAAATATCAAGGACTCCTTGGGCGAATCGCTCTGGAACTGAAATCGGAACGCTCACTGACATTTGCCCTATCTGAAAGTCTGATAAACGCCGGAAAAAAGACAGTCTAAAAAAAAATTTTTTTCAATTTTACCCCCGTGGGATATATATTCTACCCACACACATTTGGAACTCTCCTGGGGTACCTTCACACATATTATTGCCTCATTTAGTGGATATTTTCACAAAAAAGTGACATTTTCAAAAATCCAGAAAATTGGCTGAAAACGACTAAATATCAAGGACTCATTGGGCAAATCTCTCTGGAACTGAAATCGGAACGCTCACTGACATTTGCCCTATCTGAAAGTCTGATAAACGCCGGAAAAAAGACTAAGTCCAAAAAAAATTTTTTTTCAATTTTACCCCCGTGGGATATATATTCTACCCACACACATTTGGAACTCTCCTGGGGTACCCTCACATATGTTATTCCCTCATTTAGTGGATATTTCCACAAAAAAGTGAAATTTTCAAAAATCCAGAAAATTGGCTGAAAACGACTAAATATCAAGGACTCATTGGGCGAATCGCTCTGGAACTGAAATCGGAACGCTCACTGACATTTGTCCTATCTGAAAGTCTGATAAACGGTGGAAAAATGACTACGTCTAAAAAAAATTTTTTTTCAACTTTTTTCAAATTTACCCCCGTGGGATATATATTCTACCCACACACATTTGGAACTCTCCTGGGGTACCCTCACATATGTTATTCCCTCATTTAGTGGATATTTCCACAAAAAAGTGAAATTTTCAAAAATCCAGAAAATTGGCTGAAAACGACTAAATATCAAGGACACATTGGGCGAATCGCTCTGGAACTGAAATCGGAACGCTCACTGACATTTGCCCTATCTGAAAGTCTGATAAACGCCGGAAAAATGACTAAGTCCAAAAAAAAAATTTTTTAAACTTTTTTCAATTTTATCCCCGTGGGATATATATTCTACCCACACACATTTGGAACTCTCCTGGGATACCCTCACACATTTTATTCCCTCATTTAGTGGATATTTCCACAAAAAAGTGAAATTTTCAAAAATCTAGAAAATTGGCTGAAAACGACTAAATATCAAGGACTCATTGGGCGAATCGCTCTGGAACTGAAATCAGAACTCTCACTGACATTTGCCCTATCTGAAAGTTTGATAAATGCCGGAAAAATGACTAAGTCCAAAAAAAATTTTTTTTTAACTTTTTTCAAATTTACCCCCGTGGGATATATATTCTACCCACACACATTTGGAACACTCCTGGGGTACCCTCACACATTTTATTCCCTCATTTAGTGGATATTTTCACAAAAAAGTGAAATTTTCAAAAATCCAGAAAATTGGCTGAAAACGACTAAATATCAAGGACTCATTGGGCGAATCGCTCTGGAACTGAAATCGGATTGCTCACTGACATTTGCCCTATCTGAAAGTCTGATAAACGCCGGAAAAATGACTAAGTCCAAAAAAAATTTTTTTTCAACTTTTTTCAAATTTACCCCCGTGGGATATATATTCTACCCACACACATTTGGAACTCTCCTGGGGTACCCTCACATATGTTATTCCCTCATTTAGTGGATATTTCCACAAAAAAGTGAAATTTTCAAAAATCCAGAAAATTGGCTGAAAACGACTAAATATCAAGGACTCATTGGGCAAATCGCTCTGGAACTGAAATCGGAACGCTCACTGACATTTGCCCTATCTGAAAGTCTGATAAACACCGGAAAAATGACTAAGTCCAAAAAAAATTTTTTTTAAACTTTTTTCAAATTTACCCCCGTGGGATATATATTCTACCCACACACATTTGGAACTCTCCTGGGGTACCCTCACACATATTATTCCCTCATTTAGTGGATATTTTCACAAAAAAGTGAAATTTTCAAAAATCCAGAAAATTGGCTGAAAACGACTAAATATCAAGGACTCAATGGGCGAATCACTCTGGAACTGAAATCGGAACGCTCACTGACATTTGCCCTATCTGAAAGTCTGATAAACGCCGGAAAAATGACTAAGTCCAAAAAAAAATTTTTTTCAAATTTACCCCCGTGGGATATATATTCTACCCACACACATTTGGATCTCTCCTGGGGTACCCTCACATATGTTATTCCCTCATTTAGTGGATATTTCCACAAAAAAGTGAAATTTTCAAAAATCCAGAAAATTGGCTGAAAACGACTAAATATCAAGGACTCATTGGGCGAATCGCTCTGGAACTGAAATCAGAACGCTCACTGACATTTACCCTATCTGAAAGTTTGATAAACGCCGGAAAAATGACTAAGTCCAAAAAAAAATTTTTTCAACTTTTTTCAATTTTACCCCCGTGGGATATATATTCTACCCACACACATTTGGAACTCTACTGGGGTACCCTCACACATATTATTCCCTCATTTAGTGGATATTTTCGCAAAAAAGTGAAATTTTCAAAAATCCAGAAAATTGGCTGAAACCGACTAAATATCAAGGACTCATTGGGCGAATCGCTCTGGAACTGAAATCGGAACGCTCACTGACATTTGCCCTATCTGAAAGTCTGATAAACGCCGGAAAAATGACTAAGTCCAAAAAAAATTTTTTTTCAAATTTTTTCAATTTTACCCCCGTGGGATATATATTCTACCCACACACATTTGGAACTCTCCTGGGGTACCCTCACACATATTATTCCCTCATTTAGTGGATATTTTCACAAAAAAGTGAAATTTTCAAAAATAAAGAAAATTGGCTGAAAACGACTAAATATCAAGGACTCATTGGGCGAATCGCTCTGGAACTGAAATCAGAACGCTCACTGACATTTACCCTATCTGAAAGTTTGATAAACGCCGGAAAAATGACTAAGTCCAAAAAAAATTTTTTTCAACTTTTTTCAATTTTACCCCCGTGGGATATATATTCTACCCACACACATTTGGAACTCTCCTGGGGTACCCTCACACATATTATTCCCTCATTTAGTGGATATTTTCACAAAAAAGTGAAATTTTCAAAAATCCAGAAAATTGGCTGAAAACGACTAAATATCAAAGACTCATTGGGCGAATCGCTCTGGAACTGAAATCGGAACGCTCACTGACATTTGCCCTATCTGAAAGTCTGATAAACGCCGGAAAAATGACTAAGTCCAAAAAAAAAAATTTTTTCAACTTTTTTCAATTTTACCCCCGTGGGATATATATTCTACCCACCCACATTTGGAACTCTCCTGGGGTACCTTCACACATATTATTCCCTCATTTAGTGGATATTTTCACAAAAAAGTGAAATTTTCAAAAATCCAGAAAATTGGCTGAAAACGACTAAATATCAAGGACTCATTGGGCGAATCGCTCTGGAACTGAAATCGGAATGCTCACTGACATTTGTCCTATCTGAAAGTCTGATAAACGGTGGAAAAATGACTAAGTCCCAAAAAAATTTTTTTTCAACTTTTTTTAATTTTACCCCCGTGGGATATATATTCTACCCACACACATTTGGAACTCTCCTGTGGTACCCTCACACATATTATTCCCTCATTTAGTGGATATTTTCACAAAAAAGTGAAATTTTCAAAAATCCAGAAAATTGGCTGAAAACGACTAAATATCAAGGACTCATTGGGCGAATCGCTCTGGAACTGAAATCGGAACCCTCACTGACATTTGCCCTATCTGAAAGTCTGAGAAACACCGGAAAAATGACTAAGTCCAAAAAAAATTTTTTTTCAACTTTTTTCAATTTTACCCCCGTGGGATAAATATTCTACCCACACACATTTGGAACTCTCCTGGGGTACCCTCACACATAATTATTCCCTCATTTAGTGGATATTTTCACAAAAAAGTGAAATTTTCAAAAATCCAGAAAATTGGCTGAAAATGACTAAATATCAAGGACTCATTGGGCGAATCGCTCTGCAACTGAAATCGGAATGCTCACTGACATTTGCCCTATCTGAAAGTCTGATAAACGCCAGAAAAATGACTAAGTCCAAAAAAATTTTTTTTTCAACTTTTTTCAATTTTACCCCCGTGGGATATATATTCTACCCACACACATTTGGAACTCTCCTGGGGTACCTTCACACATATTATTCCCTCATTTAGTGGATATTTTCACAAAAAAGTGAAATTTTCAAAAATCCAGAAAATTGGCTGAACACGACTAAATATCAAGGACTCATTGGGCGAATCGCTCTGGAACTGAAATCGGAACGCTCACTGACATTTGTCCTATCTGAAAGTCTGATAAACGGTGGAAAAATGACTAAGTCCCAAAAAAATTTTTTTTCAACTTTTTTTAATTTTACCCCCGTGGGATATATATTCTACCCACACACATTTGGAACTCTCCTGGGGTACCTTCACACATATTATTGCCTCATTTAGTGGATATTTTCACAAAAAAGTGAAATTTTCAAAAATCCAGAAAATTGGCTGAAAACGACTAAATATCAAGGACTCATTGGGCGAATCGCTCTGGAACTGAAATCGGAACGCTCACTGACATTTGCCCTATCTGAAAGTCTGATAAACGCCGGAAAAAAGACTAAGTCTAAAAAAAATTTTTTTTCAATTTTACCCCCGTGGGATATATATTCTACCCACACACATTTGGAACTCTCCTGTGGTACCCTCACACATATTATTCCCTCATTTAGTGGATATTTTCACAAAAAAGTGAAATTTTCAAAAATCCAGAAAATTGGCTGAAAACGACTAAATATCAAGGACTCATTGGGCGAATCGCTCTGGAACTGAAATCGGAACCCTCACTGACATTTACCCTATCTGAAAGTCTGAGAAACACCGGAAAAATGACTAAGTCCAAAAAAAATTTTTTTTCAACTTTTTTCAATTTTACCCCCGTGGGATAAATATTCTACCCACACACATTTGGAACTCTCCTGGGGTACCCTCACACATATTATTCCCTCATTTAGTGGATATTTTCACAAAAAAGTGAAATTTTCAAAAATCCAGAAAATTGGCTGAAAATGACTAAATATCAAGGACTCATTGGGCGAATCGCTCTGCAACTGAAATCGGAATGCTCACTGACATTTGCCCTATTTGAAAGTCTGATAAACGCCAGAAAAATCACTAAGTCCAAAAAAATTTTTTTTTCAACTTTTTTCAATTTTTTCCCCCGTGGGATATATATTCTACCCACACACATTTGGAACTCTCCTGGGGTACCTTCACACATATTATTCCCTCATTTAGTGGATATTTTCACAAAAAAGTGAAATTTTCAAAAATCCAGAAAATTGGCTGAACACGACTAAATATCAAGGACTCATTGGGCGAACCGCTCTGGAACTGAAATCGGAACGCTCACTGACATTTGCCCTATCTGAAAGTCTGATAAACGCCGGAAAAATGACTAAGTCCAAAAAAAATTTTTTTTCAACTTTTTTCAATTTTACCCCCGTGGGATAAATATTCTACCCACACACATTTGGAACTCTCCTGCTGTACCCTCACACATATTATTCCCTCATTTAGTGGATATTTTCACAAAAAAGTGAAATTTTCAAAAATCCAGAAAATTGGCTGAAAATGACTAAATATCAAGGACTCATTGGGCGAATCGCTCTGCAACTGAAATCGGAATGCTCACTGACATTTGCCCTATCTGAAAGTCTGATAAACGCCAGAAAAATGACTAAGTCCAAAAAAATTTTTTTTTCAACTTTTTTCAATTTTACCCCCGTGGGATATATATTCTACCCACACACATTTGGAACTCTCCTGGGGTACCTTCACACATATTATTCCCTCATTTAGTGGATATTTTCACAAAAAAGTGAAATTTTCAAAAATCCAGAAAATTGGCTGAACACGACTAAATATCAAGGACTCATTGGGCGAATCGCTCTGGAACTGAAATCGGAACGCTCACTGACATTTGTCCTATCTGAAAGTCTGATAAACGGTGGAAAAATGACTAAGTCCCAAAAAAATTTTTTTTCAACTTTTTTTAATTTTACCCCCGTGGGATATATATTCTACCCACACACATTTGGAACTCTCCTGGGGTACCTTCACACATATTATTGCCTCATTTAGTGGATATTTTCACAAAAAAGTGAAATTTTCAAAAATCCAGAAAATTGGCTGAAAACGACTAAATATCAAGGACTCATTGGGCGAATCGCTCTGGAACTGAAATCGGAACGCTCACTGACATTTGCCCTATCTGAAAGTCTGATAAACGCCGGAAAAAAGACTAAGTCTAAAAAAAATTTTTTTTCAATTTTACCCCCGTGGGATATATATTCTACCCACACACATTTGGAACTCTCCTGTGGTACCCTCACACATATTATTCCCTCATTTAGTGGATATTTTCACAAAAAAGTGAAATTTTCAAAAATCCAGAAAATTGGCTGAAAACGACTAAATATCAAGGACTCATTGGGCGAATCGCTCTGGAACTGAAATCGGAACCCTCACTGACATTTACCCTATCTGAAAGTCTGAGAAACACCGGAAAAATGACTAAGTCCAAAAAAAATTTTTTTTCAACTTTTTTCAATTTTACCCCCGTGGGATAAATATTCTACCCACACACATTTGGAACTCTCCTGGGGTACCCTCACACATATTATTCCCTCATTTAGTGGATATTTTCACAAAAAAGTGAAATTTTCAAAAATCCAGAAAATTGGCTGAAAATGACTAAATATCAAGGACTCATTGGGCGAATCGCTCTGCAACTGAAATCGGAATGCTCACTGACATTTGCCCTATTTGAAAGTCTGATAAACGCCAGAAAAATCACTAAGTCCAAAAAAATTTTTTTTTCAACTTTTTTCAATTTTTTCCCCCGTGGGATATATATTCTACCCACACACATTTGGAACTCTCCTGGGGTACCTTCACACATATTATTCCCTCATTTAGTGGATATTTTCACAAAAAAGTGAAATTTTCAAAAATCCAGAAAATTGGCTGAACACGACTAAATATCAAGGACTCATTGGGCGAACCGCTCTGGAACTGAAATCGGAACGCTCACTGACATTTGCCCTATCTGAAAGTCTGATAAACGCCGGAAAAATGACTAAGTCCAAAAAAAATTTTTTTTCAAATTTTTTCAATTTTACCCCCGTGGGATATATATTCTACCCACACACATTTGGAACTCTCCTGGGGTACCCTCACACATATTATTCCCTCATTTAGTGGATATTTTCACAAAAAAGTGAAATTTTCAAAAATTCAGAAAATTGGCTGAAAATGACTAAATATCAAGGACTCATTGGGCGAATCGCTCTGGAACTGAAATCGGATTGCTCACTGACATTTGCCCTATCTGAAAGTCTGATAAACGCCGGAAAAATGACTAAGTCCAAAAAAAATTTTTTTTCAACTTTTTTCAAATTTACCCCCGTGGGATATATATTCTACCCACACACATTTGGAACTCTCCTGGGGTACCCTCACATATGTTATTCCCTCATTTAGTGGATATTTCCACAAAAAAGTGAAATTTTCAAAAATCCAGAAAATTGGCTGAAAACGACTAAATATCAAGGACTCATTGGGCAAATCGCTCTGGAACTGAAATCGGAACGCTCACTGACATTTGCCCTATCTGAAAGTCTGATAAACACCGGAAAAATGACTAAGTCCAAAAAAAATTTTTTTTAAACTTTTTTCAATTTTATTCCCGTGGGATATATATTCTACCCACACACATTTGGAACTCTCCTGGGATACCCTCACACATTTTATTCCCTCATTTAGTGGATATTTCCACAAAAAAGTGAAATTTTCAAAAATCTAGAAAATTGGCTGAAAACGACTAAATATCAAGGACTCATTGGGCGAATCGCTCTGGAACTGAAATCAGAACTCTCACTGACATTTGCCCTATCTGAAAGTTTGATAAATGCCGGAAAAATGACTAAGTCCAAAAAAAATTTTTTTTCAACTTTTTTCAAATTTACCCCCGTGGGATATATATTCTACCCACACACATTTGGAACACTCCTGGGGTACCCTCACACATTTTATTCCCTCATTTAGTGGATATTTTCACAAAAAAGTGAAATTTTCAAAAATCCAGAAAATTGGCTGAAAACGACTAAATATCAAGGACTCATTGGGCGAATCACTCTGGAACTGAAATCGGAACGCTCACTGACATTTGCCCTATCTGAAAGTCTGATAAACGCCGGAAAAATGACTAAGTCCAAAAAAAAATTTTTTTCAACTTTTTTCAAATTTACCCCCGTGGGATATATATTCTACCCACACACATTTGGATCTCTCCTGGGGTACCCTCACATATGTTATTCCCTCATTTAGTGGATATTTCCACAAAAAAGTAAAATTTTCAAAAATCCAGAAAATTGGCTGAAAACGACTAAATATCAAGGACTCATTGGGCAAATCTCTCTGGAACTGAAATCAGAACGCTCACTGACATTTACCCTATCTGAAAGTTTGATAAACGCCGGAAAAATGACTAAGTCCAAAAAAAAATTTTTTCAACTTTTTTCAATTTTACCCCCGTGGGATATATATTCTACCCACACACATTTGGAACTCTCCTGGGGTACCCTCACACATATTATTCCCTCATTTAGTGGATATTTTCACAAAAAAGTGAAATTTTCAAAAATCCAGAAAATTGGCTGAAACCGACTAAATATCAAGGACTCATTGGGCGAATCGCTCTGGAACTGAAATCGGAACGCTCACTGACATTTGCCCTATCTGAAAGTCTGATAAACACCGGAAAAATGACTAAGTCCAAAAAAAAATTTTTTTAAACTTTTTTCAATTTTATTCCCGTGGGATATATATTCTACCCACACACATTTGGAACTCTCCTGGGATACCCTCACACATTTTATTCCCTCATTTAGTGGATATTTTCACAAAAAAGTGAAATTTTCAAAAATAAAGAAAATTGGCTGAAAACGACTAAATATCAAGGACTCATTGGGCGAATCGCTCTGGAACTGAAATCGGAACGCTCACTGACATTTGTCCTATCTGAAAGTCTGATAAACGGTGGAAAAATGACTAAGTCTAAAAAAAATTTTTTTTCAACTTTTTTCAAATTTACCCCCGTGGGATATATATTCTACCCACACACATTTGGAACTCTCCTGGGGTACCCTCACATATGTTATTCCCTCATTTAGTGGATATTTCCACAAAAAAGTGAAATTTTCAAAAATCCAGAAAATTGGCTGAAAACGACTAAATATCAAGGACACATTGGGCGAATCGCTCTGGAACTGAAATCGGAACGCTCACTGACATTTGCCCTATCTGAAAGTCTGATAAACGCCGGAAAAATGACTAAGTCCAAAAAAAAAATTTTTTAAACTTTTTTCAATTTTATCCCCGTGGGATATATATTCTACCCACACACATTTGGAACTCTCCTGGGATACCCTCACACATTTTATTCCCTCATTTAGTGGATATTTCCACAAAAAAGTGAAATTTTCAAAAATCTAGAAAATTGGCTGAAAACGACTAAATATCAAGGACTCATTGGGCGAATCGCTCTGGAACTGAAATCAGAACTCTCACTGACATTTGCCCTATCTGAAAGTTTGATAAATGCCGGAAAAATGACTAAGTCCAAAAAAAATTTTTTTTCAACTTTTTTCAAATTTACCCCCGTGGGATATATATTCTACCCACACACATTTGGAACACTCCTGGGGTACCCTCACACATTTTATTCCCTCATTTAGTGGATATTTTCACAAAAAAGTGAAATTTTCAAAAATCCAGAAAATTGGCTGAAAACGACTAAATATCAAGGACTCATTGGGCGAATCACTCTGGAACTGAAATCGGAACGCTCACTGACATTTGCCCTATCTGAAAGTCTGATAAACGCCGGAAAAATGACTAAGTCCAAAAAAAAATTTTTTTCAACTTTTTTCAAATTTACCCCCGTGGGATATATATTCTACCCACACACATTTGGATCTCTCCTGGGGTACCCTCACATATGTTATTCCCTCATTTAGTGGATATTTCCACAAAAAAGTAAAATTTTCAAAAATCCAGAAAATTGGCTGAAAACGACTAAATATCAAGGACTCATTGGGCAAATCTCTCTGGAACTGAAATCAGAACGCTCACTGACATTTACCCTATCTGAAAGTTTGATAAACGCCGGAAAAATGACTAAGTCCAAAAAAAAATTTTTTCAACTTTTTTCAATTTTACCCCCGTGGGATATATATTCTACCCACACACATTTGGAACTCTCCTGGGGTACCCTCACACATATTATTCCCTCATTTAGTGGATATTTTCACAAAAAAGTGAAATTTTCAAAAATCCAGAAAATTGGCTGAAAACGACTAAATATCAAGGACTCATTGGGCGAATCGCTCTGGAACTGAAATCGGAACCCTCACTGACATTTACCCTATCTGAAAGTCTGAGAAACACCGGAAAAATGACTAAGTCCAAAAAAAATTTTTTTTCAACTTTTTTCAATTTTACCCCCGTGGGATAAATATTCTACCCACACACATTTGGAACTCTCCTGGGGTACCCTCACACATATTATTCCCTCATTTAGTGGATATTTTCACAAAAAAGTGAAATTTTCAAAAATCCAGAAAATTGGCTGAAAATGACTAAATATCAAGGACTCATTGGGCGAATCGCTCTGCAACTGAAATCGGAATGCTCACTGACATTTGCCCTATTTGAAAGTCTGATAAACGCCAGAAAAATCACTAAGTCCAAAAAAATTTTTTTTTCAACTTTTTTCAATTTTTTCCCCCGTGGGATATATATTCTACCCACACACATTTGGAACTCTCCTGGGGTACCTTCACACATATTATTCCCTCATTTAGTGGATATTTTCACAAAAAAGTGAAATTTTCAAAAATCCAGAAAATTGGCTGAACACGACTAAATATCAAGGACTCATTGGGCGAACCGCTCTGGAACTGAAATCGGAACGCTCACTGACATTTGCCCTATCTGAAAGTCTGATAAACGCCGGAAAAATGACTAAGTCCAAAAAAAATTTTTTTTCAAATTTTTTCAATTTTACCCCCGTGGGATATATATTCTACCCACACACATTTGGAACTCTCCTGGGGTACCCTCACACATATTATTCCCTCATTTAGTGGATATTTTCACAAAAAAGTGAAATTTTCAAAAATTCAGAAAATTGGCTGAAAATGACTAAATATCAAGGACTCATTGGGCGAATCGCTCTGGAACTGAAATCGGATTGCTCACTGACATTTGCCCTATCTGAAAGTCTGATAAACGCCGGAAAAATGACTAAGTCCAAAAAAAATTTTTTTTCAACTTTTTTCAAATTTACCCCCGTGGGATATATATTCTACCCACACACATTTGGAACTCTCCTGGGGTACCCTCACATATGTTATTCCCTCATTTAGTGGATATTTCCACAAAAAAGTGAAATTTTCAAAAATCCAGAAAATTGGCTGAAAACGACTAAATATCAAGGACTCATTGGGCAAATCGCTCTGGAACTGAAATCGGAACGCTCACTGACATTTGCCCTATCTGAAAGTCTGATAAACACCGGAAAAATGACTAAGTCCAAAAAAAATTTTTTTTAAACTTTTTTCAATTTTATTCCGTGGGATATATATTCTACCCACACACATTTGGAACTCTCCTGGGATACCCTCACACATTTTATTCCCTCATTTAGTGGATATTTCCACAAAAAAGTGAAATTTTCAAAAATCTAGAAAATTGGCTGAAAACGACTAAATATCAAGGACTCATTGGGCGAATCGCTCTGGAACTGAAATCAGAACTCTCACTGACATTTGCCCTATCTGAAAGTTTGATAAATGCCGGAAAAATGACTAAGTCCAAAAAAAATTTTTTTTCAACTTTTTTCAAATTTACCCCCGTGGGATATATATTCTACCCACACACATTTGGAACACTCCTGGGGTACCCTCACACATTTTATTCCCTCATTTAGTGGATATTTTCACAAAAAAGTGAAATTTTCAAAAATCCAGAAAATTGGCTGAAAACGACTAAATATCAAGGACTCATTGGGCGAATCACTCTGGAACTGAAATCGGAACGCTCACTGACATTTGCCCTATCTGAAAGTCTGATAAACGCCGGAAAAATGACTAAGTCCAAAAAAAAATTTTTTTCAACTTTTTTCAAATTTACCCCCGTGGGATATATATTCTACCCACACACATTTGGATCTCTCCTGGGGTACCCTCACATATGTTATTCCCTCATTTAGTGGATATTTCCACAAAAAAGTAAAATTTTCAAAAATCCAGAAAATTGGCTGAAAACGACTAAATATCAAGGACTCATTGGGCAAATCTCTCTGGAACTGAAATCAGAACGCTCACTGACATTTACCCTATCTGAAAGTTTGATAAACGCCGGAAAAATGACTAAGTCCAAAAAAAAATTTTTTCAACTTTTTTCAATTTTACCCCCGTGGGATATATATTCTACCCACACACATTTGGAACTCTCCTGGGGTACCCTCACACATATTATTCCCTCATTTAGTGGATATTTTCACAAAAAAGTGAAATTTTCAAAAATCCAGAAAATTGGCTGAAACCGACTAAATATCAAGGACTCATTGGGCGAATCGCTCTGGAACTGAAATCGGAACGCTCACTGACATTTGCCCTATCTGAAAGTCTGATAAACACCGGAAAAATGACTAAGTCCAAAAAAAAATTTTTTTAAACTTTTTTCAATTTTATTCCCGTGGGATATATATTCTACCCACACACATTTGGAACTCTCCTGGGATACCCTCACACATTTTATTCCCTCATTTAGTGGATATTTTCACAAAAAAGTGAAATTTTCAAAAATAAAGAAAATTGGCTGAAAACGACTAAATATCAAGGACTCATTGGGCGAATCGCTCTGGAACTGAAATCGGAACGCTCACTGACATTTGTCCTATCTGAAAGTCTGATAAACGGTGGAAAAATGACTAAGTCTAAAAAAAATTTTTTTTCAACTTTTTTCAAATTTACCCCCGTGGGATATATATTCTACCCACACACATTTGGAACTCTCCTGGGGTACCCTCACATATGTTATTCCCTCATTTAGTGGATATTTCCACAAAAAAGTGAAATTTTCAAAAATCCAGAAAATTGGCTGAAAACGACTAAATATCAAGGACACATTGGGCGAATCGCTCTGGAACTGAAATCGGAACGCTCACTGACATTTGCCCTATCTGAAAGTCTGATAAACGCCGGAAAAATGACTAAGTCCAAAAAAAAAATTTTTTAAACTTTTTTCAATTTTATCCCCGTGGGATATATATTCTACCCACACACATTTGGAACTCTCCTGGGATACCCTCACACATTTTATTCCCTCATTTAGTGGATATTTCCACAAAAAAGTGAAATTTTCAAAAATCTAGGAAATTGGCTGAAAACGACTAAATATCAAGGACTCATTGGGCGAATCGCTCTGGAACTGAAATCAGAACTCTCACTGACATTTGCCCTATCTGAAAGTTTGATAAATGCCGGAAAAATGACTAAGTCCAAAAAAAATTTTTTTTCAACTTTTTTCAAATTTACCCCCGTGGGATATATATTCTACCCACACACATTTGGAACACTCCTGGGGTACCCTCACACATTTTATTCCCTCATTTAGTGGATATTTTCACAAAAAAGTGAAATTTTCAAAAATCCAGAAAATTGGCTGAAAACGACTAAATATCAAGGACTCATTGGGCGAATCACTCTGGAACTGAAATCGGAACGCTCACTGACATTTGCCCTATCTGAAAGTCTGATAAACGCCGGAAAAATGACTAAGTCCAAAAAAAAATTTTTTTCAACTTTTTTCAAATTTACCCCCGTGGGATATATATTCTACCCACACACATTTGGATCTCTCCTGGGGTACCCTCACATATGTTATTCCCTCATTTAGTGGATATTTCCACAAAAAAGTAAAATTTTCAAAAATCCAGAAAATTGGCTGAAAACGACTAAATATCAAGGACTCATTGGGCAAATCTCTCTGGAACTGAAATCAGAACGCTCACTGACATTTACCCTATCTGAAAGTTTGATAAACGCCGGAAAAATGACTAAGTCCAAAAAAAAATTTTTTCAACTTTTTTCAATTTTACCCCCGTGGGATATATATTCTACCCACACACATTTGGAACTCTCCTGGGGTACCCTCACACATATTATTCCCTCATTTAGTGGATATTTTCACAAAAAAGTGAAATTTTCAAAAATCCAGAAAATTGGCTGAAAACGACTAAATATCAAGGACTCATTGGGCAAATCGCTCTGGAACTGAAATCGGAACGCTCACTGACATTTGCCCTATCTGAAAGTCTGATAAACACCGGAAAAATGACTAAGTCCAAAAAAAATTTTTTTTAAACTTTTTTCAAATTTACCCCCGTGGGATATATATTCTACCCACACACATTTGGAACTCTCCTGGGGTACCCTCACACATATTATTCCCTCATTTAGTGGATATTTTCACAAAAAAGTGAAATTTTCAAAAATCCAGAAAATTGGCTGAAAACGACTAAATATCAAGGACTCAATGGGCGAATCACTCTGGAACTGAAATCGGAACGCTCACTGACATTTGCCCTATCTGAAAGTCTGATAAACGCCGGAAAAATGACTAAGTCCAAAAAAAAATTTTTTTCAACTTTTTTCAAATTTACCCCCGTGGGATATATATTCTACCCACACACATTTGGATCTCTCCTGGGGTACCCTCACATATGTTATTCCCTCATTTAGTGGATATTTCCACAAAAAAGTGAAATTTTCAAAAATCCAGAAAATTGGCTGAAAACGACTAAATATCAAGGACTCATTGGGCGAATCGCTCTGGAACTGAAATCAGAACGCTCACTGACATTTACCCTATCTGAAAGTTTGATAAACGCCGGAAAAATGACTAAGTCCAAAAAAAAATTTTTTCAACTTTTTTCAATTTTACCCCCGTGGGATATATATTCTACCCACACACATTTGGAACTCTACTGGGGTACCCTCACACATATTATTCCCTCATTTAGTGGATATTTTCACAAAAAAGTGAAATTTTCAAAAATCCAGAAAATTGGCTGAAACCGACTAAATATCAAGGACTCATTGGGCGAATCGCTCTGGAACTGAAATCGGAACGCTCACTGACATTTGCCCTATCTGAAAGTCTGATAAACGCCGGAAAAATGACTAAGTCCAAAAAAAATTTTTTTTCAAATTTTTTCAATTTTACCCCCGTGGGATATATATTCTACCCACACACATTTGGAACTCTCCTGGGGTACCCTCACACATATTATTCCCTCATTTAGTGGATATTTTCACAAAAAAGTGAAATTTTCAAAAATAAAGAAAATTGGCTGAAAACGACTAAATATCAAGGACTCATTGGGCGAATCGCTCTGGAACTGAAATCGGATTGCTCACTGACATTTGCCCTATCTGAAAGTCTGATAAACGCCGGAAAAATGACTAAGTCCAAAAAAAATTTTTTTTCAACTTTTTTCAAATTTACCCCCGTGGGATATATATTCTACCCACACACATTTGGAACTCTCCTGGGGTACCCTCACATATGTTATTCCCTCATTTAGTGGATATTTCCACAAAAAAGTGAAATTTTCAAAAATCCAGAAAATTGGCTGAAAACGACTAAATATCAAGGACTCATTGGGCAAATCGCTCTGGAACTGAAATCGGAACGCTCACTGACATTTGCCCTATCTGAAAGTCTGATAAACACCGGAAAAATGACTAAGTCCAAAAAAAATTTTTTTTAAACTTTTTTCAAATTTACCCCCGTGGGATATATATTCTACCCACACACATTTGGAACTCTCCTGGGGTACCCTCACACATATTATTCCCTCATTTAGTGGATATTTTCACAAAAAAGTGAAATTTTCAAAAATCCAGAAAATTGGCTGAAAACGACTAAATATCAAGGACTCAATGGGCGAATCACTCTGGAACTGAAATCGGAACGCTCACTGACATTTGCCCTATCTGAAAGTCTGATAAACGCCTAAAAAATGACTAAGTCCAAAAAAAAATTTTTTTCAACTTTTTTCAAATTTACCCCCGTGGGATATATATTCTACCCACACACATTTGGATCTCTCCTGGGGTACCCTCACATATGTTATTCCCTCATTTAGTGGATATTTCCACAAAAAAGTGAAATTTTCAAAAATCCAGAAAATTGGCTGAAAACGACTAAATATCAAGGACTCATTGGGCGAATCGCTCTGGAACTGAAATCAGAACGCTCACTGACATTTACCCTATCTGAAAGTTTGATAAACGCCGGAAAAATGACTAAGTCCAAAAAAAAATTTTTTCAACTTTTTTCAATTTTACCCCCGTGGGATATATATTCTACCCACACACATTTGGAACTCTACTGGGGTACCCTCACACATATTATTCCCTCATTTAGTGGATATTTTCACAAAAAAGTGAAATTTTCAAAAATCCAGAAAATTGGCTGAAACCGACTAAATATCAAGGACTCATTGGGCGAATCGCTCTGGAACTGAAATCGGAACGCTCACTGACATTTGCCCTATCTGAAAGTCTGATAAACGCCGGAAAAATGACTAAGTCCAAAAAAAATTTTTTTTCAAATTTTTTCAATTTTACCCCCGTGGGATATATATTCTACCCACACACATTTGGAACTCTCCTGGGGTACCCTCACACATATTATTCCCTCATTTAGTGGATATTTTCACAAAAAAGTGAAATTTTCAAAAATAAAGAAAATTGGCTGAAAACGACTAAATATCAAGGACTCATTGGGCGAATCGCTCTGGAACTGAAATCAGAACGCTCACTGACATTTACCCTATCTGAAAGTTTGATAAACGCCGGAAAAATGACTAAGTCCAAAAAAAAATTTTTTCAACTTTTTTCAATTTTACCCCCGTGGGATATATATTCTACCCACACACATTTGGAACTCTCCTGGGGTACCCTCACACATATTATTCCCTCATTTAGTGGATATTTTCACAAAAAAGTGAAATTTTCAAAAATCCAGAAAATTGGCTGAAAACGACTAAATATCAAAGACTCATTGGGCGAATCGCTCTGGAACTGAAATCGGAACGCTCACTGACATTTGCCCTATCTGAAAGTCTGATAAACGCCGGAAAAATGACTAAGTCCAAAAAAAAAAATTTTTTCAACTTTTTTCAATTTTACCCCCGTGGGATATATATTCTACCCACCCACATTTGGAACTCTCCTGGGGTACCTTCACACATATTATTCCCTCATTTAGTGGATATTTTCACAAAAAAGTGAAATTTTCAAAAATCCAGAAAATTGGCTGAAAACGACTAAATATCAAGGACTCATTGGGCGAATCGCTCTGGAACTGAAATCGGAATGCTCACTGACATTTGTCCTATCTGAAAGTCTGATAAACGGTGGAAAAATGACTAAGTCCCAAAAAAATTTTTTTTCAACTTTTTTTAATTTTACCCCCGTGGGATATATATTCTACCCACACACATTTGGAACTCTCCTGGGGTACCTTCACACATATTATTGCCTCATTTAGTGGATATTTTCACAAAAAAGTGAAATTTTCAAAAATCCAGAAAATTGGCTGAAAACGACTAAATATCAAGGACTCATTGGGCGAATCGCTCTGGAACTGAAATCGGAACGCTCACTGACATTTGCCCTATCTGAAAGTCTGATAAACGCCGGAAAAAAGACTAAGTCTAAAAAAAATTTTTTTTCAATTTTACCCCCGTGGGATATATATTCTACCCACACACATTTGGAACTCTCCTGTGGTACCCTCACACATATTATTCCCTCATTTAGTGGATATTTTCACAAAAAAGTGAAATTTTCAAAAATCCAGAAAATTGGCTGAAAACGACTAAATATCAAGGACTCATTGGGCGAATCGCTCTGGAACTGAAATCGGAACCCTCACTGACATTTACCCTATCTGAAAGTCTGAGAAACACCGGAAAAATGACTAAGTCCAAAAAAAATTTTTTTTCAACTTTTTTCAATTTTACCCCCGTGGGATAAATATTCTACCCACACACATTTGGAACTCTCCTGGGGTACCCTCACACATATTATTCCCTCATTTAGTGGATATTTTCACAAAAAAGTGAAATTTTCAAAAATCCAGAAAATTGGCTGAAAATGACTAAATATCAAGGACTCATTGGGCGAATCGCTCTGCAACTGAAATCGGAATGCTCACTGACATTTGCCCTATCTGAAAGTCTGATAAACGCCAGAAAAATGACTAAGTCCAAAAAAATTTTTTTTTCAACTTTTTTCAATTTTACCCCCGTGGGATATATATTCTACCCACACACATTTGGAACTCTCCTGGGGTACCTTCACACATATTATTCCCTCATTTAGTGGATATTTTCACAAAAAAGTGAAATTTTCAAAAATCCAGAAAATTGGCTGAACACGACTAAATATCAAGAACTCATTGGTCGAATCGCTCTGGAACTGAAATCGGAACGCTCACTGACATTTGTCCTATCTGAAAGTCTGATAAACGGTGGAAAAATGACTAAGTCCCAAAAAAATTTTTTTTCAACTTTTTTTAATTTTACCCCCGTGGGATATATATTCTACCCACACACATTTGGAACTCTCCTGGGGTACCTTCACACATATTATTGCCTCATTTAGTGGATATTTTCACAAAAAAGTGAAATTTTCAAAAATCCAGAAAATTGGCTGAAAACGACTAAATATCAAGGACTCATTGGGCGAATCGCTCTGGAACTGAAATCGGAACGCTCACTGACATTTGCCCTATCTGAAAGTCTGATAAACACCGGAAAAATGACTAAGTCCAAAAAAAATTTTTTTTAAACTTTTTTCAATTTTATTCCCGTGGGATATATATTCTACCCACACACATTTGGAACTCTCCTGGGATACCCTCACACATTTTATTCCCTCATTTAGTGGATATTTCCACAAAAAAGTGAAATTTTCAAAAATCTAGAAAATTGGCTGAAAACGACTAAATATCAAGGACTCATTGGGCGAATCGCTCTGGAACTGAAATCAGAACTCTCACTGACATTTGCCCTATCTGAAAGTTTGATAAATGCCGGAAAAATGACTAAGTCCAAAAAAAATTTTTTTTCAACTTTTTTCAAATTTACCCCCGTGGGATATATATTCTACCCACACACATTTGGAACACTCCTGGGGTACCCTCACACATTTTATTCCCTCATTTAGTGGATATTTTCACAAAAAAGTGAAATTTTCAAAAATCCAGAAAATTGGCTGAAAACGACTAAATATCAAGGACTCATTGGGCGAATCACTCTGGAACTGAAATCGGAACGCTCACTGACATTTGCCCTATCTGAAAGTCTGATAAACGCCGGAAAAATGACTAAGTCCAAAAAAAAATTTTTTTCAACTTTTTTCAAATTTACCCCCGTGGGATATATATTCTACCCACACACATTTGGATCTCTCCTGGGGTACCCTCACATATGTTATTCCCTCATTTAGTGGATATTTCCACAAAAAAGTAAAATTTTCAAAAATCCAGAAAATTGGCTGAAAACGACTAAATATCAAGGACTCATTGGGCAAATCTCTCTGGAACTGAAATCAGAACGCTCACTGACATTTACCCTATCTGAAAGTTTGATAAACGCCGGAAAAATGACTAAGTCCAAAAAAAAATTTTTTCAACTTTTTTCAATTTTACCCCCGTGGGATATATATTCTACCCACACACATTTGGAACTCTCCTGGGGTACCCTCACACATATTATTCCCTCATTTAGTGGATATTTTCACAAAAAAGTGAAATTTTCAAAAATCCAGAAAATTGGCTGAAACCGACTAAATATCAAGGACTCATTGGGCGAATCGCTCTGGAACTGAAATCGGAACGCTCACTGACATTTGCCCTATCTGAAAGTCTGATAAACACCGGAAAAATGACTAAGTCCAAAAAAAAATTTTTTTAAACTTTTTTCAATTTTATTCCCGTGGGATATATATTCTACCCACACACATTTGGAACTCTCCTGGGATACCCTCACACATTTTATTCCCTCATTTAGTGGATATTTTCACAAAAAAGTGAAATTTTCAAAAATAAAGAAAATTGGCTGAAAACGACTAAATATCAAGGACTCATTGGGCGAATCGCTCTGGAACTGAAATCAGAACGCTCACTGACATTTACCCTATCTGAAAGTTTGATAAACGCCGGAAAAATGACTAAGTCCAAAAAAAAATTTTTTCAACTTTTTTCAATTTTACCCCCGTGGGATATATATTCTACCCACACACATTTGGAACTCTCCTGGGGTACCCTCACACATATTATTCCCTCATTTAGTGGATATTTTCACAAAAAAGTGAAATTTTCAAAAATCCAGAAAATTGGCTGAAAACGACTAAATATCAAAGACTCATTGGGCGAATCGCTCTGGAACTGAAATCGGAACGCTCACTGACATTTGCCCTATCTGAAAGTCTGATAAACGCCGGAAAAATGACTAAGTCCAAAAAAAAAAATTTTTTCAACTTTTTTCAATTTTACCCCCGTGGGATATATATTCTACCCACCCACATTTGGAACTCTCCTGGGGTACCTTCACACATATTATTCCCTCATTTAGTGGATATTTTCACAAAAAAGTGAAATTTTCAAAAATCCAGAAAATTGGCTGAAAACGACTAAATATCAAGGACTCATTGGGCGAATCGCTCTGGAACTGAAATCGGAATGCTCACTGACATTTGTCCTATCTGAAAGTCTGATAAACGGTGGAAAAATGACTAAGTCCCAAAAAAATTTTTTTTCAACTTTTTTTAATTTTACCCCCGTGGGATATATATTCTACCCACACACATTTGGAACTCTCATGGGGTACCTTCACACATATTATTGCCTCATTTAGTGGATATTTTCACAAAAAAGTGAAATTTTCAAAAATCCAGAAAATTGGCTGAAAACGACTAAATATCAAGGACTCATTGGGCGAATCGCTCTGGAACTGAAATCGGAACGCTCACTGACATTTGCCCTATCTGAAAGTCTGATAAACGCCGGAAAAAAGACTAAGTCTAAAAAAAATTTTTTTTCAATTTTACCCCCGTGGGATATATATTCTACCCACACACATTTGGAACTCTCCTGTGGTACCCTCACACATATTATTCCCTCATTTAGTGGATATTTTCACAAAAAAGTGAAATTTTCAAAAATCCAGAAAATTGGCTGAAAACGACTAAATATCAAGGACTCATTGGGCGAATCGCTCTGGAACTGAAATCGGAACCCTCACTGACATTTACCCTATCTGAAAGTCTGAGAAACACCGGAAAAATGACTAAGTCCAAAAAAAATTTTTTTTCAACTTTTTTCAATTTTACCCCCGTGGGATAAATATTCTACCCACACACATTTGGAACTCTCCTGGGGTACCCTCACACATATTATTCCCTCATTTAGTGGATATTTTCACAAAAAAGTGAAATTTTCAAAAATCCAGAAAATTGGCTGAAAATGACTAAATATCAAGGACTCATTGGGCGAATCGCTCTGCAACTGAAATCGGAATGCTCACTGACATTTGCCCTATCTGAAAGTCTGATAAACGCCAGAAAAATCACTAAGTCCAAAAAAATTTTTTTTTCAACTTTTTTCAATTTTTTCCCCCGTGGGATATATATTCTACCCACACACATTTGGAACTCTCCTGGGGTACCTTCACACATATTATTCCCTCATTTAGTGGATATTTTCACAAAAAAGTGAAATTTTCAAAAATCCAGAAAATTGGCTGAACACGACTAAATATCAAGGACTCATTGGGCGAATCGCTATGGAACTGAAATCGGAACGCTCACTGACATTTGCCCTATCTGAAAGTCTGATAAACGCCGGAAAAATGACTAAGTCCAAAAAAAATTTTTTTTCAAATTTTTTCAATTTTACCCCCGTGGGATATATATTCTACCCACACACATTTGGAACTCTCCTGGGGTACCCTCACACATATTATTCCCTCATTTAGTGGATATTTTCACAAAAAAGTGAAATTTTCAAAAATTCAGAAAATTGGCTGAAAATGACTAAATATCAAGGACTCATTGGGCGAATCGCTCTGGAACTGAAATCGGATTGCTCACTGACATTTGCCCTATCTGAAAGTCTGATAAACGCCGGAAAAATGACTAAGTCCAAAAAAAATTTTTTTTCAACTTTTTTCAAATTTACCCCCGTGGGATATATATTCTACCCACACACATTTGGAACACTCCTGGGGTACCCTCACACATTTTATTCCCTCATTTAGTGGATATTTTCACAAAAAAGTGAAATTTTCAAAAATCCAGAAAATTGGCTGAAAACGACTAAATATCAAGGACTCATTGGGCGAATCACTCTGGAACTGAAATCGGAACGCTCACTGACATTTGCCCTATCTGAAAGTCTGATAAACGCCGGAAAAATGACTAAGTCCAAAAAAAAATTTTTTTCAACTTTTTTCAAATTTACCCCGTGGGATATATATTCTACCCACACACATTTGGAACTCTCCTGTGGTACCCTCACACATATTATTCCCTCATTTAGTGGATATTTTCACAAAAAAGTGAAATTTTCAAAAATCCAGAAAATTGGCTGAAAACGACTAAATATCAAGGACTCATTGGGCGAATCGCTCTGGAACTGAAATCGGAACCCTCACTGACATTTACCCTATCTGAAAGTCTGAGAAACACCGGAAAAATGACTAAGTCCAAAAAAAATTTTTTTTCAACTTTTTTCAATTTTACCCCCGTGGGATAAATATTCTACCCACACACATTTGGAACTCTCCTGGGGTACCCTCACACATATTATTCCCTCATTTAGTGGATATTTTCACAAAAAAGTGAAATTTTCAAAAATCCAGAAAATTGGCTGAAAATGACTAAATATCAAGGACTCATTGGGCGAATCGCTCTGCAACTGAAATCGGAATGCTCACTGACATTTGCCCTATCTGAAAGTCTGATAAACGCCAGAAAAATGACTAAGTCCAAAAAAATTTTTTTTTCAACTTTTTTCAATTTTACCCCCGTGGGATATATATTCTACCCACACACATTTGGAACTCTCCTGGGGTACCTTCACACATATTATTGCCTCATTTAGTGGATATTTTCACAAAAAAGTGAAATTTTCAAAAATCCAGAAAATTGGCTGAAAACGACTAAATATCAAGGACTCATTGGGCGAATCGCTCTGGAACTGAAATCGGAACGCTCACTGACATTTGCCCTATCTGAAAGTCTGATAAACGCCGGAAAAAAGACTAAGTCTAAAAAAAATTTTTTTTCAATTTTACCCCCGTGGGATATATATTCTACCCACACACATTTGGAACTCTCCTGTGGTACCCTCACACATATTATTCCCTCATTTAGTGGATATTTTCACAAAAAAGTGAAATTTTCAAAAATCCAGAAAATTGGCTGAACACGACTAAATATCAAGGACTCATTGGGCGAATCGCTCTGGAACTGAAATCGGAACGCTCACTGACATTTGCCCTATCTGAAAGTCTGATAAACGCCGGAAAAAAGACTAAGTCTAAAAAAAATTTTTTTTCAATTTTACCCCCGTGGGATATATATTCTACCCACACACATTTGGAACTCTCCTGTGGTACCCTCACACATATTATTCCCTCATTTAGTGGATATTTTCACAAAAAAGTGAAATTTTCAAAAATCCAGAAAATTGGCTGAACACGACTAAATATCAAGGACTCATTGGGCGAATCGCTCTGGAACTGAAATCGGAACGCTCACTGACATTTGTCCTATCTGAAAGTCTGATAAACGGTGGAAAAATGACTAAGTCGAAAAAAAAATTTTTTTCAACTTTTTTCAATTTTACCCCCGTGGGATAAATATTCTACCCACACACATTTGGAACTCTCCTGGGGTACCCTCACACATATTATTCCCTCATTTAGTGGATATTTTCACAAAAAAGTGAAATTTTCAAAAATCCAGAAAATTGGCTGAAAACGACTAAATATCAAGGACTCATTGGGCGAATCGCTCTGGAACTGAAATCGGAATGCTCACTGACATTTGCCCTATCTGAAAGTCTGATAAACGCCGGAAAAATGACTAAGTCCAAAAAAAAAATTTTTTTCAACTTTTTTCAATTTTACCCCCGTGGGATATATATTCTACCCACACACATTGGGAACTCTCCTGGGGTACCTTCACACATATTATTCCCTCATTTAGTGGATATTTTCACAAAAAAGTGAAATTTTCAAAAATCCAGAAAATTGGCTGAAAACGACTAAATATCAAGGGCTCATTGGGCGAATCGCTCTGGAACTGAAATCGGAATGCTCACTGACATTTGTCCTATCTGAAAGTCTGATAAACGGTGGAAAAATGACTAAGTCCCAAAAAAATTTTTTTTCAACTTTTTTTAATTTTACCCCCGTGGGATATATATTCTACCCACACACATTTGGAACTCTCATGGGGTACCTTCACACATATTATTGCCTCATTTAGTGGATATTTTCACAAAAAAGTGAAATTTTCAAAAATCCAGAAAATTGGCTGAAAACGACTAAATATCAAGGACTCATTGGGCGAATCGCTCTGGAACTGAAATCGGAACGCTCACTGACATTTGCCCTATCTGAAAGTCTGATAAACGCCGGAAAAAAGACTAAGTCTAAAAAAAATTTTTTTTCAATTTTACCCCCGTGGGATATATATTCTACCCACACACATTTGGAACTCTCCTGTGGTACCCTCACACATATTATTCCCTCATTTAGTGGATATTTTCACAAAAAAGTGAAATTTTCAAAAATCCAGAAAATTGGCTGAAAACGACTAAATATCAAGGACTCATTGGGCGAATCGCTCTGGAACTGAAATCGGAACCCTCACTGACATTTACCCTATCTGAAAGTCTGAGAAACACCGGAAAAATGACTAAGTCCAAAAAAAATTTTTTTTCAACTTTTTTCAATTTTACCCCCGTGGGATAAATATTCTACCCACACACATTTGGAACTCTCCTGGGGTACCCTCACACATATTATTCCCTCATTTAGTGGATATTTTCACAAAAAAGTGAAATTTTCAAAAATCCAGAAAATTGGCTGAAAATGACTAAATATCAAGGACTCATTGGGCGAATCGCTCTGCAACTGAAATCGGAATGCTCACTGACATTTACCCTATCTGAAAGTTTGATAAACGCCGGAAAAATGACTAAGTCCAAAAAAAAATTTTTTCAACTTTTTTCAATTTTACCCCCGTGGGATATATATTCTACCCACACACATTTGGAACTCTCCTGGGGTACCCTCACACATATTATTCCCTCGTTTAGTGGATATTTTCACAAAAAAGTGAAATTTTCAAAAATCCAGAAAATTGGCTGAAAACGACTAAATATCAAGGGCTCATTGGGCGAATCGCTCTGGAACTGAAATCGGAACGCTCACTGACATTTGTCCTATCTGAAAGTCTGATAAACGGTGGAAAAATGACTAAGTCCAAAAAAAAATTTTTTTCAACTTTTTTTAATTTTACCCCCGTGGGATATATATTCTACCCACACACTTTTGGAACTCTCCTGGGGTACCTTCACACATATTATTGCCTCATTTAGTGGATATTTTCACAAAAAAGTGAAATTTTCAAAAATCCAGAAAATTGGCTGAAAACGACTAAATATCAAGGACACATTGGGCGAATCGCTCTGGAACTGAAATCGGAACGCTCACTGACATTTGCCCTATCTGAAAGTCTGATAAACGCCGGAAAAAAGACTAAGTCTAAAAAAAATTTTTTTTCAATTTTACCCCCGTGGGATATATATTCTACCCACACACATTTGGAACTCTCCTGTGGTACCCTCACACATATTATTCCCTCATTTAGTGGATATTTTCACAAAAAAGTGAAATTTTCAAAAATCCAGAAAATTGGCTGAAAACGACTAAATATCAAGGACTCATTGGGCGAATCGCTCTGGAACTGAAATCAGAACGCTCACTGACATTTACCCTATCTGAAAGTTTGATAAACGCCGGAAAAATGACTAAGTCCAAAAAAAAATTTTTTCAACTTTTTTCAATTTTACCCCCGTGGGATATATATTCTACCCACACACATTTGGAACTCTCCTGGGGTACCCTCACACATATTATTCCTTCATTTAGTGGATATTTTCACAAAAAAGTGAAATTTTCAAAAATCCAGAAAATTGGCTGAAAACGACTAAATATCAAAGACTCATTGGGTGAATCGCTCTGGAACTGAAATCGGAACGCTCACTGACATTTGCCCTATCTGAAAGTCTGATAAACGCCGGAAAAAAGACTAAGTCCAAAAAAAATTTTTTTTCAATTTTACCCCCGTGGGATATATATTCTACCCACACACATTTGGAACTGTCCTGGGGTACCTTCACACATATTATTGCCTCATTTAGTGGATATTTTCACAAAAAAGTGAAATTGTCAAAAATCCAGAAAATTGGCTGAAAACGACTAAATATCAAGGACTCATTGGGCGAATCGCTCTGGAACTGAAATCGGAACCCTCACTGACATTTACCCTATCTGAAAGTCTGAGAAACACCGGAAAAATTACTAAGTCCAAAAAAAATTTTTTTTCAACTTTTTTCAATTTTACCCCCGTGGGATAAATATTCTACCCACACACATTTGGAACTCTCCTGGGGTACCCTCACACATATTATTCCCTCATTTAGTGGATATTTTCACAAAAAAGTGAAATTTTCAAAAATCCAGAAAATTGGCTGAGAACGACTAAATATCAAGGACTCATTGGGCGAATCGCTCTGGAACTGAAATCGGAATGCTCACTGACATTTGCCCTATCTGAAAGTCTGATAAACGCCAGAAAAATGACTAATCCAAAAAAATTTTTTTTTCAACTTTTTTCAATTTTACCCCCGTGGGATATATATTCTACCCACACACATTTGGAACTCTCCTGGGGTACCTTCACACATATTATTCCCTCATTTAGTGGATATTTTCACAAAAAAGTGAAATTTTCAAAAATCCAGAAAATTGGCTGAACACGACTAAATATCAAGGACTCATTGGGCGAATCGCTCTGGAACTGAAATCGGAACGCTCACTGACATTTGTCCTATCTGAAAGTCTGATAAACGGTGGAAAAATGACTAAGTCCAAAAAAAAATTTTTTTCAACTTTTTTCAATTTTACCCCCGTGGGATAAATATTCTACCCACACACATTTGGAACTCTCCTGGGGTACCCTCACACATATTATTCCCTCATTTAGTGGATATTTTCACAAAAAAGTGAAATTTTCAAAAATCCAGAAAATTGGCTGAAAACGACTAAATATCAAGGACTCATTGGGCGAATCGCTCTGGAACTGAAATCGGAACGCTCACTGACATTTGCCCTATCTGAAAGTCTGATAAACGCCGGAAAAATGACTAAGTCCAAAAAAAATTTTTTTTCAACTTTTTTAATTTTACCCCCGTGGGATATATATTCTACCCACACACATTTGGAACTCACCTGGGGTACCTTCACACATATTATTGCCTCATTTAGTGGATATTTTCACAAAAAAGTGAAATTTTCAAAAATCCAGAAAATTGGCTGAAAACGACTAAATATCAAGGACTCATTGGGCGAATCGCTCTGGAACTGAAATCGGAACCCTCACTGACATTTACCCTATCTGAAAGTCTGAGAAACACCGGAAAAATGACTAAGTCCAAAAAAAATTTTTTTTCAACTTTTTTCAATTTTACCCCCGTGGGATAAATATTCTACCCACACACATTTGGAACTCTCCTGGGGTACCCTCACACATATTATTCCCTCATTTAGTGGATATTTTCACAAAAAAGTGAAATTTTCAAAAATCCAGAAAATTGGCTGAAAACGACTAAATATCAAGGACTCATTGGGCGAATCGCTCTGGAACTGAAATCGGAACGCTCACTGACATTTGCCCTATCTGAAAGTCTGATAAACGCCGGAAAAAAGACAGTCTAAAAAAAAATTTTTTTCAATTTTACCCCCGTGGGATATATATTCTACCCACACACATTTGGAACTCTCCTGGGGTACCTTCACACATATTATTGCCTCATTTAGTGGATATTTTCACAAAAAAGTGACATTTTCAAAAATCCAGAAAATTGGCTGAAAACGACTAAATATCAAGGACTCATTGGGCAAATCTCTCTGGAACTGAAATCGGAACGCTCACTGACATTTGCCCTATCTGAAAGTCTGATAAACGCCCGAAAAAAGACTAAGTCCAAAAAAAATTTTTTTTCAATTTTACCCCCGTGGGATATATATTCTACCCACACACATTTGGAACTCTCCTGGGGTACCCTCACATATGTTATTCCCTCATTTAGTGGATATTTCCACAAAAAAGTGAAATTTTCAAAAATCCAGAAAATTGGCTGAAAACGACTAAATATCAAGGACTCATTGGGCGAATCGCTCTGGAACTGAAATCGGAACGCTCACTGACATTTGTCCTATCTGAAAGTCTGATAAACGGTGGAAAAATGACTAAGTCCAAAAAAAATTTTTTTTCAACTTTTTTTAATTTTACCCCCGTGGGATATATATTCTACCCACACACATTTGGAACTCTCCTGGGGTACCTTCACACATATTATTGCCTCATTTAGTGGATATTTTAACAAAAAAGTGAAATTTTCAAAAATCCAGAAAATTGGCTGAAAACGACTAAATATCAAGGACTCATTGGGCGAATCGCTCTGGAACTGAAATCGGAACGCTCACTGACATTTGCCCTATCTGAAAGTCTGATAAACGCCGGAAAAATGACAAAGTCCAAAAAAAAAATTTTTTTCAACTTTTTTCAATTTTACCCCCATGGGATATATATTCTACCCACACACATTTGGAACTCTCCTGGGGTACCCTCACACATATTATTCCCTCATTTAGTGGATATTTTCACAAAAAAGTGAAATTTTCAAAAATCCAGAAAATTGGCTGAAAACGACTAAATATCAAGGACTCATTGGGCGAATCGCTCTGGAACTGAAATCGGAACGCTCACTGACATTTGTCCTATCTGAAAGTCTGATAAACGGTGGAAAAATGACTAAGTCCAAAAAAAAATTTTTTTCATCTTTTTTTAATTTTACCCCCGTGGGATATATATTCTACCCACACACATTTGGAACTCTCCTGGGGTACCTTCACACATATTATTGCCTCATTTAGTGGATATTTTCACAAAAAAGTGAAATTTTCAAAAATCCAGAAAATTGGCTGAAAACGACTAAATATCAAGGACTCATTGGGCGAATCGCTCTGGAACTGAAATCGGAACGCTCACTGACATTTGCCCTATCTGAAAGTCTGATAAACGCCGGAAAAAAGACAGTATAAAAAAAAATTTTTTTCAATTTTACCCCCGTGGGATATATATTCTACCCACACACATTTGGAACTCTCCTGGGGTACCTTCACACATATTATTGCCTCATTTAGTGGATATTTTCACAAAAAAGTGACATTTTCAAAAATCCAGAAAATTGGCTGAAAACGACTAAATATCAAGGACTCATTGGGCAAATCTCTCTGGAACTGAAATCGGAACGCTCACTGACATTTGCCCTATCTGAAAGTCTGATAAACGCCGGAAAAATGACTAAGTCCAAAAAAAATTTTTTTTCAATTTTACCCCCGTGGGATATATATTCTACCCACACACATTTGGAACTCTCCTGGGGTACCCTCACATATGTTATTCCCTCATTTAGTGGATATTTCCACAAAAAAGTGAAATTTTCAAAAATCCAGAAAATTGGCTGAAAACGACTAAATATCAAGGACTCATTGGGCGAATCGCTCTGGAACTGAAATCGGAACGCTCACTGACATTTCCCCTGTCTGAAAGTCTGATAAATGCAGGAAAAATGACTAAGTCTAAAAACAAATTTTTTTCAACTTTTTTTAATTTTACCCCCATGGGATATATATTCTACCCACACACATTTGGAACTCTCCTGGGGTACCTTCACACATATTATTGCCTCATTTAGTGGATATTTTCACAAAAAAGTGAAATTTTCAAAAATCTAGAAAATTGGCTGAAAACGACTAAATATCAAGGACTCATTGGGCGAATCGCTCTGGAACTGAAATCGGAATGCTCACTGACATTTGCCCTATCTGAAAGTCTGATAAACGCCGGAAAAATGACAAAGTCAGAAAAAAAAATTTTTTTCAACTTTTTTCAATTTTACCCCCATGGGATATATATTCTACCCACACACATTTGGAACTCTCCTGGGGTACCCTCACACATATTATTCCCTCATTTACTGGATATTTTCACAAAAAATGAAATTTTCAAAAATCCAGAAAATTGGCTGAAAACGACTAAATATCAAGGACTCATTGGGCGAATCGCTCTGGAACTGAAATCGGAACGCTCACTGACATTTGTCCTATCTGAAAGTCTGATAAACGGTGGAAAAATGACTAAGTCCAAAAAAAAATTTTTTTCATCTTTTTTTAATTTTACCCCCGTGGGATATATATTCTTCCCACACACATTTGGAACTCTCCTGGGGTACCTTCACACATATTATTGCCTCATTTAGTGGATATTTTCACAAAAAAGTGAAATTTTCAAAAATCCAGAAAATTGGCTGAAAACGACTAAATATCAAGGACTCATTGGGCGAATCGCTCTGGAACTGAAATCGGAACGCTCACTGACATTTGCCCTATCTGAAAGTCTGATAAACGCCGGAAAAAAGACTAAGTCTAAAAAAAATTTTTTTTCAATTTTACCCCCGTGGGATATATATTCTACCCACACACATTTGGAACTCTCCTGGGGTACCCTCACATATGTTATTCCCTCATTTAGTGGATATTTCCACAAAAAAGTGCTATTTTCAAAAATCCAGAAAATTGGCTGAAAACGACTAAATATCAAGGACTCATTGGGCGAATCGCTCTGGAACTGAAATCAGAACGCTCACTGACATTTACCCTATCTGAAAGTTTGATAAACGCCGGAAAAATGACTAAGTCCAAAAAAAAATTTTTTCAACCTTTTTCAATTTTACCCCCGTGGGATATATATTCTACCCACACACATTTGGAACTCTCCTGGGGTACCTTCACACATATTATTGCCTCATTTAGTGGATATTTTCACAAAAAAGTGAAATTTTCAAAAATCCAGAAAATTGGCTGAAAACGACTAAATATCAAGGACTCATTGGGCGAATCGCTCTGGAACTGAAATCGGAACGCTCACTGACATTTGTCCTATCTGAAAGTCTGATAAACGGTGGAAAAATGACTAAGTCCAAAAAAAATTTTTTTTCAACTTTTTTTAATTTTACCCCCGTGGGATATATATTCTACCCACACACATTTGGAACTCTCCTGGGGTACCTTCACACATATTATTGCCTCATTTAGTGGATATTTTCACAAAAAAGTGAAATTTTCAAAAATCCAGAAAATTGGCTGAAAACGACTAAATATCAAGGACTCATTGGGCGAATCGCTCTGGAACTGAAATCGGAACGCTCACTGACATTTGCCCTATCTGAAAGTCTGATAAACGCCGGAAAAATGACTAAGTCCAAAAAAAATTTTTTTTCAACTTTTTTAATTTTACCCGCGTGGGATATATATTCTACCCACACACATTTGGAACTCTCCTGGGGTACCTTCACACATATTATTGCCTCATTTAGTGGATATTTTCACAAAAAAGTGAAATTTTCAAAAATCCAGAAAATTGGCTGAAAACGACTAAATATCAAGGACTCATTGGGCGAATCGCTCTGGAACTGAAATCGGAACCCTCACTGACATTTACCCTATCTGAAAGTCTGAGAAACACCGGAAAAATGACTAAGTCCAAAAAAAATTTTTTTTCAACTTTTTTCAATTTTACCCCCGTGGGATAAATATTCTACCCACACACATTTGGAACTCTCCTGGGGTACCCTCACACATATTATTCCCTCATTTAGTGGATATTTTCACAAAAAAGTGAAATTTTCAAAAATCCAGAAAATTGGCTGAAAACGACTAAATATCAAGGACTCATTGGGCGAATCGCTCTGGAACTGAAATCGGAACGCTCACTGACATTTGTCCTATCTGAAAGTCTGATAAACGGTGGAAAAATGACTAAGTCCAAAAAAAATTTTTTTTCAACTTTTTTTAATTTTACCCCCGTGGGATATATATTCTACCCACACACATTTGGAACTCTCCTGGGGTACCCTCACACATATTATTCCCTCATTTAGTGGATATTTTCACAAAAAAGTGAAATTTTCAAAAATCCAGAAAATTGCCTGAAAATGACTAAATATCAAGGACTCATTGGGCGAATCGCTCTGGAACTGAAATCGGAACGCTCACTGACATTTGTCCTATCTGAAAGTCTGATAAACGGTGGAAAAATGACTAAGTCCAAAAAAAAATTTTTTTCAACTTTTTTTAATTTTACCCCCGTGGGATATATATTCTACCCACACACATTTGGAACTCTCCTGGGGTACCTTCACACATATTATTGCCTCATTTAGTGGATATTTTCACAAAAAAGTGAAATTTTCAAAAATCCAGAAAATTGGCTGAAAACGACTAAATATCAAGGACTCATTGGGCGAATCGCTCTGGAACTGAAATCGGAACGCTCAATGACATTTGCCCTATCTGAAAGTCTGATAAACGCCGGAAAAATGACAAAGTCCAAAAAAAAAATTTTTTTCAACTTTTTTCAATTTTACCCCCATGGGATATATATTCTACCCACACACATTTGGAACTCTCCTGGGGTACCCTCACACATATTATTCCCTCATTTAGTGGATATTTTCACAAAAAAGTGAAATTTTCAAAAATCCAGAAAATTGGCTGAAAACGACTAAATATCAAGGACTCATTGGGCGAATCGCTCTGGAACTGAAATCGGAACGCTCACTGACATTTGTCCTATCTGAAAGTCTGATAAACGGTGGAAAAATGACTAAGTCCAAAAAAAAAATTTTTTCATCTTTTTTTAATTTTACCCCCGTGGGATATATATTCTACCCACACACATTTGGAACTCTCCTGGGGTACCTTCACACATATTATTGCCTCATTTAGTGGATATTTTCACAAAAAAGTGACATTTTCAAAAATCCAGAAAATTGGCTGAAAACGACTAAATATCAAGGACTCATTGGACAAATCTCTCTGGAACTGAAATCGGAACGCTCACTGACATTTGCCCTATCTGAAAGTCTGATAAACGCCGGAAAAAAGACTAAGTCCAAAAAAAATTTTTTTTCAATTTTACCCCCGTGGGATATATATTCTACCCACACACATTTGGAACTCTCCAGGGGTACCCTCACATATGTTATTCCCTCATTTAGTGGATATTTCCACAAAAAAGTGAAATTTTCAAAAATCCAGAAAATTGGCTGAAAACGACGAAATATCAAGGACTCATTGGGCGAATCGCTCTGGAACTGAAATCGGAACGCTCACTGACATTTGTCCTATCTGAAAGTCTGATAAACGATGGAAAAATGACTAAGTCCAAAAAAAAATTTTTTTCAACTTTTTTTAATTTTACCCCCGTGGGATATATATTCTACCCACACACATTTGGAACTCTCCTGGGGTACCTTCACACATATTATTGCCTCATTTAGCGGATATTTTCACAAAAAAGTGAAATTTTCAAAAATCCAGAAAATTGGCTGAAAACGACTAAATATCAAGGACTCATTGGGCGAATCGCTCTGGAACTGAAATCGGAACGCTCACTGACATTTGCCCTATCTGAAAATCTGATAAACGCCGGAAAAAAGACAGTCTAAAAAAAAATTTTTTTCAATTTTACCCCCGTGGGATTTATATTCTACCCACACACATTTGGAACTCTCCTGGGGTACCTTCACACATATTATTGCCTCATTTAGTGGATATTTTCACAAAAAAGTGACATTTTCAAAAATCCAGAAAATTGGCTGAAAACGACTAAATATCAAGGACTCATTGGGCGAATCGCTCTGGAACTGAAATCAGAACGCTCACTGACATTTACCCTATCTGAAAGTTTAATAAACGCCGGAAAAATGACTAAGTCCAAAAAAAAATTTTTTTCAACTTTTTTTAATTTTACCCCCGTGGGATATATATTCTACCCACACACATTTGGAACTCTCCTGGGGTACCTTCACACATATTATTGCCTCATTTAGTGGATATTTTCACAAAAAAGTGAAATTTTCAAAAATCCAGAAAATTGGCTGAAAACGACTAAATATCAAGGACTCATTGGGCGAATCGCTCTGGAACTGAAATCGGAACGCTCACTGACATTTGCCCTATCTGAAAATCTGATAAACGCCGGAAAAAAGACAGTCTAAAAAAAAATTTTTTTCAATTTTACCCCCGTGGGATTTATATTCTACCCACACACATTTGGAACTCTCCTGGGGTACCTTCACACATATTATTGCCTCATTTAGTGGATATTTTCACAAAAAAGTGACATTTTCAAAAATCCAGAAAATTGGCTGAAAACGACTAAATATCAAGGACTCATTGGGCGAATCGCTCTGGAACTGAAATCGGAACGCTCACTGACATTTGCCCTATCTGAAAGTCTGATAAACGCCGGAAAAAAGACTAAGTCTAAAAAAAATTTTTTTTCAATTTTACCCCCGTGGGATATATATTCTACCCACACACATTTGGAACTCTCCTGGGGTACCCTCACATATGTTATTCCCTCATTTAGTGGATATTTCCACAAAAAAGTGCTATTTTCAAAAATCCAGAAAATTGGCTGAAAACGACTAAATATCAAGGACTCATTGGGCGAATCGCTCTGGAACTGAAATCAGAACGCTCACTGACATTTACCCTATCTGAAAGTTTGATAAACGCCGGAAAAATGACTAAGTCCAAAAAAAAATTTTTTCAACCTTTTTCAATTTTACCCCCGTGGGATATATATTCTACCCACACACATTTGGAACTCTCCTGGGGTACCTTCACACATATTATTGCCTCATTTAGTGGATATTTTCACAAAAAAGTGAAATTTTCAAAAATCCAGAAAATTGGCTGAAAACGACTAAATATCAAGGACTCATTGGGCGAATCGCTCTGGAACTGAAATCGGAACGCTCACTGACATTTGTCCTATCTGAAAGTCTGATAAACGGTGGAAAAATGACTAAGTCCAAAAAAAATTTTTTTTCAACTTTTTTTAATTTTACCCCCGTGGGATATATATTCTACCCACACACATTTGGAACTCTCCTGGGGTACCTTCACACATATTATTGCCTCATTTAGTGGATATTTTCACAAAAAAGTGAAATTTTCAAAAATCCAGAAAATTGGCTGAAAACGACTAAATATCAAGGACTCATTGGGCGAATCGCTCTGGAACTGAAATCGGAACGCTCACTGACATTTGCCCTATCTGAAAGTCTGATAAACGCCGGAAAAATGACTAAGTCCAAAAAAAATTTTTTTTCAACTTTTTTAATTTTACCCGCGTGGGATATATATTCTACCCACACACATTTGGAACTCTCCTGGGGTACCTTCACACATATTATTGCCTCATTTAGTGGATATTTTCACAAAAAAGTGAAATTTTCAAAAATCCAGAAAATTGGCTGAAAACGACTAAATATCAAGGACTCATTGGGCGAATCGCTCTGGAACTGAAATCGGAACCCTCACTGACATTTACCCTATCTGAAAGTCTGAGAAACACCGGAAAAATGACTAAGTCCAAAAAAAATTTTTTTTCAACTTTTTTCAATTTTACCCCCGTGGGATAAATATTCTACCCACACACATTTGGAACTCTCCTGGGGTACCCTCACACATATTATTCCCTCATTTAGTGGATATTTTCACAAAAAAGTGAAATTTTCAAAAATCCAGAAAATTGGCTGAAAACGACTAAATATCAAGGACTCATTGGGCGAATCGCTCTGGAACTGAAATCGGAACGCTCACTGACATTTGTCCTATCTGAAAGTCTGATAAACGGTGGAAAAATGACTAAGTCCAAAAAAAATTTTTTTTCAACTTTTTTTAATTTTACCCCCGTGGGATATATATTCTACCCACACACATTTGGAACTCTCCTGGGGTACCCTCACACATATTATTCCCTCATTTAGTGGATATTTTCACAAAAAAGTGAAATTTTCAAAAATCCAGAAAATTGCCTGAAAATGACTAAATATCAAGGACTCATTGGGCGAATCGCTCTGGAACTGAAATCGGAACGCTCACTGACATTTGTCCTATCTGAAAGTCTGATAAACGGTGGAAAAATGACTAAGTCCAAAAAAAAATTTTTTTCAACTTTTTTTAATTTTACCCCCGTGGGATATATATTCTACCCACACACATTTGGAACTCTCCTGGGGTACCTTCACACATATTATTGCCTCATTTAGTGGATATTTTCACAAAAAAGTGAAATTTTCAAAAATCCAGAAAATTGGCTGAAAACGACTAAATATCAAGGACTCATTGGGCGAATCGCTCTGGAACTGAAATCGGAACGCTCAATGACATTTGCCCTATCTGAAAGTCTGATAAACGCCGGAAAAATGACAAAGTCCAAAAAAAAAATTTTTTTCAACTTTTTTCAATTTTACCCCCATGGGATATATATTCTACCCACACACATTTGGAACTCTCCTGGGGTACCCTCACACATATTATTCCCTCATTTAGTGGATATTTTCACAAAAAAGTGAAATTTTCAAAAATCCAGAAAATTGGCTGAAAACGACTAAATATCAAGGACTCATTGGGCGAATCGCTCTGGAACTGAAATCGGAACGCTCACTGACATTTGTCCTATCTGAAAGTCTGATAAACGGTGGAAAAATGACTAAGTCCAAAAAAAAAATTTTTTCATCTTTTTTTAATTTTACCCCCGTGGGATATATATTCTACCCACACACATTTGGAACTCTCCTGGGGTACCTTCACACATATTATTGCCTCATTTAGTGGATATTTTCACAAAAAAGTGACATTTTCAAAAATCCAGAAAATTGGCTGAAAACGACTAAATATCAAGGACTCATTGGACAAATCTCTCTGGAACTGAAATCGGAACGCTCACTGACATTTGCCCTATCTGAAAGTCTGATAAACGCCGGAAAAAAGACTAAGTCCAAAAAAAATTTTTTTTCAATTTTACCCCCGTGGGATATATATTCTACCCACACACATTTGGAACTCTCCAGGGGTACCCTCACATATGTTATTCCCTCATTTAGTGGATATTTCCACAAAAAAGTGAAATTTTCAAAAATCCAGAAAATTGGCTGAAAACGACGAAATATCAAGGACTCATTGGGCGAATCGCTCTGGAACTGAAATCGGAACGCTCACTGACATTTGTCCTATCTGAAAGTCTGATAAACGATGGAAAAATGACTAAGTCCAAAAAAAAATTTTTTTCAACTTTTTTTAATTTTACCCCCGTGGGATATATATTCTACCCACACACATTTGGAACTCTCCTGGGGTACCTTCACACATATTATTGCCTCATTTAGCGGATATTTTCACAAAAAAGTGAAATTTTCAAAAATCCAGAAAATTGGCTGAAAACGACTAAATATCAAGGACTCATTGGGCGAATCGCTCTGGAACTGAAATCGGAACGCTCACTGACATTTGCCCTATCTGAAAATCTGATAAACGCCGGAAAAAAGACAGTCTAAAAAAAAATTTTTTTCAATTTTACCCCCGTGGGATTTATATTCTACCCACACACATTTGGAACTCTCCTGGGGTACCTTCACACATATTATTGCCTCATTTAGTGGATATTTTCACAAAAAAGTGACATTTTCAAAAATCCAGAAAATTGGCTGAAAACGACTAAATATCAAGGACTCATTGGGCGAATCGCTCTGGAACTGAAATCAGAACGCTCACTGACATTTACCCTATCTGAAAGTTTAATAAACGCCGGAAAAATGACTAAGTCCAAAAAAAAATTTTTTTCAACTTTTTTTAATTTTACCCCCGTGGGATATATATTCTACCCACACACATTTGGAACTCTCCTGGGGTACCTTCACACATATTATTGCCTCATTTAGTGGATATTTTCACAAAAAAGTGAAATTTTCAAAAATCCAGAAAATTGGCTGAAAACGACTAAATATCAAGGACTCATTGGGCGAATCGCTCTGGAACTGAAATCGGAACGCTCACTGACATTTGCCCTATCTGAAAATCTGATAAACGCCGGAAAAAAGACAGTCTAAAAAAAAATTTTTTTCAATTTTACCCCCGTGGGATTTATATTCTACCCACACACATTTGGAACTCTCCTGGGGTACCTTCACACATATTATTGCCTCATTTAGTGGATATTTTCACAAAAAAGTGACATTTTCAAAAATCCAGAAAATTGGCTGAAAACGACTAAATATCAAGGACTCATTGGGCGAATCGCTCTGGAACTGAAATCAGAACGCTCACTGACATTTACCCTATCTGAAAGTTTAATAAACGCCGGAAAAATGACTAAGTCCAAAAAAAAATTTTTTCAACTTTTTTCAATTTTACCCCCGTGGGATATATATTCTACCCACACACATTTGGAACTCTCCTGGGGTACCCTCACACATATTATTCCCTCATTTAGTGGATATTTTCACAAAAAAGTGAAATTTTCAAAAATCCAGAAAATTGGCTGAAAACGACTAAATATCAAGGACTCATTGGGCGAATCGCTCTGGAACTGAAATCGGAACGCTCACTGACATTTGTCCTATCTGAAAGTCTGATAAACGGTGGAAAAATGACTAAGTCCAAAAAAAAATTTTTTTCATCTTTTTTTAATTTTACCCCCGTGGGATATATATTCTACCCACACACATTTGGAACTCTCCTGGGGTACCTTCACACATATTATTGCCTCATTTAGTGGATATTTTCACAAAAAAGTGAAATTTTCAAAAATCCAGAAAATTGGCTGAAAACGACTAAATATCAAGGACTCATTGGGCGAATCGCTCTGGAACTGAAATCGGAACGCTCACTGACATTTGCCCTATCTGAAAGTCTGATAAACGCCGGAAAAAAGACAGTCTAAAAAAATTTTTTTTTCAATTTTACCCCCGTGGGATATATATTCTACCCACACACATTTGGAACTCTCCTGGGGTACCTTGACACATATTATTGCCTCATTTAGTGGATATTTTCACAAAAAAGTGACATTTTCAAAAATCCAGAAAATTGGCTGAAAACGACTAAATATCAAGGACTCATTGGGTAAATCTCTCTGGAACTGAAATCGGAACGCTCACTGACATTTGCCCTATCTGAAAGTCTGATAAACGCCGGAAAAAAGACTAAGTCCAAAAAAAATTTTTTTTCAATTTTACCCCCGTGGGATATATATTCTACCCACACACATTTGGAACTCTCCTGGGGTACCCTCACATATGTTATTCCCTCATTTAGTGGATATTTCCACAAAAAAGGGAAATTTTCAAAAATCCAGAAAATTGGCTGAAAACGACTAAATATCAAGGACTCATTGGGCGAATCGCTCTGGTACTGAAATCGGAACGCTCACTGACATTTGTCCTATCTGAAAGTCTGATAAACGGTGGAAAAATGACTAAGTCCAAAAAAAATTTTTTTTCAAGTTTTTTTAATTTTACCCCCGTGGGATATATATTCTACCCACACACATTTGGAACTCTCCTGGGGTACCTTCACACATATTATTGCCTCATTTAGTGGATATTTTCACAAAAAAGTGAAATTTTCAAAAATCCAGAAAATTGGCTGAAAACGACTAAATATCAAGGACTCATTGGGCAAATCGCTCTGGAACTGAAATCGGAACGCTCACTGACATTTGCCCTATCTGAAAGTCTGATAAACGCCGGAAAAATGACTAAGTCCAAAAAAAATTTTTTTTCAACTTTTTTAATTTTACCCCCGTGGGATATATATTCTACCCACACACATTTGGAACTCTCCTGGGGTACCTTCACACATATTATTGCCTCATTTAGTGGATATTTTCACAAAAAAGTGAAATTTTCAAAAATCCAGAAAATTGGCTGAAAACGACTAAATATCAAGGACTCATTGGGCGAATCGCTCTGGAACTGAAATCGGAACCCTCACTGACATTTACCCTATCTGAAAGTCTGAGAAACACCGGAAAAATGACTAAGTCCAAAAAAAATTTTTTTTCAACTTTTTTCAATTTTACCCCCGTGGGATAAATATTCTACCCACACACATTTGGAACTCTCCTGGGGTACCCTCACACATATTATTCCCTCATTTAGTGGATATTTTCACAAAAAAGTGAAATTTTCAAAAATCCAGAAAATTGGCTGAAAACGACTAAATATCAAGGACTCATTGGGCGAATCGCTCTGGAACTGAAATCGGAACGCTCACTGACATTTGTCCTATCTGAAAGTCTGATAAACGGTGGAAAAATGACTAAGTCCAAAAAAAATTTTTTTTCAACTTTTTTTAATTTTACCCCCGTGGGATATATATTCTACCCACACACATTTGGAACTCTCCTGGGGTACCCTCACACATATTATTCCCTCATTTAGTGGATATTTTCACAAAAAAGTGAAATTTTCAAAAATCCAGAAAATTGCCTGAAAATGACTAAATATCAAGGACTCATTGGGCGAATCGCTCTGGAACTGAAATCGGAACGCTCACTGACATTTGTCCTATCTGAAAGTCTGATAAACGGTGGAAAAATGACTAAGTCCAAAAAAAAATTTTTTTCAACTTTTTTTAATTTTACCCCCGTGGGATATATATTCTACCCACACACATTTGGAACTCTCCTGGGGTACCTTCACACATATTATTGCCTCAGTTAGTGGATATTTTCACAAAAAAGTGAAATTTTCAAAAATCCAGAAAATTGGCTGAAAACGACTAAATATCAAGGACTCATTGGGCGAATCGCTCTGGAACTGAAATCGGAACGCTCAATGACATTTGCCCTATCTGAAAGTCTGATAAACGCCGGAAAAATGACAAAGTCCAAAAAAAAAATTTTTTTCAACTTTTTTCAATTTTACCCCCATGGGATATATATTCTACCCACACACATTTGGAACTCTCCTGGGGTACCCTCACACATATTATTCCCTCATTTAGTGGATATTTTCACAAAAAAGTGAAATTTTCAAAAATCCAGAAAATTGGCTGAAAACGACTAAATATCAAGGACTCATTGGGCGAATCGCTCTGGAACTGAAATCGGAACGCTCACTGACATTTGTCCTATCTGAAAGTCTGATAAACGGTGGAAAAATGACTAAGTCCAAAAAAAAAATTTTTTCATCTTTTTTTAATTTTACCCCCGTGGGATATATATTCTACCCACACACATTTGGAACTCTCCTGGGGTACCTTCACACATATTATTGCCTCATTTAGTGGATATTTTCACAAAAAAGTGAAATTTTCAAAAATCCAGAAAATTGGCTGAAAACGACTAAACATCAAGGACTCATTGGGCGAATCGCTCTGGAACTGAAATCGGAACGCTCACTGACATTTGCCCTATCTGAAAGTCTGATAAACGCCGGAAAAAAGACAATCTAAAAAAATTTTTTTTTCAATTTTACCCCCGTGGGATATATATTCTACCCACACACATTTGGAACTCTCCTGGGGTACCTTCACACATATTATTGCCTCATTTAGTGGATATTTTCACAAAAAAGTGAAATTTTCAAAAATCCAGAAAATTGGCTGAAAACGACTAAATATCAAGGACTCATTGGGCGAATCGCTCTGGAACTGAAATCGGAACGCTCACTGACATTTGCCCTATCTGAAAATCTGATAAACGCCGGAAAAAAGACAGTCTAAAAAAAAATTTTTTTCAATTTTACCCCCGTGGGATTTATATTCTACCCACACACATTTGGAACTCTCCTGGGGTACCTTCACACATATTATTGCCTCATTTAGTGGATATTTTCACAAAAAAGTGACATTTTCAAAAATCCAGAAAATTGGCTGAAAACGACTAAATATCAAGGACTCATTGGGCGAATCGCTTTGGAACTGAAATCAGAACGCTCACTGACATTTACCCTATCTGAAAGTTTAATAAACGCCGGAAAAATGACTAAGTCCAAAAAAAAATTTTTTCAACTTTTTTCAATTTTACCCCCGTGGGATATATATTCTACCCACACACATTTGGAACTCTCCTGGGTTACCCTCACACATATTATTCCCTCATTTAGTGGATATTTTCACAAAAAAGTGAAATTTTCAAAAATCCAGAAAATTGGCTGAAAACGACTAAATATCAAGGACTCATTGGGCGAATCGCTCTGGAACTGAAATCGGAACGCTCACTGACATTTGTCCTATCTGAAAGTCTGATAAACGGTGGAAAAATGACTAAGTCCAAAAAAAAATTTTTTTCATCTTTTTTTAATTTTACCCCCGTGGGATATATATTCTACCCACACACATTTGGAACTCTCCTGGGGTACCTTCACACATATTATTGCCTCATTTAGTGGATATTTTCACAAAAAAGTGAAATTTTCAAAAATCCAGAAAATTGGCTGAAAACGACTAAATATCAAGGACTCATTGGGCGAATCGCTCTGGAACTGAAATCGGAACGCTCACTGACATTTGCCCTATCTGAAAGTCTGATAAACGCCGGAAAAAAGACAGTCTAAAAAAAATTTTTTTTCAATTTTACCCCCGTGGGATATATATTCTACCCACACACATTTGGAACTCTCCTGGGGTACCTTGACACATATTATTGCCTCATTTAGTGGATATTTTCACAAAAAAGTGACATTTTCAAAAATCCAGAAAATTGGCTGAAAACGACTAAATATCAAGGACTCATTGGGCAAATCTCTCTGGAACTGAAATCGGAACGCTCACTGACATTTGCCCTATCTGAAAGTCTGATAAACGCCGGAAAAAAGACTAAGTCCAAAAAAAATTTTTTTTCAATTTTACCCCCGTGGGATATATATTCTACCCACACACATTTGGAACTCTCCTGGGGTACCCTCACATATGTTATTCCCTCATTTAGTGGATATTTCCACAAAAAAGGGAAATTTTCAAAAATCCAGAAAATTGGCTGAAAACGACTAAATATCAAGGACTCATTGGGCGAATCGCTCTGGTACTGAAATCGGAACGCTCACTGACATTTGTCCTATCTGAAAGTCTGATAAACGGTGGAAAAATGACTAAGTCCAAAAAAAATTTTTTTTCAAGTTTTTTTAATTTTACCCCCGTGGGATATATATTCTACCCACACACATTTGGAACTCTCCTGGGGTACCTTCACACATATTATTGCCTCATTTAGTGGATATTTTCACAAAAAAGTGAAATTTTCAAAAATCCAGAAAATTGGCTGAAAACGACTAAATATCAAGGACTCATTGGGCAAATCGCTCTGGAACTGAAATCGGAACGCTCACTGACATTTGCCCTATCTGAAAGTCTGATAAACGCCGGAAAAATGACTAAGTCCAAAAAAAATTTTTTTTCAACTTTTTTAATTTTACCCCCGTGGGATATATATTCTACCCACACACATTTGGAACTCTCCTGGGGTACCTTCACACATATTATTGCCTCATTTAGTGGATATTTTCACAAAAAAGTGAAATTTTCAAAAATCCAGAAAATTGGCTGAAAACGACTAAATATCAAGGACTCATTGGGCGAATCGCTCTGGAACTGAAATCGGAACCCTCACTGACATTTACCCTATCTGAAAGTCTGAGAAACACCGGAAAAATGACTAAGTCCAAAAAAAATTTTTTTTCAACTTTTTTCAATTTTACCCCCGTGGGATAAATATTCTACCCACACACATTTGGAACTCTCCTGGGGTACCCTCACACATATTATTCCCTCATTTAGTGGATATTTTCACAAAAAAGTGAAATTTTCAAAAATCCAGAAAATTGGCTGAAAACGACTAAATATCAAGGACTCATTGGGCGAATCGCTCTGGAACTGAAATCGGAACGCTCACTGACATTTGTCCTATCTGAAAGTCTGATAAACGGTGGAAAAATGACTAAGTCCAAAAAAAATTTTTTTTCAACTTTTTTTAATTTTACCCCCGTGGGATATATATTCTACCCACACACATTTGGAACTCTCCTGGGGTACCCTCACACATATTATTCCCTCATTTAGTGGATATTTTCACAAAAAAGTGAAATTTTCAAAAATCCAGAAAATTGCCTGAAAATGACTAAATATCAAGGACTCATTGGGCGAATCGCTCTGGAACTGAAATCGGAACGCTCACTGACATTTGTCCTATCTGAAAGTCTGATAAACGGTGGAAAAATGACTAAGTCCAAAAAAAAATTTTTTTCAACTTTTTTTAATTTTACCCCCGTGGGATATATATTCTACCCACACACATTTGGAACTCTCCTGGGGTACCTTCACACATATTATTGCCTCATTTAGTGGATATTTTCACAAAAAAGTGAAATTTTCAAAAATCCAGAAAATTGGCTGAAAACGACTAAATATCAAGGACTCATTGGGCGAATCGCTCTGGAACTGAAATCGGAACGCTCAATGACATTTGCCCTATCTGAAAGTCTGATAAACGCCGGAAAAATGACAAAGTCCAAAAAAAAAATTTTTTTCAACTTTTTTCAATTTTACCCCCATGGGATATATATTCTACCCACACACATTTGGAACTCTCCTGGGGTACCCTCACACATATTATTCCCTCATTTAGTGGATATTTTCACAAAAAAGTGAAATTTTCAAAAATCCAGAAAATTGGCTGAAAACGACTAAATATCAAGGACTCATTGGGCGAATCGCTCTGGAACTGAAATCGGAACGCTCACTGACATTTGTCCTATCTGAAAGTCTGATAAACGGTGGAAAAATGACTAAGTCCAAAAAAAAAATTTTTTCATCTTTTTTTAATTTTACCCCCGTGGGATATATATTCTACCCACACACATTTGGAACTCTCCTGGGGTACCTTCACACATATTATTGCCTCATTTAGTGGATATTTTCACAAAAAAGTGAAATTTTCAAAAATCCAGAAAATTGGCTGAAAACGACTAAACATCAAGGACTCATTGGGCGAATCGCTCTGGAACTGAAATCGGAACGCTCACTGACATTTGCCCTATCTGAAAGTCTGATAAACGCCGGAAAAAAGACAGTCTAAAAAAATTTTTTTTTCAATTTTACCCCCGTGGGATATATATTCTACCCACACACATTTGGAACTCTCCTGGGGTACCTTCACACATATTATTGCCTCATTTAGTGGATATTTTCACAAAAAAGTGACATTTTCAAAAATCCAGAAAATTGGCTGAAAACGACTAAATATCAAGGACTCATTGGACAAATCTCTCTGGAACTGAAATCGGAACGCTCACTGACATTTGCCCTATCTGAAAGTCTGATAAACGCCGGAAAAAAGACTAAGTCCAAAAAAAATTTTTTTTCAATTTTACCCCCGTGGGATATATATTCTACCCACACACATTTGGAACTCTCCTGGGGTACCCTCACATATGTTATTCCCTCATTTAGTGGATATTTCCACAAAAAAGTGAAATTTTCAAAAATCCAGAAAATTGGCTGAAAACGACGAAATATCAAGGACTCATTGGGCGAATCGCTCTGGAACTGAAATCGGAACGCTCACTGACATTTGTCCTATCTGAAAGTCTGATAAACGGTGGAAAAATGACTAAGTCCAAAAAAAAATTTTTTTCAACTTTTTTTAATTTTACCCCCGTGGGATATATATTCTACCCACACACATTTGGAACTCTCCTGGGGTACCTTCACACATATTATTGCCTCATTTAGTGGATATTTTCACAAAAAAGTGAAATTTTCAAAAATCCAGAAAATTGGCTGAAAACGACTAAATATCAAGGACTCATTGGGCGAATCGCTCTGGAACTGAAATCGGAACGCTCACTGACATTTGCCCTATCTGAAAATCTGATAAACGCCGGAAAAAAGACAGTCTAAAAAAAAATTTTTTTCAATTTTACCCCCGTGGGATTTATATTCTACCCACACACATTTGGAACTCTCCTGGGGTACCTTCACACATATTATTGCCTCATTTAGTGGATATTTTCACAAAAAAGTGACATTTTCAAAAATCCAGAAAATTGGCTGAAAACGACTAAATATCAAGGACTCATTGGGCGAATCGCTCTTTAACTGAAATCAGAACGCTCACTGACATTTACCCTATCTGAAAGTTTAATAAACGCCGGAAAAATGACTAAGTCCAAAAAAAAATTTTTTCAACTTTTTTCAATTTTACCCCCGTGGGATATATATTCTACCCACACACATTTGGAACTCTCCTGGGGTACCCTCACACATATTATTCCCTCATTTAGTGGATATTTTCACAAAAAAGTGAAATTTTCAAAAATCCAGAAAATTGGCTGAAAACGACTAAATATCAAGGACTCATTGGGCGAATCGCTCTGGAACTGAAATCGGAACGCTCACTGACATTTGTCCTATCTGAAAGTCTGATAAACGGTGGAAAAATGACTAAGTCCAAAAAAAAATTTTTTTCATCTTTTTTTAATTTTACCCCCGTGGGATATATATTCTACCCACACACATTTGGAACTCTCCTGGGGTACCTTCACACATATTATTGCCTCATTTAGTGGATATTTTCACAAAAAAGTGAAATTTTCAAAAATCCAGAAAATTGGCTGAAAACGACTAAATATCAAGGACTCATTGGGCGAATCGCTCTGGAACTGAAATCGGAACGCTCACTGACATTTGCCCTATCTGAAAGTCTGATAAACGCCGGAAAAAAGACAGTCTAAAAAAAATTTTTTTTCAATTTTACCCCCGTGGGATATATATTCTACCCACACACATTTGGAACTCTCCTGGGGTACCTTGACACATATTATTGCCTCATTTAGTGGATATTTTCACAAAAAAGTGACATTTTCAAAAATCCAGAAAATTGGCTGAAAACGACTAAATATCAAGGACTCATTGGGCAAATCTCTCTGGAACTGAAATCGGAACGCTCACTGACATTTGCCCTATCTGAAAGTCTGATAAACGCCGGAAAAAAGACTAAGTCCAAAAAAAATTTTTTTTCAATCTTACCCCCGTGGGATATATATTCTACCCACACACATTTGGAACTCTCCTGGGGTACCCTCACATATGTTATTCCCTCATTTAGTGGATATTTCCACAAAAAAGGGAAATTTTCAAAAATCCAGAAAATTGGCTGAAAACGACTAAATATCAAGGACTCATTGGGCGAATCGCTCTGGTACTGAAATCGGAACGCTCACTGACATTTGTCCTATCTGAAAGTCTGATAAACGGTGGAAAAATGACTAAGTCCAAAAAAAATTTTTTTTCAAGTTTTTTTAATTTTACCCCCGTGGGATATATATTCTACCCACACACATTTGGAACTCTCCTGGGGTACCTTCACACATATTATTGCCTCATTTAGTGGATATTTTCACAAAAAAGTGAAATTTTCAAAAATCCAGAAAATTGGCTGAAAACGACTAAATATCAAGGACTCATTGGGCGAATCGCTCTGGAACTGAAATCAGAACGCTCACTGACATTTGCCCTATCTGAAAGTCTGATAAACGCCGGAAAAAAGACTAAGTCTAAAAAAAAATTTTTTTCAATTTTACCCCCGTGGGATATATATTCTACTCACACACATTTGGAACTCTCCTGGGGTACCCTCACATATGTTATTCCCTCATTTAGTGGATATTTCCACAAAAAAGTGAAATTTTCAAAAATCCAGAAAATTGGCTGAAAACGACTAAATATCAAGGACTCATTGGGCGAATCGCTCTGGAACTGAAATCGGAACGCTCACTGACATTTGCCCTATCTGAAAGTCTGATAAACGCCGGAAAAATGACAAAGTCCAAAAAAAAAATTTTTTTCAACTTTTTTCAATTTTACCCCCATGGGATATATATTCTACCCACACACATTTGGAACTCTCCTGGGGTACCCTCACACATATTATTCCCTCATTTAGTGGATATTTTCACAAAAAAGTGAAATTTTCAAAAATCCAGAAAATTGGCTGAAAATGACTAAATATCAAGGACTCATTGGGCGAATCGCTCTGGAACTGAAATCGGAACGCTCACTGACATTTGTCCTATCTGAAAGTCTGATAAACGGTGGAAAAATGACTAAGTCCAAAAAAAAATTTTTTTCATCTTTTTTTAATTTTACCCCCGTGGGATATATATTCTACCCACACACATTTGGAACTCTCCTGGGGTACCTTCACACATATTATTGCCTCATTTAGTGGATATTTTCACAAAAAAGTGAAATTTTCAAAAATCCAGAAAATTGGCTGAAAACGACTAAATATCAAGGACTCATTGGGCGAATCGCTCTGGAACTGAAATCGGAACGCTCACTGACATTTGCCCTATCTGAAAGTCTGATAAACGCCGGAAAAAAGACTAAGTCTAAAAAAAAAATTTTTTTCAATTTTACCCCCGTGGGATATATATTCTACCCACACACATTTGGAACTCTCCTGGGGTACCTTCACACATATTATTGCCTCATTTAGTGGATATTTTCACAAAAAAGTGACATTTTCAAAAATCCAGAAAATTGGCTGAAAACGACTAAATATCAAGGACTCATTGGGCGAATCGCTCTGGAACTGAAATCAGAACGCTCACTGACATTTACCCTATCTGAAAGTTTGATAAACGCCGGAAAAATGACTAAGTCCAAAAAAAAATTTTTTCAACTTTTTTCAATTTTACCCCCGTGGGATATATATTCTACCCACACACATTTGGAACTCTCCTGGGGTACCCTTACACATATTATTCCCTCATTTAGTGGATATTTTCACAAAAAAGTGAAATTTTCAAAAATCCAGAAAATTGGCTGAAAACGACTAAATATCAAGGACTCATTGGGCGAATCGCTCTGGAACTGAAATCGGAACGCTCACTGACATTTGCCCTATCTGAAAGTCTGATAAACGCCGGAAAAATGACTAAGTCCAAAAAAAATTTTTTTTCAACTTTTTTCAAATTTACCCCCGTGGGATATATATTCTACCCACACACATTTGGAACTCTCCTGGGGTACCCTCACATAAGTAATTCCCTCGTTTAGTGGATATTTCCACAAAAAAGTGAAATTTTCAAAAATCCAGAAAATTGGCTGAAAACGACTAAATATCAAGGACTCATTGGGCGAATCGCTCTGGAACTGAAATCGGAACGCTCACTGACATTTGTCCTATCTGAAAGTCTGATAAACGGTGGAAAAATGACTAAGTCCAAAAAAATAATTTTTTCATCTTTTTTTAATTTTACCCCCGTGGGATATATATTCTACCCACACACATTTGGAACTCTCCTGGGGTACCTTCACACATATTATTGCCTCATTTAGTGGATATTTTCACAAAAAAGTGAAATTTTCAAAAATCCAGAAAATTGGCTGAAAACGACTAAATATCAAGGACTCATTGGGCAAATCTCTCTGGAACTGAAATCGGAACGCTCACTGACATTTGCCCTATCTGAAAGTCTGATAAACGCCGGAAAAAAGACTAAGTCCAAAAAAAATTTTTTTTCAATTTTACCCCCGTGGGATATATATTCTACCCACACACATTTGGAACTCTCCTGGGGTACCCTCACATATGTTTTTCCCTCATTTAGTGGATATTTCCACAAAAAAGTGAAATTTTCAAAAATCCAGAAAATTGGCTGAAAACGACGAAATATCAAGGACTCATTGGGCGAATCGCTCTGGAACTGAAATCGGAACGCTCACTGACATTTGTCCTATCTGAAAGTCTGATAAACGGTGGAAAAATGACTAAGTCCAAAAAAAAATTTTTTTCATCTTTTTTTAATTTTACCCCCGTGGGATATATATTCTACCCACACACATTTGGAACTCTCCTGGGGTACCTTCACACATATTATTGCCTCATTTAGTGGATATTTTCACAAAAAAGTGAAATTTTCAAAAATCCAGAAAATTGGCTGAAAACGACTAAATATCAAGGACTCATTGGGCGAATCGCTCTGGAACTGAAATCGGAACGCTCACTGACATTTGCCCTATCTGAAAGTCTGATAAACGCCGGAAAAAAGACTAAGTCTAAAAAAAATTTTTTTTCAATTTTACCCCCGTGGGATATATATTCTACCCACACACATTTGGAACTCTCCTGGGGTACCTTCACACATATTATTGCCTCATTTAGTGGATATTTTCACAAAAAAGTGACATTTTCAAAAATCCAGAAAATTGGCTGAAAACGACTAAATATCAAGGACTCATTGGGCGAATCGCTCTGGAACTGAAATCAGAACGCTCACTGACATTTACCCTATCTGAAAGTTTGATAAACGCCGGAAAAATGACTAAGTCCAAAAAAAAATTTTTTCAACTTTTTTCAATTTTACCCCCGTGGGATATATATTCTACCCACACACATTTGGAACTCTCCTGGGGTACCCTTACACATATTATTCCCTCATTTAGTGGATATTTTCACAAAAAAGTGAAATTTTCAAAAATCCAGAAAATTGGCTGAAAACGACTAAATATCAAGGACTCATTGGGCGAATCGCTCTGGAACTGAAATCGGAACGCTCACTGACATTTGCCCTATCTGAAAGTCTGATAAACGCCGGAAAAATGACTAAGTCCAAAAAAAATTTTTTTTCAACTTTTTTCAAATTTACCCCCGTGGGATATATATTCTACCCACACACATTTGGAACTCTCCTGGGGTACCCTCACATAAGTAATTCCCTCGTTTAGTGGATATTTCCACAAAAAAGTGAAATTTTCAAAAATCCAGAAAATTGGCTGAAAACGACTAAATATCAAGGACTCATTGGGCGAATCGCTCTGGAACTGAAATCGGAACGCTCACTGACATTTGCCATATCTGAAAGTCTGATAAACGCCGGAAAAATGACTAAGCCCAAAAAAAAATTTTTTTCAACTTTTTTCAATTTTACCCCCATGGGATATATATTCTACCCACACACATTTGGAACTCTCCTGGGGTACCCTCACACATATTATTGCCTCATTTAGTGGATATTTTCACAAAAAAGTGAAATTTTCAAAAATCCAGAAAATTGGCTGAAAACGACTAAATATCAAGGACTCATTGGGCGAATCGCTCTGGAACTGAAATCGGAATGCTCACTGACATTTGTCCTATCTGAAAGTCTGATAAACGGTGGAAAAAAGACTAAGTCTAAAAAAAAATTTTTTTCAATTTTACCCCCGTGGGATATATATTCTACCCACACAGATTTGGAACTCTCCTGGGGTACCTTCACACATATTATTGCATCATTTAGTGGATATTTTCACAAAAAAGTGACATTTTCAAAAATCCAGAAAATTGGCTGAAAACGACTAAATATCAAGGACTCAATGGGCGAATCACTCTGGAACTGAAATCGGAACGCTCACTGACATTTGCCCTATCTGAAAGTCTGATAAACGCCGGAAAAATTACTAAGTCCAAAAAAAAATTTTTTTAAACTTTTTTCAAATTTACCCCCGTGGGATATATATTCTACCCACACACATTTGGAACTCTCCTGGGGTACCCTCACATATGTTATTCCCTCATTTAGTGGATATTTCCACAAAAAAGTGAAATTTTCAAAAATCCAGAAAATTGGCTGAAAACGACTAAATATCAAGGACTCATTGGGCGAATCGCTCTGGAACTGAAATCGGAACGCTCACTGACATTTGCCATATCTGAAAGTCTGATAAACGCCGGAAAAATGACTAAGCCCAAAAAAAAAATTTTTTCAACTTTTTTCAATTTTACCCCCATGGGATATATATTCTACCCACACACATTTGGAACTCTCCTGGGGTACCCTCACACATATTATTGCCTCATTTAGTGGATATTTTCACAAAAAAGTGAAATTTTCAAAAATCCAGAAAATTGGCTGAAAACGACTAAATATCAAGGACTCATTGGGCAAATCGCTCTGGAACTGAAATCGGAACGCTCACTGACATTTGCCATATCTGAAAGTCTGATAAACGCCGGAAAAAAGACTAAGTCCAAAAAAAAATTTTTTTCAATTTTACCCCCGTGGGATATATATTCTACCCACACACATTTGGAACTCTCCTGGGGTACCCTTACACATATTATTCCCTCATTTAGCGGATATTTTCACAAAAAAGTGAAATTTTCAAAAATCCAGAAAATTGGCTGAAAACGACTAAATATCAAGGACTCATTGGGCGAATCGCTCTGGAACTGAAATCGGAACGCTCACTGACATTTGCCCTATCTGAAAGTCTGATAAACGCCGGAAAAATGACTAAGTCCAAAAAAAATTTTTTTTCAAATTTTTTCAATTTTACCCCCGTGGGATATATATTCTACCCACACACATTTGGAACTCTCCTGGGGTACCCTCACACATATTATTCCCTCATTTAGTGGATATTTTCACAAAAAAGTGAAATTTTCAAAAATTCTGAAAATTGGCTGAAAATGACTAAATATCAAGGACTCATTGGGCGAATCGCTCTGGGACTGAAATCGGAACGCTCACTGACATTTGCCCTATCTGAAAGTCTGATAAACACCGGAAAAATGACTAAGTCCAAAAAAAATTTTTTTTCAACTTTTTTCAAATTTACCCCCGTGGGATATATATTCTACCCACACACATTTGGAACTCTCCTGGGGTACCCTCACATATGTTATTCCCTCATTTAGTGGATATTTCCACAAAAAAGTGAAATTTTCAAAAATCCAGAAAATTGGCTGAAAACGACTAAATATCAAGGACTCATTGGGCGAATCGCTCTGGAACTGAAATCAGAACGCTCACTGACATTTGCCCTATCTGCAAGTCTGATAAACACCGGAAAAATGACTAAGTCCAAAAAATATTTTTTTTAAACTTTTTTCAAATTTACCCCCGTGGGATATATATTCTACCCACACACATTTGGAACTCTCCTGGGGTACCCTCACACATATTATTCCCTCATTTAGTGGATATTTTCACAAAAAAGTGAAATTTTCAAAAATCCAGAAAATTGGCTGAAAACGACTAAATATCAAGGACTCAATGGGCGAATCACTCTGGAACTGAAATCGGAACGCTCACTGACATTTGCCCTATCTGAAAGTCTGATAAACGCCGGAAAAATTACTAAGTCCAAAAAAAAATTTTTTTAAACTTTTTTCAAATTTACCCCCGTGGGATATATATTCTACCCACACACATTTGGAACTCTCCTGGGGTACCCTCACATATGTTATTCCCTCATTTAGTGGATATTTCCACAAAAAAGTGAAATTTTCAAAAATCCAGAAAATTGGCTGAAAACTACTAAATATCAAGGACTCATTGGGCGAATCGCTCTGGAACTGAAATCAGAACGCTCACTGACATTTACCCTATCTGAAAGTTTGATAAACGCCGGAAAAATGACTAAGTCCAAAAAAAAATTTTTTCAACTTTTTACAATTTTACCCCCGTGGGATATATATTCTACCCACACACATTTGGAACTCTCCTGGGGTACCCTCACACATATTATTCCCTCATTTAGTGGATATTTTCACAAAAAAGTGAAATTTTCAAAAATCCAGAAAATTAGCTGAAAACGTCTAAATATCAAGGACTCATTGGGCGAATCGCTCTGGAACTGAAATCGGAATGCTCACTGACATTTGCCCTATCTGAAAGTCTGATAAACGCCGGAAAAAAGACTAAGTCCAAAAAAAAATTTTTTTCAATTTTACCCCCGTGGGATATATATTCTACCCACACACATTTGGAACTCTCCTGGGGTACCCTTACACATATTATTCCCTCATTTAGCGGATATTTTCACAAAAAAGTGAAATTTTCAAAAATCCAGAAAATTGGCTGAAAACGACTAAATATCAAGGACTCATTGGGCGAATCGCTCTGGAACTGAAATCGGAACGCTCACTGACATTTGCCCTATCTGAAAGTCTGATAAACGCCGGAAAAATGACAAAGTCCAAAAAAAAATTTTTTTTCAACTTTTTTCAATTTTACCCCCATGGGATATATATTCTACCCACACACATTTGGAACTCTCCTGGGGTACCCTCACACATATTATTCCCTCATTTAGTGGATATTTTCACAAAAAAGTGAAATTTTCAAAAATCCAGAAAATTGGCTGAAAACGACTAAATATCAAGGACTCATTGGGCGAATCGCTCTGGAACTGAAATCGGAACGCTCACTGACATTTGTCCTATCTGAAAGTCTGATAAACGGTGGAAAAATGACTAAGTCCAAAAAAATAATGTTTTCATCTTTTTTTAATTTTACCCCCGTGGGATATATATTCTACCCACACACATTTGGAACTCTCCTGGGGTACCTTCACACATATTATTGCCTCATTTAGTGGATATTTTCACAAAAAAGTGAAATTTTCAAAAATCCAGAAAATTGGCTGAAAACGACTAAACATCAAGGACTCATTGGGAGAATCGCTCTGGAACTGAAATCGGAACGCTCACTGACATTTGCCCTATCTGAAAGTCTGATAAACGCCGGAAAAAAGACAGTCTAAAAAAATTTTTTTTTCAATTTTACCCCCGTGGGATATATATTCTACCCACACACATTTGGAACTCTCCTGGGGTACCTTCACACATATTATTGCCTCATTTAGTGGATATTTTCACAAAAAAGTGACATTTTCAAAAATCCAGAAAATTGGCTGAAAACGACTAAATATCAAGGACTCATTGGGCAAATCTCTCTGGAACTGAAATCGGAACGCTCACTGACATTTGCCCTATCTGAAAGTCTGATAAACGCCGGAAAAAAGACTAAGTCCAAAAAAAATTTTTTTTCAATTTTACCCCCGTGGGATATATATTCTACCCACACACATTTGGAACTCTCCTGGGGTACCCTCACATATGTTATTCCCTCATTTAGTGGATATTTCCACAAAAAAGTGAAATTTTCAAAAATCCAGAAAATTGGCTGAAAACGACGAAATATCAAGGACTCATTGGGCGAATCGCTCTGGAACTGAAATCGGAACGCTCACTGACATTTGTCCTATCTGAAAGTCTGATAAACGGTGGAAAAATGACTAAGTCCAAAAAAAAATTTTTTTCAACTTTTTTTAATTTTACCCCCGTGGGATATATATTCTACCCACACACATTTGGAACTCTCCTGGGGTACCTTCACACATATTATTGCCTCATTTAGTGGATATTTTCACAAAAAAGTGAAATTTTCAAAAATCCAGAAAATTGGCTGAAAACGACTAAATATCAAGGACTCATTGGGCGAATCGCTCTGGAACTGAAATCGGAACGCTCACTGACATTTGCCCTATCTGAAAGTCTGATAAACGCCGGAAAAAAGACAGTCTAAAAAAAAATTTTTTTCAATTTTACCCCCGTGGGATATATATTCTACCCACACACATTTGGAACTCTCCTGGGGTACCTTCACACATATTATTGCCTCATTTAGTGGATATTTTCACAAAAAAGTGACATTTTCAAAAATCCAGAAAATTGGCTGAAAACGACTAAATATCAAGGACTCATTGGGCGAATCGCTCTGGAACTGAAATCAGAACGCTCACTGACATTTACCCTATCTGAAAGTTTAATAAACGCCGGAAAAATGACTAAGTCCAAAAAAAAATTTTTTCAACTTTTTTCAATTTTACCCCCGTGGGATATATATTCTACCCACACACATTTGGAACTCTCCTGGGGTACCCTCACACATATTATTCCCTCATTTAGTGGATATTTTCACAAAAAAGTGAAATTTTCAAAAATCCAGAAAATTGGCTGAAAACGACTAAATATCAAGGACTCATTGGGCGAATCGCTCTGGAACTGAAATCGGAACGCTCACTGACATTTGTCCTATCTGAAAGTCTGATAAACGGTGGAAAAATGACTAAGTCCAAAAAAAAATTTTTTTCATCTTTTTTTAATTTTACCCCCGTGGGATATATATTCTACCCACACACATTTGGAACTCTCCTGGGGTACCTTCACACATATTATTGCCTCATTTAGTGGATATTTTCACAAAAAAGTGAAATTTTCAAAAATCCAGAAAATTGGCTGAAAACGACTAAATATCAAGGACTCATTGGGCGAATCGCTCTGGAACTGAAATCAGAACGCTCACTGACATTTGCCCTATCTGAAAGTCTGATAAACGCCGGAAAAAAGACTAAGTCTAAAAAAAAATTTTTTTCAATTTTACCCCCGTGGGATATATATTCTACTCACACACATTTGGAACTCTCCTGGGGTACCCTCACATATGTTATTCCCTCATTTAGTGGATATTTCCACAAAAAAGTGAAATTTTCAAAAATCCAGAAAATTGGCTGAAAACGACTAAATATCAAGGACTCATTGGGCGAATCGCTCTGGAACTGAAATCGGAACGCTCACTGACATTTGCCCTATCTGAAAGTCTGATAAACGCCGGAAAAATGACAAAGTCCAAAAAAAAAATTTTTTTCAACTTTTTTCAATTTTACCCCCATGGGATATATATTCTACCCACACACATTTGGAACTTTCCTGGGGTACCCTCACACATATTATTCCCTCATTTAGTGGATATTTTCACAAAAAAGTGAAATTTTCAAAAATCCAGAAAATTGGCTGAAAATGACTAAATATCAAGGACTCATTGGGCGAATCGCTCTGGAACTGAAATCGGAACGCTCACTGACATTTGTCCTATCTGAAAGTCTGATAAACGGTGGAAAAATGACTAAGTCCAAAAAAAAATTTTTTTCATCTTTTTTTAATTTTACCCCCGTGGGATATATATTCTACCCACACACATTTGGAACTCTCCTGGGGTACCTTCACACATATTATTGCCTCATTTAGTGGATATTTTCACAAAAAAGTGAAATTTTCAAAAATCCAGAAAATTGGCTGAAAACGACTAAATATCAAGGACTCATTGGGCGAATCGCTCTGGAACTGAAATCGGAACGCTCACTGACATTTGCCCTATCTGAAAGTCTGATAAACGCCGGAAAAAAGACTAAGTCTAAAAAAAATTTTTTTTCAATTTTACCCCCGTGGGATATATATTCTACCCACACACATTTGGAACTCTCCTGGGGTACCTTCACACATATTATTGCCTCATTTAGTGGATATTTTCACAAAAAAGTGACATTTTCAAAAATCCAGAAAATTGGCTGAAAACGACTAAATATCAAGGACTCATTGGGCGAATCGCTCTGGAACTGAAATCAGAACGCTCACTGACATTTACCCTATCTGAAAGTTTGATAAACGCCGGAAAAATGACTAAGTCCAAAAAAAAATTTTTTCAACTTTTTTCAATTTTACCCCCGTGGGATATATATTCTACCCACACACATTTGGAACTCTCCTGGGGTACCCTTACACATATTATTCCCTCATTTAGTGGATATTTTCACAAAAAAGTGAAATTTTCAAAAATCCAGAAAATTGGCTGAAAACGACTAAATATCAAGGACTCATTGGGCGAATCGCTCTGGAACTGAAATCGGAACGCTCACTGACATTTGCCCTATCTGAAAGTCTGATAAACGCCGGAAAAATGACTAAGTCCAAAAAAAATTTTTTTTCAACTTTTTTCAAATTTACCCCCGTGGGATATATATTCTACCCACACACATTTGGAACTCTCCTGGGGTACCCTCACATAAGTAATTCCCTCGTTTAGTGGATATTTCCACAAAAAAGTGAAATTTTCAAAAATCCAGAAAATTGGCTGAAAACGACTAAATATCAAGGACTCATTGGGCGAATCGCTCTGGAACTGAAATCGGAACGCTCACTGACATTTGCCATATCTGAAAGTCTGATAAACGCCGGAAAAATGACTAAGCCCAAAAAAAAATTTTTTTCAACTTTTTTCAATTTTACCCCCATGGGATATATATTCTACCCACACACATTTGGAACTCTCCTGGGGTACCCTCACACATATTATTGCCTCATTTAGTGGATATTTTCACAAAAAAGTGAAATTTTCAAAAATCCAGAAAATTGGCTGAAAACGACTAAATATCAAGGACTCATTGGGCGAATCGCTCTGGAACTGAAATCGGAATGCTCACTGACATTTGTCCTATCTGAAAGTCTGATAAACGGTGGAAAAAAGACTAAGTCTAAAAAAAAAATTTTTTCAATTTTACCCCCGTGGGATATATATTCTACCCACACAGATTTGGAACTCTCCTGGGGTACCTTCACACATATTATTGCCTCATTTAGTGGATATTTTCACAAAAAAGTGACATTTTCAAAAATCCAGAAAATTGGCTGAAAACGACTAAATATCAAGGACTCATTGGGCAAATCGCTCTGGAACTGAAATCGGAACGCTCACTGACATTTGCCATATCTGAAAGTCTGATAAACGCCGGAAAAAAGACTAAGTCCAAAAAAAAATTTTTTTCAATTTTACCCCCGTGGGATATATATTCTACCCACACACATTTGGAACTCTCCTGGGGTACCCTTACACATATTATTCCCTCATTTAGCGGATATTTTCACAAAAAAGTGAAATTTTCAAAAATCCAGAAAATTGGCTGAAAACGACTAAATATCAAGGACTCATTGGGCGAATCGCTCTGGAACTGAAATCGGAACGCTCACTGACATTTGCCCTATCTGAAAGTCTGATAAACGCCGGAAAAATGACTAAGTCCAAAAAAAATTTTTTTTCAAATTTTTTAAATTTTACCCCCGTGGGATATATATTCTACCCACACACATTTGGAACTCTCCTGGGGTACCCTCACACATATTATTCCCTCATTTAGTGGATATTTTCACAAAAAAGTGAAATTTTCAAAAATTCTGAAAATTGGCTGAAAATGACTAAATATCAAGGACTCATTGAGCGAATCGCTCTGGGACTGAAATCGGAACGCTCACTGACATTTGCCCTATCTGAAAGTCTGATAAACACCGGAAAAATGACTAAGTCCAAAAAAAATTTTTTTTCAACTTTTTTCAAATTTACCCCCGTGGGATATATATTCTACCCACACACATTTGGAACTCTCCTGGGGTACCCTCACATATGTTATTCCCTCATTTAGTGGATATTTCCACAAAAAAGTGAAATTTTCAAAAATCCAGAAAATTGGCTGAAAACGACTAAATATCAAGGACTCATTGGGCGAATCGCTCTGGAACTGAAATCAGAACGCTCACTGACATTTGCCCTATCTGCAAGTCTGATAAACACCGGAAAAATGACTAAGTCCAAAAAATATTTTTTTTAAACTTTTTTCAAATTTACCCCCGTGGGATATATATTCTACCCACACACATTTGGAACTCTCCTGGGGTACCCTCACACATATTATTCCCTCATTTAGTGGATATTTTCACAAAAAAGTGAAATTTTCAAAAATCCAGAAAATTGGCTGAAAACGACTAAATATCAAGGACTCAATGGGCGAATCACTCTGGAACTGAAATCGGAACGCTCACTGACATTTGCCCTATCTGAAAGTCTGATAAACGCCGGAAAAATTACTAAGTCCAAAAAAAAATTTTTTTAAACTTTTTTCAAATTTACCCCCGTGGGATATATATTCTACCCACACACATTTGGAACTCTCCTGGGGTACCCTCACATATGTTATTCCCTCATTTAGTGGATATTTCCACAAAAAAGTGAAATTTTCAAAAATCCAGAAAATTGGCTGAAAACGACTAAATATCAAGGACTCATTGGGCGAATCGCTCTGGAACTGAAATCGGAACGCTCACTGACATTTGCCATATCTGAAAGTCTGATAAACGCCGGAAAAATGACTAAGCCCAAAAAAAAAATTTTTTCAACTTTTTTCAATTTTACCCCCATGGGATATATATTCTACCCACACACATTTGGAACTCTCCTGGGGTACCCTCACACATATTATTGCCTCATTTAGTGGATATTTTCACAAAAAAGTGAAATTTTCAAAAATCCAGAAAATTGGCTGAAAACGACTAAATATCAAGGACTCATTGGGCAAATCGCTCTGGAACTGAAATCGGAACGCTCACTGACATTTGCCATATCTGAAAGTCTGATAAACGCCGGAAAAAAGACTAAGTCCAAAAAAAAATTTTTTTCAATTTTACCCCCGTGGGATATATATTCTACCCACACACATTTGGAACTCTCCTGGGGTACCCTTACACATATTATTCCCTCATTTAGCGGATATTTTCACAAAAAAGTGAAATTTTCAAAAATCCAGAAAATTGGCTGAAAACGACTAAATATCAAGGACTCATTGGGCGAATCGCTCTGGAACTGAAATCGGAACGCTCACTGACATTTGCCCTATCTGAAAGTCTGATAAACGCCGGAAAAATGACTAAGTCCAAAAAAAATTTTTTTTCAAATTTTTTCAATTTTACCCCCGTGGGATATATATTCTACCCACACACATTTGGAACTCTCCTGGGGTACCCTCACACATATTATTCCCTCATTTAGTGGATATTTTCACAAAAAAGTGAAATTTTCAAAAATTCTGAAAATTGGCTGAAAATGACTAAATATCAAGGACTCATTGGGCGAATCGCTCTGGGACTGAAATCGGAACGCTCACTGACATTTGCCCTATCTGAAAGTCTGATAAACACCGGAAAAATGACTAAGTCCAAAAAAAATTTTTTTTCAACTTTTTTCAAATTTACCCCCGTGGGATATATATTCTACCCACACACATTTGGAACTCTCCTGGGGTACCCTCACATATGTTATTCCCTCATTTAGTGGATATTTCCACAAAAAAGTGAAATTTTCAAAAATCCAGAAAATTGGCTGAAAACGACTAAATATCAAGGACTCATTGGGCGAATCGCTCTGGAACTGAAATCAGAACGCTCACTGACATTTGCCCTATCTGCAAGTCTGATAAACACCGGAAAAATGACTAAGTCCAAAAAATATTTTTTTTAAACTTTTTTCAAATTTACCCCCGTGGGATATATATTCTACCCACACACATTTGGAACTCTCCTGGGGTACCCTCACACATATTATTCCCTCATTTAGTGGATATTTTCACAAAAAAGTGAAATTTTCAAAAATCCAGAAAATTGGCTGAAAACGACTAAATATCAAGGACTCAATGGGCGAATCACTCTGGAACTGAAATCGGAACGCTCACTGACATTTGCCCTATCTGAAAGTCTGATAAACGCCGGAAAAATTACTAAGTCCAAAAAAAAATTTTTTTAAACTTTTTTCAAATTTACCCCCGTGGGATATATATTCTACCCACACACATTTGGAACTCTCCTGGGGTACCCTCACATATGTTATTCCCTCATTTAGTGGATATTTCCACAAAAAAGTGAAATTTTCAAAAATCCAGAAAATTGGCTGAAAACTACTAAATATCAAGGACTCATTGGGCGAATCGCTCTGGAACTGAAATCAGAACGCTCACTGACATTTACCCTATCTGAAAGTTTGATAAACGCCGGAAAAATGACTAAGTCCAAAAAAAAATTTTTTCAACTTTTTACAATTTTACCCCCGTGGGATATATATTCTACCCACACACATTTGGAACTCTCCTGGGGTACCCTCACACATATTATTCCCTCATTTAGTGGATATTTTCACAAAAAAGTGAAATTTTCAAAAATCCAGAAAATTAGCTGAAAACGTCTAAATATCAAGGACTCATTGGGCGAATCGCTCTGGAACTGAAATCGGAATGCTCACTGACATTTGCCCTATCTGAAAGTCTGATAAACGCCGGAAAAATGACTAAGTCCAAAAAAATTTTTTTTTCAAATTTTTTCAATTTTACCCCCGTGGGATATATATTCTACACACACACATTTGGAACTCTCCTGGGGTACCCTCACACATATTATTCCCTCATTTAGTGGATATTTTCACAAAAAAGTGAAATTTTCAAAAATTCAGAAAATTGGCTGAAAATGACTAAATATCAAGGACTCATTGGGCGAATCGCTCTGGAACTGAAATCGGAACGCTCACTGACATTTGCCCTATCTGAAAGTCTGATAAATGCCGGAAAAATGACTAAGTCCAAAAAAAAATTTTTTTAAACTTTTTTCAAATTTACCCCCGTGGGATATATATTCTACCCACACACATTTGGAACTCTCCTGGGGTACCTTCACACATATTATTGCCTCATTTAGTGGATATTTTCACAAAAAAGTGACATTTTCAAAAATCCAGAAAATTGGCTGAAAACGACTAAATATCAAGGACTCATTGGGCAAATCGCTCTGGAACTGAAATCGGAACGCTCACTGACATTTGCCCTATCTGAAAGTCTGATAAACGCCGGAAAAAAGACTAAGTCCAAAAAAAAATTTTTTTCAATTTTACCCCCGTGGGATATATATTCTACCCACACACATTTGGAACTCTCCTGGGGTACCCTCACATATGTTATTCCCTCATTTAGTGGATATTTTCACAAAAAAGTGAAATTTTCAAAAATCCAGAAAATTGGCTGAAAACGACTAAATATCAAGGACTCATTGGGCGAATCGCTCTGGAATTGAAATCAGAACGCTCACTGACATTTACCCTATCTGAAAGTTTGATAAACGCCGGAAAAATGACTAAGTCCAAAAAAAAATTTTTTCAACTTTTTTCAATTTTACCCCCATGGGATATATATTCTACCCACACACATTTGGAACTCTCCTGGGGTACCCTTACACATATTATTGCCTCATTTAGTGGATATTTTCACAAAAAAGTGAAATTTTCAAAAATCCAGAAAATTGGCTGAAAACGACTAAATATCAAGGACTCATTGGGCGAATCGCTCTGGAACTGAAATCGGAACGCTCACTGACATTTGCCCTATCTGAAAGTCTGATAAACGCCGGAAAAATGACTAAGTCCAAAAAAATTTTTTTTTCAAATTTTTCCAATTTTACCCCCGTGGGATATATATTCTACCCACACACATTTGGAACTCTCCTGGGGTACCCTTACACATATTATTCCCTCATTTAGTGGATATTTTCACAAAAAAGTGAAATTTTCAAAAATTCTGAAAATTGGCTGAAAATGACTAAATATCAAGGACTCATTGGGCGAATCGCTCTGGAACTGAAATCGGAACGCTCACTGACATTTGCCCTATCTGAAAGTCTGATAAACACCGGAAAAATGACTAAGTCCAAAAAAAATTTTTTTTCAACTTTTTTCAAATTTACCCCCGTGGGATATATATTCTACCCACACACATTTGGAACTCTCCTGGGGTACCCTCACATATGTTATTCCCTCATTTAGTGGATATTTCCACAAAAAAGTGAAATTTTCAAAAATCCAGAAAACTGGCTGAAAACGACTAAATATCAAGGACTCATTGGGCGAATCGCTCTGGAACTGAAATCAGAACGCTCACTGACATTTGCCCTATCTGAAAGTCTGATAAACGCCGGAAAAATGACTAAGTCCAAAAAAATTTTTTTTTCAAATTTTTTCAATTTTACCCCCGTGGGATATATATTCTACCCACACACATTTGGAACTCTCCTGGGGTACCCTTACACATATTATTGCCTCATTTAGTGGATATTTTCACAAAAAAGTGAAATTTTCAAAAATCCAGAAAATTGGCTGAAAACGACTAAATATCAGGGACTCATTGGGCGAATCGCTCTGGAACTGAAATCGGAACGCTCACTGACATTTGCCCTATCTGAAAGTCTGATAAACGCCGGAAAAATGACTAAGTCCAAAAAAATTTTTTTTTCAAATTTTTCCAATTTTACCCCCGTGGGATATATATTCTACCCACACACATTTGGAACTCTCCTGGGGTACCCTCACACATATTATTCCCTCATTTAGTGGATATTTTCACAAAAAAGTGAAATTTTCAAAAATTCTGAAAATTGGCTGAAAATGACTAAATATCAAGGACTCATTGGGCGAATCGCTCTGGAACTGAAATCGGAACGCTCACTGACATTTGCCCTATCTGAAAGTCTGATAAACACCGGAAAAATGACTAAGTCCAAAAAAAATTTTTTTTCAACTTTTTTCAAATTTACCCCCGTGGGATATATATTCTACCCACACACATTTGGAACTCTCCTGGGGTACCCTCACATATGTTATTCCCTCATTTAGTGGATATTTCCACAAAAAAGTGAAATTTTCAAAAATCCAGAAAACTGGCTGAAAACGACTAAATATCAAGGACTCATTGGGCGAATCGCTCTGGAACTGAAATCAGAACGCTCACTGACATTTGCCCTATCTGAAAGTCTGATAAACGCCGGAAAAATGACTAAGTCCAAAAAAATTTTTTTTTCAAATTTTTTCAATTTTACCCCCGTGGGATATATATTCTACCCACACACATTTGGAACTCTCCTGGGGTACCTTCACACATATTATTCCCTCATTTAGTGGATATTTTCACAAAAAAGTGAAATTTTCAAAAATTCTGAAAATTGGCTGAAAATGACTAAATATCAAGGACTCATTGGGCGAATCGCTCTGGAACTGAAATCGGAACGCTCACTGACATTTGCCCTATCTGAAAGTCTGATAAACACCGGAAAAATGACTAAGTCCAAAAAAAATTTTTTTTCAACTTTTTTCAAATTTACCCCCGTGGGATATATATTCTACCCACACACATTTGGAACTCTCCTGGGGTACCCTCACATATGTTATTCCCTCATTTAGTGGATATTTCCACAAAAAAGTGAAATTTTCAAAAATCCAGAAAACTGGCTGAAAACGACTAAATATCAAGGACTCATTGGGCGAATCACTCTGGAACTGAAATCAGAACTCTCACTGACATTTGCCCTATCTGAAAGTTTGATAAATGCCGGAAAAATGATTAAGTCCAAAAAAAATTTTTTTTCAACTTTTGTCAAATTTACCCCCGTTTGATATATATTCTACCCACACACATTTGGAACTCTCCTGGGGTACCCTCACACATATTATTCCCTCATTTAGTGGATATTTTCACAAAAAAGTGAAATTTTCAAAAATTCAGAAAATTGGCTGAAAATGACTAAATATCAAGGACTCATTGGGCGAATCGCTCTGGAACTGAAATCGGAACGCTCACTGACATTTGCCCTATCTGAAAGTCTGATAAACACCGGAAAAATGACTAAGTCCAAAAAAAATTTTTTTTCAACTTTTTTCAAATTTACCCCCGTGAGATATATATTCTACCCACACACATTTGGAACTCTCCTGGGGTACCCTCACATATGTTATTCCCTCATTTAGTGGATATTTCTACAAAAAAGTGAAATTTTCAAAAATCCAGAAAATTGGCTGAAAACGACTAAATATCAAGGACTCAATGGGCGAATCACTCTGGAACTGAAATCAGAACGCTCACTGACATTTACCCTATCTGAAAGTTTGATAAACGCCGGAAAAATGACTAAGTCCAAAAAAAAATTTTTTCAACTTTTTACAATTTTACCCCTGTGGGATATATATTCTACCCACACACATTTGGAACTCTCCTGGGGTACCCTCACACATATTATTCCCTCATTTAGTGGATATTTTCACAAAAAAGGGAAATTTTCAAAAATCTAGAAAATTGGCTGAAAACGACTAAATATCATGGACTCATTGGGCGAATCACTCTGGAACTGAAATCAGAACTCTCACTGACATTTGCCCTATCTGAAAGTTTGATAAATGCCGGAAAAATGACTAAGTCCAAAAAAAATTTTTTTTCAACTTTTGTCAAATTTACCCCCGTGGGATATATATTCTACCCACACACATTTGGAACTCTCCTGGGGTACCCTCACACATTTTATTCCCTCATTTAGTGGATATTTTCACAAAAAAGTGAAATTTTAAAAAATTCAGAAAATTGGCTGAAAATGACTAAATATCAAGGACTCATTGGGCGAATCGCTCTGGAACTGAAATCGGAACGCTCACTGACATTTGCCCTATCTGAAAGTCTGATAAACGCCGGAAAAATGACTAAGTCCAAAAAAAAATTTTTTTCAACTTTTTTCAAATTTACCCCCGTGGGATATATATTCTACCCACACACATTTGGAACTCTCCTGGGGTACCTTCACACATATTATTGCCTCATTTAGTGGATATTTTCACAAAAAAGTGACATTTTCAAAAATCCAGAAAATTGGCTGAAAACGACTAAATATCAAGGACTCATTGGGCAAATCGCTCTGGAACGCTCACTGACATTTGCCCTATCTGAAAGTCTGATAAACGCCGGAAAAATGACTAAGTCCAAAAAAATTTTTTTTTCAAATGTTTTCAATTTTACCCCCGTGGGATATATATTCTACCCACACACATTTGGAACTCTCCTGGGGTACCCTCACACATATTATTCCCTCATTTAGTGGATATTTTCACAAAAAAGTTAAATTTTCAAAAATTCTGAAAATTGGCTGAAAATGACTAAATATCAAGGACTCATTGGGCGAATCGCTCTGGAACTGAAATCGGAACGCTCACTGACATTTGCCCTATCTGAAAGTCTGATAAACACCGGAAAAATGACTAAGTCCAAAAAAAAATTTTTTTCAACTTTTTTCAAATTTACCCCCGTGGGATATATATTCTACCCACACACATTTGGAACTCTCCTGGGGTACCCTCACATATGTTATTCCCTCATTTAGTGGATATTTCCACAAAAAAGTGAAATTTTCAAAAATCCAGAAAACTGGCTGAAAACGACTAAATATCAAGGACTCATTGGGCGAATCGCTCTGGAACTGAAATCAGAACGCTCACTGACATTTGCCCTATCTGCAAGTCTGATAAACACCGGAAAAATGACTAAGTCCAAAAAAAATTTTTTTTAAACTTTTTTCAAATTTACCCCCGTGGGATATATATTCTACCCACACACATTTGGAACTCTCCTGGGGTACCCTCACACATATTATTCCCTCATTTAGTGGATATTTTCACAAAAAAGTGAAATTTTCAAAAATCCAGAAAATTGGCTGAAAACGACTAAATATCAAGGACTCAATGGGCGAATCACTCTGGAACTGAAATCGGAACGCTCACTGACATTTGCCCTATCTGAAAGTCTGATAAACGCCGGAAAAATTACTAAGTCCAAAAAAAAATTTTTTTCAACTTTTTTCAAATTTACCCCCGTGGGATATATATTCTACCCACACACATTTGGAACTCTCCTGGGGTACCCTCACATATGTTATTCCCTCATTTAGTGGATATTTCCACAAAAAAGTGAAATTTTAAAAAATCCAGAAAATTGGCTGAAAACAACTAAATATCAAGGACTCATTGGGCAAATCGCTCTGGAACAGAAATCGGAACACTCACTGACATCTGCCCTATCTGAAAGTCTGATAAACGCCGGAAAAATGACTAAGTCCAAAAAAAAAATTTTTCAACTTTTTTCAATTTTACCCCCGTTTGATATATATTCTACCCACACACATTTGGAACTCTCCTGGGGTACCCTCACACATATTATTCCCTCATTTAGTGGATATTTTCACAAAAAAGTGAAATTTTCAAAAATTCAGAAAATTGGCTGAAAATGACTAAATATCAAGGACTCATTGGGCGAATCGCTCTGGAACTGAAATCGGAATGCTCACTGACATTTACCCTATCTGAAAGTTTGATAAACGCCGGAAAAATGACTAAGTCCAAAAAAAAAATTTTTCAACTTTTTTCAATTTTACCCCCGTGGGATATATATTCTACCCACACACATTTGGAACTCTCCTGGGGTACCCTCACACATATTATTCCCTCATTTAGTGGATATTTTCACAAAAAAGTGAAATTTTCAAAAATTCAGAAAATTGGCTGAAAATGACTAAATATCAAGGACTCATTGGGCGAATCGCTCTGGAACTGAAATCGGAATGCTCACTGACATTTACCCTATCTGAAAGTTTGATAAACGCCGGAAAAATGACTAAGTCCAAAAAAAAATTTTTTCAACTTTTTTCAATTTTACCCCCGTGGGATATATATTCTACCCACACACATTTGGAACTCTCCTGGGGTACCCTTACACATATTGTTCCCTCATTTAGTGGATATTTTCACAAAAAAGTGAAATTTTCAAAAATCCAGAAAATTGGCTGAAAACGACTAAATATCAAGGACTCCTTGGGCAAATCGCTCTGGAACAGAAATCGGAACACTCACTGACATTTGCCCTATCTGAAAGTCTGATAAACACCGGAAAAATGACTAAGTCCAAAAAAAATTTTTTTTCAACTTTTTTCAAATTTACCCCCGTGAGATATATATTCTACCCACACACATTTGGAACTCTCCTGGGGTACCCTCACATATGTTATTCCCTCATTTAGTGGATATTTCCACAAAAAAGTGAAATTTTCAAAAATCCAGAAAATTGGCTGAAAACGACTAAATATCAAGGACTCATTGGGCAAATCGCTCTGGAACTGAAATCAGAACGCTCACTGACATTTGCCCTATCTGAAAGTCTGATAAACACCGGAAAAATGACTAAGTCCAAAAAAAATTTTTTTTAAACTTTTTTCAAATTTACCCCCGTGGGATATAAATTCTACCCACACACATTTGGAACTCTCCTGGGGTACCCTCACACATATTATTCCCTCATTTAGTGGATATTTTCACAAAAAAGTGAAATTTTCAAAAATCCAGAAAATTGGCTGAAAACGACTAAATATCAAGGACTCAATGGGCGAATCACTCTGGAACTGAAATCGGAACGCTCACTGACATTTGCCCTATCTGAAAGTCTGATAAACGCCGGAAAAATTACTAAGTCCAAAAAAAAATTTTTTTAAACTTTTTTCAAATTTACCCCCGTGGGATATATATTCTACCCACACACATTTGGAACTCTCCTGGGGTACCCTCACATATGTTATTCCCTCATTTAGTGGATATTTCCACAAAAAAGTGAAATTTTCAAAAATCCAGAAAATTGGCTGAAAACTACTAAATATCAAGGGCTCATTGGGCGAATCGCTCTGGAACTGAAATCAGAACGCTCACTGACATTTACCCTATCTGAAAGTTTGATAAACACCGGAAAAATGACTTAAGTCCAAAAAAAAATTTTTTCAACTTTTTACAATTTTACCCCTGTGGGATATATATTCTACCCACACACATTTGGAACTCTCCTGGGGTACCCTCACACATATTATTCCCTCATTTAGTGGATATTTTCACAAAAAAGTGAAATTTTCAAAAATCTAGAAAATTGGCTGAAAACGACTAAATATCATGGACTCATTGGGCGAATCACTCTGGAACTGAAATCAGAACTCTCACTGACATTTGCCCTATCTGAAAGTTTGATAAATGCCGGAAAAATGACTAAGTCCAAAAAAAATTTTTTTTCAACTTTTGTCAAATTTACCCCCGTGGGATATATATTCTACCCACACACATTTGGAACTCTCCTGGGGTACCCTCACACATTTTATTCCCTCATTTAGTGGATATTTTCACAAAAAAGTGAAATTTTAAAAAATCCAGAAAATTGGCTGAAAACGACTACATATCAAGGACTCATTGGGCAAATCGCTCTGGAACAGAAATCGGAACACTCACTGACATCTGCCCTATCTGAAAGTCTGATAAACGCCGGAAAAATGACTAAGTCCAAAAAAAAAATTTTTCAACTTTTTTCAATTTTACCCCCGTTTGATATATATTCTACCCACACACATTTGGAACTCTCCTGGGGTACCCTCACACATATTATTCCCTCATTTAGTGGATATTTTCACAAAAAAGTGAAATTTTCAAAAATTCAGAAAATTGGCTGAAAATGACTAAATATCAAGGACTCATTGGGCGAATCGCTCTGGAACTGAAATCGGAACGCTCACTGACATTTGCCCTATCTGAAAGTCTGATAAACGCCGGAAAAATGACTAAGTCCAAAAAAAAATTTTTTTCAACTTTTTTCAAATTTACCCCCGTGGGATATATATTCTACCCACACACATTTGGAACTCTCCTGGGGTACCTTCACACATATTATTGCCTCATTTAGTGGATATTTTCACAAAAAAGTGACATTTTCAAAAATCCAGAAAATTGGCTGAAAATGACTAAATATCAAGGACTCATTGGGCAAATCGCTCTGGAACTGAAATCGGAACGCTCACTGACATTTGCCCTATCTGAAAGTCTGATAAACGCCGGAAAAAAGACTAAGTCCAAAAAAAAATTTTTTTCAATTTTACCCCCGTGGGATATATATTCTACCCACACACATTTGGAACTCTCCTGGGGTACCTTCACACATATTATTGCCTCATTTAGTGGATATTTTCACAAAAAAGTGACATTTTCAAAAATCCAGAAAATTGGCTGAAAACGACTAAATATCAAGGACTCATTGGGCAAATCGCTCTGGAACTGAAATCGGAACGCTCACTGACATTTGCCCTATCTGAAAGTCTGATAAACGCCGGAAAAAAGACTAAGTCCAAAAAAAAATTTTTTTCAATTTTACCCCCGTGGGATATATATTCTACCCACACACATTTGGAACTCTCCTGGGGTACCCTCACACATATTATTCCCTCATTTAGTGGATATTTTCACAAAAAAGTGAAATTTTCAAAAATTCTGAAAATTGGCTGAAAATGACTAAATATCAAGGACTCATTGGGCGAATCGCTCTGGAACTGAAATCGGAACGCTCACTGACATTTGCCCTATCTGAAAGTCTGATAAACACCGGAAAAATGACTAAGTCCAAAAAAAAATTTTTTTCAACTTTTTTCAAATTTACCCCCGTGGGATATATATTCTACCCACACACATTTGGAACTCTCCTGGGGTACCCTCACACATATTATTCCCTCATTTAGTGGATATTTTCACAAAAAAGTGAAATTTTCAAAAATCCAGAAAATTGGCTGAAAACGACTAAATATCAAGGACTCAATGGGCGAATCACTCTGGAACTGAAATCGGAACGCTCACTGACATTTGCCCTATCTGAAAGTCTGATAAACGCCGGAAAAATTACTAAGTCCAAAAAAAAAATTTTTTCAACTTTTTTCAAATTTACCCCCGTGGGATATATATTCTACCCACACACATTTGGAACTCTCCTGGGGTACCCTCACATATGTTATTCCCTCATTTAGTGGATATTTCCACAAAAAAGTGAAATTTTCAAAAATCCAGAAAATTGGCTGAAAACTACTAAATATCAAGGACTCATTGGGCGAATCGCTCTGGAACTGAAATCAGAACGCTCACTGACATTTACCCTATCTGAAAGTTTGATAAACGCCGGAAAAATGACTAAGTCCAAAAAAAAATTTTTTCAACTTTTTACAATTTTACCCCCGTGGGATATATATTCTACCCACACACATTTGGAACTCTCCTGGGGTACCCTCACACATATTATTCCCTCATTTAGTGGATATTTTCACAAAAAAGTGAAATTTTCAAAAATTCAGAAAATTGGCTGAAAATGACTAAATATCAAGGACTCATTGGGCGAATCGCTCTGGAACTGAAATCGGAACGCTCACTGACATTTGCCCTATCTGAAAGTCTGATAAACACCGGAAAAATGACTAAGTCCAAAAAAAATTTTTTTTCAACTTTTTTCAAATTTACCCCCGTGGGATATATATTCTACCCACACACATTTGGAACTCTCCTGGGGTACCCTCACATATGTTATTCCCTCATTTAGTGGATATTTCCACAAAAAAGTGAAATTTTCAAAAATCTAGAAAATTGGCTGAAAACGACTAAATATCAAGGACTCATTGGGCGAATCACTCTGGAACTGAAATCAGAACTCTCACTGACATTTGCCCTATCTGAAAGTTTGATAAATGCCGGAAAAATGACTAAGTCCAAAAAAAAAATTTTTCAACTTTTTTCAATTTTACCCCCGTTTGATATATATTCTACCCACACACATTTGGAACTCTCCTGGGGTACCCTCACACATATTATTCCCTCATTTAGTGGATATTTTCACAAAAAAGTGAAATTTTCAAAAATTCAGAAAATTGGCTGAAAATGACTAAATATCAAGGACTCATTGGGCGAATCGCTCTGGAACTGAAATCGGAACGCTCACTGACATTTGCCCTATCTGAAAGTCTGATAAACGCCGGAAAAATGACTAAGTCCAAAAAAAAATTTTTTTCAACTTTTTTCAAATTTACCCCCGTGGGATATATATTCTACCCACACACATTTGGAACTCTCCTGGGGTACCTTCACACATATTATTGCCTCATTTAGTGGATATTTTCACAAAAAAGTGACATTTTCAAAAATCCAGAAAATTGGCTGAAAACGACTAAATATCAAGGACTCATTGGGCAAATCGCTCTGGAACTGAAATCGGAACGCTCACTGACATTTGCCCTATCTGAAAGTCTGATAAACGCCGGAAAAAAGAATAAGTCCAAAAAAAAATTTTTTTCAATTTTACCCCCGTGGGATATATATTCTACCCACACACATTTGGAACTATCCTGGGGTACCCTCACATATGTTATTCCCTCATTTAGTGGATATTTTCACAAAAAAGTGAAATTTTCAAAAATCCAGAAAATTGGCTGAAAACGACTAAATATCAAGGACTCATTGGGCGAATCGCTCTGGAACTGAAATCAGAACGCTCACTGACATTTACCCTATCTGAAAGTTTGATAAACGCCGGAAAAATGACTAAGTCCAAAAAAAAATTTTTTCAACTTTTTTCAATTTTACCCCCGTGGGATATATATTCTACCCACACACATTTGGAACTCTCCTGGGGTACCCTTACACATATTATTCCCTCATTTAGTGGATATTTTCACAAAAAAGTGAAATTTTCAAAAATCCAGAAAATTGGCTGAAAACGACTAAATATCAAGGACTCATTGGGCGAATCGCTCTGGAACTGAAATCGGAACGCTCACTGACATTTGCCCTATCTGAAAGTCTGATAAACGCCGGAAAAATGACTAAGTCCAAAAAAAATTTTTTTTCAAATTTTTTCAATTTTACCCCCGTGGGATATATATTCTACCCACACACATTTGGAACTCTCCTGGGGTACCCTCACACATATTATTCCCTCATTTAGTGGATATTTTCACAAAAAAGTGAAATTTTCAAAAATTCTGAAAATTGGCTGAAAATGACTAAATATCAAGGACTCATTGGGCGAATCGCTCTGGAACTGAAATCGGAACGCTCACTGACATTTGCCCTATCTGAAAGTCTGATAAACGCCGGAAAAATGACTAAGTCCAAAAAAAAATTTTTTTCAACTTTTTTCAAATTTACCCCCGTGGGATATATATTCTACCCACACACATTTGGAACTCTCCTGGGGTACCTTCACACATATTATTGCCTCATTTAGTGGATATTTTCACAAAAAAGTGACATTTTCAAAAATCCAGAAAATTGGCTGAAAACGACTAAATATCAAGGACTCATTGGGCAAATCGCTCTGGAACTGAAATCGGAACGCTCACTGACATTTGCCCTATCTGAAAGTCTGATAAACGCCGGAAAAAAGAATAAGTCCAAAAAAAAATTTTTTTCAATTTTACCCCCGTGGGATATATATTCTACCCACACACATTTGGAACTATCCTGGGGTACCCTCACATATGTTATTCCCTCATTTAGTGGATATTTTCACAAAAAAGTGAAATTTTCAAAAATCCAGAAAATTGGCTGAAAACGACTAAATATCAAGGACTCATTGGGCGAATCGCTCTGGAACTGAAATCAGAACGCTCACTGACATTTACCCTATCTGAAAGTTTGATAAACGCCGGAAAAATGACTAAGTCCAAAAAAAAATTTTTTCAACTTTTTTCAATTTTACCCCCGTGGGATATATATTCTACCCACACACATTTGGAACTCTCCTGGGGTACCCTTACACATATTATTCCCTCATTTAGTGGATATATTCACAAAAAAGTGAAATTTTCAAAAATCCAGAAAATTGGCTGAAAACGACTAAATATCAAGGACTCATTGGGCGAATCGCTCTGGAACTGAAATCGGAACGCTCACTGACATTTGCCCTATCTGAAAGTCTGATAAACGCCGGAAAAATGACTAAGTCCAAAAAAAATTTTTTTTCAAATTTTTTCAATTTTACCCCCGTGGGATATATATTCTACCCACACACATTTGGAACTCTCCTGGGGTACCCTCACACATATTATTCCCTCATTTAGTGGATATTTTCACAAAAAAGTGAAATTTTCAAAAATTCTGAAAATTGGCTGAAAATGACTAAATATCAAGGACTCATTGGACGAATCGCTCTGGAACTGAAATCGGAACGCTCACTGACATTTGCCCTATCTGAAAGTCTGATAAACACCGGAAAAATTACTAAGTCCAAAAAAAATTTTTTTACAACTTTTTTCAAATTTACCCCCGTGGGATATATATTCTACCCACACACATTTGGAACTCTCCTGGGGTACCCTCACATATGTTATTCCCTCATTTAGTGGATATTTCCACAAAAAAGTGAAATTTTCAAAAATCCAGAAAACTGACTGAAAACGACTAAATATCAAGGACTCATTGGGCGAATCGCTCTGGAACTGAAATCAGAACGCTCACTGACATTTGCCCTATCTGAAAGTTTGATAAACGCCGGAAAAATGACTAAGTCCAAAAAAAAATTTTTTCAACTTTTTTCAATTTTACCCCCGTGGGATATATATTCTACCCACACACATTTGGAACTCTCCTGGGGTACCCTCACACATATTATTCCCTCATTTAGTGGATATTTTCACAAAAAAGTGAAATTTTCAAAAATTCAGAAAATTGGCTGAGAATGACTAAATATCAAGGACTCATTGGGCGAATCGCTCTGGAACTGAAATCGGAACGCTCACTGACATTTGCCCTATCTGAAAGTCTGATAAACACCGGAAAAATGACTAAGTCCCAAAAAAAAATTTTTTTCAACTTTTTTCAAATTTACCCCCGTGAGATATATATTCTACCCACACACATTTGGAACTCTCCTGGGGTACCCTCACACATATTATTCCCTCATTTAGTGGATATTTTCACAAAAAAGTGAAATTTTCAAAAATCCAGAAAATTGGCTGAAAACGACTAAATATCAAGGACTCATTGGGCGAATCGCTCTGGAACTGAAATCGGAACGCTCACTGACATTTGCCCTATCTGAAAGTCTGATAAACGCCGGAAAAATGACTAAGTCCAAAAAAATTTTTTTTTCAAATTTTTTCAATTTTACCCCCGTGGGATATATATTCTACCCACACACATTTGGAACTCTCCTGGGGTACCCTCACACATATTATTCCCTCATTTAGTGGATATTTTCACAAAAAAGTGAAATTTTCAAAAATTCTGAAAATTGGCTGAAAATGACTAAATATCAAGGACTCATTGGGCGAATCGCTCTGGAACTGAAATCGGAACGTTCACTGACATTTGCCCTATCTGAAAGTCTGATAAACACCGGAAAAATGATTAAGTCCAAAAAAAAATTTTTTTCAACTTTTGTCAAATTTACCCCCGTGGGATATATATTCTACCCACACACATTTGGAACTCTCCTGGGGTACCCTCACACATTTTATTCCCTCATTTAGTGGATATTTTCACAAAAAAGTGAAATTTTAAAAAATCCAGAAAATTGGCTGAAAACGACTAAATATCAAGGACTCATTGGGCAAATCGCTCTGGAACAGAAATAGGAACACTCACTGACATCTGCCCTATCTGAAAGTCTGATAAACGCCGGAAAAATGACTAAGTCCAAAAAAAAAATTTTTCAACTTTTTTCAATTTTACCCCCGTTTGATATATATTCTACCCACACACATTTGGAACTCTCCTGGGGTACCCTCACACATATTATTCCCTCATTTAGTGGATATTTTCACAAAAAAGTGAAATTTTCAAAAATCTAGAAAATTGGCTGAAAACGACTAAATATCATGGACTCATTGGGCGAATCACTCTGGAACTGAAATCAGAACTCTCACTGACATTTGCCCTATCTGAAAGTTTGATAAATGCCGGAAAAATGACTAAGTCCAAAAAAAATTTTTTTTCAACTTTTGTCAAATTTACCCCCGTGGGATATATATTCTACCCACACACATTTGGAACTCTCCTGGGGTACCCTCACACATTTTATTCCCTCATTTAGTGGATATTTTCACAAAAAAGTGAAATTTTAAAAAATCCAGAAAATTGGCTGAAAACGACTACATATCAAGGACTCATTGGGCAAATCGCTCTGGAACAGAAATCGGAACACTCACTGACATCTGCCCTATCTGAAAGTCTGATAAACGCCGGAAAAATGACTAAGTCCAAAAAAAAAATTTTTCAACTTTTTTCAATTTTACCCCCGTTTGATATATATTCTACCCACACACATTTGGAACTCTCCTGGGGTACCCTCACACATATTATTCCCTCATTTAGTGGATATTTTCACAAAAAAGTGAAATTTTCAAAAATTCAGAAAATTGGCTGAAAATGACTAAATATCAAGGACTCATTGGGCGAATCGCTCTGGAACTGAAATCGGAACGCTCACTGACATTTGCCCTATCTGAAAGTCTGATAAACGCCGGAAAAATGACTAAGTCCAAAAAAAAATTTTTTTCAACTTTTTTCAAATTTACCCCCGTGGGATATATATTCTACCCACACACATTTGGAACTCTCCTGGGGTACCTTCACACATATTATTGCCTCATTTAGTGGATATTTTCACAAAAAAGTGACATTTTCAAAAATCCAGAAAATTGGCTGAAAATGACTAAATATCAAGGACTCATTGGGCAAATCGCTCTGGAACTGAAATCGGAACGCTCACTGACATTTGCCCTATCTGAAAGTCTGATAAACGCCGGAAAAAAGACTAAGTCCAAAAAAAAATTTTTTTCAATTTTACCCCCGTGGGATATATATTCTACCCACACACATTTGGAACTCTCCTGGGGTACCTTCACACATATTATTGCCTCATTTAGTGGATATTTTCACAAAAAAGTGACATTTTCAAAAATCCAGAAAATTGGCTGAAAACGACTAAATATCAAGGACTCATTGGGCAAATCGCTCTGGAACTGAAATCGGAACGCTCACTGACATTTGCCCTATCTGAAAGTCTGATAAACGCCGGAAAAAAGACTAAGTCCAAAAAAAAATTTTTTTCAATTTTACCCCCGTGGGATATATATTCTACCCACACACATTTGGAACTCTCCTGGGGTACCCTCACACATATTATTCCCTCATTTAGTGGATATTTTCACAAAAAAGTGAAATTTTCAAAAATTCTGAAAATTGGCTGAAAATGACTAAATATCAAGGACTCATTGGGCGAATCGCTCTGGAACTGAAATCGGAACGTTCACTGACATTTGCCCTATCTGAAAGTCTGATAAACACCGGAAAAATGATTAAGTCCAAAAAAAAATTTTTTTCAACTTTTGTCAAATTTACCCCCGTGGGATATATATTCTACCCACACACATTTGGAACTCTCCTGGGGTACCCTCACACATTTTATTCCCTCATTTAGTGGATATTTTCACAAAAAAGTGAAATTTTAAAAAATCCAGAAAATTGGCTGAAAACGACTAAATATCAAGGACTCATTGGGCAAATCGCTCTGGAACAGAAATAGGAACACTCACTGACATCTGCCCTATCTGAAAGTCTGATAAACGCCGGAAAAATGACTAAGTCCAAAAAAAAAATTTTTCAACTTTTTTCAATTTTACCCCCGTTTGATATATATTCTACCCACACACATTTGGAACTCTCCTGGGGTACCCTCACACATATTATTCCCTCATTTAGTGGATATTTTCACAAAAAAGTGAAATTTTCAAAAATCTAGAAAATTGGCTGAAAACGACTAAATATCATGGACTCATTGGGCGAATCACTCTGGAACTGAAATCAGAACTCTCACTGACATTTGCCCTATCTGAAAGTTTGATAAATGCCGGAAAAATGACTAAGTCCAAAAAAAATTTTTTTTCAACTTTTGTCAAATTTACCCCCGTGGGATATATATTCTACCCACACACATTTGGAACTCTCCTGGGGTACCCTCACACATTTTATTCCCTCATTTAGTGGATATTTTCACAAAAAAGTGAAATTTTAAAAAATCCAGAAAATTGGCTGAAAACGACTACATATCAAGGACTCATTGGGCAAATCGCTCTGGAACAGAAATCGGAACACTCACTGACATCTGCCCTATCTGAAAGTCTGATAAACGCCGGAAAAATGACTAAGTCCAAAAAAAAAATTTTTCAACTTTTTTCAATTTTACCCCCGTTTGATATATATTCTACCCACACACATTTGGAACTCTCCTGGGGTACCCTCACACATATTATTCCCTCATTTAGTGGATATTTTCACAAAAAAGTGAAATTTTCAAAAATTCAGAAAATTGGCTGAAAATGACTAAATATCAAGGACTCATTGGGCGAATCGCTCTGGAATTGAAATCGGAACGCTCACTGACATTTGCCCTATCTGAAAGTCTGATAAACGCCGGAAAAATGACTAAGTCCAAAAAAAAATTTTTTTCAACTTTTTTCAAATTTACCCCCGTGGGATATATATTCTACCCACACACATTTGGAACTCTCCTGGGGTACCTTCACACATATTATTGCCTCATTTAGTGGATATTTTCACAAAAAAGTGACATTTTCAAAAATCCAGAAAATTGGCTGAAAATGACTAAATATCAAGGACTCATTGGGCAAATCGCTCTGGAACTGAAATCGGAACGCTCACTGACATTTGCCCTATCTGAAAGTCTGATAAACGCCGGAAAAAAGACTAAGTCCAAAAAAAAATTTTTTTCAATTTTACCCCCGTGGGATATATATTCTACCCACACACATTTGGAACTCTCCTGGGGTACCTTCACACATATTATTGCCTCATTTAGTGGATATTTTCACAAAAAAGTGACATTTTCAAAAATCCAGAAAATTGGCTGAAAACGACTAAATATCAAGGACTCATTGGGCAAATCGCTCTGGAACTGAAATCGGAACGCTCACTGACATTTGCCCTATCTGAAAGTCTGATAAACGCCGGAAAAAAGACTAAGTCCAAAAAAAAATTTTTTTCAATTTTACCCCCGTGGGATATATATTCTACCCACACACATTTGGAACTCTCCTGGGGTACCCTCACACATATTATTCCCTCATTTAGTGGATATTTTCACAAAAAAGTGAAATTTTCAAAAATTCTGAAAATTGGCTGAAAATGACTAAATATCAAGGACTCAATGGGCGAATCACTCTGGAACTGAAATCGGAACGCTCACTGACATTTGCCCTATCTGAAAGTCTGATAAACGCCGGAAAAATTACTAAGTCCAAAAAAAAAATTTTTTCAACTTTTTTCAAATTTACCCCCGTGGGATATATATTCTACCCACACACATTTGGAACTCTCCTGGGGTACCCTCACATATGTTATTCCCTCATTTAGTGGATATTTCCACAAAAAAGTGAAATTTTCAAAAATCCAGAAAATTGGCTGAAAACTACTAAATATCAAGGACTCATTGGGCGAATCGCTCTGGAACTGAAATCAGAACGCTCACTGACATTTACCCTATCTGAAAGTTTGATAAACGCCGGAAAAATGACTAAGTCCAAAAAAAAATTTTTTCAACTTTTTACAATTTTACCCCCGTGGGATATATATTCTACCCACACACATTTGGAACTCTCCTGGGGTACCCTCACACATATTATTCCCTCATTTAGTGGATATTTTCACAAAAAAGTGAAATTTTCAAAAATTCAGAAAATTGGCTGAAAATGACTAAATATCAAGGACTCATTGGGCGAATCGCTCTGGAACTGAAATCGGAACGCTCACTGACATTTGCCCTATCTGAAAGTCTGATAAACACCGGAAAAATGACTAAGTCCAAAAAAAATTTTTTTTCAACTTTTTTCAAATTTACCCCCGTGGGATATATATTCTACCCACACACATTTGGAACTCTCCTGGGGTACCCTCACATATGTTATTCCCTCATTTAGTGGATATTTCCACAAAAAAGTGAAATTTTCAAAAATCTAGAAAATTGGCTGAAAACGACTAAATATCAAGGACTCATTGGGCGAATCACTCTGGAACTGAAATCAGAACTCTCACTGACATTTGCCCTATCTGAAAGTTTGATAAATGCCGGAAAAATGACTAAGTCCAAAAAAAAAATTTTTCAACTTTTTTCAATTTTACCCCCGTTTGATATATATTCTACCCACACACATTTGGAACTCTCCTGGGGTACCCTCACACATATTATTCCCTCATTTAGTGGATATTTTCACAAAAAAGTGAAATTTTCAAAAATTCAGAAAATTGGCTGAAAATGACTAAATATCAAGGACTCATTGGGCGAATCGCTCTGGAACTGAAATCGGAACGCTCACTGACATTTGCCCTATCTGAAAGTCTGATAAACGCCGGAAAAATGACTAAGTCCAAAAAAAAATTTTTTTCAACTTTTTTCAAATTTACCCCCGTGGGATATATATTCTACCCACACACATTTGGAACTCTCCTGGGGTACCTTCACACATATTATTGCCTCATTTAGTGGATATTTTCACAAAAAAGTGACATTTTCAAAAATCCAGAAAATTGGCTGAAAACGACTAAATATCAAGGACTCATTGGGCAAATCGCTCTGGAACTGAAATCGGAACGCTCACTGACATTTGCCCTATCTGAAAGTCTGATAAACGCCGGAAAAAAGAATAAGTCCAAAAAAAAATTTTTTTCAATTTTACCCCCGTGGGATATATATTCTACCCACACACATTTGGAACTATCCTGGGGTACCCTCACATATGTTATTCCCTCATTTAGTGGATATTTTCACAAAAAAGTGAAATTTTCAAAAATCCAGAAAATTGGCTGAAAACGACTAAATATCAAGGACTCATTGGGCGAATCGCTCTGGAACTGAAATCAGAACGCTCACTGACATTTACCCTATCTGAAAGTTTGATAAACGCCGGAAAAATGACTAAGTCCAAAAAAAAATTTTTTCAACTTTTTTCAATTTTACCCCCGTGGGATATATATTCTACCCACACACATTTGGAACTCTCCTGGGGTACCCTTACACATATTATTCCCTCATTTAGTGGATATTTTCACAAAAAAGTGAAATTTTCAAAAATCCAGAAAATTGGCTGAAAACGACTAAATATCAAGGACTCATTGGGCGAATCGCTCTGGAACTGAAATCGGAACGCTCACTGACATTTGCCCTATCTGAAAGTCTGATAAACGCCGGAAAAATGACTAAGTCCAAAAAAAATTTTTTTTCAAATTTTTTCAATTTTACCCCCGTGGGATATATATTCTACCCACACACATTTGGAACTCTCCTGGGGTACCCTCACACATATTATTCCCTCATTTAGTGGATATTTTCACAAAAAAGTGAAATTTTCAAAAATTCTGAAAATTGGCTGAAAATGACTAAATATCAAGGACTCATTGGACGAATCGCTCTGGAACTGAAATCGGAACGCTCACTGACATTTGCCCTATCTGAAAGTCTGATAAACACCGGAAAAATTACTAAGTCCAAAAAAAATTTTTTTACAACTTTTTTCAAATTTACCCCCGTGGGATATATATTCTACCCACACACATTTGGAACTCTCCTGGGGTACCCTCACATATGTTATTCCCTCATTTAGTGGATATTTCCACAAAAAAGTGAAATTTTCAAAAATCCAGAAAACTGACTGAAAACGACTAAATATCAAGGACTCATTGGGCGAATCGCTCTGGAACTGAAATCAGAACGCTCACTGACATTTGCCCTATCTGAAAGTTTGATAAACGCCGGAAAAATGACTAAGTCCAAAAAAAAATTTTTTCAACTTTTTTCAATTTTACCCCCGTGGGATATATATTCTACCCACACACATTTGGAACTCTCCTGGGGTACCCTCACACATATTATTCCCTCATTTAGTGGATATTTTCACAAAAAAGTGAAATTTTCAAAAATTCAGAAAATTGGCTGAGAATGACTAAATATCAAGGACTCATTGGGCGAATCGCTCTGGAACTGAAATCGGAACGCTCACTGACATTTGCCCTATCTGAAAGTCTGATAAACACCGGAAAAATGACTAAGTCCCAAAAAAAAATTTTTTTCAACTTTTTTCAAATTTACCCCCGTGAGATATATATTCTACCCACACACATTTGGAACTCTCCTGGGGTACCCTCACACATATTATTCCCTCATTTAGTGGATATTTTCACAAAAAAGTGAAATTTTCAAAAATCCAGAAAATTGGCTGAAAACGACTAAATATCAAGGACTCATTGGGCGAATCGCTCTGGAACTGAAATCGGAACGCTCACTGACATTTGCCCTATCTGAAAGTCTGATAAACGCCGGAAAAATGACTAAGTCCAAAAAAATTTTTTTTTCAAATTTTTTCAATTTTACCCCCGTGGGATATATATTCTACCCACACACATTTGGAACTCTCCTGGGGTACCCTCACACATATTATTCCCTCATTTAGTGGATATTTTCACAAAAAAGTGAAATTTTCAAAAATTCTGAAAATTGGCTGAAAATGACTAAATATCAAGGACTCATTGGGCGAATCGCTCTGGAACTGAAATCGGAACGTTCACTGACATTTGCCCTATCTGAAAGTCTGATAAACACCGGAAAAATGATTAAGTCCAAAAAAAAATTTTTTTCAACTTTTGTCAAATTTACCCCCGTGGGATATATATTCTACCCACACACATTTGGAACTCTCCTGGGGTACCCTCACACATTTTATTCCCTCATTTAGTGGATATTTTCACAAAAAAGTGAAATTTTAAAAAATCCAGAAAATTGGCTGAAAACGACTAAATATCAAGGACTCATTGGGCAAATCGCTCTGGAACAGAAATAGGAACACTCACTGACATCTGCCCTATCTGAAAGTCTGATAAACGCCGGAAAAATGACTAAGTCCAAAAAAAAAATTTTTCAACTTTTTTCAATTTTACCCCCGTTTGATATATATTCTACCCACACACATTTGGAACTCTCCTGGGGTACCCTCACACATATTATTCCCTCATTTAGTGGATATTTCCACAAAAAAGTGAAATTTTCAAAAATCCAGAAAATTGGCGGAAAACGACTAAATATCAAGGACTCATTGGGCGAATCGCTCTGGAACTGAAATCAGAACGCTCACTGACATTTACCCTATCTGAAAGTTTGATAAACGCCGGAAAAATGACTAAGTAAAAAAAAAAATGTTTTCAACTTTTTTCAATTTTACCCCCGTGGGATATATATTCTACCCACACACATTTGGAACTCTCCTGGGGTACCCTCACACATATTATTCCCTCATTTAATGGATATTTTCACAAAAAAGTGAAATTTTCAAAAATCCAGAAAACTGGCTGAAAACGACTAAATATCAAGGACTCATTGGGCGAATCGCTCTGGAACTGAAATCAGAACGCTCACTGACATTTGCCCTATCTGAAAGTTTGATAAACGCCGGAAAAATGACTAAGTCCAAAAAAAAATTTTTTCAACTTTTTTCAATCTTACCCCCGTGGGATATATATTCTACCCACACACATTTGGAACTCTCCTGGGGTACCCTCACACATATTATTCCCTCATTTAGTGGATATTTTCACAAAAAAGTGAAATTTTCAAAAATCCAGAAAATTGGCTGAAAACGACTAAATATCAAGGACTCATTGGGCGAATCGCTCTGGAACTGAAATCGGAACGCTCACTGACATTTGCCCTATCTGAAAGTCTGATAAACGCCGGAAAAATGACTAAGTCCAAAAAAATTTTTTTTTCAAATTTTTTCAATTTTACCCCCGTGGGATATATATTCTACCCACACACATTTGGAACTCTCCTGGGGTACCCTCACACATATTATTCCCTCATTTAGTGGATATTTTCACAAAAAAGTGAAATTTTCAAAAATTCTGAAAATTGGCTGAAAATGACTAAATATCAAGGACTCATTGGGCGAATCGCTCTGGAACTGAAATCGGAACGTTCACTGACATTTGCCCTATCTGAAAGTCTGATAAACACCGGAAAAATGATTAAGTCCAAAAAAAAATTTTTTTCAACTTTTGTCAAATTTACCCCCGTGGGATATATATTCTACCCACACACATTTGGAACTCTCCTGGGGTACCCTCACACATTTTATTCCCTCATTTAGTGGATATTTTCACAAAAAAGTGAAATTTTAAAAAATCCAGAAAATTGGCTGAAAACGACTAAATATCAAGGACTCATTGGGCAAATCGCTCTGGAACAGAAATAGGAACACTCACTGACATCTGCCCTATCTGAAAGTCTGATAAACGCCGGAAAAATGACTAAGTCCAAAAAAAAAATTTTTCAACTTTTTTCAATTTTACTCCCGTTTGATATATATTCTACCCACACACATTTGGAACTCTCCTGGGGTACCCTCACACATATTATTCCCTCATTTAGTGGATATTTTCACAAAAAAGTGAAATTTTCAAAAATTCAGAAAATTGGCTGAAAATGACTAAATATCAAGGACTCATTGGGCGAATCGCTCTGGAACTGAAATCAGAACGCTCACTGACATTTACCCTATCTGAAAGTTTGATAAACGCCGGAAAAATGACTAAGTAAAAAAAAAAATGTTTTCAACTTTTTTCAATTTTACCCCCGTGGGATATATATTCTACCCACACACATTTGGAACTCTCCTGGGGTACCCTCACACATATTATTCCCTCATTTAGTGGATATTTTCACAAAAAAGTGAAATTTTCAAAAATTCAGAAAATTGGCTGAAAACGACTAAATATCAAGGACTCATTGGGCGAATCGCTCTGGAACTGAAATCGGAACGCTCACTGACATTTGCCCTATCTGAAAGTCTGATAAACGCCGGAAAAATGACTAAGTCCCAAAAAATTTTTTTTTCGAATTTTTTCAATTTTACCCCCGTGGGATATATATTCTACCCCCACACATTTGGAACTCTCCTGGGGTACCCTCACACATATTATTCCCTCATTTAGTGGATATTTTCACAAAAAAGTGAAATTTTCAAAAATTCAGAAAATTGGCTGAAAATGACTAAATATCAAGGACTCATTGGGCGAATCGCTCTGGAACTGAAATCGGAACGCTCACTGACATTTCCCCTATCTGAAAGTCTGATAAACGCTGGAAAAATGACTAAGTCCAAAAAAAAATTTTTTCAACTTTTTTCAATTTTACCCCCGTGGGATATATATTCTACCCACACACATTTGGAACTCTCCTGGGGTACCCTCACATATGTTATTCCCTCATTTAGTGGATATATCCACAAAAAAGTGAAATTTTCAAAAATCTAGAAAATTGGCTGAAAACGACTAAATATCAAGGATTCATTGGGCGAATCGCTCTGGAACTGAAATCGGAACGCTCACTGACATTTGCCCTATCTGAAAGTCTGATAAACACCGGAAAAATGACTAAGTCCAAAAAAAATTTTTTTTCAATTTTTTTCAAATTTACCCCCGTGGGATATATATTCTACCCACACACATTTGGAACTCTCCTGGGGTACCCTCACATATGTTATTCCCTCATTTAGTGGATATTTCCACAAAAAAGTGAAATTTTCAAAAATCCAGAAAATTGGCTGAAAACGACTAAATATCAAGGACTCATTGGGCGAATCGCTCTGGAACTGAAATCGGAATGCTCACTGACATTTGCCCTATCTGAAAGTCTGATAAACACCGGAAAAATGACTAAGTCCAAAAAAAATTTTTTTTCAACTTTTTTCAAATTTACCCCCGTGGGATATATATTCTACCCACACACATTTGGAACTCTCCTGGGGTACCCTCACATATGTTATTCCCTCACTTAGTGGATATTTCCACAAAAAAGTGAAATTTTCAAAAATCCAGAAAATTGGCTGAAAACGACTAAATATCAAGGACTCATTGGGCGAATCGCTCTGGAACTGAAATCGGAACGCTCACTGACATTTGCCCTATCTGAAAGTCTGATAAACGCCGGAAAAATGACTAAGTCCAAAAAAAATTTTTTTTCAAATTTTTTCAATTTTACCCCTGTGGGATATATATTCTACCCACACACATTTGGAACTCTCCTGGGGTACCCTCACACATATTATTCCCTCATTTAGTGGATATTTTCACAAAAAAGTGAAATTTTCAAAAATTCAGAAAATTGGCTGAAAATGACTAAATATCAAGGACTCATTGGGCGAATCGCTCTGGAACTGAAATCGGAACGCTCACTGACATTTGCCCTATCTGAAAGTCTGATAAACACCGGAAAAATGACTAAGTCCAAAAAAATTTTTTTTTCAAATTTACCCCCGTGGGATATATATTCTACCCACACACATTTGGAACTCTCCTGGGGTACCCTCACATATGTTATTCCCTCATTTAGTGGATATTTCCACAAAAAAGTGAAATTTTCAAAAATCTAGAAAATTGGCTGAAAACGACTAAATATCAAGGACTCATTGGGCGAATCGCTCTGGAACTGAAATCGGAACGCTCACTGACATTTGCCCTATCTGAAAGTCTGATAAACACCGGAAAAATGACTAAGTCCAAAAAAAATTTTTTTTCAACTTTTTTCAAATTTACCCCCGTGGGATATATATTCTACCCACACACATTTGGAACTCTCCTGGGGTACCCTCACACATTTTATTCCCTCATTTAGTGGATATTTTCACAAAAAAGTGAAATTTTAAAAAATCCAGAAAATTGGCTGAAAACGACTAAATATCAAGGACTCATTGGGCAAATCGCTCTGGAACAGAAATAGGAACACTCACTGACATCTGCCCTATCTGAAAGTCTGATAAACGCCGGAAAAATGACTAAGTCCAAAAAAAAAATTTTTCAACTTTTTTCAATTTTACTCCCGTTTGATATATATTCTACCCACACACATTTGGAACTCTCCTGGGGTACCCTCACACATATTATTCCCTCATTTAGTGGATATTTTCACAAAAAAGTGAAATTTTCAAAAATTCAGAAAATTGGCTGAAAATGACTAAATATCAAGGACTCATTTGGCGAATCGCTCTGGAACTGAAATCGGAACGCTCACTGACATTTGCCCTATCTGAAAGTCTGATAAACGCCGGAAAAATGACTAAGTCCAAAAAAAAATTTTTTTCAACTTTTTTCAAATTTACCCCCGTGGATATATATTCTACCCACACACATTTGGAACTCTCCTGGGGTACCCTCACATATGTTATTCCCTCATTTAGTGGATATTTCCACAAAAAAGTGAAATTTTCAAAAATCCAGAAAATTGGCGGAAAACGACTAAATATCAAGGACTCATTGGGCGAATCGCTCTGGAACTGAAATCAGAACGCTCACTGACATTTACCCTATCTGAAAGTTTGATAAACGCCGGAAAAATGACTAAGTAAAAAAAAAAATGTTTTCAACTTTTTTCAATTTTACCCCCGTGGGATATATATTCTACCCACACACATTTGGAACTCTCCTGGGGTACCCTCACACATATTATTCCCTCATTTAGTGGATATTTTCACAAAAAAGTGAAATTTTCAAAAATTCAGAAAATTGGCTGAAAACGACTAAATATCAAGGACTCATTGGGCGAATCGCTCTGGAACTGAAATCGGAACGCTCACTGACATTTGCCCTATCTGAAAGTCTGATAAACGCCGGAAAAATGACTAAGTCCCAAAAAATTTTTTTTTCGAATTTTTTCAATTTTACCCCCGTGGGATATATATTCTACCCCCACACATTTGGAACTCTCCTGGGGTACCCTCACACATATTATTCCCTCATTTAGTGGATATTTTCACAAAAAAGTGAAATTTTCAAAAATTCAGAAAATTGGCTGAAAATGACTAAATATCAAGGACTCATTGGGCGAATCGCTCTGGAACTGAAATCGGAACGCTCACTGACATTTGCCCTATCTGAAAGTCTGATAAACGCTGGAAAAATGACTAAGTCCAAAAAAAAATTTTTTCAACTTTTTTCAATTTTACCCCCGTGGGATATATATTCTACCCACACACATTTGGAACTCTCCTGGGGTACCCTCACATATGTTATTCCCTCATTTAGTGGATATATCCACAAAAAAGTGAAATTTTCAAAAATCTAGAAAATTGGCTGAAAACGACTAAATATCAAGGATTCATTGGGCGAATCGCTCTGGAACTGAAATCGGAACGCTCACTGACATTTGCCCTATCTGAAAGTCTGATAAACACCGGAAAAATGACTAAGTCCAAAAAAAATTTTTTTTCAATTTTTTTCAAATTTACCCCCGTGGGATATATATTCTACCCACACACATTTGGAACTCTCCTGGGGTACCCTCACACATATTATTCCCTCATTTAGTGGATATTTTCACAAAAAAGTGAAATTTTCAAAAATTCAGAAAATTGGCTGAAAATGACTAAATATCAAGGACTCATTGGGCGAATCGCTCTGGAACTGAAATCGGAACGCTCACTGACATTTGCCCTATCTGAAAGTCTGATAAACACCGGAAAAATGACTAAGTCCAAAAAAATTTTTTTTTCAAATTTACCCCCGTGGGATATATATTCTACCCACACACATTTGGAACTCTCCTGGGGTACCCTCACATATGTTATTCCCTCATTTAGTGGATATTTCCACAAAAAAGTGAAATTTTCAAAAAATCAGAAAATTGGCTGAAAACGACTAAATATCAAGGACTTATTGGGCGAATCGCTCTGGAACTGAAATCGGAACGCTCACTGACATTTGCCCTATCTGAAAGTCTGATAAACACCGGAAAAATGACTAAGTCCAAAAAAAATTTTTTTTCAACTTTTTTCAAATTTACCCCCGTGGGATATATATTCTACCCACACACATTTGGAACTCTCCTGGGATACCCTCACACATTTTATTCCCTCATTTAGTGGATATTTCCACAAAAAAGTGAAATTTTCAAAAATCTAGAAAATTGGCTGAAAACGACTAAATATCAAGGACTCATTGGGCGAATCGCTCTGGAACTGAAATCGGAACGCTCACTGACATTTGCCCTATCTGAAAGTCTGATAAACACCGGAAAAATGACTAAGTCCAAAAAAAATTTTTTTTCAACTTTTTTCAAATTTACCCCCGTGGGATATATATTCTACCCACACACATTTGGAACTCTCCTGGGGTACCCTCACATATGTTATTCCCTCATTTAGTGGATATTTCCACAAAAAAGTGAAATTTTCAAAAATCCAGAAAATTGGCTGAAAACGACTAAATATCAACGACTCATTGGGCGAATCGCTCTGGAACTGAAATCGGAACGCTCACTGACATTTGCCCTATCTGAAAGTCTGATAAACACCGGAAAAATGACTAAGTCCAAAAAAAATTTTTTTTCAACTTTTTTCAAATTTACCCCCGTGGGATATATATTCTACCCACACACATTTGGAACTCTCCTGGGGTACCCTCACATATGTTATTCCCTCACTTAGTGGATATTTCCACAAAAAAGTGAAATTTTCAAAAATCCAGAAAATTGGCTGAAAACGACTAAATATCAAGGACTCATTGGGCGAATCGCTCTGGAACTGAAATCGGAACGCTCACTGACAATTCCCCTATCTGAAAGTCTGATAAACACTGGAAAAATGACTAAGTCTAAAAAAAAATTTTTTTCAATTTTTTATAATTTTACCCCCATGAGATATATATTCTATCCACACACATTTGGAACTCTCCTGGGGTACCCTCACACATATTATTCCCTCATTTAGTGGATATTTTCACAAAAAAGGGAAATTTTCAAAAATCCAGAAAATTGGCTGAAAACGACTAAATATCAAGGACTCATTGGGCAAATCGCTCTGGAACTGAAATTGGAATGCTCACTGACATTTCCCCTACCTGAAAGTCTGATAAACATCGGAAAAATGACTAAGTCCAAAAAAAATAATTTTTCAACTTTTTTCAACTTTACCCCCGTGGGATATATATTCTAACCACACACATTTGGAACTCTCCTAGGGTACCCTCACATATATTATTCCCCCATTTAGTGGATATCTTCAGAAAAAAGAGAAATTTTCAAAAATCCAGAAAATTGGCTGAAAAGAACTAAATATCAAGGACTCATTGGGTGAATCGCTCTGGAACTGAAATCGGAATGCTCACTGACATTTCCCCTATCTGAAAGTCTGATAAACACTGGAAAAATGACTAAGTCTAAAAAAAAATTTTTTTCAATTTTTTTTAATTTTACCCCCATGAGATATATATTCTACCCACACACATTTGGAACTCTCCTGGGGTACCCTCACACATATTATTCCCTCATTTAGTGGATATTTTCACAAAAAAGGGAAATTTTCAAAAATCCAGAAAATTGGCTGAAAACGAATAAATATCAAGGACTCATTGGGCAAATCGCTCTGGAACTGAAATTGGAATGCTCACTGATATTTCCCCTATCTGAAAGTCTGATAAATGTCGGAAAAATGACTAAGTCCAAAAAAAATAATTTTTCATCTTTTTTCAACTTCACCCCCGTGGGATATATATTCTACCCACACACATTTGGAACTCTCCTAGGGTACCCTCACATATATTATTCCCCCATTTAGTGGATATCTTCAGAAAAAAGAGAAATTTTCAAAAATCCAGAAAATTGGCTGAAAACGACTAAATATCAAGGACTCATTGGGTGAATGGCTCTGGAACTGAAATCGGAATGCTCACTGACATTTCCCCTATCTGAAAGTCTGATAAACACCGGAAAAATGACTAAGTCCAAAAAAAAATTTTTTTCAACTTTTTTCAATTTTACCCCCGTGGGATATATATTCTACCCACACACATTTGGAACTCTCCTGGGCTACCCTCACACATATTATTCCCTCATTTAGTGGATATTTTCGCAAAAAAAGTGAAATTTTCAAAAATCCAGAAAATTGGCTGAAAACGACTAAATATCAAGGACTCATTGGGTGAATCGCTCTGGAACTGAAATCGGAACGCTCACTGACATTTCCTCTAACTGAAAGTCTGATAAACACCGGAAAAATGACTAAGTCCCAAAAAAAATTTTTTTCAACTTTTTTCAATTTTACCCCCATGGGATATATATTCTACCCACACACATTTGGAACTCTCCTGGGGTTCCCTCACACATATTATTCCCTCATTTAGTGGATATCTTCAGAAAAAAGAGAAATTTTCAAAAATCCAGAAAATTGGCTGAAAACGACTAAATATCAAGGACTCTTTGGGCAAATCGCTCTGGAACTGAAATCGGAATGCTCACTGACATTTTCACTGTCTGAAATTCTGATAAACGCCGGAAAAATGACTAAGCCTAAAAACAAATTTTTTTCAACTTTTTTTAATTTTACCCCCATGGGATATATATTCTACCCAAAAACATTTGGAACTCTCCTGGGGTACCATCACACATATTATTCCCTCATTTAGTGGATATTTTCACAAAAAAGTGAAATTTTCAAAAATCCAGATAATTGGCTGAAAACGACTAAATATCAAGGACTCATTGGGCGAATCGCTCTGGAACTGAAATTGGAACGCTCACTGACCTTTGCCCTATCTGAAAGTCTGATAAATGTCGGAAAAATGACTAAGTCCAAAAAACAATATTTTAAACTTTTTTCAATTTTACCCCCGTGGGATATATATTCTACCCACACACATTTGGAACTCTCCTGGGGTACCCTCACACATATTATTCCCTCATTTAGTGGATATTTTCACAAAAAAGTGAAATTTTCAAAAATCCAGAAAATTGGCTGAAAACGACTAAATATCAAGGACTCATTGGGTGAACCGCTCTGGAACTGAAATCGGAACGCTCACTAACATTTCCCCTATCTGAAAGTCTGATAAACGCCGGAAAAATAACTAAGTCCAAGAAAAAATGTTTTTCAACTTTTTTCAATTTTACCCTTGTGGGATATATATTCTACCCACACACATTTGGAACTCTCCTGGGGTTCCCTCACACATATTATTCCCTCATTTAGTGGATATTTTCACAAAAAAGTGAAATTTTCAAAAATCCAGAAAATTGGCTGAAAACGACTAAATATCAAGGACTCATTGGGCAAATCGCTCTGGAACTGAAATCGGAATGCTCACTGACATTTCCCCTATCTGAAAGTCTGATAAACGTCGGAAAAATGACTAAGTCCAAAAAAAATAATTTTTCAACTTTTTTCAATTATACCCCCGTGGGATGTATATTCTACCCACACACATTTGGAACTCTCCTGGGGTACACTCACACATATTATTCCCTCATTTAGTGGATATTTTCGCAAAAAAGTGAAATTTTCAAAAATCCAGAAAATTGTCCGAAAAAGACTAAATATCAAGGACTCATTGGGTGAATCGCTCTGAAACTGAAATCGGAACGCTCACTGACATTTCCCCTATCTGAAAGTCTGATAAACACCGGAAAAATGACTAAGTCTAAAAAAAAATTTTTTTCAATTTTTTTTAATTTTACCCCCATGAGATATATATTCTACCCACACACATTTGGAACTCTCCTGGGGTACCCTCACACATATTATTCCCTCATTTAGTGGATATTTTCACAAAAAAGGGAAATTTTCAAAAATCCAGAAAATTGGCTGAAAACGAATAAATATCAAGGACTCATTGGGCAAATCGCTCTGGAACTGAAATTGGAATGCTCACTGACATTTCCCCTATCTGAAAGTCTGATAAATGTCGGAAAAATGACTAAGTCCAAAAAAAATAATTTTTCATCTTTTTTCAACTTTACCCCCGTGGGATATATATTCTACCCACACACATTTGGAACTCTCCTAGGGTACCCTCACATATATTATTCCCCCATTTAGTGGATATCTTCAGAAAAAAGAGAAATTTTCAAAAATCCAGAAAATTGGCTGAAAACGACTAAATATCAAGGACTCATTGGGTGAATCGCTCTGGAACTGAAATCGGAATGCTCACTGACATTTCCCCTATCTGAAAGTCTGATAAACACTGGAAAAATGACTAAGTCCAAAAAAAAATTTTTTTCAACTTTTTTCAATTTTACCCCCGTGGGATATATATTCTACCCACACACATTTGGAACTCTCCTGGGGTACCCTCACACATATTATTCCCTCATTTAGTGGATATTTTCGCAAAAAAAGTGAAATTTTCAAAAATCCAGAAAATTGGCTGAAAACGACTTAATATCAAGGACTCATTGGGTGAATCGCTCTGGAACTGAAATCGGAACACTCACTGATATTTCCCCTATCTGAAAGTCTGATAAACGTCGGAAAAATGACTAAGTCTAAAAAAAATATTTTCAACTTTTTTCAATTTAACCCCCGTGGGATATATATTCTACCCACACACATTTGGAACTTTCCTGGGGTACCCTCACACATATTATTCCCTCATTTAGTGGATATTTTCGCAAAAAAGTGAAATTTTCAAAAATCCAGAAAATTGGCTGAAAACGACTAAATATCAAGGACTCATTGGGCGAATCGCTCTGGAACTGAAATCAGAACGCTCACTGACATTTCCCCTATCTGAAAGTCTGATAAACGTCGGAAAAATGACTAAGTCCAAAAAAAATAATTTTTCAACTTTTTTCAATTTAACCCCCGTGGGATATATATTCTACCCACACACATTTGGAACTCTCCTGGGGTACCCTCACACATATTATTCCCCCATTTAGTGGATATCTTCAGAAAAAAGAGAAATTTTCAAAAATCCAGAAAATTGGCTGAAAACGACTAAATATCATGGACTCATTGGGTGAATCGCTCTGGAACTGAAATAGGAACACTCACTGATATTTCCCCTATCTGAAAGTCTGATAAACGTCGGAAAAATGACTAAGTCCAAAAAAAATTTTTTTCAACTTTTTGCAATTTTACCCCCGTGGGATGTATATTCTACCCAAACACATTTGGAACTCTCCTGGGGTACCCTCACACATATTATTCCCTCATTTAGTGGATATTTTCGCAAAAAAGGGAAATTTTCAAAAATCCTGAAAATTGGCTGAAAACGACTAAATATCAAGGACTCATTGGGTGAATCGCTCTGAAACTGAAATCGGAATGCTCACTGACATTTCCCCTATCTGAAAGTCTGATAAACACCGGAAAAATGACTAAGTCTAAAAAAAAATTTTTTTCAACTTTTTTTAATTTTACCCCCATGAGATATATATTCTACTCACACACATTTGGAACTCTCCTGGGGTACCCTCACACATATTATTCCCTCATTTAGTGGATATTTTCACAAAAAAGGGAAATTTTCAAAAATCCAGAAAATTGGCTGAAAACGACTAAATATCAAGGACTCATTGGGTGAATCGCTCTGGAACTGAAATCGGAACACTCACTGATATTTCCCCTATCTGAAAGTCTGATAAACGTCGGAAAAATGACTAAGTCCAAAAAAAAATATTTTCAACTTTTTTCAATTTAACCCCCGTGGGATATATATTCTACCCACACACATTTGGAACTCTCCTGGGGTACCCTCACACATATTATTCCCTCATTTAGTGGATACTTTCTCAAAAAAGTGAAATTTTCAAAAATCCAGAAAATTGGCTGAAAACGACTAAATATCAAGGACTCATTGGGTAAATCGCTCTGGAACTGAAATCGGAACGCTCACTGACATTTCCCCTATCTGAAAGTCTGATAAACACCAGAAAAATGACTAAGTCCCAAAAAATTTTTTTTTCAACTTTTTTCAATTTTACCCCCGTGGGATGTATATTCTACCCAAACACATTTGGAACTCTCCTGGGGTACCCTCACACATATTATTCCCTCATTTAGAGGATATTTTCGCAAAAAAGGGAAATTTTCAAAAATCCTGAAAATTGGCTGAAAACGACTAAATATCAAGGACTCATTGGGTGAATCGCTCTGGAACTGAAATCGGAACGCTCACTGACAATTCCCCTATCTGAAAGTCTGATAAACACCGGAAAAATGACTAAGTCTAAAAAAAAATTTTTTTCAACTTTTTTTAATTTTACCCCCATGAGATATATATTCTACCCACACACATTTGGAACTCTCCTGGGGTACCCTCACACATATTATTCCCTCATTTAGTGGATATTTTCACTAAAAAGGGAAATTTTCAAAAATCCAGAAAATTGGCTGAAAACGACTAAATATCAAGGACTCATTGGGTGAATCGCTCTGGAACTGAAATCGGAATGCTCACTGACATTTCCCCTATCTGAAAGTCTGATAAACACTGGAAAAATGACTAAGTCTAAAAAAAAATTTTTTTCAACTTTTTTCAATTTTACCCCCGTGGGATATATATTCTACCCACACACATTTGGAACTCTCCTGGGGTACCCTCACACATATTATTCCCTCATTTAGTGGATATTTTCGCAAAAAAAGTGAAATTTTCAAAAATCCAGAAAATTGGCTGAAAACGACTAAATATCAAGGACTCATTGGGCGAATCGCTCTGGAACTGAAATCAGAACGCTCACTGACATTTCCCCTATCTGAAAGTCTGATAAACGGCGGAAAAATAACTAACTCCAAAAAAAAAATTTTTTCAACTTTTTTCAATTTTACCCCCGTGGAATATATATTCTACCCACACACATTTGTTACTCTCATGGGGTACCCTCACACATATTATTCCCTCATTTAGTGGATATTTTCACAAAAAAGTGAAATTTTCAAAAATCCAGAAAATTGGCTGAAAACAACTAAATATCAAGGACTCATTGGGCAAATCGCTCTGGAACTGAAATCGGAACGCTCACTGACATTTCCCCTATCTGAAAATCTGATAAACACCGGAAAAATGACTAAGTCCAAAAAAAAATTTTTTTCAACTTTTTTCAATTTTACCCCCGTGGGATATATATTCTACGCACACACATTTGGAACTCTCCTGGGGTACCCTCACACATATGATTCCCTCATTTAGTGGATATTTTTGCAAAAAAGGGAAATTTTCAAAAATCCAGAAAATTGGCTGAAAACGACTAAATATCAAGGACTCTTTGGGCAAATCGCTCTGGAGCTGAAATCGGAATGCTCACTGACATTTCCACTGTCTGAAATTCTGATAAACGCCGGAAAAATGACTAAGTCTAAAAACAAATTTTTTTCAACTTTTTTTAATTTTACCCCCATGGGATATATATTCTACCCAAACACATTTGGAACTCTCCTGGGGTACCATCACACATATTATTCCCTCATTTAGTGGATATTTTCACAAAAAAGTGAAATTTTCAAAAATCCAGATAATTGGCTGAAAACGACTAAATATCAAGGACTCATTGGGCGAATCGCTCTGGAACTGAAATTGGAACGCTCACTGACCTTTGCCCTCTCTGAAAGTCTGATAAATGTCGGAAAAATGACTAAGTCCAAAAAACAATATTTTAAACTTTTTTCAATTTTACCCCCGTGGGATATATATTCTACCCACACACATTTGGAACTCTCCTGGGGTACCCTCACACATATTATTCCCTCATTTAGTGGATATTTTCTCAAAAAAGTGAAATTTTCAAAAATCCAGAAAATTGGCTGAAAACGACTAAATATCAAGGACTCATTGGGTGAACCGCTCTGGAACTGAAATCGGAACGCTCACTAACATTTCCCCTATCTGAAAGTCTGATAAATGCCGGAAAAATAACTAAGTCCAAGAAAAAATGTTTTTCAACTTTTTTCAATTTTACCCTTGTGGGATATATATTCTACCCACACACATTTGGAACTCTCCTGGGGTTCCCTCACACATATTATTCCCTCATTTAGTGGATATTTTCACAAAAAAGTGAAATTTTCAAAAATCCAGAAAATTGGCTGAAAATGACTAAATATCAAGGACTCATTGGGCAAATCGCTCTGGAACTGAAATCGGAATGCTCACTGACATTTCCCCTATCTGAAAGTCTGATAAACGTCGGAAAAATGACTAAGTCCAAAAAAAATAATTTTTCAACTTTTTTCAATTATACCCCCGTGGGATGTATATTCTACCCACACACATTTGGAACTCTCCTGGGGTACACTCACACATATTATTCCCTCATTTAGTGGATATTTTCGCAAAAAAGTGAAATTTTCAAAAATCCAGAAAATTGTCCGAAAAAGACTAAATATCAAGGACTCATTGGGTGAATCGCTCTGGAACTGAAATCAGAACGCTCACTGACATTTACCCTATCTGAAAGTCTGATAAACACTGGAAAAATGACTAAGTCCAAAAAAAAATTTTTTTCAACTTTTTTCAATTTTACCCCCATGAGATATATATTCTACCCACACACATTTGGAACTCTCCTGGGGTACCCTCACACATATGATTCCCTCATTTAGTGGATATTTTTGCAAAAAAGTGAAATTTTCAAAAATCCAGAAAATTGGCTGAAAACGACTAAATATCAAGGACTCTTTGGGCAAATCGCTCTGGAACTGAAATCGGAACGCTCACTGACATTTCCACTGTCTGAAATTCTGATAAACGCCGGAAAAATGACTAAGTCTAAAAACAAATTTTTTTCAACTTTTTTTAATTTTACCCCCATGGGATATATATTCTACCCACACACATTTGGAACTCTCCTGGGGTACCATTACACATATTATTCCCTCATTTAGTGGATATTTTCACAAAAAAGTGAAATTTTCAAAAATCCAGATAATTGGCTGAAAACGACTAAATATCAAGGACTCATTGGGCGAATCGCTTTGGAACTGAAATTGGAACGCTCACTGACCTTTGCCCTATCTGAAAGTCTGATAAACGTCGGAAAAATGATTAAGTCCAAAAAAAAATATTTTAAACTTTTTTCAATTTTACCCCCGTGGGATATATATTCTACCCACACACATTTGGAACTCTCCTGGGGTACCCTCACACATATTATTCCCTCATTTAGTGGATATTTTCTCAAAAAAGTGAAATTTTCAAAAATCCAGAAAATCGTCTGAAAACGACTAAATATCAAGGACTCATTGGGTGAATCGCTCTGGAACTGAAATCGGAATGCTCACTGACATTTCCCCTATCTGAAAGTCTGATAAACACCGGAAAAATGACTAAGTCACCAAAAAAAAAAAAATGTTCAACTTTTTTCAATTTTACCCCCGTGGGATATATATTCTAGCCACACAAATTTGGAACTCTCCTGGGGTACCCTCACACATATTATTCCCTCATTTAGTGGATATTTTTGCAAAAAAGTGAAATTTTCAAAAATCCAGAAAATTGGCTGAAAACGACTAAATATCAAGGACTCATTGGGTGAATCGCTCTGGAACTGAAATCGGAACGCTCACTGACATTTCCCTTATCTGAAAGTCTGATAAACACGGGAAAAATAACTAAGTCCAAAAAAAAAAATTTTTCAACTTTTTTCAATTTTACCCTTGTGGGATATATATTCTACCCACACACATTTGGAACTCTCCTGGGGTACCCTCACACATATTAATCCCTCATTTAGTGGATATTTTCACAAAAAAGTGAAATTTTCAAAAATCCAGAAAATTGGCTGAAAACGACTAAATATCAAGGACTCATTTGGCAAATCGCTCTGGAACTGAAATTGGAACGCTCACTGACATTTCCCCTATCTGAAAGTCTGATAAACGCCGGAAAAATGAATAAGTCCAAAAAAAAAATTTTTTTTAACTTTTTTCAATTTTACCCCCGTGGGATATATATTCTACCCACACACATTTGGGACTATCCTGGGGTACCCTCACACATATTATTCACTCATTTAGTGGATATTTTCACAAAAAAGTGAAATTTTCAAAAATCCAGAAAATTGACTGAAAATGACTAAATATCATGGACTCATTGGGCAAATCGCTCTGGAACTGAAATCAGAACACTCACTGCCATTTCCCCTATCTGAAAGTCTGATAAATGTCGGAAAAATGAATAAATCTCCAAAAAAATATTTTTAAACTTTTTTCCATTTTACCCCCGTGGGATATATATTCTAGCCACACACATTTGGAACTCTCCTGTGGTACACTCACACATATTATTCCCTCATTTAGTGGATATTTTCGCAAAAAAGTGAAATTTTCAAAAATCCACAAAATTGTCCGAAAAAGACTAAATATCAAGGACTCATTGGGTGAATCGCTCTGGAACTGAAATCGGAACGCTCACTGACCTTTGCCCTATCTGAAAGTCTGATAAACGCCGGAAAAATGACTAAGTCCAAAAAAAAATTTTTTTCAACTTTTTTCAATTTTACCCCCGTGGGATATATATTCTACGCACACACATTTGGAACTCTCCTGGGGTACCCTCACACATATGATTCCCTCATTTAGTGGATATTTTTGCAAAAAAGGGAAATTTTCAAAAATCCAGAAAATTGGCTGAAAACGACTAAATATCAAGGACTCTTTGGGCAAATCGCTCTGGAGCTGAAATCGGAATGCTCACTGACATTTCCACTGTCTGAAATTCTGATAAACGCCGGAAAAATGACTAAGTCTAAAAACAAATTTTTTTCAACTTTTTTTAATTTTACCCCCATGGGATATATATTCTACCCAAACACATTTGGAACTCTCCTGGGGTACCATCACACATATTATTCCCTCATTTAGTGGATATTTTCACAAAAAAGTGAAATTTTCAAAAATCCAGATAATTGGCTGAAAACGACTAAATATCAAGGACTCATTGGGCGAATCGCTCTGGAACTGAAATTGGAACGCTCACTGACCTTTGCCCTCTCTGAAAGTCTGATAAATGTCGGAAAAATGACTAAGTCCAAAAAACAATATTTTAAACTTTTTTCAATTTTACCCCCGTGGGATATATATTCTACCCACACACATTTGGAACTCTCCTGGGGTACCCTCACACATATTATTCCCTCATTTAGTGGATATTTTCTCAAAAAAGTGAAATTTTCAAAAATCCAGAAAATTGGCTGAAAACGACTAAATATCAAGGACTCATTGGGTGAACCGCTCTGGAACTGAAATCGGAACGCTCACTAACATTTCCCCAATCTGAAAGTCTGATAAATGCCGGAAAAATAACTAAGTCCAAGAAAAAATGTTTTTCAACTTTTTTCAATTTTACCCTTGTGGGATATATATTCTACCCACACACATTTGGAACTCTCCTGGGGTTCCCTCACACATATTATTCCCTCATTTAGTGGATATTTTCACAAAAAAGTGAAATTTTCAAAAATCCAGAAAATTGGCTGAAAACGACTAAATATCAAGGACTCATTGGGCAAATCGCTCTGGAACTGAAATCGGAATGCTCACTGACATTTCCCCTATCTGAAAGTCTGATAAACGTCGGAAAAATGACTAAGTCCAAAAAAAATAATTTTTCAACTTTTTTCAATTATACCCCCGTGGGATGTATATTCTACCCACACACATTTGGAACTCTCCTGGGGTACACTCACACATATTATTCCCTCATTTAGTGGATATTTTCGCAAAAAAGTGAAATTTTCAAAAATCCAGAAAATTGTCCGAAAAAGACTAAATATCAAGGACTCATTGGGTGAATCGCTCTGGAACTGAAATCAGAACGCTCACTGACATTTACCCTATCTGAAAGTCTGATAAACACTGGAAAAATGACTAAGTCCAAAAAAAAATTTTTTTCAACTTTTTTCAATTTTACCCCCATGAGATATATATTCTACCCACACACATTTGGAACTCTCCTGGGGTACCCTCACACATATGATTCCCTCATTTAGTGGATATTTTTGCAAAAAAGTGAAATTTTCAAAAATCCAGAAAATTGGCTGAAAACGACTAAATATCAAGGACTCTTTGGGCAAATCGCTCTGGAACTGAAATCGGAATGCTCACTGACATTTCCACTGTCTGAAATTCTGATAAACGCCGGAAAAATGACTAAGTCTAAAAACAAATTTTTTTCAACTTTTTTTAATTTTACCCCCATGGGATATATATTCTACCCACACACATTTGGAACTCTCCTGGGGTACCATTACACATATTATTCCCTCATTTAGTGGATATTTTCACAAAAAAGTGAAATTTTCAAAAATCCAGATAATTGGCTGAAAACGACTAAATATCAAGGACTCATTGGGCGAATCGCTTTGGAACTGAAATTGGAACGCTCACTGACCTTTGCCCTATCTGAAAGTCTGATAAACGTCGGAAAAATGATTAAGTCCAAAAAAAAATATTTTAAACTTTTTTCAATTTTACCCCCGTGGGATATATATTCTACCCACACACATTTGGAACTCTCCTGGGGTACCCTCACACATATTATTCCCTCATTTAGTGGATATTTTCTCAAAAAAGTGAAATTTTCAAAAATCCAGAAAATCGTCTGAAAACGACTAAATATCAAGGACTCATTGGGTGAATCGCTCTGGAACTGAAATCGGAATGCTCACTGACATTTCCCCTATCTGAAAGTCTGATAAACACCGGAAAAATGACTAAGTCACCAAAAAAAAAAAAATGTTCAACTTTTTTCAATTTTACCCCCGTGGGATATATATTCTAGCCACACAAATTTGGAACTCTCCTGGGGTACCCTCACACATATTATTCCCTCATTTAGTGGATATTTTTGCAAAAAAGTGAAATTTTCAAAAATCCAGAAAATTGGCTGAAAACGACTAAATATCAAGGACTCATTGGGTGAATCGCTCTGGAACTGAAATCGGAACGCTCACTGACATTTCCCTTATCTGAAAGTCTGATAAACACGGGAAAAATAACTAAGTCCAAAAAAAAAAATTTTTCAACTTTTTTCAATTTTACCCTTGTGGGATATATATTCTACCCACACACATTTGGAACTCTCCTGGGGTACCCTCACACATATTAATCCCTCATTTAGTGGATATTTTCACAAAAAAGTGAAATTTTCAAAAATCCAGAAAATTGGCTGAAAACGACTAAATATCAAGGACTCATTTGGCAAATCGCTCTGGAACTGAAATTGGAACGCTCACTGACATTTCCCCTATCTGAAAGTCTGATAAACGCCGGAAAAATGAATAAGTCCAAAAAAAAAATTTTTTTTAACTTTTTTCAATTTTACCCCCGTGGGATATATATTCTACCCACACACATTTGGGACTATCCTGGGGTACCCTCACACATATTATTCACTCATTTAGTGGATATTTTCACAAAAAAGTGAAATTTTCAAAAATCCAGAAAATTGACTGAAAATGACTAAATATCATGGACTCATTGGGCAAATCGCTCTGGAACTGAAATCAGAACACTCACTGCCATTTCCCCTATCTGAAAGTCTGATAAATGTCGGAAAAATGAATAAATCTCCAAAAAAATATTTTTAAACTTTTTTCCATTTTACCCCCGTGGGATATATATTCTAGCCACACACATTTGGAACTCTCCTGTGGTACACTCACACATATTATTCCCTCATTTAGTGGATATTTTCGCAAAAAAGTGAAATTTTCAAAAATCCACAAAATTGTCCGAAAAAGACTAAATATCAAGGACTCATTGGGTGAATCGCTCTGGAACTGAAATCGGAACGCTCACTGACATTTACCATATCTGAAAGTCTGATAAACACTGGAAAAATGACTAAGTCCAAAAAAAAATTTTTTTCAACTTTTTTCAATTTTACCCCCGTGGGATATATATTCTACCCACACACATTTGGAACTCTCCTGGGGTACCCTCACATATATTATTCCCTCATTTAGTGGATATCTTCAGAAAAAGAGAAATTTTCAGAAATCCAGAAAATTGGCTGAAAATGACTAAATATCAAGGACTCATTGAGCGAATCGCTCTGGAACTGAAATTGGAACGCTCACAGACCTTTGCCCTATCCGAAAGTCTGATAAACGGCGGAAAAATGACTAAGTCCAAAAAAAAAATTTTTCAACTTTTTTCAATTTTACCCCCGTGGGATATATATTCTACCCACACACATTTGGAACTCTCCTGGGGTACCCTCACACATATTATTCCCTCATTTAGTGGATATTTTCACAAAAAAGTGAAATTTTCAAAAATCCAGAAAATTGGCTGAAAATGACTAAATATCATGGACTCATTGGGCAAATCGCTCTGGAACTGAAATCAGAACACTCACTGACATTTCCCCTATCTCAAAGTCTGATAAAAGTCGGAAAAATGAATAAATCCCCAAAAAAATATTTTTCAACTTTTTTCCATTTTACCCCCGTGGGATATATATTCTACTCGCACACATTTGGAACTCTGCTGGGCTACCCTCACACATATTATTCCCTCATTTAGTGGATATTTTCGCAAAAAAGAGAGATTTTCAAAAATCCAGAAAATTGGCTGAAAACGACTAAATATCAAGGACTCATTGGGTGTATCGCTCTGGAACTGAAATCGGAACACTCACTGACATTTCCCCTATCTGAAAGTCTGATAAACACCGGAAAAATAACTAAGTCCCAAAAAAAATTTTTTTCAACTTTTTTCAATTTTACCCCCGTGGGATATATATTCTACCCACACACATTTGGAACTCTCCTGAGGTACCCTCTCACATATTATTCCCTTATTTAGTGGATATTTTCACAAAAAAGTGAAATTTTCAAAAATCCAGAAAATTGTCTGAAAACGACTAAATATCAAGGACTCATTGGGCGAATCGCTCTGGAACTGAAATCGGAACGCTCACTGACATTTCCCCTATCTGAAAGTCTGATAAATGCCGGAAAAATAACTAAGACAAGAAAAAAATTTTTTCAACTTTTTTCTATTTTACCCTTGTGGGATATATATTCTACCCACACACATTTGGAACTCTCCTGGGGTACCCTCACACATATTATTCCCTCATTTAGTGGATATTTTCACAAAAAAGTGAAATTTTCAAAAATCCCGAAAATTGGCTGAAAACGCCTAAATATCAAGGACTCATTGGGCAAATTGCTCTGGAACTGAAATCAGAACGCTCACTGACATTTTCCCTATCTGAAAGTCTGATAAACGCAGGAAAAATAACTAAGTCCCAAAAAAAATTTTTTTCAACTTTTTTAAATTTTACCCCCGTGGGATATATATTCTACCCACACACATTTGGAACTCTCCTGGGGTACCCTAACACATATTATTCCCTCATTTAGTGGATATTTTCACAAAAAAGTGAAATTTTCAAAAATCCAGAAAATTGGCTGAAAACGACTAAATATGAAGGACTCATTTGGCAAATCGCTCTGGAACTGAAATTGGAACGCTCACTGACATTTCCTCTATCTGAAAGTCTGATAAACGCCGGAAAAATGACTAAGTCCAAAAAAAAAATTTTTTAAACTTTTTTAAATTTTACCCTTGTGGGATATATATTCTACCCACACACATTTGGAACTCTCCTGGGGAACCCTCACACATATTATTCCCTCATTTAGTGGATATTTTTACAAAAAAGAGAAATTTTCAAAAATCCAGAAAATTGGCTGAAAACGACTAAATATCAAGGACTCATTGGGCGAATCGCTCTGGAACTGAGATCGGAACACTCACTGACATTTCCCCTATCTGAAAGTCTGATAAACACCGGAAAAATAACTAAGTCCAAAAAAAAAATTTTTTCAGCTTTTTTAAATTTTACCCCCGTGGGATATATATTTTACCCACACACATTTGGAACTCTCCTGGGGTTCCCTCACACATATTATTCCCTCATTTAGTGGATATTTTCCCAAAAAAGTGAAATTTTCAAAAATCCAGAAAATTGGCTGAAAACGACTAAATATCAAGGACTCATTGGGTGAATCGCTCTGGAACTGAAATGGGAATGCTCACTGACATTTTCCCTATCTGAAAGTCTGATAAACGCAGGAAAAATAAGTCCCAAAAAAAATTTTTTTAAACTTTTTTCAATTTTACCCCCGTGGCATATATATTCTACCCACACACATTTGGAACTCTCCTGGGATACCCTCACACATATTCCCTCATTTAGTGGATATTTTCACAAAAAAGTGAAATTTTCAAAAATCCAGAAAATTGGCTGAAAACGACTAAATATCAAGGACTCATTGGGCAAATAGCTCTGGAACTGAAATCAGAACGCTCACTGACATTTTCCCTATCTGAAAGTCTGATAAACGCCGGAAAAATAACTAAGTCCAAAAAAAAATTTCTTCAACTTTTTTCAATTTTAACCCCGTGGGATATATATTCTACCCACACACATTTGGAACTCTCCTGGGGTACCCTCACACATATTATTCCCTCATTTTGTGGATATTTTCACAAAAAAGTGAAATTTTCAAAAATCCAGAAAATTGGCTGAAAACGACTAAATATCAAGGACTCATGGGGTGAATCGCTCTGGAACTGAAATCAGAACACTCACTGCCATTTCCCCTATCTGAAAGTCTGATAAACGTCGGAAAAATGAATAAATCCCCAAAAAAATATTTTTAAACTTTTTTCCATTTTACCCCCGTGGGATATACATTCTACCCACACACATTTGGAACTCTCCTGGGCTACCCTCACACATATTATTCCCTCATTTAGTGGATATTTTCGCAAAAAAGAGAGATTTTCAAAAATCCAGAAAATTGGCTGAAAACGACTAAATATCAAGGACTCATTGGGTGAATCGCTCTGGAACTGAAATCGGAACGCTCACTGATATTTACCCTATCTGAAAGTCTGATAAACGCCGGAAAAATGACTAAGTCCAAAAAAAAATTTTTTTCAACTTTTTTCAATTTTACCCCCGTGGGATATATATTCTACCCACACACATTTGGAACTCTCCTGGGATACCCTCACACATATTATTCCCTCATTTAGTGGATATTTTCACAAAAAAGTGCAATTTTCAAAAATCCAGAAAATTGGCTGAAAACGGCTAAATATCAAGGACTCATTGCGCAAATCGCTCTGGAACTGAAATTGGAACGCTCACTGATATTTCCCCTATCTGAAAGTCTGATAAACGCCGGAAAAATGACTAAGTCTAAAAACAAATTTTTTTCAACTTTTTTCAATTTTACCCCCGTGGGATATATATTCTACCCACACACATTTGGAACTCTACTGGGATACCCTAACATATATTATTCCCTCATTTAGTGGATATCTTCAAAAAAATGAGAAATTTTCAAAAATCCAGAAAATTGGCTGAAAACGACTAAATATCAAGGACTCATTGGGCAAATCGCTCTGGAACTGAAATTTGAACGCTCACTGACATTTCCACTGTCTGAAATTCTGATAAACGCCGGGAAAATGACTAAGTCTAAAAACAAATTTTTTTCAACTTTTTTTAATTTTACCCCCATGGGATATATATTCTACCCACACACATTTGGAACTCTCCTGGGGTACCATCACACATATTATTCCCTCATTTAGTGGATATTTTCACAAAAAAGTGAAATTTTCAAAAATCCAGAAAATTGGCTGAAAACGACTAAATATCAAGGACTCATTGGGCGAATCGCTCTGGAACTGAAATCAGAACGCTCACTGACATTTCCCCTATCTGAAAGTCTGATAAACGGCAGAAAAATAACTAAGTCCAAAAAAAAATTTTTTTTCAACTTTTTTCAATTTTACCCCCGTGGGATATATATTCTACCCACACACATTTGTTACTCTCGTGGGGTACCCTCACACATATTATTCCCTCATTTAGTGGATATTTTCACAAAAAAGTGAGATTTTCAAAAATCCAGAAAATTGGCTGAAAACGACTAAATATCAAGGACTCATTTGGCAAATCGCTCTGGAACTGAAATTGGAACGCTCACTGACATTTCCCCTATCTGAAAGTCTGATAAACGCCGGAAAAATGAATAAGTCCAAAAAAAAATTTTTTTTAACTTTTTTCAATTTTACCGCCGTGGGATATATATTCTACCGACACACATTTGGGACTATCCTGGGGTACCCTCACACATATTATTCACTCATTTAGTGGATATTTTCACAAAAAAGTGAAATTTTCAAAAATCCAGAAAATTGGCTGAAAATGACTAAATATCATGGACTCATTCGGCAAATCGCTCTGGAACTGAAATCAGAACACTCACTGACATTTCCCCTATCTGAAAGTCTGATAAAAGTCGGAAAAATGAATAAATCCCAAAAAAAATATTTTTCAACTTTTTTCCATTTTACCCCCGTGGGATATATATTCTACCCGCACACATTTGGAACTCTCCTGGGCTACCCTCACACATATTATTCCCTCATTTAGTGGATATTTTCGCAAAAAAGAGAGATTTTCAAAAATCCAGAAAATTGGCTGAAAACGACTAAATATCAAGGACTCATTGGGTGTATCGCTCTGGAACTGAAATCGGAACGCTCACTGACATTTCCCCTATCTGAAAGTCTGATAAACACCGGAAAAATAACTAAGTCCCAAAAAAAATTTTTTTCAACTTTTTTCAATTTTACCCCCGTGGGATATATATTCTACCCACACACATTTGGAACTCTCCTGGGGTACCCTCTCACATATTATTCCCTCATTTAGTGGATATTTTCACAAAAAAGTTAAATTTTCAAAAATCCAGAAAATTGTCTGAAAACGACTAAATATCAAGGACTCATTGGGCGAATCGCTCTGGAACTGAAATCGGAACGCTCACTGACATTTCCCCTATCTGAAAGTCTGATAAATGCCGGAAAAATAACTAAGACAAAAAAAAAAAATTTTTCAACTTTTTTCTATTTTACCCTTGTGGGATATATATTCTACCCACACACATTTGGAACTCTCCTGGGGTACCCTCACACATATTATTCCCTCATTTAGTGGATATTTTCACAAAAAAGTGAAATTTTCAAAAATCCAGAAAATTGGCTGAAAACGCCTAAATATCAAGGACTCATTGGGTGAATCACTCTGGAACTGAAATCAGAACGCTCACTCACATTTCCCCTATCTGAAAGTCTGATAAACGCAGGAAAAATAACTAAGTCCCAAAAAAAATTTTTTTCAACTTTTTTAAATTTTACCCCCGTGGGATATATATTCTACCCACACACATTTGTTACTCTCGTGGGGTACCCTCACACATATTATTCCCTCATTTAGTGGATATTTTCACAAAAAAGTGAGATTTTCAAAAATCCAGAAAATTGGCTGAAAACGACTAAATATCAAGGACTCATTTGGCAAATCGCTCTGGAACTGAAATCGGAACGCTCACTGACATTTACCCTATCTGAAAGTCTGATAAACGCCGGAAAAATGACTAAGTCCAAAAAAAAATTTTTTTCAACTTTTTTCAATTTTACCCCCGTGGGATATATATTCTACCCACACACATTTGGAACTCTCCTGGGATACCCTCACACATATTATTCCCTCATTTAGTGGATATTTTCACAAAAAAGTGCAATTTTCAAAAATCCAGAAAATTGGCTGAAAACGGCTAAATATCAAGGACTCATTGCGCAAATCGCTCTGGAACTGAAATTGGAACGCTCACTGATATTTCCCCTATCTGAAAGTCTGATAAACGCCGGAAAAATGACTAAGTCTAAAAACAAATTTTTTTCAACTTTTTTCAATTTTACCCCCGTGGGATATATATTCTACCCACACACATTTGGAACTCTACTGGGATACCCTAACATATATTATTCCCTCATTTAGTGGATATCTTCAAAAAAATGAGAAATTTTCAAAAATCCAGAAAATTGGCTGAAAACGACTAAATATCAAGGACTCATTGGGCAAATCGCTCTGGAACTGAAATTTGAACGCTCACTGACATTTCCACTGTCTGAAATTCTGATAAACGCCGGGAAAATGACTAAGTCTAAAAACAAATTTTTTTCAACTTTTTTTAATTTTACCCCCATGGGATATATATTCTACCCACACACATTTGGAACTCTCCTGGGGTACCATCACACATATTATTCCCTCATTTAGTGGATATTTTCACAAAAAAGTGAAATTTTCAAAAATCCAGAAAATTGGCTGAAAACGACTAAATATCAAGGACTCATTGGGCGAATCGCTCTGGAACTGAAATCAGAACGCTCACTGACATTTCCCCTATCTGAAAGTCTGATAAACGGCAGAAAAATAACTAAGTCCAAAAAAAAATTTTTTTTCAACTTTTTTCAATTTTACCCCCGTGGGATATATATTCTACCCACACACATTTGTTACTCTCGTGGGGTACCCTCACACATATTATTCCCTCATTTAGTGGATATTTTCACAAAAAAGTGAGATTTTCAAAAATCCAGAAAATTGGCTGAAAACGACTAAATATCAAGGACTCATTTGGCAAATCGCTCTGGAACTGAAATTGGAACGCTCACTGACATTTCCCCTATCTGAAAGTCTGATAAACGCCGGAAAAATGAATAAGTCCAAAAAAAAATTTTTTTTAACTTTTTTCAATTTTACCGCCGTGGGATATATATTCTACCGACACACATTTGGGACTATCCTGGGGTACCCTCACACATATTATTCACTCATTTAGTGGATATTTTCACAAAAAAGTGAAATTTTCAAAAATCCAGAAAATTGGCTGAAAATGACTAAATATCATGGACTCATTCGGCAAATCGCTCTGGAACTGAAATCAGAACACTCACTGACATTTCCCCTATCTGAAAGTCTGATAAAAGTCGGAAAAATGAATAAATCCCAAAAAAAATATTTTTCAACTTTTTTCCATTTTACCCCCGTGGGATATATATTCTACCCGCACACATTTGGAACTCTCCTGGGCTACCCTCACACATATTATTCCCTCATTTAGTGGATATTTTCGCAAAAAAGAGAGATTTTCAAAAATCCAGAAAATTGGCTGAAAACGACTAAATATCAAGGACTCATTGGGTGTATCGCTCTGGAACTGAAATCGGAACGCTCACTGACATTTCCCCTATCTGAAAGTCTGATAAACACCGGAAAAATAACTAAGTCCCAAAAAAAATTTTTTTCAACTTTTTTCAATTTTACCCCCGTGGGATATATATTCTACCCACACACATTTGGAACTCTCCTGGGGTACCCTCTCACATATTATTCCCTCATTTAGTGGATATTTTCACAAAAAAGTGAAATTTTCAAAAATCCAGAAAATTGTCTGAAAACGACTAAATATCAAGGACTCATTGGGCGAATCGCTCTGGAACTGAAATCGGAACGCTCACTGACATTTCCCCTATCTGAAAGTCTGATAAATGCCGGAAAAATAACTAAGACAAAAAAAAAAAATTTTTCAACTTTTTTCTATTTTACCCTTGTGGGATATATATTCTACCCACACACATTTGGAACTCTCCTGGGGTACCCTCACACATATTATTCCCTCATTTAGTGGATATTTTCACAAAAAAGTGAAATTTTCAAAAATCCAGAAAATTGGCTGAAAACGCCTAAATATCAAGGACTCATTGGGTGAATCACTCTGGAACTGAAATCAGAACGCTCACTCACATTTCCCCTATCTGAAAGTCTGATAAACGCAGGAAAAATAACTAAGTCCCAAAAAAAATTTTTTTCAACTTTTTTAAATTTTACCCCCGTGGGATATATATTCTACCCACACACATTTGTTACTCTCGTGGGGTACCCTCACACATATTATTCCCTCATTTAGTGGATATTTTCACAAAAAAGTGAGATTTTCAAAAATCCAGAAAATTGGCTGAAAACGACTAAATATCAAGGACTCATTTGGCAAATCGCTCTGGAACTGAAATTGGAACGCTCACTGACATTTCCCCTATCTGAAAGTCTGATAAACGCCGGAAAAATGAATAAGTCCAAAAAAAAATTTTTTTTAACTTTTTTCAATTTTACCGCCGTGGGATATATATTCTACCGACACACATTTGGGACTATCCTGGGGTACCCTCACACATATTATTCACTCATTTAGTGGATATTTTCACAAAAAAGTGAAATTTTCAAAAATCCAGAAAATTGGCTGAAAATGACTAAATATCATGGACTCATTGGGCAAATCGCTCTGGAACTGAAATCAGAACACTCACTGACATTTCCCCTATCTGAAAGTCTGATAAAAGTCGGAAAAATGAATAAATCCCAAAAAAAATATTTTTCAACTTTTTTCCATTTTACCCCCGTGGGATATATATTCTACCCGCACACATTTGGAACTCTCCTGGGCTACCCTCACACATATTATTCCCTCATTTAGTGGATATTTTCGCAAAAAAGAGAGATTTTCAAAAATCCAGAAAATTGGCTGAAAACGACTAAATATCAAGGACTCATTGGGTGTATCGCTCTGGAACTGAAATCGGAACGCTCACTGACATTTCCCCTATCTGAAAGTCTGATAAACACCGGAAAAATAACTAAGTCCCAAAAAAAATTTTTTTCAACTTTTTTCAATTTTACCCCCGTGGGATATATATTCTACCCACACACATTTGGAACTCTCCTGGGGTACCCTCTCACATATTATTCCCTCATTTAGTGGATATTTTCACAAAAAAGTGAAATTTTCAAAAATCCAGAAAATTGTCTGAAAATGACTAAATATCAAGGACTCATTGGGCGAATCGCTCTGGAACTGAAATCGGAACGCTCACTGACATTTCCCCTATCTGAAAGTCTGATAAATGCCGGAAAAATAACTAAGACAAAAAAAAAAAATTTTTCAACTTTTTTCTATTTTACCCTTGTGGGATATATATTCTACCCACACACATTTGGAACTCTCCTGGGGTACCCTCACACATATTATTCCCTCATTTAGTGGATATTTTCACAAAAAAGTGAAATTTTCAAAAATCCAGAAAATTGGCTGAAAACGCCTAAATATCAAGGACTCATTGGGTGAATCACTCTGGAACTGAAATCAGAACGCTCACTCACATTTCCCCTATCTGAAAGTCTGATAAACGCAGGAAAAATAACTAAGTCCCAAAAAAAAATTTTTTCAACTTTTTTAAATTTTACCCCCGTGGGATATATATTCTACCCACACACATTTGGAACTCTCCTGGGGTACCCTCACACATATTATTCCCTCATTTAGTGGATATTTTCGCAAAAAATGAAATTTTCAAAAATCCAGAAAATTGGCTGAAAATGACTAAATATCAAGGACTCATTGGGCGAATCGCTCTGGAACTGAAATCGAAATGCTCACTGACATTTCCCCTATCTGAAAGTCTGATAAACGCCGGAAAAATAACTAAGACAAAAAAAAAAATTTTTCAACTTTTTTCAATTTTACCCTTGTGGGACATATATTCTACCCACACACATTTGGAACTCTCCTGGGGTACCCTCACACATATTATTCCCTCATTTAGTGGATATTTTCGCAAAAAAGTGAAATTTTCAAAAATCCAGAAAATTGGCTGAAAACGACTAAATATCAAGGACTCATTGGGTGAATCGCTCTGGAACTGAAATCGGAATGCTCACTGACATTTTCCCTATCTGAAAGTCTGATAAACGCAGGAAAAATAAGTCCCAAAAAAAATTTTTTTCAACTTTTTTAAATTTTACCCCCGTGGGATATATATTCTACCCACACACATTTGGATCTCTCCTGGGGTACCCTCATACATATTATTCCCTCATTTAGTGGATATTTTCACAAAAAAGTGAAATTTTCAAAAATCCAGAAAATTGGCTGAAAACGACTAAATATCAAGGACTCATTGGGCAAATAGCTCTGGAACTGAAATCGGAATGCTCACTGACATTTCCCCTATCTGAAAGTCTGATAAATGCCGGAAAAATAACTAAGTCCAAAAAAAATTTTTTTAAACTTTTTTCAATTTTACCCCCGTGGCATATATATTCTACCCACACACATTTGGAACTCTCCTGGGATACCCTCACACATATTCCCTCATTTAGTGGATATTTTCACAAAAAAGTGAAATTTTCAAAAATCCAGAAAATTGGCTGAAAACGACTAAATATCAAGGACTCATTGGGCAAATAGCTCTGGAACTGAAATCAGAACGCTCACTGACATTTTCCCTATCTGAAAGTCTGATAAACGCCGGAAAAATAACTAAGTCCAAAAAAAAATTTCTTCAACTTTTTTCAATTTTACCCCCGTGGGATATATATTCTACCCACACACATTTGGAACTCTCCTGGGGTACCCTCACACATATTATTCCCTCATTTTGTGGATATTTTCACAAAAAAGTGAAATTTTCAAAAATCCAGAAAATTGGCTGAAAACGACTAAATATCAAGGACTCATTGGGTGAATCGCTCTGGAACTGAAATCGGAACGCTCACTCACATTTCCCCTATCTGAAAGTCTGATAAACACCGGAAAAATAACTAAGACAAAAAAAAAAATTTTTCAACTTTTTTCAATTTTACCCTTGTGGGATATATATTCTACCCACACACATTTGGAACTCTCCTGGGGTACCCTCACACATATTATTCCCTCATTTAGTGGATATTTTCACAAAAAAGGGAAATTTTCACAAATCCAGAAAATTGGCTGAAAACGACTAAATATCAAGGACTCATTGGGAGAATCGCTCTGGAACTGAAATTGGAACGCTCACTGACCTGTGCCCTATCTGAAAGTCTGATAAACGCCGGAAAAATGACTAAGTCTAAAAACAAATTTTTTTCAACTTTTTACAATTTTACCCCCGTGGGATATATATTCTACCCACACACATTTGGAACTCTCCTGGGGTACCCTCACACATATTATTCCCTCATTTAGTGGATATTTTCACAAAAAAGTGAAATTTTCAAAAATCCAGAAAATTGGCTGAAAACGACTAAATATCAAGGACTCATTTGGCAAATCGCTCTGTAACTGAAATTGGAACGCTCACTGACATTTCCCCTATCTGAAAGTCTGATAAACGCCGTAAAAATGAATAAGTAAAAAAAATTTTTTTTTAACTTTTTTCAATTTTACCGCCGTGGGATATATATTCTACCGACACACATTTGGGACTATCCTGGGGTACCCTCACACATATTGTTCACTCATTTACTGGATATTTTCACAAAAAAGTGAAATTTTCAAAAATCCAGAAAATTGGCTGAAAATGACTAAATATCATGGACTCATTGGGCAAATCGCTCTGGAACTGAAATCAGAACACTCACTGACATTTCCCCTATCTGAAAGTCTGATAAATGTCGGAAAAATGAATAAATCCCCAAAAAAATATTTTTCAACTTTTTTCCATTTTACCCCCGTGGGATATATATTCTACCCACACACATTTGGAACTCTCCTGGGGTACCCTCACACATATTATTCCCTCATTTAGTGGATATTTTCACAAAAAAGTGAAATTTTCAAAAATCCAGAAAATTGGCTGAAAACGGCTAAATATGAAGGACTCATTTGGCAAATCGCTCTGGAACTGAAATTGGAACGCTCACTGACATTTCCCCTATCTGAAAGTCTGATAAACGCCAGAAAAATGAATAAGTCCAAAAAAAAAATTTTTTTTAACTTTTTTCAATTTTACCCCCGTGGGATATATATTCTACCCACACACATTTGGGACTATCCTGGGGTACCCTCACACATATTATTCACTCATTTAGTGGATATTTTCACAAAAAAGTGAAATTTTCAAAAATCCAGAAAATTGGCTGAAAATGACTAAATATCATGGACTCATTGGGCAAATCGCTCTGGAACTGAAATCAGAACACTCACTGCCATTTCCCCTATCTGAAAGTCTGATAAACGTCGGAAAAATGAATAAATCCCCAAAAAAATATTTTTAAACTTTTTTCCATTTTACCCCCGTGGGATATACATTCTACCCACACACATTTGGAACTCTCCTGGGCTACCCTCACACATATTATTCCCTCATTTAGTGGATATTTTCGCAAAAAAGAGAGATTTTCAAAAATCCAGAAAATTGGCTGAAAACGACTAAATATCAAGGACTCATTGGGTGAATCGCTCTGGAACTGAAATCGGAACGCTCACTGACATTTACCCTATCTGAAAGTCTGATAAACACTGGAAAAATGACTAAGTCCCAAAAAAAATTTTTTTCAACTTTTTTCAATTTTACCCCCATGAGATATATATTCTACCCCCACACATTTGGAACTCTCCTAGGGTACCCTCACACATATTATTCCCTCATTTAGTGGATATTTTCACAAAAAAGGGAAATTTTCACAAATCCAGAAAATTGGCTGAAAACGACTAAATATCAAGGACTCATTGGGAGAATCGCTCTGGAACTGAAATTGGAACGCTCACTGACCTGTGCCCTATCTGAAAGTCTGATAAATGCCGGAAAAATAACTAAGACAAAAAAAAAAATTTTTCAACTTTTTTCTATTTTACCCTAGTGGGATATATATTCTACCCACACACATTTGGAACTCTCCTGGGGTACCCTCACACATATTATTCCCTCATTTAGTGGATATTTTCACAAAAAAGTGAAATTTTCAAAAATCCAGAAAATTGGCTGAAAACGCCTAAATATCAAGGACTCATTGGGCAAATTGCTCTGGAACTGAAATCAGAACGCTCACTGACATTTTCCCTATCTGAAAGTCTGATAAACGCAGGAAAAATAACTAAGTCCCAAAAAAAATTTTTTTCAACTTTTTTAAATTTTACCCCCGTGGGATATATATTCTACCCACACACATTTGGAACTCTCCTGGGTTACCCTCACACATATTATTCCCTCATTTAGTGGATATTTTCGCAAACAATGAAATTTTCAAAAATCCAGAAAATTGTCTGAAAATGACTAAATATCAAGGACTCATTGGGCGAATCGCTCTGGAACTGAAATCGAAATGCTCACTGACATTTCCCCTATCTGAAAGTCTGATAAACGCCGGAAAAATAACTAAGACAAAAAAAAAAATTTTTCAACTTTTTTCAATTTTACCCTTGTGGGACATATATTCTACCCACACACATTTGGAACTCTCCTGGGGTACCCTCACACATATTATTCCCTCATTTAGTGGATATTTTCGCAAAAAAGTGAAATTTTCAAAAATCCAGAAAATTGTCTGAAAACGACTAAATATCAAGGACTCATTGGGTGAATCACTCTGGAACTGAAATCGGAACGCTCACTCACATTTCCCCTATCTGAAAGTCTGATAAACACCGGAAAAATGACTAAGTCTAAAAAAAAATGTTTTTCAACTTTTTTTCATTTTACCCCCATGGGATATATATTCTACCCACACACATTTGGAACTCTCCTGGGGTACCCTCTCACATATTATTCCCTCATTTAGTGGATATTTTCACAAAAAAGTGAAATTTTCAAAAATCCAGAAAATTGTCTGAAAACGACTAAATATCAAGGACTCATTGGGCGAATCGCTCTGGAACTGAAATCGGAACGCTCACTGACATTTCCCCTACCTGAAAGTCTGATAAATGCCGGAAAAATAACTAAGTCCAAAAAAAATTTTTTTAAACTTTTTTCAATTTTACCCCCGTAGGATATATATTCTACCCACACACATTTGGAACTCTCCTGGGGTACCCTCACACATATTATTCCCTCATTTAGTGGATATTTTCACAAAAAAGTGAAATTTTCAAAAATCCAGAAAATTGGCTGAAAATGACTAAATATCAAGGACTCATTGGGAAAATTGCTCTGGAACTGAAATCAGAACGCTCACTGACATTTTCCCTATCTGAAAGTCTGATAAACGCCGGAAAAATAACTAAGTCCAAAAAAAAATTTTTTAAACTTTTTTCAATTTTACCCCCGTGGGATATATATTCTACCCACACACATTTGGAACTCTCCTGGGGTACCCTCACACATATTATTCCCTCATTTAGTGGATATTTTCCCAAAAAAGTGAAATTTTCAAAAATCCAGAAAATTGGCTGAAAACGACTAAATATCAAGGACTCATTGGGTGAATCGCTCTGGAACTGAAATCGGAATGCTCACTGACATTTTCCCTATCTGAAAGTCTGATAAACGCAGGAAAAATAAGTCCCAAAAAAAATTTTTTTCAACTTTTTTAAATTTTACCCCCGTGGGATATATATTCCACCCACACACATTTGGAACTCTCCTGGGGTACCCTCATACATATTATTCCCTCATTTAGTGGATATTTTCACAAAAAAGTGAAATTTTCAAAAATCCAGAAAATTGGCTGAAAACGACTAAATATCAAGGACTCATTGGGCAAATAGCTCTGGAACTGAAATCGGAACGCTCACTGACATTTCCCCTATCTGAAAGTCTGATAAATGCCGGAAAAATAACTAAGTCCAAAAAAAATTTTTTTTAACTTTTTTCAATTTTACCCCCGTGGGATATATATTCTACCCACACACATTTGGAACTCTCCTGGGATACCCTCACACATATTATTCCCTCATTTAGTGGATATTTTCACAAAAAAGTGAAATTTTCAAAAATCCAGAAAATTGGCTGAAAACGACTAAATATCAAGGACTCATTGGGTGAATCGCTCTGGAACTAAAATCGGAACGCTCACTGACATTTCCCCTATCTGAAAGTCTGATAAACGCCGGAAAAATAACTAAGTCCAAAAAAAAAATTTTTTCAACTTTTTTAAATTTTACCCCCGTGGGATATATATTCTACCCACACACATTTGGAACTCTCCTGGGGTACCCTCATACATATTATTCCCTCATTTAGTGGATATTTTCACAAAAAAGTGAAATTTTCAAAAATCCAGAAAATTGGCTGAAAACGACTAAATATCAAGGACTCATTGGGCAAATAGCTCTGGAACTGAAATCAGAACGCTCACTGACATTTTCCCTATCTGAAAGTCTGATAAACGCCGGAAAAATGAATAAGTCCAAAAAATTTTTTTTTTAACTTTTTTCAATTTTACCGCCGTGGGATATATATTCTACCGACACACATTTGGGACTATCCTGGGGTACCCTCACACATATTATTCACTCATTTAGTGGATATTTTCACAAAAAAGTGAAATTTTCAAAAATCCAGAAAATTGGCTGAAAATGACTAAATATCATGGACTCATTGGGCAAATCGCTCTGGAACTGAAATCAGAACACTCACTGACATTTCCCCTATCTGAAAGTCTGATAAATGTCGGAAAAATGAATAAATCCCAAAAAAAATATTTTTCAACTTTTTTCCATTTTACCCCCGTGGGATATATATTCTACCCGCACACATTTGGAACTCTCCTGGGCTACCCTCACACATATTATTCCCTCATTTAGTGGATATTTTCGCAAAAAAGAGAGATTTTCAAAAATCCAGAAAATTGGCTGAAAACGACTAAATATCAAGGACTCATTGGGTGTATCGCTCTGGAACTGAAATCGGAATGCTCACTGACATTTCCCCTATCTGAAAGTCTGCTAAACACAGGAAAACTAAGTCCCAAAAAAAATTTTTTTCAACTTTTTTCAATTTTACCCCCGTGGGATATATATTCTACCCACACACATTTGGAACTCTCCTGGGGTACCCTCTCACATATTATTCCCTCATTTAGTGGATATTTTCACAAAAAAGTGAAATTTTCAAAAATCCAGAAAATTGTCTGAAATCGACTAAATATCAAGGACTCATTGGGCGAATCGCTCTGGAACTGAAATCGGAACGCTCACTGACATTTCCCCTATCTGAAAGTCTGATAAATGCCGGAAAAATAACTAAGACAAAAAAAAAAATTTTTCAACTTTTTTCTATTTTACCCTTGTGGGATATATATTCTACCCACACACATTTGGAACTCTCCTGGGGTACCCTCACACATATTATTCCCTCATTTAGTGGATATTTTCCCAAAAAAGTGAAATTTTCAAAAATCCAGAAAATTGGCTGAAAACGACTAAATATCAAGGACTCATTGGGTGAATCGCTCTGGAACTGAAATCGGAATGCTCACTGACATTTTCCCTATCTGAAAGTCTGATAAACGCAGGAAAAATAAGTCCCAAAAAAAATTTTTTTCAACTTTTTTAAATTTTACCCCCGTGGGATATATATTCTACCCACACACATTTGGAACTCTCCTGGGTTACCCTCACACATATTATTCCCTCATTTAGTGGATATTTTCGCAAAAAATGAAATTTTCAAAAATCCAGAAAATTGTCTGAAAATGACTAAATATCAAGGACTCATTGGGCGAATCGCTCTGGAACTGAAATCGAAATGCTCACTGACATTTCCCCTATCTGAAAGTCTGATAAACGCCGGAAAAATAACTAAGACAAAAAAAAAAAATTTTCAACTTTTTTCAATTTTACCCTTGTGGGACATATATTCTACCCACACACATTTGGAACTCTCCTGGGGTACCCTCACACATATTATTCCCTCATTTAGTGGATATTTTCGCAAAAAAGTGAAATTTTCAAAAATCCAGAAAATTGTCTGAAAACGACTAAATATCAAGGACTCATTGGGTGAATCACTCTGGAACTGAAATCGGAACGCTCACTCACATTTCCCCTATCTGAAAGTCTGATAAACACCGGAAAAATGACTAAGTCTAAAAAAAAATGTTTTTCAACTTTTTTCAATTTTACACCCGTGGGATATATATTCTACCACACACATTTGGAACTTTCCTGGGGTACCCTCACACATATTATTCCCTCATTTAGTGGATATTTTCACAAAAAAGTGAAATTTTCAAAAATCCAGAAAATTGGCTGAAAACGACTAAATATCGAGGACTCATTGGGCAAATTGCTCTGGAACTGAAATCGGAACGCTCACTGACATTTCCCCTATCTGAAAGTATGATAAACGCCGGAAAAATAACGAAGTCCCAAAAAAAATTTTTTTCAACTTTTTTAAATTTTACCCCCGTGGCATATATATTCTACCCAAACACATTTGGAACTCTCCTGGGGTTTCCTCACACATAATATTCCCTCATTTAGTGGATATTTTCACAAAAAAAGTGAAATTTTCAAAAATCCAGAAAATTGGCTGAAAACGACTAAATATCAAGGACTCATTGGGCAAATTGCTCTGGAACTGAAATCAGAATGCTCACTGACATTTTCCCTATCTGAAAGTTTGATAAACGCCGGAAAAATAACTAAGTCCAAAAAAAATTGTTTTAAACTTTTTTCAATTTTACCCCCGTGGGATATATATTCTACCCACACACATTTGGAACTCTCCTGGGGTACCCTCACACATATTATTCCCTCATTTAGTGGATATTTTCACAAAAAAGTGAAATTTTCAAAAATCCAGAAAATTGTCTGAAAACGACTAAATATCAAGGACTCATTGGGTGAATCACTCTGGAACTGAAATCGGAACGCTCACTCACATTTCCCCTATCTGAAAGTCTGATAAACACCGGAAAAATGACTAAGTCTAAAAAAAAATGTTTTTCAACTTTTTTTCATTTTACCCCCATGGGATATATATTCTACCCACACACATTTGGAACTCTCCTGGGGTACCCTCTCACATATTATTCCCTCATTTAGTGGATATTTTCACAAAAAAGTGAAATTTTCAAAAATCCAGAAAATTGTCTGAAAACGACTAAATATCAAGGACTCATTGGGCGAATCGCTCTGGAACTGAAATCGGAACGCTCACTGACATTTCCCCTACCTGAAAGTCTGATAAATGCCGGAAAAATAACTAAGTCCAAAAAAAATTTTTTTAAACTTTTTTCAATTTTACCCCCGTAGGATATATATTCTACCCACACACATTTGGAACTCTCCTGGGGTACCCTCACACATATTATTCCCTCATTTAGTGGATATTTTCACAAAAAAGTGAAATTTTCAAAAATCCAGAAAATTGGCTGAAAATGACTAAATATCAAGGACTCATTGGGAAAATTGCTCTGGAACTGAAATCAGAACGCTCACTGACATTTTCCCTATCTGAAAGTCTGATAAACGCCGGAAAAATAACTAAGTCCAAAAAAAAATTTTTTAAACTTTTTTCAATTTTACCCCCGTGGGATATATATTCTACCCACACACATTTGGAACTCTCCTGGGGTACCCTCACACATATTATTCCCTCATTTAGTGGATATTTTCCCAAAAAAGTGAAATTTTCAAAAATCCAGAAAATTGGCTGAAAACGACTAAATATCAAGGACTCATTGGGTGAATCGCTCTGGAACTGAAATCGGAATGCTCACTGACATTTTCCCTATCTGAAAGTCTGATAAACGCAGGAAAAATAAGTCCCAAAAAAAATTTTTTTCAACTTTTTTAAATTTTACCCCCGTGGGATATATATTCTACCCACACACATTTGGAACTCTCCTGGGGTACCCTCATACATATTATTCCCTCATTTAGTGGATATTTTCACAAAAAAGTGAAATTTTCAAAAATCCAGAAAATTGGCTGAAAACGACTAAATATCAAGGACTCATTGGGCAAATAGCTCTGGAACTGAAATCGGAACGCTCACTGACATTTCCCCTATCTGAAAGTCTGATAAATGCCGGAAAAATAACTAAGTCCAAAAAAAATTTTTTTTAACTTTTTTCAATTTTACCCCCGTGGGATATATATTCTACCCACACACATTTGGAACTCTCCTGGGATACCCTCACACATATTATTCCCTCATTTAGTGGATATTTTCACAAAAAAGTGAAATTTTCAAAAATCCAGAAAATTGGCTGAAAACGACTAAATATCAAGGACTCATTGGGTGAATCGCTCTGGAACTAAAATCGGAACGCTCACTGACATTTCCCCTATCTGAAAGTCTGATAAACGCCGGAAAAATAACTAAGTCCAAAAAAAAAATTTTTTCAACTTTTTTAAATTTTACCCCCGTGGGATATATATTCTACCCACACACATTTGGAACTCTCCTGGGGTACCCTCATACATATTATTCCCTCATTTAGTGGATATTTTCACAAAAAAGTGAAATTTTCAAAAATCCAGAAAATTGGCTGAAAACGACTAAATATCAAGGACTCATTGGGCAAATAGCTCTGGAACTGAAATCAGAACGCTCACTGACATTTTCCCTATCTGAAAGTCTGATAAACGCCGGAAAAATGAATAAGTCCAAAAAATTTTTTTTTTAACTTTTTTCAATTTTACCGCCGTGGGATATATATTCTACCGACACACATTTGGGACTATCCTGGGGTACCCTCACACATATTATTCACTCATTTAGTGGATATTTTCACAAAAAAGTGAAATTTTCAAAAATCCAGAAAATTGGCTGAAAATGACTAAATATCATGGACTCATTGGGCAAATCGCTCTGGAACTGAAATCAGAACACTCACTGACATTTCCCCTATCTGAAAGTCTGATAAATGTCGGAAAAATGAATAAATCCCAAAAAAAATATTTTTCAACTTTTTTCCATTTTACCCCCGTGGGATATATATTCTACCCGCACACATTTGGAACTCTCCTGGGCTACCCTCACACATATTATTCCCTCATTTAGTGGATATTTTCGCAAAAAAGAGAGATTTTCAAAAATCCAGAAAATTGGCTGAAAACGACTAAATATCAAGGACTCATTGGGTGTATCGCTCTGGAACTGAAATCGGAATGCTCACTGACATTTCCCCTATCTGAAAGTCTGATAAACACAGGAAAACTAAGTCCCAAAAAAAATTTTTTTCAACTTTTTTCAATTTTACCCCCGTGGGATATATATTCTACCCACACACATTTGGAACTCTCCTGGGGTACCCTCTCACATATTATTCCCTCATTTAGTGGATATTTTCACAAAAAAGTGAAATTTTCAAAAATCCAGAAAATTGTCTGAAATCGACTAAATATCAAGGACTCATTGGGCGAATCGCTCTGGAACTGAAATCGGAACGCTCACTGACATTTCCCCTATCTGAAAGTCTGATAAATGCCGGAAAAATAACTAAGACAAAAAAAAAAATTTTTCAACTTTTTTCTATTTTACCCTTGTGGGATATATATTCTACCCACACACATTTGGAACTCTCCTGGGGTACCCTCACACATATTATTCCCTCATTTAGTGGATATTTTCCCAAAAAAGTGAAATTTTCAAAAATCCAGAAAATTGGCTGAAAACGACTAAATATCAAGGACTCATTGGGTGAATCGCTCTGGAACTGAAATCGGAATGCTCACTGACATTTTCCCTATCTGAAAGTCTGATAAACGCAGGAAAAATAAGTCCCAAAAAAATTTTTTTTCAACTTTTTTAAATTTTACCCCCGTGGGATATATATTCTACCCACACACATTTGGAACTCTCCTGGGTTACCCTCACACATATTATTCCCTCATTTAGTGGATATTTTCGCAAAAAATGAAATTTTCAAAAATCCAGAAAATTGTCTGAAAATGACTAAATATCAAGGACTCATTGGGCGAATCGCTCTGGAACTGAAATCGAAATGCTCACTGACATTTCCCCTATCTGAAAGTCTGATAAACGCCGGAAAAATAACTAAGACAAAAAAAAAAAATTTTCAACTTTTTTCAATTTTACCCTTGTGGGACATATATTCTACCCACACACATTTGGAACTCTCCTGGGGTACCCTCACACATATTATTCCCTCATTTAGTGGATATTTTCGCAAAAAAGTGAAATTTTCAAAAATCCAGAAAATTGTCTGAAAACGACTAAATATCAAGGACTCATTGGGTGAATCACTCTGGAACTGAAATCGGAACGCTCACTCACATTTCCCCTATCTGAAAGTCTGATAAACACCGGAAAAATGACTAAGTCTAAAAAAAAATGTTTTTCAACTTTTTTCAATTTTACACCCGTGGGATATATATTCTACCACACACATTTGGAACTTTCCTGGGGTACCCTCACACATATTATTCCCTCATTTAGTGGATATTTTCACAAAAAAGTGAAATTTTCAAAAATCCAGAAAATTGGCTGAAAACGACTAAATATCGAGGACTCATTGGGCAAATTGCTCTGGAACTGAAATCGGAACGCTCACTGACATTTCCCCTATCTGAAAGTATGATAAACGCCGGAAAAATAACGAAGTCCCAAAAAAAATTTTTTTCAACTTTTTTAAATTTTACCCCCGTGGCATATATATTCTACCCAAACACATTTGGAACTCTCCTGGGGTTTCCTCACACATAATATTCCCTCATTTAGTGGATATTTTCACAAAAAAAGTGAAATTTTCAAAAATCCAGAAAATTGGCTGAAAACGACTAAATATCAAGGACTCATTGGGCAAATTGCTCTGGAACTGAAATCAGAATGCTCACTGACATTTTCCCTATCTGAAAGTTTGATAAACGCCGGAAAAATAACTAAGTCCAAAAAAAATTGTTTTAAACTTTTTTCAATTTTACCCCCGTGGGATATATATTCTACCCACACACATTTGGAACTCTCCTGGGGTACCCTCACACATATTATTCCCTCATTTAGTGGATATTTTCACAAAAAAGTGAAATTTTCAAAAATCCAGAAAATTGGCTGAAAACGACTAAATATCAAGGACTCATTGGGCAAATCGCTCTGGAACTGAAATCGGAACGCTCACTGACATTTCCCCTATCTGAAAGTCTGATAAACGTCGGAAAAATGACTAAGTCCAAAAAAAAATTTTTTCAACTTTTTTCAATTTTACCCTTGTGGGATATATATTCTACCCACACACATTTGGAACTCTCCTGGGGTACCCTCACACATATTATTCCCTCATTTAGTGGATATTTTCACAAAAAAGTGAAATTTTCAAAAATCCAGAAAATTGGCTGAAAACGACTAAATATCAAGGACTCATTGGGCGAATCGCTCTGGAACTAAAATCGGAACGCTCACTGACATTTCCCCTATCTGAAAGTCTGATAAACGCCGGAAAAATAACTAAGTCCCCAAAAAATTTTTTTCAACTTTTTTAAATTTTACCCCCGTGGGATATATATTCTACCCACACACATTTGGAACTCTCCTGGGGTACCCTCACACATATTATTCCCTCATTTAGTGGATATTTTCACAAAAAAGTGAAATTTTCAAAAATCCAGAAAATTGGCTGAAAACGACTAAATATCAAGGACTCATTGGGCAAATTGTTCTGGAACTAAAATCGGAACGCTCACTGACATTTCTCCTATATGAAAGTCTGATAAACGCCGGAAAAATAACTAAGTCCAAAAAAAAAAAATTTTCAGCTTTTTTAAATTTTACCCCCGTGGGATATATATTCTACCCAAACACATTTGGAACTCTCCTGGGGTTCCCTCACACATATTATTCCCTCATTTAGTGGATATTTTTACAAAAAAGAGAAATTTTCAAAAATTCAGAAAATTGGCTGAAAACGACTAAATATCAAGGACTCATTGGGCGAATCGCTCTGGAACTGAGATCGGAACACTCACTGACATTTCCCCTATCTGAAAGTATGATAAACGCCGGAAAAATAACGAAGTCCCAAAAAAAAATTTTTTCAACTTTTTTAAATTTTACCCCCGTGGGATATATATTCTACCCAAACACATTTGGAACTCTCCTGGGGTTCCCTCACACATATTATTCCCTCATTTAGTGGATATTTTCACAAAAAAGTGAAATTTTCAAAAATCCAGAAAATTGGCTGAAAACGACTAAATATCAAGGACTCATTGGGCAAATCGCTCTGGAACTGAAATCGGAACGCTCACTGACATTTCCCCTATCTGAAAGTCTGATAAACGTCGGAAAAATGACTAAGTCCAAAAAAAAATTTTTTCAACTTTTTTCAATTTTACCCTTGTGGGATATATATTCTACCCACACACATTTGGAACTCTCCTGGGGTACCCTCACACATATTATTCCCTCATTTAGTGGATATTTTCACAAAAAAGTGAAATTTTCAAAAATCCAGAAAATTGGCTGAAAACTACTAAATATCAAGGACTCATTTGGCAAATCGCTCTGGAACTGAAATCGGAACGCTCACTGACATTTCCCCTAGTCTGATAAACGTCGGAAAAATGACTAAGTCCAAAAAAAAATTTTTTCAACTTTTTTCAATTTTACCCTTGTGGGATATATATTCTACCCACAAACATTTGGAACTCTCCTGGGGAACCCTCACACATATTATTCCCTCATTTAGTGGATATTTTTACAAAAAAGAGAAATTTTCAAAAATCCAGAAAATTGGCTGAAAACGACTAAATATCAAGGACTCATTGGGCGAATCGCTCTGGAACTGAGATCGGAACACTCACTGACATTTCCCCTATCTGAAAGTCTGATAAACGCCGGAAAAATAACTAAGTCCCAAAAAAAATTTTTTTCAACTTTTTTAAATTTTACCCCCATGGGATATATATTCTACCGACACACATTTGGAACTTTCCTGGGGTTCCCTCACACATATTATTCCCTCATTTAGTGGATATTTTCACAAAATAGTGAAATTTTCAAAAATCCAGAAAATTGGCTGAAAACGACTAAATATCAAGGACTCATTGGGCGAATCGCTCTGGAACTGAAATCGGAACGCTCACTGACATTTCCCCTAGTCTGATAAACGTCGGAAAAATGACTAAGTCCAAAAAAAAATTTTTTCAACTTTTTTCAATTTTACCCTTGTGGGATATATATTCAACCCACACACATTTGGAACTCTCCTGGGGAACCCTCACACATATTATTCCCTCATTTAGTGGATATTTTCACAAAAAAGTGAAATTTTCAAAAATCCAGAAAATTGGCTGAAAACGACTAAATATCAAGGACTCATTTGGCAAATCGCTCTGGAACTGAAATTGGAACGCTCACTGACATTTGCCCTATCTGAAAGTCTGATAAACGCCGGAAAAATGACTAAGTCCAAAAAAAAATTTTTTTCAGCTTTTTTCAATTTTACCCTTGTGGGATATATATTCTACCGACACACATTTGGAACTTTCCTGGGGTTCCCTCACACATATTATTCCCTCATTTAGTGGATATTTTCACAAAATAGTGAAATTTTCAAAAATCCAGAAAATTGGCTGAAAACGACTAAATATCAAGGACTCATTGGGCGAATCGCTCTGGAACTGAAATCGGAACGCTCACTCACATTTCCCCTATCTGAAAGTCTGATAAACACCGGAAAAATAACTAAGACAAAAAAAAAATTTTTTAAACTTTTTTCAATTTTACCCTTGTGGGATATATATTCTACCCACACACATTTGGAACTCTCCTGGGGTACCCTCACACATATTATTCCCTCATTTAGTGGATATTTTTACAAAAAAGAGAAATTTTCAAAAATCCAGAAAATTGGCTGAAAACGACTAAATATCAAGGACTCATTGGGCGAATCGCTCTGGAACTGAGATCGGAACACTCACTGACATTTCCCTTATCTGAAAGTCTGATAAACGCCGGAAAAATAACTAACTCCCCCTAAAAAATTTTTTCAACTTTTTTAAATTTTACCCCCGTGGGATATATATTTTACCCACACACGTTTGGAACTCTCCTGGGGTATCCTCACACATATTATTCCCTCATTTAGTGGATATTTTCACAAAAAAGTGAAATTTTCAAAAATCCAGAAAATTGGCTGAAAACGACTAAATATCAAGGACTCATTGGGCAAATCGCTCTGGAACTGAAATCGGAACGCTCACTGACATTTCCCCTATCTGAAAGTCTGATAAACGTCGGAAAAATGACTAAGTCCAAAAAAAAATTTTTTTCAACTTTTTTCAATTTTACCGCCGTGGGATATATATTCTACCCACACACATTTGGAACTCTCCTGGGGTACCCTCACACATATTATTCCCTCATTTAGTGGATATTTTCGCAAAAAAGTGAAATTTTCAAAAATCCAGAAAATTGGCTGAAAACGACTAAATATCAAGGACTCATTGGGCGAATCGCTCTGGAACTGAAATCGGAACGCTCACTCAAATTTTCCCTATCTGAAAGTCTGATAAACACCGGAAAAAAAACTAAGACAAAAAAAAATTTTTTTCAACTTTTTTCAATTTTACCCTTGTGGGATATATATTCTACCCACACACATTTGGAACTCTCCTGGGGTACCCTCACACATATTATTCCCTCATTTAGTGGATATTTTCGCAAAAAAGTGAAATTTTCAAAAATCCAGAAAATTGGCTGAAAACGACTAAATATCAAGGACTCATTGGGCAAATTGCTCTGGAACTGAAATTGGAACGCTCACTGACATTTGCCCTATCTGAAAGTCTGATAAACGCCGGAAAAATAACGAAGTCACAAAAAAAATTTTTTCAACTTTTTTAAATTTTACCCCCGTGGGATATATATTCTACCCAAACACATTTGGAACTCTCCTGGGGTTCCCTCACACATATTATTCCCTCATTTAGTGGATATTTTCACAAAAAAGTGAAATTTTCAAAAATCCAGAAAATTGGCTGAAAACGACTAAATATCAAGGACTCATTTGGCAAATCGCTCTGGAACTGAAATTGAAACGCTCACTGACATTTCCCCTATCTGAAAGTCTGATAAACGCCGGAAAAATGACTAAGTCCAAAAAAAAAATTTTTTTCAACTTTTTTCAATTTTACCCCCGTGGGATATATATTCTACCCACACACATTTGGAACTCTCCTGGGGTACCCTCACACATATTATTCCCTCATTTAGTGGATATTTTCACAAAAAAGTGAAATTTTCAAAAATCCAGAAAATTGGCTGAAAATGACTAAATATCAAGGACTCATTGGGTGAATCGCTCTGGAACTGAAATCGGAACGCTCACTGACATTTCCCCTAGTTTGATAAACGTCAGAAAAACGACTAAGTCCAAAAAAAAATTTTTTCAACTTTTTTCAATTTTACCCTTGTGGGATATATATTCTACCCACACACATTTGGAACTCTCCTGGGGTACCCTCACACATATTATTCCCTCATTTAGTGGATATTTTCACAAAAAAGTGAAATTTTCAAAAATCCAGAAAATTGGCTGAAAACGACTAAATATCAAGGACACATTTGGCAAATCGCTCTGGAACTGAAATTGGAACGCTCACTGACATTTCCCCTATCTGAAAGTCTGATAAACGCCGGAAAAATGACTAAGTCAAAAAAAAAAATTTTTTCAGCTTTTTTCAATTTTACCCTTGTGGGATATATATTCTACCCACACACATTTGGAACTCTCCTGGGGAACCCTTACAGATATTATTCCCTCATTTAGTGGATATTTTTACAAAAAAGAGAAATTTTCAAAAATCCAGAAAATTGGCTGAAAACGACTAAATATCAAGGACTCATTGGGCGAATCGCTCTGGAACTGAGATCGGAACACTCACTGACATTTCCCCTATCTGAAAGTCTGATAAACGCCGGAAAAATAATTAACTCCCCAAAAAAAATTTTTTCAACTTTTTTCAATTTTACCGCCGTGGGATATATATTCTACCCACACACATTTGGAACTCTCCTGGGGTACCCTCACACATATTATTCCCTCATTTAGTGGATATTTTCGCAAAAAAGTGAAATTTTCAAAAATCCAGAAAATTGGCTGAAAACGACTAAATATCAAGGACTCATTGGGCGAATCGCTCTGGAACTGAAATCGGAACGCTCACTCAAATTTTCCCTATCTGAAAGTCTGATAAACACCGGAAAAAAAACTAAGACAAAAAAAAATTTTTTCAACTTTTTTCAATTTTACCCTTGTGGGATATATATTCTACCCACACACATTTGGAACTCTCCTGGGGTACCCTCACACATATTATTCCCTCATTTAGTGGATATTTTCGCAAAAAAGTGAAATTTTCAAAAATCCAGAAAATTGGCTGAAAACGACTAAATATCAAGAACTCATTGGGTGAATCGCTCTGGAACTGAAAGCGGAACGCTCACTGACATTTGCCCTATCTGAAAGTCTGATAAACACCGGAAAAATAACTAAGTCTAAAAAAAAATGTTTTTCAACTTTTTTTAATTTTACCCCCATGGGATATATATTCTACCCACACACATTTGGAACTCTCCTGGGGTACCCTCACACATATTATTCCCTCATTTAGTGGATATTTTCACAAAAAAGTGAAATTTTCAAAAATCCAGAAAATTGGCTGAAAACGACTAAATATGAAGGACTCATTGGGCAAATCGCTCTGGAACTGAAATCGGAACGCTCACTGACATTTCCCCTATCTGAAAGTCTGATAAACGTCGGAAAAATGACTAAGTCCAAAAAAAAATTTTTTCAACTTTTTTCAATTTTACCCTTGTGGGATATATATTCTACCCACACACATTTGGAACTCTCCTGGGGTACCCTCACACATATTATTCCCTCATTTAGTGGATATTTTCACAAAAAAGTGAAATTTTCAAAAATCCAGAAAATTGGCTGAAAACGACTAAATATCAAGGACTCATTTGGCAAATCGCTCTGGAACTGAAATTGGAACGCTCACTGACATTTCCCCTATCTGAAAGTCTGATAAACGCCGGAAAAATGACTAAGTCCAAAAAAAAAAATTTTTCAGCTTTTTTCAATTTTACCCTTGTGGGATATATATTCTACCCACACACATTTGGAACTCTCCTGGGGAACCCTCACACATATTATTCCCTCATTTAGTGGATATTTTTACAAAAAAGAGAAATTTTCAAAAATCCAGAAAATTGGCTGAAAACGACTAAATATCAAGGACTCATTGGGCGAATCGCTCTGGAACTGAGATCGGAACACTCACTGACATTTCCCCTATCTGAAAGTCTGATAAACGCCGGAAAAATAACTAAGTCCCAAAAAAAATTTTTTTCAACTTTTTTAAATTTTACCCCCATGGGATATATATTCTACCGACACACATTTGGAACTTTCCTGGGGTTCCCTCACACATATTATTCCCTCATTTAGTGGATATTTTCACAAAATAGTGAAATTTTCAAAAATCCAGAAAATTGGCTGAAAACGACTAAATATCAAGGACTCATTGGGCGAATCGCTCTGGAACTGAAATCGGAACGCTCACTGACATTTCCCCTATCTGAAAGTCTGATAAACGTCGGAAAAATGACTAAGTCCAAAAAAAAATGTTTTCAACTTTTTTCAATTTTACCCTTGTGGGATATATATTCTACCCACACACATTTGGAACTCTCCTGGGGTACCCTCACACATATTATTCCCTCATTTAGTGGATATTTTCACAAAAAAAGTGAAATTTTCAAAAATCCAGAAAATTGGCTGAAAACGACTAAATATCAAGGACTCATTTGGCAAATCGCTCTGGAACTGAAATTGGAACGCTCACTGACATTTCCCCTATCTGAAAGTCTGATAAACGCCGGAAAAATGACTAAGTCCAAAAAAAAAATTTTTTCAGCTTTTTTCAATTTTACCCTTGTGGGATATATATTCTACCCACACACATTTGGAACTCTCCTGGGGAACCCTTACAGATATTATTCCCTCATTTAGTGGATATTTTTACAAAAAAGAGAAATTTTCAAAAATCCAGAAAATTGGCTGAAAACGACTAAATATCAAGGACTCATTGGGCGAATCGCTCTGGAACTGAGATCGGAACACTCACTGACATTTCCCCTATCTGAAAGTCTGATAAACGCCGGAAAAATAACTAACTCCCCAAAAAAATTTTTTTCAACTTTTTTAAATTTTACCCCCGTGGGATATATATTTTACCCACACACATTTGGAACTCTCCTGGGGTACCCTCACACATATTAATCCCTCATTTAGTGGATATTTTCACAAAAAAGTGAAATTTTCAAAAATCCAGAAAATTGGCTGAAAACGACTAAATATCAAGGACTCATTGGGCAAATCGCTCTGGAACTGAAATCGGAACGCTCACTGACATTTCCCCTATCTGAAAGTCTGATAAACGTCGGAAAAATGACTAAGTCCAAAAAAAAATTTTTTTAAACTTTTTTCAATTTTACCCCCATGGGATATATATTCTACCCACACACATTTGGAACTCTCCTGGGGTACCCTCACACATATTATTCCCTCATTTAGTGGATATTTTCACAAAAAAGTGAAATTTTCAAAAATCCAGAAAATTGGCTGAAAACGACTAAATATCAAGGACTCATTGGGCGAATCGCTCTGGAACTGAAATTGGAACGCTCACTGACCTTTGCCCTATCTGAAAGTCTGATAAACGCCGGAAAAATGACTAAGTCCAAAAAAAAAATTTTTTTCAACTTTTTTCAATTTTACCCCCGTGGGATATATATTCTACCCACACACATTTGGAACTCTCCTGGGGTACCCTCACACATATTATTCCCTCATTTAGTGGATATTTTCACAAAAAAGTGAAATTTTCAAAAATCCAGAAAATTGGCTGAAAACGACTAAATATCAAGGATTCATTGGGTGAATCGCTCTGGAACTGAAATCGGAACGCTCACTGACATTTCCCCTAGTTTGATAAACGTCGGAAAAATGACTAAGTCCAAAAAAAAAATTTTTCAACTTTTTTCAATTTTACCCTTGTGGGATATATATTCTACCCACACACATTTGGAACTCTCCTGGGGAACCCTTACAGATATTATTCCCTCATTTAGTGGATATTTTTACAAAAAAGAGAAATTTTCAAAAATCCAGAAAATTGGCTGAAAACGACTAAATATCAAGGACTCATTGGGCGAATCGCTCTGGAACTGAGATCGGAACACTCACTGACATTTCCCCTATCTGAAAGTCTGATAAACGCCGGAAAAATAACTAACTCCCCAAAAAAAATTTTTTCAACTTTTTTCAATTTTACCGCCGTGGGATATATATTCTACCCACACACATTTGGAACTCTCCTGGGGTACCCTCACACATATTATTCCCTCATTTAGTGGATATTTTCGCAAAAAAGTGAAATTTTCAAAAATCCAGAAAATTGGCTGAAAACGACTAAATATCAAGGACTCATTGGGCGAATCGCTCTGGAACTGAAATCGGAACGCTCACTCAAATTTTCCCTATCTGAAAGTCTGATAAACACCGGAAAAAAAACTAAGACAAAAAAAAAATTTTTTCAACTTTTTTCAATTTTACCCTTGTGGGATATATATTCTACCCACACACATTTGGAACTCTCCTGGGGTACCCTCACACATATTATTCCCTCATTTAGTGGATATTTTCGCAAAAAAGTGAAATTTTCAAAAATCCAGAAAATTGGCTGAAAACGACTAAATATCAAGAACTCATTGGGTGAATCGCTCTGGAACTGAAAGCGGAACGCTCACTGACATTTGCCCTATCTGAAAGTCTGATAAACACCGGAAAAATAACTAAGTCTAAAAAAAAATGTTTTTCAACTTTTTTTAATTTTACCCCCATGGGATATATATTCTACCCACACACATTTGGTACTCTCCTGGGGTACCCTCACACATATTATTCCCTCATTTAGTGGATATTTTCACAAAAAAGTGAAATTTTCAAAAATCCAGAAAATTGGCTGAAAACGACTAAATATCAAGGACTCATTGGGCAAATCGCTCTGGAACTGAAATCGGAACGCTCACTGACATTTCCCCTATCTGAAAGTCTGATAAACGTCGGAAAAATGACTAAGTCCAAAAAAAAATTTTTACAACTTTTTTCAATTTTACCCTTGTGGGATATATATTCTACCCACACACATTTGGAACTCTCCTGGGGTACCCTCACACATATTATTCCCTCATTTAGTGGATATTTTCACAAAAAAGTGAAATTTTCAAAAATCCAGAAAATTGGCTGAAAACGACTAAATATCAAGGACTCATTTGGCAAATCGCTCTGGAACTGAAATTGGAACGCTCACTGACCTTTGCCCTATCTGAAAGTCTGATAAACGCCGGAAAAATGACTAAGTCCAAAAAAAAAATTTTTTTCAACTTTTTTCAATTTTACCCCCGTGGGATATATATTCTACCCACACACATTTGGAACTCTCCTGGGGTACCCTCACACATATTATTCCCTCATTTAGTGGATATTTTCACAAAAAAGTGAAATTTTCAAAAATCCAGAAAATTGGCTGAAAACGACTAAATATCAAGGACTCATTGGGCAAATCACTCTGGAACTGAAATCGGAACGCTCACTGACCTTTGCCCTATCTGAAAGTCTGATAAACGCCGGAAAAATGACTAAGTCCAAAAAAAAATTTTTTTCAACTTTTTTAAATTTTACCCCCGTGGGATATATATTCTACCCACACACATTTAGAACTCTCCTGGGGTACCCTCACACATATTATTCCCTCATTTAGTGGATATTTTCACAAAAAAGTGAAATTTTCAAAAATCCAGAAAATTGGCTGAAAACGACTAAATATCAAGGACTCATTGGGCAAATCACTCTGGAACTGAAATCGGAACGCTCACTGACCTTTGCCCTATCTGAAAGTCTGATAAACGTCGGAAAAATGACTAAGTCCAAAAAAAAATTTTTTCAACTTTTTTCAATTTTACCCTTGTGGGATATATATTCTACCCACACACATTTGGAACTTTCCTGGGGTACCCTCACACATATTATTCCCTCATTTAGTGGATATTTTCACAAAAAAGTGAAATTTTCAAAAATCCAGAAAATTGGCTGAAAACGACTAAATATCAAGGACTCATTGGGCGAATCGCTCTGGAACTGAAATCGGAACGCTCACTGACATTTCCCCTAGTCTGATAAACGTCGGAAAAATGACTAAGTCCAAAAAAAAAATTTTTTCAGCTTTTTTCAATTTTACCCTTGTGGGATATATATTCTACCCACACACATTTGGAACTCTCCTGGGGAACCCTTACAGATATTATTCCCTCATTTAGTGGATATTTTTACAAAAAAGAGAAATTTTCAAAAATCCAGAAAATTGGCTGAAAACGACTAAATATCAAGGACTCATTGGGCGAATCGCTCTGGAACTGAGATCGGAACACTCACTGACATTTCCCCTATCTGAAAGTCTGATAAACGCCGGAAAAATAACTAACTCCCCAAAAAAAATTTTTTCAACTTTTTTAAATTTTACCCCCGTGGGATATATATTTTACCCACACACATTTGGAACTCTCCTGGGGTATCCTCACACATATTATTCCCTCATTTAGTGGATATTTTCACAAAAAAGTGAAATTTTCAAAAATCCAGAAAATTGGCTGAAAACGACTAAATATCAAGGACTCATTGGGCAAATCGCTCTGGAACTGAAATCGGAACGCTCACTGACATTTCCCCTATCTGAAAGTCTGATAAACGTCGGAAAAATGACAGTCCAAAAAAAAATTTTTTTCAACTTTTTTCAATTTTACCGCCGTGGGATATATATTCTACCCACACACATTTGGAACTCTCCTGGGGTACCCTCACACATATTATTCCCTCATTTAGTGGATATTTTCGCAAAAAAGTGAAATTTTCAAAAATCCAGAAAATTGGCTGAAAACGACTAAATATCAAGGACTCATTGGGCGAATCGCTCTGGAACTGAAATCGGAACGCTCACTCAAATTTTCCCTATCTGAAAGTCTGATAAACACCGGAAAAAAAACTAAGACAAAAAAAATTTTTTTTCAACTTTTTTCAATTTTACCCTTGTGGGATATATATTCTACCCACACACATTTGGAACTCTCCTGGGGTACCCTCACACATATTATTCCCTCATTTAGTGGATATTTTCGCAAAAAAGTGAAATTTTCAAAAATCCAGAAAATTGGCTGAAAACGACTAAATATCAAGAACTCATTGGGTGAATCGCTCTGGAACTGAAAGCGGAACGCTCACTGACATTTGCCCTATCTGAAAGTCTGATAAACACCGGAAAAATAACTAAGTCTAAAAAAAAATGTTTTTCAACTTTTTTTAATTTTACCCCCATGGGATATATATTCTACCCACACACATTTGGAACTCTCCTGGGGTACCCTCACACATATTATTCCCTCATTTAGTGGATATTTTCACAAAAAAGTGAAATTTTCAAAAATCCAGAAAATTGGCTGAAAACGACTAAATATCAAGGACTCATTGGGCGAATCGCTCTGGAACTGAAATTGGAATGCTCACTGACCTTTGCCCTATCTGAAAGTCTGATAAACGCCAGAAAAATGACTAAGTCCAAAAAAAAATTTTTTTCAACTTTTTTAAATTTCCCCCCGTGGGATATTTATTCTAACCACACACATTTAGAACTCTCCTGGGGTACCCTCACACATATTATTCCCTCATTTAGTGGATATTTTCACAAAAAAGTGAAATTTTCAAAAATCCAGAAAATTGGCTGAAAACGACTAAATATCAAGGACTCATTGGGCAAATTGCTCTGGAACTGAAATTGGAACGCTCACTGACATTTCCCCTATCTGAAAGTCTGATAAACGCCGGAAAAATAACGAAGTCCCAAAAAAAAATTTTTTCAACTTTTTTAAATTTTACCCCCGTGGGATATATATTCTACCCAAACACATTTGGAACTCTCCTGGGGTTCCCTCACACATATTATTCCCTCATTTAGTGGATATTTTCACAAAATAGTGAAATTTTCAAAAATCCAGAAAATTGGCTGAAAACGACTAAATATCAAGGACTCATTTGGCAAATCGCTCTGGAACTGAAATTGGAACGCTCACTGACATTTCCCCTATCTGAAAGTTTGATAAACGTCGGAAAAATGACTAAGTCCAAAAAAAAATTTTTTTCAACTTTTTTCAATTTTACCGCCGTGGGATATATATTCTACCCACACACATTTGGAATTCTCCTGGGGTACCCTCACACATATTATTCCCTCATTTAGTGGATATTTTCACAAAAAAGTGAAATTTTCAAAAATCCAGAAAATTGGCTGAAAACGACTAAATATCAAGGACTCATTGGGCGAATCGCTCTGGAACTGAGATCGGAACACTCACTGACATTTCCCCTATCTGAAAGTCTGATAAACGCCGGAAAAATAACTAAGTCCCAAAAAAAATTTTTTTCAACTTTTTTAAATTTTACCCCCATGGGATATATATTCTACCAACACACATTTGGAACTTTCCTGGGGTTCCCTCACACATATTATTCCCTCATTTAGTGGATATTTTCACAAAATAGTGAAATTTTCAAAAATCCAGAAAATTGGCTGAAAACGACTAAATATCAAGGACTCATTGGGCGAATCGCTCTGGAACTGAAATCGGAACGCTCACTGACATTTCCCCTATCTGAAAGTCTGATAAACGTCGGAAAAATGACTAAGTCCAAAAAAAAATGTTTTCAACTTTTTTCAATTTTACCCTTGTGGGATATATATTCTACCCACACACATTTGGAACTCTCCTGGGGTACCCTCACACATATTATTCCCTCATTTAGTGGATATTTTCACAAAAAAAGTGAAATTTTCAAAAATCCAGAAAATTGGCTGAAAACGACTAAATATCAAGGACTCATTTGGCAAATCGCTCTGGAACTGAAATTGGAACGCTCACTGACATTTCCCCTATCTGAAAGTCTGATAAACGCCGGAAAAATGACTAAGTCCAAAAAAAAAATTTTTTCAGCTTTTTTCAATTTTACCCTTGTGGGATATATATTCTACCCACACACATTTGGAACTCTCCTGGGGAACCCTTACAGATATTATTCCCTCATTTAGTGGATATTTTTACAAAAAAGAGAAATTTTCAAAAATCCAGAAAATTGGCTGAAAACGACTAAATATCAAGGACTCATTGGGCGAATCGCTCTGGAACTGAGATCGGAACACTCACTGACATTTCCCCTATCTGAAAGTCTGATAAACGCCGGAAAAATAACTAACTCCCCAAAAAAATTTTTTTCAACTTTTTTAAATTTTACCCCCGTGGGATATATATTTTACCCACACACATTTGGAACTCTCCTGGGGTACCCTCACACATATTAATCCCTCATTTAGTGGATATTTTCACAAAAAAGTGAAATTTTCAAAAATCCAGAAAATTGGCTGAAAACGACTAAATATCAAGGACTCATTGGGCAAATCACTCTGGAACTGAAATCGGAACGCTCACTGACATTTCCCCTATCTGAAAGTCTGATAAACGTCGGAAAAATGACTAAGTCCAAAAAAAAATTTTTTTAAACTTTTTTCAATTTTACCCCCATGGGATATATATTCTACCCACACACATTTGGAACTCTCCTGGGGTACCCTCACACATATTATTCCCTCATTTAGTGGATATTTTCGCAAAAAAGTGAAATTTTCAAAAATTCAGAAAATTGGCTGAAAACGACTAAATATCAAGGACTCATTGGGCGAATCGCTCTGGAACTGAAATCGGAACGCTCACTCAAATTTTCCCTATCTGAAAGTCTGATAAACACCGGAAAAAAAACTAAGACAAAAAAAAAATTTTTTCAACTTTTTTCAATTTTACCCCCATGGGATATATATTCTACCCACACACATTTGGAACTCTCCTGGGGTACCCTCACACATATTATTCCCTCATTTAGTGGATATTTTCACAAAAAAGTGAAATTTTCAAAAATCCAGAAAATTGGCTGAAAACGACTAAATATCAAGGACTCATTGGGCGAATCGCTCTGGAACTGAAATTGGAACGCTCACTGACCTTTGCCCTATCTGAAAGTCTGATAAACGCCGGAAAAATGACTAAGTCCAAAAAAAAAATTTTTTTCAACTTTTTTCAATTTTACCCCCGTGGGATATATATTCTACCCACACACATTTGGAACTCTCCTGGGGTACCCTCACACATATTATTCCCTCATTTAGTGGATATTTTCACAAAAAAGTGAAATTTTCAAAAATCCAGAAAATTGGCTGAAAACGACTAAATATCAAGGACTCATTGGGTGAATCGCTCTGGAACTGAAATCGGAACGCTCACTGACATTTCCCCTAGTTTGATAAACGTCGGAAAAATGACTAAGTCCAAAAAAAAAATTTTTCAACTTTTTTCAATTTTACCCTTGTGGGATATATATTCTACCCACACACATTTGGAACTCTCCTGGGGTACCCTCACACATATTATTCCCTCATTTAGTGGATATTTTCACAAAAAAGTGAAATTTTCAAAAATCCAGAAAATTGGCTGAAAACGACTAAATATCAAGGACACATTTGGCAAATCGCTCTGGAACTGAAATTGGAACGCTCACTGACATTTCCCCTATCTGAAAGTCTGATAAACGCCGGAAAAATGACTAAGTCAAAAAAAAAAATTTTTTCAGCTTTTTTCAATTTTACCCTTGTGGGATATATATTCTACCCACACACATTTGGAACTCTCCTGGGGAACCCTTACAGATATTATTCCCTCATTTAGTGGATATTTTTACAAAAAAGAGAAATTTTCAAAAATCCAGAAAATTGGCTGAAAACGACTAAATATCAAGGACTCATTGGGCGAATCGCTCTGGAACTGAGATCGGAACACTCACTGACATTTCCCCTATCTGAAAGTCTGATAAACGCCGGAAAAATAACTAACTCCCCAAAAAAAATTTTTTCAACTTTTTTCAATTTTACCGCCGTGGGATATATATTCTACCCACACACATTTGGAACTCTCCTGGGGTACCCTCACACATATTATTCCCTCATTTAGTGGATATTTTCGCAAAAAAGTGAAATTTTCAAAAATCCAGAAAATTGGCTGAAAACGACTAAATATCAAGGACTCATTGGGCGAATCGCTCTGGAACTGAAATCGGAACGCTCACTCAAATTTTCCCTATCTGAAAGTCGGATAAACACCGGAAAAAAAACTAAGACAAAAAAAAAATTTTTTCAACTTTTTTCAATTTTACCCTTGTGGGATATATATTCTACCCACACACATTTGGAACTCTCCTGGGGTACCCTCACACATATTATTCCCTCATTTAGTGGATATTTTCGCAAAAAAGTGAAATTTTCAAAAATCCAGAAAATTGGCTGAAAACGACTAAATATCAAGAACTCATTGGGTGAATCGCTCTGGAACTGAAATCGGAACGCTCACTGACATTTGCCCTATCTGAAAGTCTGATAAACACCGGAAAAATAACTAAGTCTAAAAAAAAATGTTTTTCAACTTTTTTTAATTTTACCCCCATGGGATATATATTCTACCCACACACATTTGGAACTCTCCTGGGGTACCCTCACACATATTATTCCCTCATTTAGTGGATATTTTCACAAAAAAGTGAAATTTTCAAAAATCCAGAAAATTGGCTGAAAACGACTAAATATCAAGGACTCATTGGGCAAATCGCTCTGGAACTGAAATCGGAACGCTCACTGACATTTCCCCTATCTGAAAGTCTGATAAACGTCGGAAAAATGACTAAGTCCAAAAAAAAATTTTTACAACTTTTTTCAATTTTACCCTTGTGGGATATATATTCTACCCACACACATTTGGAACTCTCCTGGGGTACCCTCACACATATTATTCCCTCATTTAGTGGATATTTTCACAAAAAAGTGAAATTTTCAAAAATCCAGAAAATTGGCTGAAAACGACTAAATATCAAGGACTCATTTGGCAAATCGCTCTGGAACTGAAATTGGAACGCTCACTGACCTTTGCCCTATCTGAAAGTCTGATAAACGCCGGAAAAATGACTAAGTCCAAAAAAAAAATTTTTTTCAACTTTTTTCAATTTTACCCCCGTGGGATATATATTCTACCCACACACATTTGGAACTCTCCTGGGGTACCCTCACACATATTATTCCCTCATTTAGTGGATATTTTCACAAAAAAGTGAAATTTTCAAAAATCCAGAAAATTGGCTGAAAACGACTAAATATCAAGGACTCATTGGGCAAATCACTCTGGAACTGAAATCGGAACGCTCACTGACCTTTGCCCTATCTGAAAGTCTGATAAACGCCGGAAAAATGACTAAGTCCAAAAAAAAATTTTTTTCAACTTTTTTAAATTTTACCCCCGTGGGATATATATTCTACCCACACACATTTAGAACTCTCCTGGGGTACCCTCACACATATTATTCCCTCATTTAGTGGATATTTTCACAAAAAAGTGAAATTTTCAAAAATCCAGAAAATTGGCTGAAAACGACTAAATATCAAGGACTCATTGGGCAAATCACTCTGGAACTGAAATCGGAACGCTCACTGACCTTTGCCCTATCTGAAAGTCTGATAAACGTCGGAAAAATGACTAAGTCCAAAAAAAAATTTTTTCAACTTTTTTCAATTTTACCCTTGTGGGATATATATTCTACCCACACACATTTGGAACTTTCCTGGGGTACCCTCACACATATTATTCCCTCATTTAGTGGATATTTTCACAAAAAAGTGAAATTTTCAAAAATCCAGAAAATTGGCTGAAAACGACTAAATATCAAGGACTCATTGGGTGAATCGCTCTGGAACTGAAATCGGAACGCTCACTGACATTTCCCCTAGTCTGATAAACGTCGGAAAAATGACTAAGTCCAAAAAAAAATTTTTTCAACTTTTTTCAATTTTACCCTTGTGGGATATATATTCTACCCACACACATTTGGAACTCTCCTGGGGAACCCTCACACATATTATTCCCTCATTTAGTGGATATTTTTACAAAAAAGAGAAATTTTCAAAAATCCAGAAAATTGGCTGAAAACGACTAAATATCAAGGACTCATTGGGCGAATCGCTCTGGAACTGAGATCGGAACACTCACTGACATTTCCCCTATCTGAAAGTCTGATAAACGCCGGAAAAATAACTAAGTCCCAAAAAAAATTTTTTTCAACTTTTTTAAATTTTACCCCCATGGGATATATATTCTACCGACACACATTTGGAACTTTCCTGGGGTTCCCTCACACATATTATTCCCTCATTTAGTGGATATTTTCACAAAATAGTGAAATTTTCAAAAATCCAGAAAATTGGCTGAAAACGACTAAATATCAAGGACTCATTGGGCGAATCGCTCTGGAACTGAAATCGGAACGCTCACTGACATTTCCCCTAGTCTGATAAACGTCGGAAAAATGACTAAGTCCAAAAAAAAAATTTTTTCAGCTTTTTTCAATTTTACCCTTGTGGGATATATATTCTACCCACACACATTTGGAACTCTCCTGGGGAACCCTTACAGATATTATTCCCTCATTTAGTGGATATTTTTACAAAAAAGAGAAATTTTCAAAAATCCAGAAAATTGGCTGAAAACGACTAAATATCAAGGACTCATTGGGCGAATCGCTCTGGAACTGAGATCGGAACACTCACTGACATTTCCCCTATCTGAAAGTCTGATAAACGCCGGAAAAATAACTAACTCCCCAAAAAAAATTTTTTCAACTTTTTTAAATTTTACCCCCGTGGGATATATATTTTACCCACACACATTTGGAACTCTCCTGGGGTATCCTCACACATATTATTCCCTCATTTAGTGGATATTTTCACAAAAAAGTGAAATTTTCAAAAATCCAGAAAATTGGCTGAAAACGACTAAATATCAAGGACTCATTGGGCAAATCGCTCTGGAACTGAAATCGGAACGCTCACTGACATTTCCCCTATCTGAAAGTCTGATAAACGTCGGAAAAATGACAGTCCAAAAAAAAATTTTTTTCAACTTTTTTCAATTTTACCGCCGTGGGATATATATTCTACCCACACACATTTGGAACTCTCCTGGGGTACCCTCACACATATTATTCCCTCATTTAGTGGATATTTTCGCAAAAAAGTGAAATTTTCAAAAATCCAGAAAATTGGCTGAAAACGACTAAATATCAAGGACTCATTGGGCGAATCGCTCTGGAACTGAAATCGGAACGCTCACTCAAATTTTCCCTATCTGAAAGTCTGATAAACACCGGAAAAAAAACTAAGACAAAAAAAATTTTTTTTCAACTTTTTTCAATTTTACCCTTGTGGGATATATATTCTACCCACACACATTTGGAACTCTCCTGGGGTACCCTCACACATATTATTCCCTCATTTAGTGGATATTTTCGCAAAAAAGTGAAATTTTCAAAAATCCAGAAAATTGGCTGAAAACGACTAAATATCAAGAACTCATTGGGTGAATCGCTCTGGAACTGAAAGCGGAACGCTCACTGACATTTGCCCTATCTGAAAGTCTGATAAACACCGGAAAAATAACTAAGTCTAAAAAAAAATGTTTTTCAACTTTTTTTAATTTTACCCCCATGGGATATATATTCTACCCACACACATTTGGAACTCTCCTGGGGTACCCTCACACATATTATTCCCTCATTTAGTGGATATTTTCACAAAAAAGTGAAATTTTCAAAAATCCAGAAAATTGGCTGAAAACGACTAAATATCAAGGACTCATTGGGCGAATCGCTCTGGAACTGAAATTGGAATGCTCACTGACCTTTGCCCTATCTGAAAGTCTGATAAACGCCAGAAAAATGACTAAGTCCAAAAAAAAATTTTTTTCAACTTTTTTAAATTTTCCCCCGTGGGATATTTATTCTAACCACACACATTTAGAACTCTCCTGGGGTACCCTCACACATATTATTCCCTCATTTAGTGGATATTTTCACAAAAAAGTGAAATTTTCAAAAATCCAGAAAATTGGCTGAAAACGACTAAATATCAAGGACTCATTGGGCAAATTGCTCTGGAACTGAAATTGGAACGCTCACTGACATTTCCCCTATCTGAAAGTCTGATAAACGCCGGAAAAATAACGAAGTCCCAAAAAAAAATTTTTTCAACTTTTTTAAATTTTACCCCCGTGGGATATATATTCTACCCAAACACATTTGGAACTCTCCTGGGGTTCCCTCACACATATTATTCCCTCATTTAGTGGATATTTTCACAAAATAGTGAAATTTTCAAAAATCCAGAAAATTGGCTGAAAACGACTAAATATCAAGGACTCATTTGGCAAATCGCTCTGGAACTGAAATTGGAACGCTCACTGACATTTCCCCTATCTGAAAGTTTGATAAACGTCGGAAAAATGACTAAGTCCAAAAAAAAATTTTTTTCAACTTTTTTCAATTTTACCGCCGTGGGATATATATTCTACCCACACACATTTGGAATTCTCCTGGGGTACCCTCACACATATTATTCCCTCATTTAGTGGATATTTTCACAAAAAAGTGAAATTTTCAAAAATCAAGAAAATTGGCTGAAAACGACTAAATATCAAGGACTCATTGGGCGAATCGCTCTGGAACTGAAATTGGAACGCTCACTGACCTTTGCCCTATCTGAAAGTCTGATAAACGCTGGAAAAATGACTAAGTCCAAAAAAAAAATTTTTTTCAACTTTTTTCAATTTTACCCCCGTGGGATATATATTCTACCCACACACATTTGGAACTCTCCTGGGGTACCCTCACACATATTATTCCCTCATTTAGTGGATATTTTCACAAAAAAGTGAAATTTTCAAAAATCCAGAAAATTGGCTGAAAACGACTAAATATCAAGGACTCATTCGGCAAATCACTCTGGAACTGAAATCGGAACGCTCACTGACCTTTGCCCTATCTGAAAGTCTGATAAACGCCGGAAAAATGACTAAGTCCAAAAAAAAATTTTTTTCAACTTTTTTAAATTTTACCCCCGTGGGATATATATTCTACCCACACACATTTAGAACTCTCCTGGGGTACCCTCACACATATTATTCCCTCATTTAGTGGATATTTTCACAAAAAAGTGAAATTTTCAAAAATCCAGAAAATTGGCTGAAAACGACTAAATATCAAGGACTCATTGGGCAAATCACTCTGGAACTGAAATCGGAACGCTCACTGACCTTTGCCCTATCTGAAAGTCTGATAAACGTCGGAAAAATGACTAAGTCCAAAAAAAAATTTTTTCAACTTTTTTCAATTTTACCCTTGTGGGATATATATTCTACCCACACACATTTGGAACTCTCCTGGGGTACCCTCACACATATTATTCCCTCATTTAGTGGATATTTTCACAAAAAAGTGAAATTTTCAAAAATCCAGAAAATTGGCTGAAAACGACTAAATATCAAGGACTCATTTGGCAAATCGCTCTGGAACTGAAATTGGAACGCTCACTGACATTTCCCCTATCTGAAAGTCTGATAAACGCCGGAAAAATGACTAAGTCCAAAAAAAGAATTTTTTCAGCTTTTTTCAATTTTACCCTTGTGGGATATATATTCTACCCACACACATTTGGAACTCTCCTGGGGTACCCTCACACATATTATTCCCTCATTTAGTGGATATTTTCACAAAAAAGTGAAATTTTCAAAAATCCAGAAAATTGGCTGAAAACGACTAAATATCAAGGACTCATTGGGCAAATCACTCTGGAACTGAAATCGGAACGCTCACTGACCTTTGCCCTATCTGAAAGTCTGATAAACGCCGGAAAAATGACTAAGTCCAAAAAAAAATTTTTTTCAACTTTTTTAAATTTTACCCCCGTGGGATATATATTCTACCCACACACATTTAGAACTCTCCTGGGGTACCCTCACACATATTATTCCCTCATTTAGTGGATATTTTCACAAAAAAGTGAAATTTTCAAAAATCCAGAAAATTGGCTGAAAACGACTAAATATCAAGGACTCATTGGGCAAATCACTCTGGAACTGAAATCGGAACGCTCACTGACCTTTGCCCTATCTGAAAGTCTGATAAACGTCGGAAAAATGACTAAGTCCAAAAAAAAATTTTTTCAACTTTTTTCAATTTTACCCTTGTGGGATATATATTCTACCCACACACATTTGGAACTTTCCTGGGGTACCCTCACACATATTATTCCCTCATTTAGTGGATATTTTCACAAAAAAGTGAAATTTTCAAAAATCCAGAAAATTGGCTGAAAACGACTAAATATCAAGGACTCATTGGGTGAATCGCTCTGGAACTGAAATCGGAACGCTCACTGACATTTCCCCTAGTCTGATAAACGTCGGAAAAATGACTAAGTCCAAAAAAAAATTTTTTCAACTTTTTTCAATTTTACCCTTGTGGGATATATATTCTACCCACACACATTTGGAACTCTCCTGGGGAACCCTCACACATATTATTCCCTCATTTAGTGGATATTTTTACAAAAAAGAGAAATTTTCAAAAATCCAGAAAATTGGCTGAAAACGACTAAATATCAAGGACTCATTGGGCGAATCGCTCTGGAACTGAGATCGGAACACTCACTGACATTTCCCCTATCTGAAAGTCTGATAAACGCCGGAAAAATAACTAAGTCCCAAAAAAAATTTTTTTCAACTTTTTTAAATTTTACCCCCATGGGATATATATTCTACCGACACACATTTGGAACTTTCCTGGGGTTCCCTCACACATATTATTCCCTCATTTAGTGGATATTTTCACAAAATAGTGAAATTTTCAAAAATCCAGAAAATTGGCTGAAAACGACTAAATATCAAGGACTCATTGGGCGAATCGCTCTGGAACTGAAATCGGAACGCTCACTGACATTTCCCCTAGTCTGATAAACGTCGGAAAAATGACTAAGTCCAAAAAAAAAATTTTTTCAGCTTTTTTCAATTTTACCCTTGTGGGATATATATTCTACCCACACACATTTGGAACTCTCCTGGGGAACCCTTACAGATATTATTCCCTCATTTAGTGGATATTTTTACAAAAAAGAGAAATTTTCAAAAATCCAGAAAATTGGCTGAAAACGACTAAATATCAAGGACTCATTGGGCGAATCGCTCTGGAACTGAGATCGGAACACTCACTGACATTTCCCCTATCTGAAAGTCTGATAAACGCCGGAAAAATAACTAACTCCCCAAAAAAAATTTTTTCAACTTTTTTAAATTTTACCCCCGTGGGATTTATATTTTACCCACACACATTTGGAACTCTCCTGGGGTATCCTCACACATATTATTCCCTCATTTAGTGGATATTTTCACAAAAAAGTGAAATTTTCAAAAATCCAGAAAATTGGCTGAAAACGACTAAATATCAAGGACTCATTGGGCAAATCGCTCTGGAACTGAAATCGGAACGCTCACTGACATTTCCCCTATCTGAAAGTCTGATAAACGTCGGAAAAATGACAGTCCAAAAAAAAATTTTTTTCAACTTTTTTCAATTTTACCGCCGTGGGATATATATTCTACCCACACACATTTGGAACTCTCCTGGGGTACCCTCACACATATTATTCCCTCATTTAGTGGATATTTTCGCAAAAAAGTGAAATTTTCAAAAATCCAGAAAATTGGCTGAAAACGACTAAATATCAAGGACTCATTGGGCGAATCGCTCTGGAACTGAAATCGGAACGCTCACTCAAATTTTCCCTATCTGAAAGTCTGATAAACACCGGAAAAAAAACTAAGACAAAAAAAATTTTTTTTCAACTTTTTTCAATTTTACCCTTGTGGGATATATATTCTACCCACACACATTTGGAACTCTCCTGGGGTACCCTCACACATATTATTCCCTCATTTAGTGGATATTTTCGCAAAAAAGTGAAATTTTCAAAAATCCAGAAAATTGGCTGAAAACGACTAAATATCAAGAACTCATTGGGTGAATCGCTCTGGAACTGAAAGCGGAACGCTCACTGACATTTGCCCTATCTGAAAGTCTGATAAACACCGGAAAAATAACTAAGTCTAAAAAAAAATGTTTTTCAACTTTTTTTAATTTTACCCCCATGGGATATATATTCTACCCACACACATTTGGAACTCTCCTGGGGTACCCTCACACATATTATTCCCTCATTTAGTGGATATTTTCACAAAAAAGTGAAATTTTCAAAAATCCAGAAAATTGGCTGAAAACGACTAAATATCAAGGACTCATTGGGCGAATCGCTCTGGAACTGAAATTGGAATGCTCACTGACCTTTGCCCTATCTGAAAGTCTGATAAACGCCAGAAAAATGACTAAGTCCAAAAAAAAATTTTTTTCAACTTTTTTAAATTTTCCCCCGTGGGATATTTATTCTAACCACACACATTTAGAACTCTCCTGGGGTACCCTCACACATATTATTCCCTCATTTAGTGGATATTTTCACAAAAAAGTGAAATTTTCAAAAATCCAGAAAATTGGCTGAAAACGACTAAATATCAAGGACTCATTGGGCAAATTGCTCTGGAACTGAAATTGGAACGCTCACTGACATTTCCCCTATCTGAAAGTCTGATAAACGCCGGAAAAATAACGAAGTCCCAAAAAAAAATTTTTTCAACTTTTTTAAATTTTACCCCCGTGGGATATATATTCTACCCAAACACATTTGGAACTCTCCTGGGGTTCCCTCACACATATTATTCCCTCATTTAGTGGATATTTTCACAAAATAGTGAAATTTTCAAAAATCCAGAAAATTGGCTGAAAACGACTAAATATCAAGGACTCATTTGGCAAATCGCTCTGGAACTGAAATTGGAACGCTCACTGACATTTCCCCTATCTGAAAGTTTGATAAACGTCGGAAAAATGACTAAGTCCAAAAAAAAATTTTTTTCAACTTTTTTCAATTTTACCGCCGTGGGATATATATTCTACCCACACACATTTGGAATTCTCCTGGGGTACCCTCACACATATTATTCCCTCATTTAGTGGATATTTTCACAAAAAAGTGAAATTTTCAAAAATCAAGAAAATTGGCTGAAAACGACTAAATATCAAGGACTCATTGGGCGAATCGCTCTGGAACTGAAATTGGAACGCTCACTGACCTTTGCCCTATCTGAAAGTCTGATAAACGCTGGAAAAATGACTAAGTCCAAAAAAAAAATTTTTTTCAACTTTTTTCAATTTTACCCCCGTGGGATATATATTCTACCCACACACATTTGGAACTCTCCTGGGGTACCCTCACACATATTATTCCCTCATTTAGTGGATATTTTCACAAAAAAGTGAAATTTTCAAAAATCCAGAAAATTGGCTGAAAACGACTAAATATCAAGGACTCATTCGGCAAATCACTCTGGAACTGAAATCGGAACGCTCACTGACCTTTGCCCTATCTGAAAGTCTGATAAACGCCGGAAAAATGACTAAGTCCAAAAAAAAATTTTTTTCAACTTTTTTAAATTTTACCCCCGTGGGATATATATTCTACCCACACACATTTAGAACTCTCCTGGGGTACCCTCACACATATTATTCCCTCATTTAGTGGATATTTTCACAAAAAAGTGAAATTTTCAAAAATCCAGAAAATTGGCTGAAAACGACTAAATATCAAGGACTCATTGGGCAAATCACTCTGGAACTGAAATCGGAACGCTCACTGACCTTTGCCCTATCTGAAAGTCTGATAAACGTCGGAAAAATGACTAAGTCCAAAAAAAAATTTTTTCAACTTTTTTCAATTTTACCCTTGTGGGATATATATTCTACCCACACACATTTGGAACTCTCCTGGGGTACCCTCACACATATTATTCCCTCATTTAGTGGATATTTTCACAAAAAAGTGAAATTTTCAAAAATCCAGAAAATTGGCTGAAAACGACTAAATATCAAGGACTCATTGGGCGAATCGCTCTGGAACTGAAATTGGAACGCTCACTGACATTTCCCCTATCTGAAAGTCTGATAAACGCCGGAAAAATAACGAAGTCCCAAAAAAAAATTTTTTCAACTTTTTTAAATTTTACCCCCGTGGGATATATATTCTACCCAAACACATTTGGAACTCTCCTGGGGTTCCCTCACACATATTATTCCCTCATTTAGTGGATATTTTCACAAAATAGTGAAATTTTCAAAAATCCAGAAAATTGGCTGAAAACGACTAAATATCAAGGACTCATTTGGCAAATCGCTCTGGAACTGAAATTGGAACGCTCACTGACATTTCCCCTATCTGAAAGTTTGATAAACGTCGGAAAAATGACTAAGTCCAAAAAAAAATTTTTTTCAACTTTTTTCAATTTTACCGCCGTGGGATATATATTCTACCCACACACATTTGGAATTCTCCTGGGGTACCCTCACACATATTATTCCCTCATTTAGTGGATATTTTCACAAAAAAGTGAAATTTTCAAAAATCCAGAAAATTGGCTGAAAACGACTAAATATCAAGGACTCATTGGGCGAATCGCTCTGGAACTGAAATTGGAACGCTCACTGACCTTTGCCCTATCTGAAAGTCTGATAAACGCTGGAAAAATGACTAAGTCCAAAAAAAAAATTTTTTTCAACTTTTTTCAATTTTACCCCCGTGGGATATATATTCTACCCACACACATTTGGAACTCTCCTGGGGTACCCTCACACATATTATTCCCTCATTTAGTGGATATTTTCACAAAAAAGTGAAATTTTCAAAAATCCAGAAAATTGGCTGAAAACGACTAAATATCAAGGACTCATTCGGCAAATCACTCTGGAACTGAAATCGGAACGCTCACTGACCTTTGCCCTATCTGAAAGTCTGATAAACGCCGGAAAAATGACTAAGTCCAAAAAAAAATTTTTTTCAACTTTTTTAAATTTTACCCCCGTGGGATATATATTCTACCCACACACATTTAGAACTCTCCTGGGGTACCCTCACACATATTATTCCCTCATTTAGTGGATATTTTCACAAAAAAGTGAAATTTTCAAAAATCCAGAAAATTGGCTGAAAACGACTAAATATCAAGGACTCATTGGGCAAATCACTCTGGAACTGAAATCGGAACGCTCACTGACCTTTGCCCTATCTGAAAGTCTGATAAACGTCGGAAAAATGACTAAGTCCAAAAAAAAATTTTTTCAACTTTTTTCAATTTTACCCTTGTGGGATATATATTCTACCCACACACATTTGGAACTCTCCTGGGGTACCCTCACACATATTATTCCCTCATTTAGTGGATATTTTCACAAAAAAGTGAAATTTTCAAAAATCCAGAAAATTGGCTGAAAACGACTAAATATCAAGGACTCATTTGGCAAATCGCTCTGGAACTGAAATTGGAACGCTCACTGACATTTCCCCTATCTGAAAGTCTGATAAACGCCGGAAAAATGACTAAGTCCAAAAAAAGAATTTTTTCAGCTTTTTTCAATTTTACCCTTGTGGGATATATATTCTACCCACACACATTTGGAACTCTCCTGGGGTACCCTCACACATATTATTCCCTCATTTAGTGGATATTTTCACAAAAAAGTGAAATTTTCAAAAATCCAGAAAATTGGCTGAAAACGACTAAATATCAAGGACTCATTTGGCAAATCGCTCTGGAACTGAAATTGGAACGCTCACTGACATTTCCCCTATCTGAAAGTCTGATAAACGCCGGAAAAATGACTAAGTCCAAAAAAAAAATTTTTTCAGCTTTTTTCAATTTTACCCTTGTGGGATATATATTCTACCCACACACATTTGGAACTCTCCTGGGGAACCCTTACAGATATTATTCCCTCATTTAGTGGATATTTTTACAAAAAAGAGAAATTTTCAAAAATCCAGAAAATTGGCTGAAAACGACTAAATATCAAGGACTCATTGGGCGAATCGCTCTGGAACTGAGATCGGAACACTCACTGACATTTCCCCTATCTGAAAGTCTGATAAACGCCGGAAAAATAACTAACTCCCCCAAAAAATTTTTTTCAACTTTTTTTAAATTTTACCCCCGTGGGATATATATTTTACCCACACACATTTGGAACTCTCCTGGGGTACCCTCACACATATTATTCCCTCATTTAGTGGATATTTTCACAAAAAAGTGAAATTTTCAAAAATCCAGAAAATTGGCTGAAAACGACTAAATATCAAGGACTCATTGGGCAAATCGCTCTGGAACTGAAATCGGAACGCTCACTGACATTTCCCCTATCTGAAAGTCTGATAAACGTCGGAAAAATGACTAAGTCCAAAAAAAAATTTTTTTCAACTTTTTTCAATTTTACCGCCGTGGGATATATATTCTACCCACACACATTTGGAATTCTCCTGGGGTACCCTCACACATATTATTCCCTCATTTAGTGGATATTTTCACAAAAAAGTGAAATTTTCAAAAATCCAGAAAATTGGCTGAAAACGACTAAATATCAAGGACTCATTGGGCGAATCGCTCTGGAACTGAAATTGGAACGCTCACTGACCTTTGCCCTATCTGAAAGTCTGATAAACGCCGGAAAAATGACTAAGTCCAAAAAAAAAATTTTTTTCAACTTTTTTCAATTTTACCCCCGTGGGATATATATTCTACCCACACACATTTGGAACTCTCCTGGGGTACCCTCACACATATTATTCCCTCATTTAGTGGATATTTTCACAAAAAAGTGAAATTTTCAAAAATCCAGAAAATTGGCTGAAAACGACTAAATATCAAGGACTCATTCGGCAAATCACTCTGGAACTGAAATCGGAACGCTCACTGACCTTTGCCCTATCTGAAAGTCTGATAAACGCCGGAAAAATGACTAAGTCCAAAAAAAAATTTTTTTCAACTTTTTTAAATTTTACCCCCGTGGGATATATATTCTACCCACACACATTTAGAACTCTCCTGGGGTACCCTCACACATATTATTCCCTCATTTAGTGGATATTTTCACAAAAAAGTGAAATTTTCAAAAATCCAGAAAATTGGCTGAAAACGACTAAATATCAAGGACTCATTGGGCAAATCACTCTGGAACTGAAATCGGAACGCTCACTGACCTTTGCCCTATCTGAAAGTCTGATAAACGTCGGAAAAATGACTAAGTCCAAAAAAAAATTTTTTCAACTTTTTTCAATTTTACCCTTGGGGGATATATATTCTACCCACACACATTTGGAACTCTCCTGGGGTACCCTCACACATATTATTCCCTCATTTAGTGGATATTTTCACAAAAAAGTGAAATTTTCAAAAATCCAGAAAATTGGCTGAAAACGACTAAATATCAAGGACTCATTTGGCAAATCGCTCTGGAACTGAAATTGGAACGCTCACTGACATTTCCCCTATCTGAAAGTCTGATAAACGCCGGAAAAATGACTAAGTCCAAAAAAAGAATTTTTTCAGCTTTTTTCAATTTTACCCTTGTGGGATATATATTCTACCCACACACATTTGGAACTCTCCTGGGGTACCCTCACACATATTATTCCCTCATTTAGTGGATATTTTCACAAAAAAGTGAAATTTTCAAAAATCCAGAAAATTGGCTGAAAACGACTAAATATCAAGGACTCATTGGGCAAATCACTCTGGAACTGAAATCGGAACGCTCACTGACCTTTGCCCTATCTGAAAGTCTGATAAACGTCGGAAATTGACTAAGTCCAAAAAAAAATTTTTTTCAACTTTTTTCAATTTTACCGCCGTGGGATATATATTCTACCCACACACATTTGGAACTCTCCTGGGGTACCCTCACACATATTATTCCCTCATTTAGTGGATATTTTCGCAAAAAAGTGAAATTTTCAAAAATCCAGAAAATTGGCTGAAAACGACTAAATATCAAGGACTCATTGGGCGAATCGCTCTGGAACTGAGATCGGAACACTCACTGACATTTCCCCTATCTGAAAGTCTGATAAACGCCGGAAAAATAACTAACTCCCCCAAAAAAATTTTTTCAACTTTTTTTAAATTTTACCCCCGTGGGATATATATTTTACCCACACACATTTGGAACTCTCCTGGGGTACCCTCACACATATTATTCCCTCATTTAGTGGATATTTTCACAAAAAAGTGAAATTTTCAAAAATCCAGAAAATTGGCTGAAAACGACTAAATATCAAGGACTCATTGGGCAAATCGCTCTGGAACTGAAATCGGAACGCTCACTGACATTTCCCCTATCTGAAAGTCTGATAAACGTCGGAAAAATGACTAAGTCCAAAAAAAAATTTTTTTCAACTTTTTTCAATTTTACCGCCGTGGGATATATATTCTACCCACACACATTTGGAATTCTCCTGGGGTACCCTCACACATATTATTCCCTCATTTAGTGGATATTTTCACAAAAAAGTGAAATTTTCAAAAATCCAGAAAATTGGCTGAAAACGACTAAATATCAAGGACTCAATGGGCGAATCGCTCTGGAACTGAAATTGGAACGCTCACTGACCTTTGCCCTATCTGAAAGTCTGATAAACGCCGGAAAAATGACTAAGTCCAAAAAAAAAATTTTTTTCAACTTTTTTCAATTTTACCCCCGTGGGATATATATTCTACCCACACACATTTGGAACTCTCCTGGGGTACCCTCACACATATTATTCCCTCATTTAGTGGATATTTTCACAAAAAAGTGAAATTTTCAAAAATCCAGAAAATTGGCTGAAAACGACTAAATATCAAGGACTCATTCGGCAAATCACTCTGGAACTGAAATCGGAACGCTCACTGACCTTTGCCCTATCTGAAAGTCTGATAAACGCCGGAAAAATGACTAAGTCCAAAAAAAAATTTTTTTCAACTTTTTTAAATTTTACCCCCGTGGGATATATATTCTACCCACACACATTTAGAACTCTCCTGGGGTACCCTCACACATATTATTCCCTCATTTAGTGGATATTTTCACAAAAAAGTGAAATTTTCAAAAATCCAGAAAATTGGCTGAAAACGACTAAATATCAAGGACTCATTGGGCAAATCACTCTGGAACTGAAATCGGAACGCTCACTGACCTTTGCCCTATCTGAAAGTCTGATAAACGTCGGAAAAATGACTAAGTCCAAAAAAAAATTTTTTCAACTTTTTTCAATTTTACCCTTGTGGGATATATATTCTACCCACACACATTTGGAACTCTCCTGGGGTACCCTCACACATATTATTCCCTCATTTAGTGGATATTTTCACAAAAAAGTGAAATTTTCAAAAATCCAGAAAATTGGCTGAAAACGACTAAATATCAAGGACTCATTTGGCAAATCGCTCTGGAACTGAAATTGGAACGCTCACTGACATTTCCCCTATCTGAAAGTCTGATAAACGCCGGAAAAATGACTAAGTCCAAAAAAAGAATTTTTTCAGCTTTTTTCAATTTTACCCTTGTGGGATATATATTCTACCCACACACATTTGGAACTCTCCTGGGGTACCCTCACACATATTATTCCCTCATTTAGTGGATATTTTCACAAAAAAGTGAAATTTTCAAAAATCCAGAAAATTGGCTGAAAACGACTAAATATCAAGGACTCATTGGGCAAATCACTCTGGAACTGAAATCGGAACGCTCACTGACCTTTGCCCTATCTGAAAGTCTGATAAACGTCGGAAATTGACTAAGTCCAAAAAAAAATTTTTTTCAACTTTTTTCAATTTTACCGCCGTGGGATATATATTCTACCCACACACATTTGGAACTCTCCTGGGGTACCCTCACACATATTATTCCCTCATTTAGTGGATATTTTCGCAAAAAAGTGAAATTTTCAAAAATCCAGAAAATTGGCTGAAAACGACTAAATATCAAGGACTCATTGGGCGAATCGCTCTGGAACTGAAATTGGAACGCTCACTGACCTTTGCCCTATCTGAAAGTCTGATAAACGCCGGAAAAATGACTAAGTCCAAAAAAAAAATTTTTTTCAACTTTTTTCAATTTTACCCCCGTGGGATATATATTCTACCCACACACATTTGGAACTCTCCTGGGGTACCCTCACACGTATTATTCCCTCATTTAGTGGATATTTTCACAAAAAAGTGAAATTTTCAAAAATCCAGAAAATTGGCTGAAAACGACTAAATATCAAGGAATCATTGGGCAAATCACTCTGGAACTGAAATCGGAACGCTCACTGACCTTTGCCCTATCTGGAAGTCTGATAAACGTCGGAAAAATGACTAAGTCCAAAAAAAAATTTTTTTCAACTTTTTTCAATTTTACCGCCGTGGGATATATATTCTACCCACACACATTTGGAACTCTCCTGGGGTACCCTCACACATATTATTCCCTCATTTAGTGGATATTTTCACAAAAAAGTGAAATTTTCAAAAATCCAGAAAATTGGCTGAAAACGACTAAATATCAAGGACTCATTTGGCAAATCGCTCTGGAACTGAAATTGGAACGCTCACTGACATTTCCCCTATCTGAAAGTCTGATAAACGCCGGAAAAATGACTAAGTCCAAAAAAAGAATTTTTTCAGCTTTTTTCAATTTTACCCTTGTGGGATATATATTCTACCCACACACATTTGGAACTCTCCTGGGGTACCCTCACACATATTATTCCCTCATTTAGTGGATATTTTCACAAAAAAGTGAAATTTTCAAAAATCCAGAAAATTGGCTGAAAATGACTAAATATCAAGGACTCATTTGGCAAATCGCTCTGGAACTGAAATTGGAACGCTCACTGACATTTCCCCTATCTGAAAGTCTGATAAACGCCGGAAAAATGACTAAGTCCAAAAAAAAAATTTTTTTCAACTTTTTTCAATTTTACCCCCGTGGGATATATATTCTACCCACACACATTTGGAACTCTCCTGGGGTACCCTCACACGTATTATTCCCTCATTTAGTGGATATTTTCACAAAAAAGTGAAATTTTCAAAAATCCAGAAAATTGGCTGAAAACGACTAAATATCAAGGACTCATTGGGCAAATCACTCTGGAACTGAAATCGGAACGCTCACTGACCTTTGCCCTATCTGGAAGTCTGATAAACGTCGGAAAAATGACTAAGTCCAAAAAAAAATTTTTTTCAACTTTTTTCAATTTTACCGCCGTGGGATATATATTCTACCCACACACATTTGGAACTCTCCTGGGGTACCCTCACACATATTATTCCCTCATTTAGTGGATATTTTCACAAAAAAGTGAAATTTTCAAAAATCCAGAAAATTGGCTGAAAACGACTAAATATCAAGGACTCATTTGGCAAATCGCTCTGGAACTGAAATTGGAACGCTCACTGACATTTCCCCTATCTGAAAGTCTGATAAACGCCGGAAAAATGACTAAGTCCAAAAAAAGAATTTTTTCAGCTTTTTTCAATTTTACCCTTGTGGGATATATATTCTACCCACACACATTTGGAACTCTCCTGGGGTACCCTCACACATATTATTCCCTCATTTAGTGGATATTTTCACAAAAAAGTGAAATTTTCAAAAATCCAGAAAATTGGCTGAAAACGACTAAATATCAAGGACTCATTTGGCAAATCGCTCTGGAACTGAAATTGGAACGCTCACTGACATTTCCCCTATCTGAAAGTCTGATAAACGCCGGAAAAATGACTAAGTCCAAAAAAAAAATTTTTTCAGCTTTTTTCAATTTTACCCTTGTGGGATATATATTCTACCCACACACATTTGGAACTCTCCTGGGGAACCCTTACAGATATTATTCCCTCATTTAGTGGATATTTTTACAAAAAAGAGAAATTTTCAAAAATCCAGAAAATTGGCTGAAAACGACTAAATATCAAGGACTCATTGGGCGAATCGCTCTGGAACTGAGATCGGAACACTCACTGACATTTCCCCTATCTGAAAGTCTGATAAACGCCGGAAAAATAACTAACTCCCCCAAAAAAATTTTTTCAACTTTTTTTAAATTTTACCCCCGTGGGATATATATTTTACCCACACACATTTGGAACTCTCCTGGGGTACCCTCACACATATTATTCCCTCATTTAGTGGATATTTTCACAAAAAAGTGAAATTTTCAAAAATCCAGAAAATTGGCTGAAAACGACTAAATATCAAGGACTCATTGGGCAAATCGCTCTGGAACTGAAATCGGAACGCTCACTGACATTTCCCCTATCTGAAAGTCTGATAAACGTCGGAAAAATGACTAAGTCCAAAAAAAAATTTTTTTCAACTTTTTTCAATTTTACCGCCGTGGGATATATATTCTACCCACACACATTTGGAATTCTCCTGGGGTACCCTCACACATATTATTCCCTCATTTAGTGGATATTTTCACAAAAAAGTGAAATTTTCAAAAATCCAGAAAATTGGCTGAAAACGACTAAATATCAAGGACTCATTGGGCGAATCGCTCTGGAACTGAAATTGGAACGCTCACTGACCTTTGCCCTATCTGAAAGTCTGATAAACGCCGGAAAAATGACTAAGTCCAAAAAAAAAATTTTTTTCAACTTTTTTCAATTTTACCCCCGTGGGATATATATTCTACCCACACACATTTGGAACTCTCCTGGGGTACCCTCACACATATTATTCCCTCATTTAGTGGATATTTTCACAAAAAAGTGAAATTTTCAAAAATCCAGAAAATTGGCTGAAAACGATTAAATATCAAGGACTCATTCGGCAAATCACTCTGGAACTGAAATCGGAACGCTCACTGACCTTTGCCCTATCTGAAAGTCTGATAAACGCCAGAAAAATGACTAAGTCCAAAAAAAAATTTTTTTCAACTTTTTTAAATTTTACCCCCGTGGGATATATATTCTACCCACACACATTTAGAACTCTCCTGGGGTACCCTCACACATATTATTCCCTCATTTAGTGGATATTTTCACAAAAAAGTGAAATTTTCAAAAATCCAGAAAATTGGCTGAAAACGACTAAATATCAAGGACTCATTGGGCAAATCACTCTGGAACTGAAATCGGAACGCTCACTGACCTTTGCCCTATCTGAAAGTCTGATAAACGTCGGAAAAATGACTAAGTCCAAAAAAAAATTTTTTCAACTTTTTTCAATTTTACCCTTGTGGGATATATATTCTACCCACACACATTTGGAACTCTCCTGGGGTACCCTCACACATATTATTCCCTCATTTAGTGGATATTTTCACAAAAAAGTGAAATTTTCAAAAATCCAGAAAATTGGCTGAAAACGACTAAATATCAAGGACTCATTTGGCAAATCGCTCTGGAACTGAAATTGGAACGCTCACTGACATTTCCCCTATCTGAAAGTCTGATAAACGCCGGAAAAATGACTAAGTCCAAAAAAAGAATTTTTTCAGCTTTTTTCAATTTTACCCTTGTGGGATATATATTCTACCCACACACATTTGGAACTCTCCTGGGGTACCCTCACACATATTATTCCCTCATTTAGTGGATATTTTCACAAAAAAGTGAAATTTTCAAAAATCCAGAAAATTGGCTGAAAACGACTAAATATCAAGGACTCATTCGGCAAATCACTCTGGAACTGAAATCGGAACGCTCACTGACCTTTGCCCTATCTGAAAGTCTGATAAACGCCGGAAAAATGACTAAGTCCAAAAAAAAATTTTTTTCAACTTTTTTAAATTTTACCCCCGTGGGATATATATTCTACCCACACACATTTAGAACTCTCCTGGGGTACCCTCACACATATTATTCCCTCATTTAGTGGATATTTTCACAAAAAAGTGAAATTTTCAAAAATCCAGAAAATTGGCTGAAAACGACTAAATATCAAGGACTCATTGGGCAAATCACTCTGGAACTGAAATCGGAACGCTCACTGACCTTTGCCCTATCTGAAAGTCTGATAAACGTCGGAAAAATGACTAAGTCCAAAAAAAAATTTTTTTCAACTTTTTTCAATTTTACCGCCGTGGGATATATATTCTACCCACACACATTTGGAACTCTCCTGGGGTACCCTCACACATATTATTCCCTCATTTAGTGGATATTTTCGCAAAAAAGTGAAATTTTCAATAATCCAGAAAATTGGCTGAAAACGACTAAATATCAAGGACTCATTGGGCGAATCGCTCTGGAACTGAAATCGGAACGCTCACTCAAATTTTCCCTATCTGAAAGTCTGATAAACACCGGAAAAAAAACTAAGACAAAAAAAAAATTTTTTCAACTTTTTTCAATTTTACCCCCATGGGATATATATTCTACCCACACACATTTGGAACTCTCCTGGGGTACCCTCACACATATTATTCCCTCATTTAGTGGATATTTTCACAAAAAAGTGAAATTTTCAAAAATCCAGAAAATTGGCTGAAAACGACTAAATATCAAGGACTCATTGGGCGAATCGCTCTGGAACTGAAATTGGAACGCTCACTGACCTTTGCCCTATCTGAAAGTCTGATAAACGCCGGAAAAATGACTAAGTCCAAAAAAAAAATTTTTTTCAACTTTTTTCAATTTTACCCCCGTGGGATATATATTCTACCCACACACATTTGGAACTCTCCTGGGGTACCCTCACACGTATTATTCCCTCATTTAGTGGATATTTTCACAAAAAAGTGAAATTTTCAAAAATCCAGAAAATTGGCTGAAAACGACTAAATATCAAGGACTCATTGGGCAAATCACTCTGGAACTGAAATCGGAACGCTCACTGACCTTTGCCCTATCTGAAAGTCTGATAAACGCCGGAAAAATGACTAAGTCCAAAAAAAAATTTTTTTCAACTTTTTTAAATTTTACCCCCGTGGGATATATATTCTACCCACACACATTTAGAACTCTCCTGGGGTACCCTCACACATATTATTCCCTCATTTAGTGGATATTTTCACAAAAAAGTGAAATTTTCAAAAATCCAGAAAATTGGCTGAAAACGACTAAATATCAAGGACTCATTGGGCAAATCACTCTGGAACTGAAATCGGAACGCTCACTGACCTTTGCCCTATCTGAAAGTCTGATAAACGCCGGAAAAATGACTAAGTCCAAAAAAAAAATTTTTTCAGCTTTTTTCAATTTTACCCTTGTGGGATATATATTCTACCCACACACATTTGGAACTCTCCTGGGGAACCCTCACACATATTATTCCCTCATTTAGTGGATATTTTTACAAAAAAGAGAAATTTTCAAAAATCCAGAAAATTGGCTGAAAACGACTAAATATCAAGGACTCATTGGGCGAATCGCTCTGGAACTGAGATCGGAACACTCACTGACATTTCCCCTATCTGAAAGTCTGATAAACGCCGGAAAAATAACTAAGTCCAAAAAAAAATTTTTTTCAACTTTTTTAAATTTTACCCCCATGGGATATATATTCTACCGACACACATTTGGAACTTTCCTGGGGTTCCCTCACACATATTATTCCCTCATTTAGTGGATATTTTCACAAAATAGTGAAATTTTCAAAAATCCAGAAAATTGGCTGAAAACGACTAAATATCAAGGACTCATTGGGTGAATCGCTCTGAAACTGAAATCGGAACGCTCACTGACATTTCCCCTAGTCTAATAAACGTCGGAAAAATGACTAAGTCCAAAAAAAAATTTTTTCAACTTTTTTCAATTTTACCCTTGTGGGATATATATTCTACCCACACACATTTGGAACTCTCCTGGGGAACCCTCACACATATTATTCCCTCATTTAGTGGATATTTTTACAAAAAAGAGAAATTTTCAAAAATCCAGAAAATTGGCTGAAAACGACTCAATATCAAGGACTCATTGGGCGAATCGCTCTGGAACTGAGATCGGAACACTCACTGACATTTCCCCTATCTGAAAGTCTGATAAACGCCGGAAAAATAACTAAGTCCCAAAAAAAATTTTTTTCAACTTTTTTAAATTTTACCCCCATGGGATATATATTCTACCGACACACATTTGGAACTTTCCTGGGGTTCCCTCACACATATTATTCCCTCATTTAGTGGATATTTTCACAAAATAGTGAAATTTTCAAAAATCCAGAAAATTGGCTGAAAACGACTAAATATCAAGGACTCATTGGGCGAATCGCTCTGGAACTGAAATCGGAACGCTCACTGACATTTCCCCTAGTCTGATAAACGTCGGAAAAATGACTAAGTCCAAAAAAAAAATTTTTTCAGCTTTTTTCAATTTTACCCTTGTGGGATATATATTCTACCCACACACATTTGGAACTCTCCTGGGGAACCCTTACAGATATTATTCCCTCATTTAGTGGATATTTTTACAAAAAAGAGAAATTTTCAAAAATCCAGAAAATTGGCTGAAAACGACTAAATATCAAGGACTCATTGGGCGAATCGCTCTGGAACTGAGATCGGAACACTCACTGACATTTCCCCTATCTGAAAGTCTGATAAACGCCGGAAAAATAACTAACTCCCCCAAAAAAATTTTTTCAACTTTTTTTAAATTTTACCCCCGTGGGATATATATTTTACCCACACACATTTGGAACTCTCCTGGGGTACCCTCACACATATTATTCCCTCATTTAGTGGATATTTTCACAAAAAAGTGAAATTTTCAAAAATCCAGAAAATTGGCTGAAAACGACTAAATATCAAGGACTCATTGGGCAAATCGCTCTGGAACTGAAATCGGAACGCTCACTGACATTTCCCCTATCTGAAAGTCTGATAAACGTCGGAAAAATGACTAAGTCCAAAAAAAAATTTTTTTCAACTTTTTTCAATTTTACCGCCGTGGGATATATATTCTACCCACACACATTTGGAATTCTCCTGGGGTACCCTCACACATATTATTCCCTCATTTAGTGGATATTTTCACAAAAAAGTGAAATTTTCAAAAATCCAGAAAATTGGCTGAAAACGACTAAATATCAAGGACTCATTGGGCGAATCGCTCTGGAACTGAAATTGGAACGCTCACTGACCTTTGCCCTATCTGAAAGTCTGATAAACGCCGGAAAAATGACTAAGTCCAAAAAAAAAATTTTTTTCAACTTTTTTCAATTTTACCCCCGTGGGATATATATTCTACCCACACACATTTGGAACTCTCCTGGGGTACCCTCACACATATTATTCCCTCATTTAGTGGATATTTTCACAAAAAAGTGAAATTTTCAAAAATCCAGAAAATTGGCTGAAAACGATTAAATATCAAGGACTCATTCGGCAAATCACTCTGGAACTGAAATCGGAACGCTCACTGACCTTTGCCCTATCTGAAAGTCTGATAAACGCCAGAAAAATGACTAAGTCCAAAAAAAAATTTTTTTCAACTTTTTTAAATTTTACCCCCGTGGGATATATATTCTACCCACACACATTTAGAACTCTCCTGGGGTACCCTCACACATATTATTCCCTCATTTAGTGGATATTTTCACAAAAAAGTGAAATTTTCAAAAATCCAGAAAATTGGCTGAAAACGACTAAATATCAAGGACTCATTGGGCAAATCACTCTGGAACTGAAATCGGAACGCTCACTGACCTTTGCCCTATCTGAAAGTCTGATAAACGTCGGAAAAATGACTAAGTCCAAAAAAAAATTTTTTCAACTTTTTTCAATTTTACCCTTGTGGGATATATATTCTACCCACACACATTTGGAACTCTCCTGGGGTACCCTCACACATATTATTCCCTCATTTAGTGGATATTTTCACAAAAAAGTGAAATTTTCAAAAATCCAGAAAATTGGCTGAAAACGACTAAATATCAAGGACTCATTTGGCAAATCGCTCTGGAACTGAAATTGGAACGCTCACTGACATTTCCCCTATCTGAAAGTCTGATAAACGCCGGAAAAATGACTAAGTCCAAAAAAAGAATTTTTTCAGCTTTTTTCAATTTTACCCTTGTGGGATATATATTCTACCCACACACATTTGGAACTCTCCTGGGGTACCCTCACACATATTATTCCCTCATTTAGTGGATATTTTCACAAAAAAGTGAAATTTTCAAAAATCCAGAAAATTGGCTGAAAACGACTAAATATCAAGGACTCATTCGGCAAATCACTCTGGAACTGAAATCGGAACGCTCACTGACCTTTGCCCTATCTGAAAGTCTGATAAACGCCGGAAAAATGACTAAGTCCAAAAAAAAATTTTTTTCAACTTTTTTAAATTTTACCCCCGTGGGATATATATTCTACCCACACACATTTAGAACTCTCCTGGGGTACCCTCACACATATTATTCCCTCATTTAGTGGATATTTTCACAAAAAAGTGAAATTTTCAAAAATCCAGAAAATTGGCTGAAAACGACTAAATATCAAGGACTCATTGGGCAAATCACTCTGGAACTGAAATCGGAACGCTCACTGACCTTTGCCCTATCTGAAAGTCTGATAAACGTCGGAAAAATGACTAAGTCCAAAAAAAAATTTTTTTCAACTTTTTTCAATTTTACCGCCGTGGGATATATATTCTACCCACACACATTTGGAACTCTCCTGGGGTACCCTCACACATATTATTCCCTCATTTAGTGGATATTTTCGCAAAAAAGTGAAATTTTCAATAATCCAGAAAATTGGCTGAAAACGACTAAATATCAAGGACTCATTGGGCGAATCGCTCTGGAACTGAAATCGGAACGCTCACTCAAATTTTCCCTATCTGAAAGTCTGATAAACACCGGAAAAAAAACTAAGACAAAAAAAAAATTTTTTCAACTTTTTTCAATTTTACCCCCATGGGATATATATTCTACCCACACACATTTGGAACTCTCCTGGGGTACCCTCACACATATTATTCCCTCATTTAGTGGATATTTTCACAAAAAAGTGAAATTTTCAAAAATCCAGAAAATTGGCTGAAAACGACTAAATATCAAGGACTCATTGGGCGAATCGCTCTGGAACTGAAATTGGAACGCTCACTGACCTTTGCCCTATCTGAAAGTCTGATAAACGCCGGAAAAATGACTAAGTCCAAAAAAAAAATTTTTTTCAACTTTTTTCAATTTTACCCCCGTGGGATATATATTCTACCCACACACATTTGGAACTCTCCTGGGGTACCCTCACACGTATTATTCCCTCATTTAGTGGATATTTTCACAAAAAAGTGAAATTTTCAAAAATCCAGAAAATTGGCTGAAAACGACTAAATATCAAGGACTCATTGGGCAAATCACTCTGGAACTGAAATCGGAACGCTCACTGACCTTTGCCCTATCTGAAAGTCTGATAAACGCCGGAAAAATGACTAAGTCCAAAAAAAAATTTTTTTCAACTTTTTTAAATTTTACCCCCGTGGGATATATATTCTACCCACACACATTTAGAACTCTCCTGGGGTACCCTCACACATATTATTCCCTCATTTAGTGGATATTTTCACAAAAAAGTGAAATTTTCAAAAATCCAGAAAATTGGCTGAAAACGACTAAATATCAAGGACTCATTGGGCAAATCACTCTGGAACTGAAATCGGAACGCTCACTGACCTTTGCCCTATCTGAAAGTCTGATAAACGCCGGAAAAATGACTAAGTCCAAAAAAAAAATTTTTTCAGCTTTTTTCAATTTTACCCTTGTGGGATATATATTCTACCCACACACATTTGGAACTCTCCTGGGGAACCCTCACACATATTATTCCCTCATTTAGTGGATATTTTTACAAAAAAGAGAAATTTTCAAAAATCCAGAAAATTGGCTGAAAACGACTAAATATCAAGGACTCATTGGGCGAATCGCTCTGGAACTGAGATCGGAACACTCACTGACATTTCCCCTATCTGAAAGTCTGATAAACGCCGGAAAAATAACTAAGTCCAAAAAAAAATTTTTTTCAACTTTTTTAAATTTTACCCCCATGGGATATATATTCTACCGACACACATTTGGAACTTTCCTGGGGTTCCCTCACACATATTATTCCCTCATTTAGTGGATATTTTCACAAAATAGTGAAATTTTCAAAAATCCAGAAAATTGGCTGAAAACGACTAAATATCAAGGACTCATTGGGTGAATCGCTCTGAAACTGAAATCGGAACGCTCACTGACATTTCCCCTAGTCTAATAAACGTCGGAAAAATGACTAAGTCCAAAAAAAAATTTTTTCAACTTTTTTCAATTTTACCCTTGTGGGATATATATTCTACCCACACACATTTGGAACTCTCCTGGGGAACCCTCACACATATTATTCCCTCATTTAGTGGATATTTTTACAAAAAAGAGAAATTTTCAAAAATCCAGAAAATTGGCTGAAAACGACTCAATATCAAGGACTCATTGGGCGAATCGCTCTGGAACTGAGATCGGAACACTCACTGACATTTTCCCTATCTGAAAGTCTGATAAACGCCGGAAAAATAACTAAGTCCCAAAAAAAATTTTTTTCAACTTTTTTAAATTTTACCCCCATGGGATATATATTCTACCGACACACATTTGGAACTTTCCTGGGGTTCCCTCACACATATTATTCCCTCATTTAGTGGATATTTTCACAAAATAGTGAAATTTTCAAAAATCCAGAAAATTGGCTGAAAACGACTAAATATCAAGGACTCATTGGGCGAATCGCTCTGGAACTGAAATCGGAACGCTCACTGACATTTCCCCTAGTCTGATAAACGTCGGAAAAATGACTAAGTCCAAAAAAAAATTTTTTCAACTTTTTTCAATTTTACCCTTGTGGGATATATATTCTACCCACACACATTTGGAACTCTCCTGGGGTACCCTCACACATATTATTCCCTCATTTAGTGGATATTTTCACAAAAAAGTGAAATTTTCAAAAATCCAGAAAATTGGCTGAAAACGACTAAATATCAAGGACTCATTTGGCAAATCGCTCTGGAACTGAAATTGGAACGCTCACTGACATTTCCCCTATCTGAAAGTCTGATAAACGCCGGAAAAATGACTAAGTCAAAAAAAAAATTTTTTTCAGCTTTTTTCAATTTTACCCTTGTGGGATATATATTCTACCCACACACATTTGGAACTCTCCTGGGGAACCCTTACAGATATTATTCCCTCATTTAGTGGATATTTTTACAAAAAAGAGAAATTTTCAAAAATCCAGAAAATTGGCTGAAAACGACTAAATATCAAGGACTCATTGGGCGAATCGCTCTGGAACTGAGATCGGAACACTCACTGACATTTCCCCTATCTGAAAGTCTGATAAACGCCGGAAAAATAACTAACTCCCCAAAAAAAATTTTTTCAACTTTTTTAAATTTTACCCCCGTGGGATATATATTTTACCCACACACATTTGGAACTCTCCTGGGGTATCCTCACACATATTATTCCCTCATTTAGTGGATATTTTCACAAAAAAGTGAAATTTTCAAAAATCCAGAAAATTGGCTGAAAACGACTAAATATCAAGGACTCATTGGGTAAATCGCTCTGGAACTGAAATCGGAACGCTCACTGACATTTCCCCTATCTGAAAGTCTGATAAACGTCGGAAAAATGACTAAGTCCAAAAAAAAATTTTTTTCAACTTTTTTCAATTTTACCGCCGTGGGATATATATTCTACCCACACACATTTGGAACTCTCCTGGGGTACCCTCACACATATTATTCCCTCATTTAGTGGATATTTTCGCAAAAAAGTGAAATTTTCAAAAATCCAGAAAATTGGCTGAAAACGACTAAATATCAAGGACTCATTGGGCGAATCGCTCTGGAACTGAAATCGGAACGCTCACTCAAATTTTCCCTATCTGAAAGTCTGATAAACACCGGAAAAAAAACTAAGACAAAAAAAATTTTTTTTCAACTTTTTTCAATTTTACCCTTGTGGGATATATATTCTACCCACACACATTTGGAACTCTCCTGGGGTACCCTCACACATATTATTCCCTCATTTAGTGGATATTTTCACAAAAAAGTGAAATTTTCAAAAATCCAGAAAATTGGCTGAAAACGACTAAATATCAAGGACTCATTGGGTAAATCGCTCTGGAACTGAAAGCGGAACGCTCACTGACATTTGCCCTATCTGAAAGTCTGATAAACACCGGAAAAATAACTAAGTCTAAAAAAAAATGTTTTTCAACTTTTTTTAATTTTACCCCCATGGGATATATATTCTACCCACACACATTTGGAACTCTCCTGGGGTACCCTCACACATATTATTCCCTCATTTAGTGGATATTTTCACAAAAAAGTGAAATTTTCAAAAATCCAGAAAATTGGCTGAAAACGACTAAATATCAAGGACTCATTGGGCGAATCGCTCTGGAACTGAAATTGGAACGCTCACTGACCTTTGCCCTATCTGAAAGTCTGATAAACGCCGGAAAAATGACTAAGTCCAAAAAAAAAATTTTTTTCAACTTTTTTCAATTTTACCCCCGTGGGATATATATTCTACCCACACACATTTGGAACTCTCCTGGGGTACCCTCACACATATTATTCCCTCATTTAGTGGATATTTTCACAAAAAAGTGAAATTTTCAAAAATCCAGAAAATTGGCTGAAAACGACTAAATATCAAGGACTCATTGGGCAAATCACTCTGGAACTGAAATCGGAACGCTCACTGACCTTTGCCCTATCTGAAAGTCTGATAAACGCCGGAAAAATGACTAAGTCCAAAAAAAATTTTTTTTCAACTTTTTTAAATTTTACCCCCGTGGGATATTTATTCTACCCACACACATTTAGAACTCTCCTGGGGTACCCTCACACATATTATTCCCTCATTTAGTGGATATTTTCACAAAAAAGTGAAATTTTCAAAAATCCAGAAAATTGGCTGAAAATGACTAAATATCAAGGACTCATTGGACAAATTGCTCTGGAACTGAAATTGGATCGCTCACTGACATTTCCCCTATCTGAAAGTCTGATAAACGCCGGAAAAATAACGAAGTCCCAAAAAAAAATTTTTTCAACTTTTTTAAATTTTACCCCCGTGGGATATATATTCTACCCAAACACATTTGGAACTCTCCTGGGGTTCCCTCACACATATTATTCCCTCATTTAGTGGATATTTTCACAAAAAAGTGAAATTTTCAAAAATCCAGAAAATTGGCTGAAAACGACTAAATATCAAGGACTCATTGGGCAAATCGCTCTGGAACTGAAATTGGAACGCTCACTGACATTTCCCCTATCTGAAAGTCTGATAAACGCCAGAAAAATGACTAAGTCCAAAAAAAAAATTTTTTCAGCTTTTTTCAATTTTACCCTTGTGGGATATATATTCTACCCACACACATTTGGAACTCTCCTGGGGAACCCTCACACATATTATTCCCTCATTTAGTGGATATTTTTACAAAAAAGAGAAATTTTCAAAAATCCAGAAAATTGGCTGAAAACGACTAAATATCAAGGACTCATTGGGCGAATCGCTCTGGAACTGAGATCGGAACACTCACTGACATTTCCCCTATCTGAAAGTCTGATAAACGCCGGAAAAATAACTAAGTCCCAAAAAAAATTTTTTTCAACTTTTTTAAATTTTACCCCCATGGGATATATATTCTACCGACACACATTTGGAACTTTCCTGGGGTTCCCTCACACATATTATTCCCTCATTTAGTGGATATTTTCACAAAATAGTGAAATTTTCAAAAATCCAGAAAATTGGCTGAAAACGACTAAATATCAAGGACTCATTGGGCGAATCGCTCTGGAACTGAGATCGGAACACTCACTGACATTTCCCCTATCTGAAAGTCTGATAAACGCCGGAAAAATAAGTAACTCCCCAAAAAAAAATTTTTCAACTTTTTTAAATTTTACCCCCGTGGGATATATATTCTACCCACACACATTTGGAACTCTCCTGGGGTACCCTCACACATATTATTCCCTCATTTAGTGGATATTTTCGCAAAAAAGTGAAATTTTCAAAAATCCAGAAAATTGGCTGAAAACGACTAAATATCAAGGACTCATTGGGCAAATCGCTCTGGAACTGAAATTGGAACGCTCACTGACATTTCCCCTATCTGAAAGTCTGATAAACGCCGGAAAAATAACGAAGTCCCCAAAAAAAATTTTTTCAACTTTTTTAAATTTTACCCCCATGGGATATATATTCTACCCAAACACATTTGGAACTCTCCTGGGGTTCCCTCACACATATTATTCCCTCATTTAGTGGATATTTTCACAAAAAAGTGAAATTTTCAAAAATCCAGAAAATTGGCTGAAAACGACTAAATATCCAGGACTCATTTGGCAAATCGCTCTGGAACTGAAATTGGAACGCTCACTGACATTTCCCCTATCTGAAAGTCTGATAAACGCCGGAAAAATGACTAAGTCCAAAAAAAAAATTTTTTCAGCTTTTTTCAATTTTACCCTTGTGGGATATATATTCTACCCACACACATTTGGAACTCTCCTGGGGAACCCTCACACATATTATTCCCTCATTTAGTGGATATTTTTACAAAAAAGAGAAATTTTCAAAAATCCAGAAAATTGGCTGAAAACGACTAAATATCAAGGACTCATTGGGCGAATCGCTCTGGAACTGAGATCGGAACACTCACTGACATTTCCCCTATCTGAAAGTCTGATAAACGCCGGAAAAATAACGAAGTCCCAAAAAAAATTTTTTTCAACTTTTTTAAATTTTACCCCCATGGGATATATATTCTACCGACACACATTTGGAACTTTCCTGGGGTTCCCTCACACATATTATTCCCTCATTTAGTGGATATTTTCACAAAATAGTGAAATTTTCAAAAATCCAGAAAATTGGCTGAAAACGACGAAATATCAAGGACTCATTGTGTGAATCGCTCTGGAACTGAAATCGGAACGCTCACTGACATTTCCCCTATCTGAAAGTCTGATAAACGTCGGAAAAATGACTACGTCCAAAAAAAAATTTTTTCAACTTTTTTCAATTTTACCCTTGTGGGATATATATTCTACCCACACACATTTGGAACTCTCCTGGGGTACCCTCACACATATTATTCCCTCATTTAGTGGATATTTTCACAAAAAAGTGAAATTTTCAAAAATCCAGAAAATTGGCTGAAAACGACTAAATATCAAGGACTCATTTGGCAAATCGCTCTGGAACTGAAATTGGAACGCTCACTGACATTTCCCCTATCTGAAAGTCTGATAAACGCCGGAAAAATGACTAAGTCAAAAAAAAAATTTTTTTCAGCTTTTTTCAATTTTACCCTTGTGGGATATATATTCTACCCACACACATTTGGAACTCTCCTGGGGAACCCTTACAGATATTATTCCCTCATTTAGTGGATATTTTTACAAAAAAGAGAAATTTTCAAAAATCCAGAAAATTGGCTGAAAACGACTAAATATCAAGGACTCATTGGGCGAATCGCTCTGGAACTGAGATCGGAACACTCACTGACATTTCCCCTATCTGAAAGTCTGATAAACGCCGGAAAAATAACTAACTCCCCAAAAAAAATTTTTTCAACTTTTTTAAATTTTACCCCCGTGGGATATATATTTTACCCACACACATTTGGAACTCTCCTGGGGTATCCTCACACATATTATTCCCTCATTTAGTGGATATTTTCACAAAAAAGTGAAATTTTCAAAAATCCAGAAAATTGGCTGAAAACGACTAAATATCAAGGACTCATTGGGTAAATCGCTCTGGAACTGAAATCGGAACGCTCACTGACATTTCCCCTATCTGAAAGTCTGATAAACGTCGGAAAAATGACTAAGTCCAAAAAAAAATTTTTTTCAACTTTTTTCAATTTTACCGCCGTGGGATATATATTCTACCCACACACATTTGGAACTCTCCTGGGGTACCCTCACACATATTATTCCCTCATTTAGTGGATATTTTCGCAAAAAAGTGAAATTTTCAAAAATCCAGAAAATTGGCTGAAAACGACTAAATATCAAGGACTCATTGGGCGAATCGCTCTGGAACTGAAATCGGAACGCTCACTCAAATTTTCCCTATCTGAAAGTCTGATAAACACCGGAAAAAAAACTAAGACAAAAAAAATTTTTTTTCAACTTTTTTCAATTTTACCCTTGTGGGATATATATTCTACCCACACACATTTGGAACTCTCCTGGGGTACCCTCACACATATTATTCCCTCATTTAGTGGATATTTTCACAAAAAAGTGAAATTTTCAAAAATCCAGAAAATTGGCTGAAAACGACTAAATATCAAGGACTCATTGGGTAAATCGCTCTGGAACTGAAAGCGGAACGCTCACTGACATTTGCCCTATCTGAAAGTCTGATAAACACCGGAAAAATAACTAAGTCTAAAAAAAAATGTTTTTCAACTTTTTTTAATTTTACCCCCATGGGATATATATTCTACCCACACACATTTGGAACTCTCCTGGGGTACCCTCACACATATTATTCCCTCATTTAGTGGATATTTTTACAAAAAAGAGAAATTTTCAAAAATCCAGAAAATTGGCTGAAAACGACTAAATATCAAGGACTCATTGGGCGAATCGCTCTGGAACTGAGATCGGAACACTCACTGACATTTCCCCTATCTGAAAGTCTGATAAACGCCGGAAAAATAACTAACTCCCCAAAAAAAATTTTTTCAACTTTTTTAAATTTTACCCCCGTGGGATATATATTTTACCCACACACATTTGGAACTCTCCTGGGGTATCCTCACACATATTATTCCCTCATTTAGTGGATATTTTCACAAAAAAGTGAAATTTTCAAAAATCCAGAAAATTGGCTGAAAACGACTAAATATCAAGGACTCATTGGGTAAATCGCTCTGGAACTGAAATCGGAACGCTCACTGACATTTCCCCTATCTGAAAGTCTGATAAACGTCGGAAAAATGACTAAGTCCAAAAAAAAATTTTTTTCAACTTTTTTCAATTTTACCGCCGTGGGATATATATTCTACCCACACACATTTGGAACTCTCCTGGGGTACCCTCACACATATTATTCCCTCATTTAGTGGATATTTTCGCAAAAAAGTGAAATTTTCAAAAATCCAGAAAATTGGCTGAAAACGACTAAATATCAAGGACTCATTGGGCGAATCGCTCTGGAACTGAAATCGGAACGCTCACTCAAATTTTCCCTATCTGAAAGTCTGATAAACACCGGAAAAAAAACTAAGACAAAAAAAATTTTTTTTCAACTTTTTTCAATTTTACCCTTGTGGGATATATATTCTACCCACACACATTTGGAACTCTCCTGGGGTACCCTCACACATATTATTCCCTCATTTAGTGGATATTTTCACAAAAAAGTGAAATTTTCAAAAATCCAGAAAATTGGCTGAAAACGACTAAATATCAAGGACTCATTGGGTAAATCGCTCTGGAACTGAAAGCGGAACGCTCACTGACATTTGCCCTATCTGAAAGTCTGATAAACACCGGAAAAATAACTAAGTCTAAAAAAAAATGTTTTTCAACTTTTTTTAATTTTACCCCCATGGGATATATATTCTACCCACACACATTTGGAACTCTCCTGGGGTACCCTCACACATATTATTCCCTCATTTAGTGGATATTTTCACAAAAAAGTGAAATTTTCAAAAATCCAGAAAATTGGCTGAAAACGACTAAATATCAAGGACTCATTGGGCGAATCGCTCTGGAACTGAAATTGGAACGCTCACTGACCTTTGCCCTATCTGAAAGTCTGATAAACGCCGGAAAAATGACTAAGTCCAAAAAAAAAATTTTTTTCAACTTTTTTCAATTTTACCCCCGTGGGATATATATTCTACCCACACACATTTGGAACTCTCCTGGGGTACCCTCACACATATTATTCCCTCATTTAGTGGATATTTTCACAAAAAAGTGAAATTTTCAAAAATCCAGAAAATTGGCTGAAAACGACTAAATATCAAGGACTCATTGGGCAAATCACTCTGGAACTGAAATCGGAACGCTCACTGACCTTTGCCCTATCTGAAAGTCTGATAAACGCCGGAAAAATGACTAAGTCCAAAAAAAATTTTTTTTCAACTTTTTTAAATTTTACCCCCGTGGGATATTTATTCTACCCACACACATTTAGAACTCTCCTGGGGTACCCTCACACATATTATTCCCTCATTTAGTGGATATTTTCACAAAAAAGTGAAATTTTCAAAAATCCAGAAAATTGGCTGAAAATGACTAAATATCAAGGACTCATTGGGCAAATTGCTCTGGAACTGAAATTGGATCGCTCACTGACATTTCCCCTATCTGAAAGTCTGATAAACGCCGGAAAAATAACGAAGTCCCAAAAAAAAATTTTTTCAACTTTTTTAAATTTTACCCCCGTGGGATATATATTCTACCCAAACACATTTGGAACTCTCCTGGGGTTCCCTCACACATATTATTCCCTCATTTAGTGGATATTTTCACAAAAAAGTGAAATTTTCAAAAATACAGAAAATTGGCTGAAAACGACTAAATATCAAGGACTCATTGGGCAAATCGCTCTGGAACTGAAATTGGAACGCTCACTGACATTTCCCCTATCTGAAAGTCTGATAAACGCCAGAAAAATGACTAAGTCCAAAAAAAAAATTTTTTCAGCTTTTTTCAATTTTACCCTTGTGGGATATATATTCTACCCACACACATTTGGAACTCTCCTGGGGAACCCTCACACATATTATTCCCTCATTTAGTGGATATTTTTACAAAAAAGAGAAATTTTCAAAAATCCAGAAAATTGGCTGAAAACGACTAAATATCAAGGACTCATTGGGCGAATCGCTCTGGAACTGAGATCGGAACACTCACTGACATTTCCCCTATCTGAAAGTCTGATAAACGCCGGAAAAATAACTAAGTCCCAAAAAAAATTTTTTTCAACTTTTTTAAATTTTACCCCCATGGGATATATATTCTACCGACACACATTTGGAACTTTCCTGGGGTTCCCTCACACATATTATTCCCTCATTTAGTGGATATTTTCACAAAATAGTGAAATTTTCAAAAATCCAGAAAATTGGCTGAAAACGACTAAATATCAAGGACTCATTGGGCGAATCGCTCTGGAACTGAGATCGGAACACTCACTGACATTTCCCCTATCTGAAAGTCTGATAAACGCCGGAAAAATAAGTAACTCCCCAAAAAAAAATTTTTCAACTTTTTTAAATTTTACCCCCGTGGGATATATATTCTACCCACACACATTTGGAACTCTCCTGGGGTACCCTCACACATATTATTCCCTCATTTAGTGGATATTTTCGCAAAAAAGTGAAATTTTCAAAAATCCAGAAAATTGGCTGAAAACGACTAAATATCAAGGACTCATTGGGCAAATCGCTCTGGAACTGAAATTGGAACGCTCACTGACATTTCCCCTATCTGAAAGTCTGATAAACGCCGGAAAAATAACGAAGTCCCCAAAAAAAATTTTTTCAACTTTTTTAAATTTTACCCCCATGGGATATATATTCTACCCAAACACATTTGGAACTCTCCTGGGGTTCCCTCACACATATTATTCCCTCATTTAGTGGATATTTTCACAAAAAAGTGAAATTTTCAAAAATCCAGAAAATTGGCTGAAAACGACTAAATATCCAGGACTCATTTGGCAAATCGCTCTGGAACTGAAATTGGAACGCTCACTGACATTTCCCCTATCTGAAAGTCTGATAAACGCCGGAAAAATGACTAAGTCCAAAAAAAAAATTTTTTCAGCTTTTTTCAATTTTACCCTTGTGGGATATATATTCTACCCACACACATTTGGAACTCTCCTGGGGAACCCTCACACATATTATTCCCTCATTTAGTGGATATTTTTACAAAAAAGAGAAATTTTCAAAAATCCAGAAAATTGGCTGAAAACGACTAAATATCAAGGACTCATTGGGCGAATCGCTCTGGAACTGAGATCGGAACACTCACTGACATTTCCCCTATCTGAAAGTCTGATAAACGCCGGAAAAATAACGAAGTCCCAAAAAAAATTTTTTTCAACTTTTTTAAATTTTACCCCCATGGGATATATATTCTACCGACACACATTTGGAACTTTCCTGGGGTTCCCTCACACATATTATTCCCTCATTTAGTGGATATTTTCACAAAATAGTGAAATTTTCAAAAATCCAGAAAATTGGCTGAAAACGACGAAATATCAAGGACTCATTGTGTGAATCGCTCTGGAACTGAAATCGGAACGCTCACTGACATTTCCCCTATCTGAAAGTCTGATAAACGTCGGAAAAATGACTACGTCCAAAAAAAAATTTTTTCAACTTTTTTCAATTTTACCCTTGTGGGATATATATTCTACCCACACACATTTGGAACTCTCCTGGGGTACCCTCACACATATTATTCCCTCATTTAGTGGATATTTTCACAAAAAAGTGAAATTTTCAAAAATCCAGAAAATTGGCTGAAAACGACTAAATATCAAGGACTCATTGGGCGAATCGCTCTGGAACTGAGATCGGAACACTCACTGACATTTCCCCTATCTGAAAGTCTGATAAACGCCGGAAAAATAACTAACTCCCCAAAAAAAATTTTTTCAACTTTTTTAAATTTTACCCCCGTGGTATATATATTTTACCCACACACATTTGGAACTCTCCTGGGGTACCCTCACACATATTATTCCCTCATTTAGTGGATATTTTCACAAAAAAGTGAAATTTTCAAATATCCAGAAAATTGACTGAAAACGACTAAATATCCAGGACTCATTTGGCAAATCGCTCTGGAACTGAAATTGGAACGCTCACTGACATTTCCCCTATCTGAAAGTCTGATAAACGCCGGAAAAATGACTAAGTCCAAAAAAAAAATTTTTTCAGCTTTTTTCAATTTTACCCTTGTGGGATATATATTCTACCCACACACATTTGGAACTCTCCTGGGGAACCCTCACACATATTATTCCCTCATTTAGTGGATATTTTTACAAAAAAGAGAAATTTTCAAAAATCCAGAAAATTGGCTGAAAACGACTAAATATCAAGGACTCATTGGGCGAATCGCTCTGGAACTGAGATCGGAACACTCACTGACATTTCCCCTATCTGAAAGTCTGATAAACGCCGGAAAAATAACGAAGTCCCAAAAAAAATTTTTTTCAACTTTTTTAAATTTTACCCCCATGGGATATATATTCTACCGACACACATTTGGAACTTTCCTGGGGTTCCCTCACACATATTATTCCCTCATTTAGTGGATATTTTCACAAAATAGTGAAATTTTCAAAAATCCAGAAAATTGGCTGAAAACGACGAAATATCAAGGACTCATTGTGTGAATCGCTCTGGAACTGAAATCGGAACGCTCACTGACATTTCCCCTATCTGAAAGTCTGATAAACGTCGGAAAAATGACTACGTCCAAAAAAAAATTTTTTCAACTTTTTTCAATTTTACCCTTGTGGGATATATATTCTACCCACACACATTTGGAACTCTCCTGGGGTACCCTCACACATATTATTCCCTCATTTAGTGGATATTTTCACAAAAAAGTGAAATTTTCAAAAATCCAGAAAATTGGCTGAAAACGACTAAATATCAAGGACTCATTGGGCGAATCGCTCTGGAACTGAGATCGGAACACTCACTGACATTTCCCCTATCTGAAAGTCTGATAAACGCCGGAAAAATAACTAACTCCCCAAAAAAAATTTTTTCAACTTTTTTAAATTTTACCCCCGTGGTATATATATTTTACCCACACACATTTGGAACTCTCCTGGGGTACCCTCACACATATTATTCCCTCATTTAGTGGATATTTTCACAAAAAAGTGAAATTTTCAAATATCCAGAAAATTGACTGAAAACGACTAAATATCAAGGACTCATTGGGCGAATCGCTCTGGAACTGAAATTGGAACGCTCACTGACCTTTGCCCTATCTGAAAGTCTGATAAACGCCGGAAAAATGACTAAGTCCAAAAAAAAATTTTTTTTCAACTTTTTTCAATTTTACCCCCGTGGGATATATATTCTACCCACACACATTTGGAACTCTCCTGGGGTACCCTCACACATATTATTCACTCATTTAGTGGATATTTTCACAAAAAAGTGAAATTTTCAAAAATCCAGAAAATTGGCTGAAAACGACTAAATATCAAGGACTCATTGGGCGAATCGCTCTGGAACTGAGATCGGAACACTCACTGACATTTCCCCTATCTGAAAGTCTGATAAACGCCGGAAAAATAACTAACTCCCCAAAAAAAATTTTTTCAACTTTTTTAAATTTTACCCCCGTGGGATATATATTTTACCCACACACATTTGGAACTCTCCTGGGGTACCCTCACACATATTATTCCCTCATTTAGTGGATATTTTCACAAAAAAGTGAAATTTTCAAATATCCAGAAAATTGACTGAAAACGACTAAATATCAAGGACTCATTGGGCGAATCGCTCTGGAACTGAAATCGGAATGCTCACTGACCTTTGCCCTATCCGAAAGTCTGATAAACGCCGGAAAAATGACTAAGTCCAAAAAAAAATTTTTTTCAACTTTTTTAAATTTTACCCACGTGGGATATATATTCTACCCACACACATTTGGAACTCTCCTGGGGTACCCTCACACATATTATTCCCTCATTTAGTGGATATTTTCACAAAAAAGTGAAATTTTCAAAAATCCAGAAAATTGGCTGAAAACGACTAAATATCAAGGACTCATTGGGCGAATCGCTCAGGAACTGAAATTGGAACGCTCACTGACCTTTGCCCTATCTGAAAGTCTGATAAACAGCGGAAAAATAACTAAGACAAAAAAAAAAAATTTTAAACTTTTTTCAATTTTACCCTTGTGGGATATATATTCTACCCACACACATTTGGAACTCTCCTGGGTTACCCTCACACATATTATTCCCTCATTTAGTGGATATTTTCACAAAAAAGAGAAATTTTCAAAAATCCAGAAAATTGGCTGAAAACGACTAAATATCAAGGACTCATTGGGCGAATCGCTCTGGAACTGAGATCGGAACACTCACTGACATTTCCCCTATCTGAAAGTCTGATAAATGCCGGAAAAATAACTAAGTCCAAAAAAAAAATTTTTTCAGCTTTTTTCAATTTTACCCCCGTGGGATATATATTCTACCCACACACATTTGGAACTCTCCTGGGGTGCCCTCACATATATTATTCCCTCATTTAGTGGATAGTTTCACAAAAAAGTGAAATTTTCAAAAATCCAGAAAATTGGCTAAAACCGACTAAATATCAAGGACTCATTGGGCGAATCACTCTGGAACTGAAATCGGAACGCTCACTGACATTTCTCCTGTCTGAAAGTCTGATAAACACCGGAAAAATGACTAAGCCTAAAAAAAAATGTTTTTCAACTTTTTTTAATTTTACCCCCATGGGATATATATTCTACCCACACACATTTGGAACTCTCCTGGGGTACCCTCACACATATTATTCCCTCATTTAGTGGATATTTTCACAAAAAAAGTGAAATTTTCAAAAATCCAGAAAATTGGGTGAAAACGACTAAATATCAAGGACTCATTGGGTGAATCGCTCTGGAACTGAAATCGGAATGCTCACTGACATTTCCCCTATCTAAAAGTCTGATAAACACCGGAAAAATAACTAAGTCTAAAAAAAAATTTTTTCAACTTTTTTAAATTTTACCCCCGTGGGATATATATTCTACCCACACACATTTAGAACTCTCCTGGGGTACCCTCACACATATTATTCCCTCATTTAGTGGATATTTTCACAAAAAAAGTGAAATTTTCAAAAATCCAGAAAATTGGCTGAAAACGACTAAATATCAAGGACTCATTTGGCAAATCGCTCTGGAACTGAAATTGGAACGCTCACTGACATTTCCCCTATCTGAAAGTCTGATAAACGCCGGAAAAATAACGAAGTTCCAAAAAAAAATTTTTTCAGCTTTTTTCAATTTTATTCTTGTGGGATATATATTCTACCCACACACATTTGGAACTCTCCTGGGGAACCCTCACACATATTATTCCCTCATTTAGTGGATATTTTTACAAAAAAGAGAAATTTTCAAAAATCCAGAAAATTGGCTGAAAACGACTAAATATCAAGGACTCATTGGGCGAATCGCTCTGGAACTGAGATTGGAACACTCACTGACATTTCCCCTATCTGAAAGTCTGATAAACGCCGGAAAAATAACTAAGTCCCAAAAAAAATTTTTTTCAACTTTTTTAAATTTTACCCCCATGGGATATATATTCTACCGACACACATTTGGAACTTTCCTGGGGTTCCCTCACACATATTATTCCCTCATTTAGTGGATATTTTCACAAAATAGTGAAATTTTCAAAAATCCAGAAAATTGGCTGAAAACGACTAAATATCAAGGACTCATTTGGCAAATCGCTCTGGAACTGAAATTGGAATGCTCACTGACATTTCCCCTATCTGAAAGTCTGATAAACGCCGGAAAAATGACTAAGTCCAAAAAAAAATTTTTTTCAACTTTTTTCAATTTTACCGCCGTGGGATATATATTCTACCCACACACATTTGGAACTCTCCTGGGGTACCCTCACACATATTATTCCCTCATTTAGTGGATATTTTCGCAAAAAAGTGAAATTTTCAAAAATCCAGAAAATTGGCTGAAAACGACTAAATATCAAGGACTCATTGGGCGAATCACTCTGGAACTGAAATCGGAACGCTCACTCAAATTTTCCCTATCTGAAAGTCTGATAAACACCGGAAAAAAAACTAAGACAAAAAAAAATTTTTTTCAACTTTTTTTAATTTTACCCCCATGGGATATATATTCTACCCACACACATTTAGAACTCTCCTGGGGTACCCTCACACATATTATTCCCTCATTTAGTGGATATTTTCACAAAAAAGTGAAATTTTCAAAAATCCAGAAAATTGGCTGAAAACGACTAAATATCAAGGACTCATTGGGCGAATCGCTCTGGAACTGAAATTGGAACGCTCACTGACCTTTGCCCTATCTGAAAGTCTGATAAACTCCGGAAAAATGACTAAGTCCAAAAAAAAAATTTTTTTCAGCTTTTTTCAATTTTACCCTTGTGGGATATATATTCTACCCACACACATTTGGAACTCTCCTGGGGAACCCTTACACATATTATTCCCTCATTTAGTGGATATTTTTACAAAAAAGAGAAATTTTCAAAAATCCAGAAAATTGGCTGAAAACGACTAAATATCAAGGACTGATTGGGCGAATCGCTCTGGAACTGAGATCGGAACACTCACTGACATTTCCCCTATCTGAAAGTCTGATAAATGCCGGAAAAATAACTAAGTCCAAAAAAAAAATTTTTTCAGCTTTTTTCAATTTTACCCCCGTGGGATATATATTCTACCCACACACATTTGGAACTCTCCTGGGGTGCGCTCACACATATTATTCCCTCATTTAGTGGATATTTTCACAAAAAAGTGAAATTTTCAAAAATCCAGAAAATTGGCTAAAACCGACTAAATATCAAGGACTCATTGGGCGAATCACTCTGGAACTGAAATCGGAATGCTCACTGACATTTCCCCTATCTGAAAGTCTGATAAACGCCGGAAAAATGACTAAGTCCAAAAAAAAAATTTTTTCATCTTTTTTTAATTTTACCCCCGTGGGATATATATTCTACCCACACACATTTGGAACTCTCCTGGGGTACCTTCACACATATTATTGCCTCATTTAGTGGATATTTTCACAAAAAAGTGAAATTTTCAAAAATCCAGAAAATTGGCTGAAAACGACTAAACATCAAGGACTCATTGGGCGAATCGCTCTGGAACTGAAATCGGAACGCTCACTGACATTTGCCCTATCTGAAAGTCTGATAAACGCCGGAAAAAAGACAGTCTAAAAAAAAATTTTTTTCAATTTTACCCCCGTGGGATATATATTCTACCCACACACATTTGGAACTCTCCTGGGGTACCTTCACACATATTATTGCCTCATTTAGTGGATATTTTCACAAAAAAGTGACATTTTCAAAAATCCAGAAAATTGGCTGAAAACGACTAAATATCAAGGACTCATTGGGCGAATCGCTCTGGAACTGAAATCGGAACGCTCACTGACATTTGCCCTATCTGAAAGTCTGATAAACGCCGGAAAAATGACAAAGTCCAAAAAAAAAATTTTTTTCAACTTTTTTCAATTTTACCCCCATGGGATATATATTCTACCCACACACATTTGGAACTCTCCTGGGGTACCCTCACACATATTATTCCCTCATTTAGTGGATATTTTCACAAAAAAGTGAAATTTTCAAAAATCCAGAAAATTGGCTGAAAACGACTAAATATCAAGGACTCATTGGGCGAATCGCTCTGGAACTGAAATCGGAACGCTCACTGACATTTGTCCTATCTGAAAGTCTGATAAACGGTGGAAAAATGACTAAGTCCAAAAAAAAATTTTTTTCATCTTTTTTTAATTTTACCCCCGTGGGATATATATTCTACCCACACACATTTGGAACTCTCCTGGGGTACCTTCACACATATTATTGCCTCATTTAGTGGATATTTTCACAAAAAAGTGAAATTTTCAAAAATCCAGAAAATTGGCTGAAAACGACTAAATATCAAGGACTCATTGGGCGAATCGCTCTGGAACTGAAATCGGAACGCTCACTGACATTTGCCCTATCTGAAAGTCTGATAAACGCCGGAAAAATGACTAAGTCCCAAAAAAAATTGTTTTCAACTTTTTTCAATTTTACCGCCGTGGGATATATATTCTACCCACACACATTTGGAACTCTCCTGGGGTACCGTCACACATATTATTCCCTCATTTAGTGGATATTTTCGCAAAAAAGTGAAATTTTCAAAAATCCAGAAAATTGGCTTAAAACGACTAAATATCAAGAACTCATTGGGTGAATTGCTCTGGAACTGAAAGCGGAACGCTCACTGACATTTGCCCTATCTGAAAGTCTGATAAACACCGGAAAAATGACTAAGTCCAAAAAAAAATTTTTTTAAACTTTTTTCAATTTTACCCCTGTGGGATAAATATTCTACCCACACACATTTGGAACTCTCCTGGGGTACCCTCACACATATTATTCCCTCATTTAGTGGATATTTTCACAAAAAAGTGAAATTTTCAAAAATCCAGAAAATTGGCTGAAAACGACTAAATATCTAGGACTCATTGGGCGAATCGCTCTGGAACTGAAATTGGAACGCTCACTGACCTTTGCCCTATCTGAAAGTCTGATAAACACCGGAAAAATGACTAAGTCTAAAAAAAAAAGTTTTTCAACTTTTTTTAATTTTACCCCCATGGGATATATATTCTACCCACACACATTTGGAACTCTCCTGGGGTACCCTCACACATATTATTCCCTCATTTAGTGGATATTTTCACAAAAAAGAGAAATTTTCAAAAATCCAGAAAATTGGCTGAAAACGACTAAATATCAAGGATTCATTGGGCAAATCGCTCTGGAACTGAAATCGGAAGGCTCACTGACATTTCCCCTATCTGAAAGTCTGATAAATGCAGGAAAAATGACTAAGTCTAAAAACAATTTTTTTTCAACTTTTTTTAATTTTACCCCCATGGGATATATATTCTACCCACACACATTTGGAACTCTCCTGGGGTACCCTCACACATATTATTCCCTCATTTAGTGGATATTTTCACAAAAAAGTGAAATTTTCAAAAATCCAGAAAATTGGCTGAAAACGACTAAATATCAAGGACTCATTGGGCGAATCGCTCTGGAACTGAAATCGGAACGCTCACTGACATTTGCCCTATCTGAAAGTCTGATAAACGCCGGAAAAATGACTAAGTCCCAAAAAAAATTGTTTTCAACTTTTTTCAATTTTACCGCCGTGGGATATATATTCTACCCACACACATTTGGAACTCTCCTGGGGTACCGTCACACATATTATTCCCTCATTTAGTGGATATTTTCGCAAAAAAGTGAAATTTTCAAAAATCCAGAAAATTGGCTTAAAACGACTAAATATCAAGAACTCATTGGGTGAATTGCTCTGGAACTGAAAGCGGAACGCTCACTGACATTTGCCCTATCTGAAAGTCTGATAAACACCGGAAAAATGACTAAGTCCAAAAAAAAATTTTTTTAAACTTTTTTCAATTTTACCCCTGTGGGATAAATATTCTACCCACACACATTTGGAACTCTCCTGGGGTACCCTCACACATATTATTCCCTCATTTAGTGGATATTTTCACAAAAAAGTGAAATTTTCAAAAATCCAGAAAATTGGCTGAAAACGACTAAATATCTAGGACTCATTGGGCGAATCGCTCTGGAACTGAAATTGGAACGCTCACTGACCTTTGCCCTATCTGAAAGTCTGATAAACACCGGAAAAATGACTAAGTCTAAAAAAAAAAGTTTTTCAACTTTTTTTAATTTTACCCCCATGGGATATATATTCTACCCACACACATTTGGAACTCTCCTGGGGTACCCTCACACATATTATTCCCTCATTTAGTGGATATTTTCACAAAAAAGAGAAATTTTCAAAAATCCAGAAAATTGGCTGAAAACGACTAAATATCAAGGATTCATTGGGCAAATCGCTCTGGAACTGAAATCGGAAGGCTCACTGACATTTCCCCTATCTGAAAGTCTGATAAATGCAGGAAAAATGACTAAGTCTAAAAACAATTTTTTTTCAACTTTTTTTAATTTTACCCCCATGGGATATATATTCTACCCACACACATTTGGAACTCTCCTGGGGTACCCTCACACATATTATTCCCTCATTTAGTGGATATTTTCACAAAAAAGTGAAATTTTCAAAAATCCAGAAAATTGTCTGAAAACGACTAAATATCAAGGACTCATTGGGCGAATCGCTCTGGAACTGAAATTGGAACGCTCACTGACCTTTGCCCTATCTGAAAGTCTGATAAACGCCGGAAAAATGACTAAGTCCAAAAAACATTTTTTTTCAACTTTTTTCAATTTTACCCCCGTGGGATATATATTCTACCCACACACATTTGGAACTCTCCTGGGGTACCCTCACATATATTATTCCCTCATTTAGTGGATATTTTCACAAAAAAGTGAAATTTTCAAAAATCCAGAAAATTGGCTGAAAACGACTAAATATCAAGGACTCATTGGGCGAATCGCTCAGGAACTGAAATTGGAACGCTCACTGACCTTTGCCCTATCCGAAAGTCTGATAAACGTCGGAAAAATGACTAAGTCCAAAAAAAAATTTTTTTAAACTTTTTTCAATTTTACCCCCGTGGGATATATATTCTACCCACACACATTTGGAACTCTCCTGGGGTACCCTCACACATATTATTCAATCATTTAGTGGATATTTTCACAAAAAAGTGAAATTTTCAAAAATCCAGAAAATTGGCTGAAAACGACTAAATATCAAGGACTCATTGGGCAAATCGCTCTGGAACTGAAATCGGAAGGCTCACTGACATTTCCCCTGTCTGAAAGTCTGATAAATGCAGGAAAAATGACTAAGTCTAAAAACAAATTTTTTTAAACTTTTTTCAATTTTACCCCCGTGGGATATATATTCTACCCACACACATTTGGAACTTTCCTGGGGTACCCTCACACATATTATTCCCTCATTTAGTGGATATTTTCACAAAAAAGTGAAATTTTCAAAAATCCAGAAAATTGGCTGAAAACGACTAAATATCAAGGACTCATTGGGCGAATCGCTCAGGAACTGAAATTGGAACGCTCACTGACCTTTGCCCTATCTGAAAGTCTGATAAACGCCGGAAAAATGACTAAGTCCAAAAAAAAAATTTTTTCAACTTTTTTCAATTTTACCCCCGTGGGATATATATTCTACCCACACACATTTGGAACTCTCCTGGGGTACCCTCACACATATTATTCCCTCATTTAGTGGATATTTTCGCAAAAAAGTGAAATTTTCAAAAATCCAGAAAATTGGCTGAAAACGACTAAATATCAAGGACTCATTGGGTGAATCGCTCTAGAACTGAAATCGGAACGCTCACTGACATTTCCCCTATCTGAAAGTCTGATAAACACCGGAAAAATCACTAAGTCTAAAAAAAAAAGTTTTTCAACTTTTTTTAATTTTACCCCCATGGGATATATATTCTACCCACACACATTTGGAACTCTCCTGGGGTACCCTCACACATATTATTCCCTCATTTAGTGGATATTTTCATAAAAAAGTGAAATTTTCAAAAATCCAGAAAATTGGCTGAAAACGACTAAATATCAAGGACTCATTGGGCGAATCGCTCTGGAACTGAAATTGGAATGCTCACTGACCTTTGCCCTATCTGAAACTCTGATAAACACCGGAAAAATGACTAAGTCTAAAAAAAAAAGTTTTTCAACTTTTTTTAATTTTACCCCCATGGGATATATATTCTACCCACACACATTTGGAACTCTCCTGGGGTACCCTCACACATATTATTCCCTCATTTAGTGGATATTTTCACAAAAAAGTGAAATTTTCAAAAATCCAGAAAATTGGCTGAAAACGACTAAATATCAAGGACTCATAGGGCAAATCGCTCTGGAACTGAAATCGGAAGGCTCACTGACATTTCCCCTGTCTGAAAGTCTGATAAATGCAGGAAAAATGACTAAGTCTAAAAACAAATTTTTTTCAACTTTTTTTAATTTTACCCCCATGGGATATATATTCTACCCAAACACATTTGGAACTCTCCTGGGGTACCCTCACACATATTATTCCCTCATTTAGTGGATATTTTCATAAAAAAGTGAAATTTGCAAAAATCCAGAAAATTGGCTGAAAACGACTAAATATCAAGGACTCATTGGGAGAATCGCTCTGGAACTGAAATTGGAACGCTCACTGACCTTTGCCCTATCTGAAAGTCTGATAAACACCGGAAAAATGACTAAGTCTAAAAAAAAAAGTTTTTCAACTTTTTTTAATTTTACCCCCATGGGATATATATTCTACCCACACACATTTGGAACTCTCCTGGGGTACCCTCACACATATTATTCCCTCATTTAGTGGATATTTTCACAAAAAAGTGAAATTTTCAAAAATCCAGAAAATTGGCTGAAAACGACTAAATATCAAGGACTCATAGGGCAAATCGCTCTGGAACTGAAATCGGAAGGCTCACTGACATTTCCCCTGTCTGAAAGTCTGATAAATGCAGGAAAAATGACTAAGTCTAAAAACAAATTTTTTTCAACTTTTTTTAATTTTACCCCCATGGGATATATATTCTACCCAAACACATTTGGAACTCTCCTGGGGTACCCTCACACATATTATTCCCTCATTTAGTGGATATTTTCATAAAAAAGTGAAATTTGCAAAAATCCAGAAAATTGGCTGAAAACGACTAAATATCAAGGACTCATTGGGAGAATCGCTCTGGAACTGAAATTGGAACGCTCACTGACCTTTGCCCTATCTGAAAGTCTGATAAACACCGGAAAAATGACTAAGTCTAAAAAAAAAAGTTTTTCAACTTTTTTTAATTTTACCCCCATGGGATATATATTCTACCCACACACATTTGGAACTCTCCTGGGGTACCCTCACACATATTATTCCCTCATTTAGTGGATATTTTCACAAAAAAGTGAAATTTTCAAAAATCCAGAAAATTGGCTGAAAAAGACTAAATATCAAGGACTCATTGGGCAAATCGCTCTGGAACTGAAATCGGAAGGCTCACTGACATTTCCCCTGTCTGAAAGTCTGATAAATGCAGGAAAAATGACAAAGTCTAAAAACAAATTTTTTTAAACTTTTTTCAATTTTACCCCCGTGGGATATATATTCTACCCACACACATTTGGAACTTTCCTGGGGTACCCTCACACATATTATTCCCTCATTTAGTGGATATTTTCATAAAAAAGTGAAATTTTCAAAAATCCAGAAAATTGGCTGAAAACGACTAAATATCAAGGACTCATTGGGCGAATCGCTCTGGAACTGAAATTGGAATGCTCACTGACCTTTGCCCTATCTGAAAGTCTGATAAACACCGGAAAAATGACTAAGTCTAAAAAAAAAAGTTTTTCAACTTTTTTTAATTTTACCCCCATGGGATATATATTCTACCCACACACATTTGGAACTCTCCTGGGGTACCCTCACACATATTATTCCCTCATTTAGTGGATATTTTCACAAAAAAGTGAAATTTTCAAAAATCCAGAAAATTGGCTGAAAACGACTAAATATCAAGGACTCATTGGGCGAATCGCTCTGGAACTGAAATTGGAACGCTCACTGACCTTTGCCCTATCTGAAAGTCTGATAAACGCCGGAAAAATGACTAAGTCCAAAAAAAATTTTTTTTCAACTTTTTTCAATTTTACCCCCGTGGGATATATATTCTACCCACACACATTTGGAACTTTCCTGGGGTACCCTCACACATATTATTCCCTCATTTAGTGGATATTTTCACAAAAAAGTGAAATTTTCAAAAATCCAGAAAATTGTCTGAAAACCACTAAATATCAAGGACTCATTGGGCGAATCGCTCTGGAACTGAAATTGGAACGCTCACTGACCTTTGCCCTATCTGAAAGTCTGATAAACGCCGGAAAAATGACTAAGTCCAAAAAAAAATTTTTTTCAACTTTTTTCAATTTTACCCCCGTGGGATATATATTCTACCCACACACATTTGGAACTCTCCTGGGGTACCCTCACACATATTATTCAATTATTTAGTGGATATTTTCACAAAAAAGTGAAATTTTCAAAAATCCAGAAAATTGGCTGAAAACGACTAAATATCAAGGACTCATAGGGCAAATCGCTCTGGAACTGAAATCGGAAGGCTCACTGACATTTCCCCTGTCTGAAAGTGTGATAAATGCAGGAAAAATGACTAAGTCTAAAAACAAATTTTTTTCAACTTTTTTTAATTTTACCCCCATGGGATATATATTCTACCCAAACACATTTGGAACTCTCCTGGGGTACCCTCACACATATTATTCCCTCATTTAGTGGATATTTTTACAAAAAAGTGAAATTTTCAAAAATCCAGAAAATTGGCTGAAAACGACTAAATGTCAAGGACTCAATGGGCAAATCGCTCTGGAACTGAAATTGGAACGCTCACTGACCTTTGCCCTATCTGAAAGTCTGATAAACGTCGGAAAAATGACTAAGTCCAAAAAAAAATTTTTTTCAACTTTTTTCAATTTTACCCCCGTGGGATATATATTCTACCCACACACATTTGGAACTCTCCTTGGGTACCCTCACACATATTATTCCCTCATTTAGTGGATATTTTCGCAAAAAAGTGAAATTTTCAAAAATCCAGAAAATTGGCTGAAAACGACTAAATATCAAGGACTCATTGGGCAAATCGCTCTGGAACTGAAATCGGAAGGCTCACTGACATTTCCCCTGTCTGAAAGTCTGATAAATGCAGGAAAAATGACTAAGTCTAAAAACAAATTTTTTTCAACTTTTTTTAATTTTACCCCCATGGGATATATATTCTACCCAAACACATTTGGAACTCTCCTGGGGTACCCTCACACATATTATTCCCTCATTTAGTGGATATTTTCATAAAAAAGTGAAATTTGCAAAAATCCAGAAAATTGGCTGAAAACGACTAAATATCAAGGACTCATTGGGAGAATCGCTCTGGAACTGAAATTGGAACGCTCACTGACCTTTGCCCTATCTGAAAGTCTGATAAACACCGGAAAAATGACTAAGTCTAAAAAAAAAAGTTTTTCAACTTTTTTTAATTTTACCCCCATGGGATATATATTCTACCCACACACATTTGGAACTCTCCTGGGGTACCCTCACACATATTATTCCCTCATTTAGTGGATATTTTCACAAAAAAGTGAAATTTTCAAAAATCCAGAAAATTGGCTGAAAAAGACTAAATATCAAGGACTCATTGGGCAAATCGCTCTGGAACTGAAATCGGAAGGCTCACTGACATTTCCCCTGTCTGAAAGTCTGATAAATGCAGGAAAAATGACAAAGTCTAAAAACAAATTTTTTTAAACTTTTTTCAATTTTACCCCCGTGGGATATATATTCTACCCACACACATTTGGAACTTTCCTGGGGTACCCTCACACATATTATTCCCTCATTTAGTGGATATTTTCATAAAAAAGTGAAATTTTCAAAAATCCAGAAAATTGGCTGAAAACGACTAAATATCAAGGACTCATTGGGCGAATCGCTCTGGAACTGAAATTGGAATGCTCACTGACCTTTGCCCTATCTGAAAGTCTGATAAACACCGGAAAAATGACTAAGTCTAAAAAAAAAAGTTTTTCAACTTTTTTTAATTTTACCCCCATGGGATATATATTCTACCCACACACATTTGGAACTCTCCTGGGGTACCCTCACACATATTATTCCCTCATTTAGTGGATATTTTCACAAAAAAGTGAAATTTTCAAAAATCCAGAAAATTGGCTGAAAACGACTAAATATCAAGGACTCATTGGGCGAATCGCTCTGGAACTGAAATTGGAACGCTCACTGACCTTTGCCCTATCTGAAAGTCTGATAAACGCCGGAAAAATGACTAAGTCCAAAAAAAATTTTTTTTCAACTTTTTTCAATTTTACCCCCGTGGGATATATATTCTACCCACACACATTTGGAACTTTCCTGGGGTACCCTCACACATATTATTCCCTCATTTAGTGGATATTTTCACAAAAAAGTGAAATTTTCAAAAATCCAGAAAATTGTCTGAAAACCACTAAATATCAAGGACTCATTGGGCGAATCGCTCTGGAACTGAAATTGGAACGCTCACTGACCTTTGCCCTATCTGAAAGTCTGATAAACGCCGGAAAAATGACTAAGTCCAAAAAAAAATTTTTTTCAACTTTTTTCAATTTTACCCCCGTGGGATATATATTCTACCCACACACATTTGGAACTCTCCTGGGGTACCCTCACACATATTATTCAATTATTTAGTGGATATTTTCACAAAAAAGTGAAATTTTCAAAAATCCAGAAAATTGGCTGAAAACGACTAAATATCAAGGACTCATAGGGCAAATCGCTCTGGAACTGAAATCGGAAGGCTCACTGACATTTCCCCTGTCTGAAAGTGTGATAAATGCAGGAAAAATGACTAAGTCTAAAAACAAATTTTTTTCAACTTTTTTTAATTTTACCCCCATGGGATATATATTCTACCCAAACACATTTGGAACTCTCCTGGGGTACCCTCACACATATTATTCCCTCATTTAGTGGATATTTTTACAAAAAAGTGAAATTTTCAAAAATCCAGAAAATTGGCTGAAAACGACTAAATGTCAAGGACTCAATGGGCAAATCGCTCTGGAACTGAAATTGGAACGCTCACTGACCTTTGCCCTATCTGAAAGTCTGATAAACGTCGGAAAAATGACTAAGTCCAAAAAAAAATTTTTTTCAACTTTTTTCAATTTTACCCCCGTGGGATATATATTCTACCCACACACATTTGGAACTCTCCTTGGGTACCCTCACACATATTATTCCCTCATTTAGTGGATATTTTCGCAAAAAAGTGAAATTTTCAAAAATCCAGAAAATTGGCTGAAAACGACTAAATATCAAGGACTCATTGGGCAAATCGCTCTGGAACTGAAATCGGAAGGCTCACTGACATTTCCCCTGTCTGAAAGTCTGATAAATGCAGGAAAAATGACAAAGTCTAAAAACAAATTTTTTTAAACTTTTTTCAATTTTACCCCCGTGGGATATATATTCTACCCACACACATTTGGAACTTTCCTGGGGTACCCTCACACATATTATTCCCTCATTTAGTGGATATTTTCACAAAAAAGTGAAATTTTCAAAAATCCAGAAAATTGGCTGAAAACGACTAAATATCAAGGACTCATTGGGTGAATCGCTCTAGAACTGAAATCGGAACGCTCACTGACATTTCCCCTATCTGAAAGTCTGATAAACACCGGAAAAATCACTAAGTCTAAAAAAAAAAGTTTTTCAACTTTTTTTAATTTTACCCCCATGGGATATATATTCTACCCACACACATTTGGAACTCTCCTGGGGTACCCTCACACATATTATTCCCTCATTTAGTGGATATTTTCATAAAAAAGTGAAATTTTCAAAAATCCAGAAAATTGGCTGAAAACGACTAAATATCAAGGACTCATTGGGCGAATCGCTCTGGAACTGAAATTGGAACGCTCACTGACCTTTGCCCTATCCGAAAGTCTGATAAACGCCGGAAAAATGACTAAGTCCAAAAAACCAATTTTTTCAACTTTTTTCAATTTTACCCCCGTGGGATATATATTCTACCCGCACACATTTGGAACTCTCCTGGGGTACCCTCACACATATTATTCCCTCATTTAGTGGATATTTTCATAAAAAAGTGAAATTTTCAAAAATCCAGAAAATTGGCTGAAAACGACTAAATATCAAGGACTCATTGGGCGAATCGCTCTGGAACTGAAATTGGAATGCTCACTGACCTTTGCCCTATCTGAAACTCTGATAAACACCGGAAAAATGACTAAGTCTAAAAAAAAAAGTTTTTCAACTTTTTTTAATTTTACCCCCATGGGATATATATTCTACCCACACACATTTGGAACTCTCCTGGGGTACCCTCACACATATTATTCCCTCATTTAGTGGATATTTTCACAAAAAAGTGAAATTTTCAAAAATCCAGAAAATTGGCTGAAAACGACTAAATATCAAGGACTCATAGGGCAAATCGCTCTGGAACTGAAATCGGAAGGCTCACTGACATTTCCCCTGTCTGAAAGTCTGATAAATGCAGGAAAAATGACTAAGTCTAAAAACAAATTTTTTTCAACTTTTTTTAATTTTACCCCCATGGGATATATATTCTACCCAAACACATTTGGAACTCTCCTGGGGTACCCTCACACATATTATTCCCTCATTTAGTGGATATTTTTACAAAAAAGTGAAATTTTCAAAAATCCAGAAAATTGGCTGAAAACGACTAAATGTCAAGGACTCATTGGGCAAATCGCTCTGAAACTGAAATCGGAATGCTCACTGACCTTTGCCCTATCTGAAAGTCTGATAAACGCCGGAAAAATGACTAAGTCCAAAAAACATTTTTTTTCAACTTTTTTCAATTTTACCCCCGTGGGATATATATTCTACCCACACACATTTGGAACTCTCCTGGGGTACCCTCACACATATTATTCCCTCATTTAGTGGATATTTTCATAAAAAAGTGAAATTTGCAAAAATCCAGAAAATTGGCTGAAAACGACTAAATATCAAGGACTCATTGGGCGAATCGCTCTGGAACTGAAATTGGAACGCTCACTGACCTTTGCCCTATCTGAAAGTCTGATAAACACCGGAAAAATGACTAAGTCTAAAAAAAAAAGTTTTTCAACTTTTTTTAATTTTACCCCCATGGGATATATATTCTACCCACACACATTTGGAACTCTCCTGGGGTACCCTCACACATATTATTCCCTCATTTAGTGGATATTTTCACAAAAAAGTGAAATTTTCAAAAATCCAGAAAATTGGCTGAAAACGACTAAATATCAAGGACTCATTGGGCAAATCGCTCTGGAACTGAAATCGGAAGGCTCACTGACATTTCCCCTGTCTGAAAGTCTGATAAATGCAGGAAAAATGACAAAGTCTAAAAACAAATTTTTTTAAACTTTTTTCAATTTTACCCCCGTGGGATATATATTCTACCCACACACATTTGGAACTTTCCTGGGGTACCCTCACACATATTATTCCCTCATTTAGTGGATATTTTCACAAAAAAGTGAAATTTTCAAAAATCCAGAAAATTGGCTGAAAACGACTAAATATCAAGGACTCATTGGGTGAATCGCTCTAGAACTGAAATTGGAATGCTCACTGACCTTTGCCCTATCTGAAAGTCTGATAAACACCGGAAAAATGACTAAGTCTAAAAAAAAAAGTTTTTCAACTTTTTTTAATTTTACCCCCATGGGATATATATTCTACCCACACACATTTGGAACTCTCCTGGGGTACCCTCACACATATTATTCCCTCATTTAGTGGATATTTTCACAAAAAAGTGAAATTTTCAAAAATCCAGAAAATTGGCTGAAAACGACTAAATATCAAGGACTCATTGGGCGAATCGCTCTGGAACTGTAATTGGAACGCTCACTGACCTTTGCCCTATCTGAAAGTCTGATAAACGCCGGAAAAATGACTAAGTCCAAAAAAAATTTTTTTTCAACTTTTTTCAATTTTACCCCCGTGGGATATATATTCTACCCACACACATTTGGAACTTTCCTGGGGTACCCTCACACATATTATTCCCTCATTTAGTGGATATTTTCACAAAAAAGTGAAATTTTCAAAAATCCAGAAAATTGTCTGAAAACCACTAAATATCAAGGACTCATTGGGCGAATCGCTCTGGAACTGAAATTGGAACGCTCACTGACCTTTGCCCTATCTGAAAGTCTGATAAACGCCGGAAAAATGACTAAGTCCAAAAAAAAATTTTTTTCAACTTTTTTCAATTTTACCCCCGTGGGATATATATTCTACCCACACACATTTGGAACTCTCCTGGGGTACCCTCACACATATTATTCAATTATTTAGTGGATATTTTCACAAAAAAGTGAAATTTTCAAAAATCCAGAAAATTGGCTGAAAACGACTAAATATCAAGGACTCATAGGGCAAATCGCTCTGGAACTGAAATCGGAAGGCTCACTGACATTTCCCCTGTCTGAAAGTGTGATAAATGCAGGAAAAATGACTAAGTCTAAAAACAAATTTTTTTCAACTTTTTTTAATTTTACCCCCATGGGATATATATTCTACCCAAACACATTTGGAACTCTCCTGGGGTACCCTCACACATATTATTCCCTCATTTAGTGGATATTTTTACAAAAAAGTGAAATTTTCAAAAATCCAGAAAATTGGCTGAAAACGACTAAATGTCAAGGACTCAATGGGCAAATCGCTCTGGAACTGAAATTGGAACGCTCACTGACCTTTGCCCTATCTGAAAGTCTGATAAACGTCGGAAAAATGACTAAGTCCAAAAAAAATTTTTTTTCAACTTTTTTCAATTTTACCCCCGTGGGATATATATTCTACCCACACACATTTGGAACTCTCCTGGGGTACCCTCACACATATTATTCCCTCATTTAGTGGATATTTTCGCAAAAAAGTGAAATTTTCAAAAATCCAGAAAATTGGCTGAAAACGACTAAATATCAAGGACTCATTGGGCAAATCGTTCTGGAACTGAAATCGGAAGGCTCACTGACATTTCCCCTGTCTGAAAGTCTGATAAATGCAGGAAAAATGACAAAGTCTAAAAACAAATTTTTTTAAACTTTTTTCAATTTTACCCCCGTGGGATATATATTCTACCCACACACATTTGGAACTTTCCTGGGGTACCCTCACACATATTATTCCCTCATTTAGTGGATATTTTCACAAAAAAGTGAAATTTTCAAAAATCCAGAAAATTGGCTGAAAACGACTAAATATCAAGGACTCATTGGGTGAATCGCTCTAGAACTGAAATCGGAACGCTCACTGACATTTCCCCTATCTGAAAGTCTGATAAACACCGGAAAAATCACTAAGTCTAAAAAAAAAAGTTTTTCAACTTTTTTTAATTTTACCCCCATGGGATATATATTCTACCCACACACATTTGGAACTCTCCTGGGGTACCCTCACACATATTATTCCCTCATTTAGTGGATATTTTCATAAAAAAGTGAAATTTTCAAAAATCCAGAAAATTGGCTGAAAACGACTAAATATCAAGGACTCATTGGGCGAATCGCTCTGGAACTGAAATTGGAACGCTCACTGACCTTTGCCCTATCCGAAAGTCTGATAAACGTCGGAAAAATGACTAAGTCCAAAAAAAAATTTTTTTAAACTTTTTTCAATTTTACCCCCGTGGGATATATATTCTACCCACTCACATTTGGAACTCTCCTGGGGTACCCTCACACATATTATTCAATCATTTAGTGGATATTTTCACAAAAAAGTGAAATTTTCAAAAATCCAGAAAATTGGCTGAAAACGACTAAATATCAAGGACTCATTGGGCAAATCGCTCTGGAACTGAAATCGGAAGGCTCACTGACATTTCCCCTGTCTGAAAGTCTGATAAATGCAGGAAAAATGACTAAGTCTAAAAACAAATTTTTTTAAACTTTTTTCAATTTTACCCCCGTGGGATATATATTCTACCCACACACATTTGGAACTCTCCTGGGGTACCCTCACACATATTATTCCCTCATTTAGTGGATATTTTCATAAAAAAGTGAAATTTTCAAAAATCCAGAAAATTGGCTGAAAACGACTAAATATCAAGGACTCATTGGGCGAATCGCTCTGGAACTGAAATTGGAATGCTCACTGACCTTTGCCCTATCTGAAACTCTGATAAACACCGGAAAAATGACTAAGTCTAAAAAAAAAAGTTTTTCAACTTTTTTTAATTTTACCCCCATGGGATATATATTCTACCCACACACATTTGGAACTCTCCTGGGGTACCCTCACACATATTATTCCCTCATTTAGTGGATATTTTCACAAAAAAGTGAAATTTTCAAAAATCCAGAAAATTGGCTGAAAACGACTAAATATCAAGGACTCATAGGGCAAATCGCTCTGGAACTGAAATCGGAAGGCTCACTGACATTTCCCCTGTCTGAAAGTCTGATAAATGCAGGAAAAATGACTAAGTCTAAAAACAATTTTTTTTCAACTTTTTTTAATTTTACCCCCATGGGATATATATTCTACCCAAACACATTTGGAACTCTCCTGGGGTACCCTCACACATATTATTCCCTCATTTAGTGGATATTTTTACAAAAAAGTGAAATTTTCAAAAATCCAGAAAATTGGCTGAAAACGACTAAATGTCAAGGACTCATTGGGCAAATCGCTCTGAAACTGAAATCGGAATGCTCACTGACCTTTGCCCTATCTGAAAGTCTGATAAACGCCGGAAAAATGACTAAGTCCAAAAAACATTTTTTTTCAACTTTTTTCAATTTTACCCCCGTGGGATATATATTCTACCCACACACATTTGGAACTCTCCTGGGGTACCCTCACACATATTATTCCCTCATTTAGTGGATATTTTCATAAAAAAGTGAAATTTGCAAAAATCCAGAAAATTGGCTGAAAACGACTAAATATCAAGGACTCATTGGGTGAATCGCTCTAGAACTGAAATTGGAATGCTCACTGACCTTTGCCCTATCTGAAAGTCTGATAAACACCGGAAAATTGACTAAGTCTAAAAAAAAAAGTTTTTCAACTTTTTTTAATTTTACCCCCATGGGATATATATTCTACCCACACACATTTGGAACTCTCCTGGGGTACCCTCACACATATTATTCCCTCATTTAGTGGATATTTTCACAAAAAAGTGAAATTTTCAAAAATCCAGAAAATTGTCTGAAAACCACTAAATATCAAGGACTCATTGGGCGAATCGCTCTGGAACTGAAATTGGAACGCTCACTGACCTTTGCCCTATCTGAAAGTCTGATAAACGCCGGAAAAATGACTAAGTCCAAAAAAAAATTTTTTTCAACTTTTTTCAATTTTACCCCCGTGGGATATATATTCTACCCACACACATTTGGAACTCTCCTGGGGTACCCTCACACATATTATTCAATTATTTAGTGGATATTTTCACAAAAAAGTGAAATTTTCAAAAATCCAGAAAATTGGCTGAAAACGACTAAATATCAAGGACTCATAGGGCAAATCGCTCTGGAACTGAAATCGGAAGGCTCACTGACATTTCCCCTGTCTGAAAGTGTGATAAATGCAGGAAAAATGACTAAGTCTAAAAACAAATTTTTTTCAACTTTTTTTAATTTTACCCCCATGGGATATATATTCTACCCAAACACATTTGGAACTCTCCTGGGGTACCCTCACACATATTATTCCCTCATTTAGTGGATATTTTTACAAAAAAGTGAAATTTTCAAAAATCCAGAAAATTGGCTCAAAACGACTAAATGTCAAGGACTCAATGGGCAAATCGCTCTGGAACTGAAATTGGAACGCTCACTGACCTTTGCCCTATCTGAAAGTCTGATAAACGTCGGAAAAATGACTAAGTCCAAAAAAAAATTTTTTTCAACTTTTTTCAATTTTACCCCCGTGGGATATATATTCTACCCACACACATTTGAAACTCTCCTGGGGTACCCTCACACATATTATTCCCTCATTTAGTGGATATTTTCGCAAAAAAGTGAAATTTTCAAAAATCCAGAAAATTGGCTGAAAACGACTAAATATCAAGGACTCATTGGGCAAATCGTTCTGGAACTGAAATCGGAAGGCTCACTGACATTTCCCCTGTCTGAAAGTCTGATAAATGCAGGAAAAATGACAAAGTCTAAAAACAAATTTTTTTAAACTTTTTTCAATTTTACCCCCGTGGGATATATATTCTACCCACACACATTTGGAACTTTCCTGGGGTACCCTCACACATATTATTCCCTCATTTAGTGGATATTTTCACAAAAAAGTGAAATTTTCAAAAATCCAGAAAATTGGCTGAAAACGACTAAATATCAAGGACTCATTGGGTGAATCGCTCTAGAACTGAAATCGGAACGCTCACTGACATTTCCCCTATCTGAAAGTCTGATAAACACCGGAAAAATCACTAAGTCTAAAAAAAAAAGTTTTTCAACTTTTTTTAATTTTACCCCCATGGGATATATATTCTACCCACACACATTTGGAACTCTCCTGGGGTACCCTCACACATATTATTCCCTCATTTAGTGGATATTTTCATAAAAAAGTGAAATTTTCAAAAATCCAGAAAATTGGCTGAAAACGACTAAATATCAAGGACTCATTGGGCGAATCGCTCTGGAACTGAAATTGGAATGCTCACTGACCTTTGCCCTATCTGAAACTCTGATAAACACCGGAAAAATGACTAAGTCTAAAAAAAAAAGTTTTTCAACTTTTTTTAATTTTACCCCCATGGGATATATATTCTACCCACACACATTTGGAACTCTCCTGGGGTACCCTCACACATATTATTCCCTCATTTAGTGGATATTTTCACAAAAAAGTGAAATTTTCAAAAATCCAGAAAATTGGCTGAAAACGACTAAATATCAAGGACTCATAGGGCAAATCGCTCTGGAACTGAAATCGGAAGGCTCACTGACATTTCCCCTGTCTGAAAGTCTGATAAATGCAGGAAAAATGACTAAGTCTAAAAACAAATTTTTTTCAACTTTTTTCAATTTTACCCCCGTGGGATATATATTCTACCCACACACATTTGGAACTTTCCTGGGGTACCCTCACACATATTATTCTCTCATTTAGTGGATATTTTTACAAAAAAGTGAAATTTTCAAAAATCCAGAAAATTGGCTGAAAACGACTAAATGTCAAGGACTCAATGGGCAAATCGCTCTGGAACTGAAATTGGAACGCTCACTGACCTTTGCCCTATCTGAAAGTCTGATAAACGTCGGAAAAATGACTAAGTCCAAAAAAAAATTTTTTTCAACTTTTTTCAATTTTACCCCCGTGGGATATATATTCTACCCACACACATTTGGAACTCTCCTGGGGTACCCTCACACATATTATTCCCTCATTTAGTGGATATTTTCGCAAAAAAGTGAAATTTTCAAAAATCCAGAAAATTGTCTGAAAACGACTAAATATCAAGGACTCATTGGGTGAATCGCTCTGGAACTGAAATCGGAATGCTCACTGACATTTCCCCTATCTGAAAGTCTGATAAACACCGGAAAAATCACTAAGTCTAAAAAAAAAAGTTTTTCAACTTTTTTTAATTTTACCCCCATGGGATATATATTCTACCCACACACATTTGCAACTCTCCTGGGGTACCCTCACACATATTATTCCCTCATTTAGTGGATATTTTCATAAAAAAGTGAAATTTTCAAAAATCCAGAAAATTGGCTGAAAACGACTAAATATCAAGGACTCATTGGGCGAATCGCTCTGGAACTGAAATTGGAACGCTCACTGACCTTTGCCCTATCTGAAAGTCTGATAAACGCCGGAAAAATGACTAAGTCCAAAAAAAAATTTTTTTCAACTTTTTTCAATTTTACCCCCGTGGGATATATATTCTACCCACACACATTTGGAACTCTCCTGGGGTACCCTCACACATATTATTCAATTATTTAGTGGATATTTTCACAAAAAAGTGAAATTTTCAAAAATCCAGAAAATTGGCTGAAAACGACTAAATATCAAGGACTCATTGGGCAAATCGCTCTGGAACTGAAATCGGAAGGCTCACTGACATTTCCCCTGTCTGAAAGTCTGATAAATGCAGGAAAAATGACTAAGTCTAAAAACAAATTTTTTTCAACTTTTTTTAATTTTACCCCCATGGGATATATATTCTACCCACACACATTTGGAACTCTCCTGGGGTACCCTCACATATATTATTCCCTCATTTAGTGGATATTTTCACAAAAAAGTGAAATTTTCAAAAATCCAGAAAATTGGCTGAAAAGGACTAAATGTCAAGGACTCATTGGGCAAATCGCTCTGGAACTGAAATCGGAACGCTCACTGACCTTTGCCCTATCTGAAAGTCTGATAAACGCCGGAAAAATGACTAAGTCCAAAAAACATTTTTTTTCAACTTTTTTCAATTTTACCCCCGTGGGATATATATTCTACCCACACACATTTGGAACTCTCCTGGGGTACCCTCACACATATTATTCCCTCATTTAGTGGATATTTTCACAAAAAAGTGAAATTTTCAAAAATCCAGAAAATTGGCTGAAAACGACTAAATATCAAGGACTCATTGGGTGAATCGCTCTGGAACTGAAATCGGAATGCTCACTGACATTTCCCCTATGTGAAAGTCTGATAAACACCGGAAAAATCACTAAGTCTAAAAAAAAAAGTTTTTCAACTTTTTTTAATTTTACCCCCATGGGATATATATTCTACCCACACACATTTGGAACTCTCCTGGGGTACCCTCACACATATTATTCCCTCATTTAGTGGATATTTTCATAAAAAAGTGAAATTTTCAAAAATCCAGAAAATTGGCTGAAAACGACTAAATATCAAGGACTCATTGGGCAAATCGCTCTGGAACTGAAATCGGAAGGCTCACTGACATTTCCCCTGTCTGAAAGTCTGATAAATGCAGGAAAAATGACTAAGTCTAAAAACAAATTTTTTTCAACTTTTTTTAATTTTACCCCCATGGGATATATATTCTACCCAAACACATTTGGAACTCTCCTGGGGTACCCTTACACATATTATTCCCTCATTTAGTGGATATTTTCACAAAAAAAGTGAAATTTTCAAAAATCCAGAAAATTGGCTGAAAACGACTAAATATCAAGGACTCATTGGGCGAATCGCTCTGGAACTGAAATTGGAACGCTCACTGACCTTTGCCCTATCTGAAAGTCTGATAAACGCCGGAAAAAAGACTAAGTCCAAAAAAAATTTTTTTTCAACTTTTTTCAATTTTACCCCCGTGGGATATATATTCTACCCACACACATTTGGAACTTTCCTGGGGTACCCTCACACATATTATTCCCTCATTTAGTGGATATTTTCACAAAAAAGTGAAATTTTCAAAAATCCAGAAAATTGGCTGAAAACCACTAAATATCAAGGACTCATTGGGCGAATCGCTCAGGAACTGAAATTGGAACGCTCACTGACCTTTGCCCTATCTGAAAGTCTGATAAACGTCGGAAAAATGACTAAGTCCAAAAAAAAATTTTTTTCAACTTTTTTCAATTTTACCCCCGTGGGATATATATTCTACCCACACACATTTGGAACTCTCCTGGGGTACCCTCACACATATTATTCCCTCATTTAGTGGATATTTTCACAAAAAAGTGAAATTTTCAAAAATCCAGAAAATTGGCTGAAAACGACTAAATATCAAGGACTCATTGGGCAAATCGCTCTGGAACTGAAATCGGAAGGCTCACTGACATTTCCCCTGTCTGAAAGTCTGATAAATGCAGGAAAAATGACTAAGTCTAAAAACAAATTTTGTTCAACTTTTTTTAATTTTACCCCCATGGGATATATATTCTACCCACACACATTTGGAACTCTCCTGGGGTACCCTCACACATATTATTCCCTCATTTAGTGGATATTTTTACAAAAAAGTGAAATTTTCAAAAATCCAGAAAATTGGCTGAAAAGGAATAAATGTCAAGGACTCATTGGGCAAATCGCTCTGGAACTGAAATCGGAACGCTCACTGACCGTTGCCCTATCTGAAAGTCTGACAAACGCCGGAAAAATGACTAAGTCCAAAAAACATTTTTTTTCAACTTTTTTCAATTTTACCCCCGTGGGATATATATTCTACCCACACACATTTGGAACTCTCCTGGGGTACCCTCACACATATTATTCCCTCATTTAGTGGATATTTTCGCAAAAAAGTGAAATTTTCAAAAATCCAGAAAATTGGCTGAAAACGACTAAATTATCAAGGACTCATTGGGCGAATCGCTCTGGAACTGAAATTGGAACGCTCACTGACCTTTGCCTTATCTGAAAGTCTGATAAACGCCGGAAAAATGACTAAGTCCAAAAAAAATTTTTTTTCAACTTTTTTCAATTTTACCCCCGTGGAATATATATTCTACCCACACACATTTGGAACTTTCCTGGGGTACCCTCACACATATTATTCCCTCATTTAGTGGATATTTTCACAAAAAAGTGAAATTTTCAAAAATCCAGAAAATTGGCTGAAAACCACTAAATATCAAGGACTCATTGGGCGAATCTCTCAGGAACTGAAATTGGAACGCTCACTGACCTTTGCCCTATCTGAAAGTCTGATAAACGTCGGAAAAATGACTAAGTCCAAAAAACATTTTTTTTCAACTTTTTTCAATTTTACCCCCGTGGGATATATATTCTACCCACACACATTTGGAACTCTCCTGGGGTACCCTCACATATATTATTCCCTCATTTAGTGGATATTTTCACAAAAAAGTGAAATTTTCAAAAATCCAGAAAATTGGCTGAAAAGGACTAAATGTCAAGGACTCATTGGGCAAATCGCTCTGGAACTGAAATCGGAACGCTCACTGACCTTTGCCCTATCTGAAAGTCTGATAAACGCCGGAAAAATGACTAAGTCCAAAAAACATTTTTTTTCAACTTTTTTCAATTTTACCCCCGTGGGATATATATTCTACCCACACACATTTGGAACTCTCCTGGGGTACCCTCACACATATTATTCCCTCATTTAGTGGATATTTTCACAAAAAAGTGAAATTTTCAAAAATCCAGAAAATTGGCTGAAAACGACTAAATATCAAGGACTCATTGGGTGAATCGCTCTGGAACTGAAATCGGAATGCTCACTGACATTTCCCCTATCTGAAAGTCTGATAAACACCGGAAAAATCACTAAGTCTAAAAAAAAAAGTTTTTCAACTTTTTTTAATTTTACCCCCATGGGATATATATTCTACCCACACACATTTGGAACTCTCCTGGGGTACCCTCACACATATTATTCCCTCATTTAGTGGATATTTTCATAAAAAAGTGAAATTTTCAAAAATCCAGAAAATTGGCTGAAAACGACTAAATATCAAGGACTCATTGGGCAAATCGCTCTGGAACTGAAATCGGAAGGCTCACTGACATTTCCCCTGTCTGAAAGTCTGATAAATGCAGGAAAAATGACTAAGTCTAAAAACAAATTTTTTTCAACTTTTTTTAATTTTACCCCCATGGGATATATATTCTACCCAAACACATTTGGAACTCTCCTGGGGTACCCTTACACATATTATTCCCTCATTTAGTGGATATTTTCACAAAAAAGTGAAATTTTCAAAAATCCAGAAAATTGGCTGAAAACGACTAAATATCAAGGACTCATTGGGCAAATCGCTCTGGAACTGAAATCGGAACGCTCACTGACCTTTGCCCTATATGAAAGTCTGATAAACGCCGGAAAAATGACTAAGTCCAAAAAACATTTTTTTTCAACTTTTTTCAATTTTACCCCCGTGGGATATATATTCTACCCACACACATTTGGAACTCTCCTGGGGTACCCTCACATATATTATTCCCTCATTTAGTGGATATTTTCACAAAAAAGTGAAATTTTCAAAAATCCAGAAAATTGGCTGAAAACCACTAAATATCAAGGACTCATTGGGCGAATCGCTCAGGAACTGAAATTGGAACGCTCACTGACCTTTGCCCTATCTGAAAGTCTGATAAACGTCGGAAAAATGACTAAGTCCAAAAAAAAATTTTTTTCAACTTTTTTCAATTTTACCCCCGTGGGATATATATTCTACCCACACACATTTGGAACTCTCCTGGGGTACCCTCACACATATTATTCCCTCATTTAGTGGATATTTTCACAAAAAAGTGAAATTTTCAAAAATCCAGAAAATTGGCTGAAAACGACTAAATATCAAGGACTCATTGGGCAAATCGCTCTGGAACTGAAATCGGAAGGCTCACTGACATTTCCCCTGTCTGAAAGTCTGATAAATGCAGGAAAAATGACTAAGTCTAAAAACAAATTTTGTTCAACTTTTTTTAATTTTACCCCCATGGGATATATATTCTACCCACACACATTTGGAACTCTCCTGGGGTACCCTCACACATATTATTCCCTCATTTAGTGGATATTTTTACAAAAAAGTGAAATTTTCAAAAATCCAGAAAATTGGCTGAAAAGGACTAAATGTCAAGGACTCATTGGGCAAATCGCTCTGGAACTGAAATCGGAACGCTCACTGACCTTTGCCCTATCTGAAAGTCTGACAAACGCCGGAAAAATGACTAAGTCCAAAAAACATTTTTTTTCAACTTTTTTCAATTTTACCCCCGTGGGATATATATTCTACCCACACACATTTGGAACTCTCCTGGGGTACCCTCACACATATTATTCCCTCATTTAGTGGATATTTTCGCAAAAAAGTGAAATTTTCAAAAATCCAGAAAATTGGCTGAAAACGACTAAATTATCAAGGACTCATTGGGCGAATCGCTCTGGAACTGAAATTGGAACGCTCACTGACCTTTGCCTTATCTGAAAGTCTGATAAACGCCGGAAAAATGACTAAGTCCAAAAAAAATTTTTTTTCAACTTTTTTCAATTTTACCCCCGTGGAATATATATTCTACCCACACACATTTGGAACTTTCCTGGGGTACCCTCACACATATTATTCCCTCATTTAGTGGATATTTTCACAAAAAAGTGAAATTTTCAAAAATCCAGAAAATTGGCTGAAAACCACTAACTATCAAGGACTCATTGGGCGAATCTCTCAGGAACTGAAATTGGAACGCTCACTGACCTTTGCCCTATCTGAAAGTCTGATAAACGTCGGAAAAATGACTAAGTCCAAAAAAAAATTTTTTTCAACTTTTTTCAATTTTACCCCGTGGGATATATATTCTACCCACACACATTTGGAACTCTCCTGGGGTACCCTCACACATATTATTCCCTCATTTAGTGGATATTTTCGCAAAAAAGTGAAATTTTCAAAAATCCAGAAAATTGGCTGAAAACGACTAAATATCAAGGACTCATTGGGTGAATCGCTCTGGAACTGAAATCGGAATGCTCACTGACATTTCCCCTATCTGAAAGTCTGATAAACACCGGAAAAATCACTAAGTCTAAAAAAAAAAGTTTTTCAACTTTTTTTAATTTTACCCCCATGGGATATATATTCTACCCACACACATTTGGAACTCTCCTGGGGTACCCTCACACATATTATTCCCTCATTTAGTGGATATTTTCACCAAAAAGTGAAATTTTCAAAAATCCAGAAAATTGGCTGAAAACGACTAAATATCAAGGACTCAATGGGCGAATCGCTCTGGAACTGAAATTGGAACGCTCACTGACCTTTGCCCTATCTGAAAGTCTGATAAACACCGGAAAAATGACTAAGTCTAAAAAAAAAAGTTTTTCAACTTTTTTTAATTTTACCCCCTTGGGATATATATTCTACCCACACACATTTGGAACTCTCCTGGGGTACCCTCACACATATTATTCCCTCATTTAGTGGATATTTTTACAAAAAAGTGAAATTTTCAAAAATCCAGAAAATTGGCTGAAAAGGACTAAATGTCAAGGACTCATTGGGCAAATCGCTCTGGAACTGAAATCGGAACGCTCACTGACCTTTGCCCTATCTGAAAGTCTGATAAACGCCGGAAAAATGACTAAGTCCAAAAAACATTTTTTTTCAACTTTTTTCAATTTTACCCCCGTGGGATATATATTCTACCCACACACATTTGGAACTCTCCTGGGGTACCCTCACACATATTATTCCCTCATTTAGTGGAAATTTTCGCAAAAAAGTGAAATTTTCAAAAATCCAGAAAATTGGCTGAAAACGACTAAATTATCAAGGACTCATTGGGCGAATCGCTCTGGAACTGAAATTGGAACGCTCACTGACCTTTGCCCTATCTGAAAGTCTGATAAACGCCGGAAAAATGACTAAGTCCAAAAAAAATTTTTTTTCAACTTTTTTCAATTTTACCCCCGTGGGATATATATTCTACCCACACACATTTGGAACTTTCCTGGGGTACCCTCACACATATTATTCCCTCATTTAGTGGATATTTTCACAAAAAAGTGAAATTTTCAAAAATCCAGAAAATTGGCTGAAAACCACTAAATATCAAGGACTCATTGGGCGAATCGCTCAGGAACTGAAATTGGAACGCTCACTGACCTTTGCCCTATCTGAAAGTCTGATAAACGTCGGAAAAATGACTAAGTCCAAAAAAAAATTTTTTTCAACTTTTTTCAATTTTACCCCCGTGGGATATATATTCTACCCACACACATTTGGAACTCTCCTGGGGTACCCTCACACATATTATTCCCTCATTTAGTGGATATTTTCGCAAAAAAGTGAAATTTTCAAAAATCCAGAAAATTGGCTGAAAACGACTAAATTATCAAGGACTCATTGGGCGAATCGCTCTGGAACTGAAATTGGAACGCTCACTGACCTTTGCCCTATCTGAAAGTCTGATAAACGCCGGAAAAATGACTAAGTCCAAAAAAAATTTTTTTTCAACTTTTTTCAATTTTACCCCCGTGGGATATATATTCTACCCACACACATTTGGAACTTTCCTGGGGTACCCTCACACATATTATTCCCTCATTTAGTGGATATTTTCACAAAAAAGTGAAATTTTCAAAAATCCAGAAAATTGGCTGAAAACCACTAAATATCAAGGACTCATTGGGCGAATCGCTCAGGAACTGAAATTGGAACGCTCACTGACCTTTGCCCTATCTGAAAGTCTGATAAACGTCGGAAAAATGACTAAGTCCAAAAAAAAATTTTTTTCAACTTTTTTCAATTTTACCCCCGTGGGATATATATTCTACCCACACACATTTGGAACTCTCCTGGGGTACCCTCACACATATTATTCCCTCATTTAGTGGATATTTTCGCAAAAAAGTGAAATTTTCAAAAATCCGGAAAATTGGCTGAAAACGACTAAATATCAAGGACTCAATGGGCGAATCGCTCTGGAACTGAAATTGGAACGCTCACTGACCTTTGCCCTATCTGAAAGTCTGATAAACACCGGAAAAATGACTAAGTCTAAAAAAAAAAGTTTTTCAACTTTTTTTAATTTTACCCCCTTGGGATATATATTCTACCCACACACATTTGGAACTCTCCTGGGGTACCCTCACACATATTATTCCCTCATTTAGTGGATATTTTCACAAAAAAGTGAAATTTTCAAAAATCCAGAAAATTGGCTGAAAACGACTAAATATCAAGGACTCATTGGGCAAATCGCTCTGGAACTGAAATCGGAAGGCTCACTGACATTTCCCCTGTCTGAAAGTCTGATAAATGCAGGAAAAATGACTAAGTCTAAAAACAAATTTTGTTCAACTTTTTTTAATTTTACCCCCATGGGATATATATTCTACCCACACACATTTGGAACTCTCCTGCTGTACCCTCACACATATTATTCCCTCATTTAGTGGATATTTTTACAAAAAAGTGAAATTTTCAAAAATCCAGAAAATTGGCTGAAAAGGACTAAATGTCAAGGACTCATTGGGCAAATCGCTCTGGAACTGAAATCGGAACGCTCACTGACCTTTGCCCTATCTGAAAGTCTGATAAACGCCGGAAAAATGACTAAGTCCAAAAAACATTTTTTTTCAACTTTTTTCAATTTTACCCCCGTGGGATATATATTCTACCCACACACATTTGGAAGTCTCCTGGGGTACCCTCACATATATTATTCCCTCATTTAGTGGATATTTTCACAAAAAAGTGAAATTTTCAAAAATCCAGAAAATTGGCTGAAAACGACTAAATATCAAGGACTCATTGGGCGAATCGCTCTTTAACTGAAATTGGAACGCTCACTGACCTTTGCCCTATCTGAAAGTCTGATAAACGCCGGAAAAATGACTAAGTCCAAAAAAAAAATTTTTTAACTTTTTTCAATTTTACCCCCGTGGGATATATATTCTACCCACACACATTTGGAACTTTCCTGGGGTACCCTCACACATATTATTCCCTCATTTAGTGGATATTTTCACAAAAAAGTGAAATTTTCAAAAATCCAGAAAATTGGCTGAAAACGACTAAATATCAAGGACTCATTGGGCGAATCGCTCTGGAACTGAAATTGGAACGCTCACTGACCTTTGCCCTATCTGAAAGTCTGATAAACGCCGGAAAAATGACTAAGTCTAAAAACTAATTTTTTTCAACTTTTTTTAATTTTATCCCTTGTGGGATATATATTCTACCCACACACATTTGGAACTCTCCTAAGGTACCCTCACACATATTATTCCCTCATTTAGTGGATATTTTCACAAAAAAGTGAAATTTTCAAAAATCCAGAAAATTGGCTGAAAACGACTAAATATCATTTGGCAAATCGCTCTGGAACTGAAATTGGAACAATCACTGACCTTTGCCCTATCTGAAAGTCTGATAAATGCCGGAAAAATGACTAAGTCCAAAAAAAAATTTTTTTTCAACTTTTTTAAATTTTACCCCCGTGGGATATATATTCTACCCACACACATTTGGAACTCTCATGGGGTACCCTCACATATATTATTCCCTCATTTAGTGGATATTTTCACAAAAAAGTGAAATTTTCAAAAATCCAGAAAATTGGCTGAAAACGACTAAATATCAAGGACTCATTGGTCAAATCGCTCTGGAACTGAAATCGGAATGCTCACTGACATTTGCCCTATCTGAAAGTCTGATAAACGCCGGAAAAATGACTAAGTCCAAAAAAAAAATTTTTTTCAACTTTTTTTAATTTTACCCCCGTGGGATATATATTCTACCCACACACATTTGGAACTCTACTGGGGTACCCTCACACATATTATTCCCTCATTTAGTGGATATTTTCACAAAAAAGTGACATTTTCAAAAATCCAGAAAATTGGCTGAAAACGACTAAATACAGTGCCTACAAGTAGTATTCAACCCCCTGCAGATTTAGCTGGTTGACACATGCGGAATTAACTTGGCATTGTGACATTTGTACTGTAGATCTGCCTGGAAGTGGGAAATACACTGCAGCAAATATTGTTTTTTTTTTGTTTGTTTTGTTTTTTTTTTAAAACGTTAAAAGTTAATTCAGAGTGTCATTTATTATTCAACCCCTCAAACTACAAGAATTCTGTTTGGTCCCCCTAAAGTATTAAGAAGTAGTTCAGGCACCAAGAATAATGAGCTTCACATGTGTGGATGAAATATCTCTTTTGCCAGCCTTTTCTGACTATTTTAGACCCTCCCCAAGCTTTTGAACAGCACTCAGACATGGTCAACATGGGAAAGACAAAGGAGCATTCCAAGGCCATCAGAGACAAGATCGTGGAGGGTCACAAGGCTGGAAAGGGGTACAAAACCCTTTCCAAGGAGTTGGGCCTACCTGTCTCCACTGTTGGGAACATCATCCGTAAGTGGAAGGCTTATGGAACTACTGTTAGCCTTCCACTGCCTGGACAGCCTTTGAAAGTGTCCTCCCGTGCCGAGGCCAGGCTTGTCCGAAGAGTCAAGGCTAACCCAAGGACAACAAGGAAGAAGCTCTGGGAAGATCTCATGGCAGTGGGGACATTGGTTTCAGTCAATACCATAAGTAACGTACTCCACCGCAATGGTCTCCGTTCGAGACGAGCCCGTAAGGTACCTTTATTTTCAAAGCGTCATGTCAAGGCTCGTCTACAGTTTGCTCATGATCACTTGGAGGACTCTGAGACAGACTGGTTCAAGGTTCTATGGTCTGATGAGACCAAGATCGAGATCTTTGGTGCCAACCACACACGTGACGTTTGGAGACTGGATGGCACTGCATACGACCCCAAGAATACCATCCCTACAGTTAAGCATGGTGGTGGCAGCATCATGCTGTGGGGCTGTTTCTCAGCCAAGGGGCCTGGCCATCTTGTCCGCATCCATGGGAAGATGGATAGCACGGCCAACCTGGAGATTTTAGCCAAGAACCTCCGCTCCTCCATCAAGGATCTTAAGATGGGTCGTAATTTCATCTTCCAACAAGACAACGACCCAAAGCACACAGCCAAGAAAACCAAGGCCTGGTTCAAGAGGGAAAAATTCAAGGTGTTGGAGTGGCCTAGTCAGTCTCCTGACCTTAACCAAATTGAAAACTTGTGGAAGGAGCTCAAGAATAAAGTCCACATGAGACACCCAAAGAACCTAGATAACTTGGAGAAGATCTGCATGGAGGAGTGGGCCAAGATAACTCCACAGACCTGTGCCGGCCTGATCAGGTCTTATAAAAGACGATTATTAGCTGTAATTGCAAACAAGGGTTATTCCACAAAATATTAAACATAGGGGTTGTATAATAATTGACCCACACTTTTATGTTTAAAATTTATTAAAATTCAACTGAGCAACATAACTTTTTGGTTTGTAAGATTTATGCTTCTGTTCATAAACCTACTCTCGTTTGCAGTTTGAAGGCTCTAACTTATTTGCATCTTATCAAACCAGCTAAATCTGCATGGGGTTGTATACTACTTGTAGGCACTGTATCAAGGACTCATTGGGTGAATCGCTCTGGAACTGAAATCGGAACGCTCACTGACATTTGCCCTATCTGAAAGTCTGATAAACGGCGGAAAAAAAACTAAGTCCAAAAAAAGATTTTTTTAAACTTTTTTCAATTTTACCCCCGTGGGATATATATTCTACCCACACACATTTGGAACTCACCTGGGGTACCCTCACACATATTATTCCCTCATTTAGTGGATATTTTCACAAAAAAGTGAAATTTACAAAAATCCAGAAAATTGGCTGAAAATGACTAAATATTAAGGACTCATTGGGCAAATCGCTCTGGAACTGAAATTGGAACGCTCACTGACATTTCCCCTATCTGAAAGTCTGATAAACGCCGGAAAAATAAGTCCAAAAAAAATTTTTTTTCAACTTTTTTCAATTTTACCCCCGTGGGATGTATATTCTACCCACACACATTTGGAACTCTCCTGGGGTACCCTCACACATATTATTCCCTCATTTAGTGGATATTTTCACAAAAAAGTGAAATTTTCAAAAATCCAGAAAATTGGCTGAAAACGACAAAATATCAAGGACTCATTGGGTGAATCGCTCTGGAACTGAAATCGGAACACTCACTGACATTTCCCCTATCTGAAAGTCTGATAAACGCCGGAAAAATAACTAAGTCCCAAAAAAAATTTTTTTCAACTTTTTTCAATTTTACCCCCGTGGGACATATATTCTACCCACACACATTTGGAACTCTCCTGGGGTACCCTCACACATATTATTCCCTCATTTAGTGGATATTTTCGCAAAAAAGTGAAATTTTCAAAAATCCAGAAAATTGGCTGTAAACGACTAAATATCAAGGACTCATTGGGTGAATCGCTCTGGAACTGAAATCGGAACGCTCACTGACATTTACCCTATCTGAAAGTCTGATAAACGCCGGAAAAATGACTAAGTCCAAAAAAAAAATTTTTCAACTTTTTTCAATTTTACCCCCGTGGGATATATATTCTACCCACACACATTTGGAACTCTCCTTGGATACCCTCACACATATTATTCTCTCAATTAGTGGATACTTTCACAAAAAAGTAAAATTTTCAAAAATCCAGAAAATTGGCTGAAAATGACTAAATATCAAGGACTCATTGGGCGAATCGCTCTGGAACTGAAATCGGAACGCTCACTGACATTTCCCCTATCTGAAAGTCTGATAAACGCCGGAAAAATGACTAAGTCCAAAAAAAAATTTTTTTCAACTTTTTTCAATTTTACCACTGTGGGATATATATTCTACCCACACACATTTGGAACTCTCCTGGGGTACCCTCACACATAGTATTCCCTCATTTAGTGGATATTTTCACAAAAAAGTGAAATTTTCAAAAATCCAGAAAATTGGCTGAAAACGACTAAATATCAGGGACTCATTGGGCGAATCGCTCTGGAACTGAATTCTGAACGGTCACTGACATTTCCCCTATCTGAAAGTCTGATAAACGCTGGAAAAATGACAGTCCAAAAAAAAAATTTTTTTCAACTTTTTTCAATTTTACTCCCGTGGGATGTATATTCACCCCACACACATTTGGAACTCTCCTGGGGTACCCTCACACATATTATACCCTCATTTAGTGGATATTTTCACAAAAAATGAAATTTTCAAAAATCCAGAAAATTGGCTGAAAACGACTAAATATCAAGGACTCATTGGGCTCTGGAACTGAAATCGGAACGCTCACTGACATTTCCCCTATCTGAAAGTGTGATAAATGCCGGAAAAAGGACTAAGTCCAAAAAAAAATTTTTTTCAACTTTTTTCAAATTTACCCCCGTGGGATATATATTCTACCCACAGACATTTGGAACTCTCCTGGGGTACCCTCACATATATTATTCCCTCATTTAGTGGATATTTTCACAAAAAAGTGAAATTTTCAAAAATCCAGAAAATTGGCTGAAAACGACTAAAAATCAAGGACTCATTGGGCGAATCGCTCTGGAACTGAAATCGGAACTCTCACTGACATTTCCCCTATCTGAAAGTCTGATAAACGCCGGAAAAATGACTAAGTCCAAAAAAAAATAATTTTTCAACTTTTTTCAATTTTACCCCCGTGGGATATATATTCTACCCACACACATTTGGAACTCTCCTGTGGTACCCTCACATATATTATTTCCTCATTTAGTGGATATTTTCACAAATTAGTGAAATTTTCAAAAATCCAGAAAAGTGGCTGAAAATGACTAAATATCAAGTACTCATTGGGCGAATCGCTCTGGAACTGAAATCGGAACGCTCACTGACATTTCCCCTATCTGAAAGTCTGATAAACGCCGTAAAAAGGACTAAGTCCAAAAAAATTTTTTTTAAAATTTTACCCCCGTGGGATATATATTCTACCCACACACGTTTGGAACTCTCCTGGGGTACCCTCACACATATTATTCCCTCATTTAGTGGATATTTTCACAAAAAAGTGAAATTTTCAAAAATCCAGGAAATTGGCTGAAAACGACTAAATATCAATGACTCATTGGGTGAATCGCTCTGGAACTGAAATCGGAATGCTCACTGACATTTCCCCTATCTGAAAGTTTGATAAACGCCGGAAAAATGACTAAGTCAAAAAAAAAATTTTTTTCAACGTTTTTCAATTTTACCCCCGTGGGATGTATATTCACCCCACACACATTTGGAACTCTCCTGGGGTACCCTCACATATATTATTTCCTCATTTAGTGGATATTTTCACAAATTAGTGAAATTTTCAAAAATCCAGAAAAGTGGCTGAAAAAGACTAAATATCAAGTACTCATTGGGCGAATCGCTCTGGAACTGAAATAGGACCGCTCCCTGACATTTCCCCTATCTGAAAGTCTGATAAACGCCGTAAAAAGGACTAAGTCCAAAAAAATTTTTTTTTCAATTTTACCCCCGTGGGATAAATATTCTACCCACACACATTTGGAACTCTCCTGGGGTACCATCGCACATATTATTCCCTCATTTAGTGGATATTTTCTCAAAAAAGTGAAATTTTCAAAAATCCAGAAAATTGGCTGAAAACGACTAAATATCAAGGACTCATTGGGCTCTGGAACTGAAATCGGAACGCTCACTGACATTTCCCCTATCTGAAAGTTTGATAAACGCAGGAAAAATGACTAAGTCCAAAAAAAAAATTTTTTTCAACTTTTTGCAATTTTACCCCCATGGGATATATATTCTACCCACACACATTTGGAACTCTCCTGGGGTACCCTCACATATATTATTCCCTCATTTAGTGGATATTTATACAAAAAAGTGAAATTTTCAAAAATCCAGAAAATTGGCTGAAAATGACTAAATATCAAGGACTCATTGGGCGAATCGCTCTGGAACTGTAATCGGAACGCTCACTGACATTTCCCCTATCTGAAAGTCTGATAAACGGCGGAAAAATGACTAAGTCCAAAAAAAAAATTTTTTTAACTTTTTTCAATTTTACCCCTGTGGGATATATATTCTACCCGCACACATTTGGAACTCTCCTGGGGTACCCTCACACATATTATTCCCTCATTTAGTGGATATTTTCACAAAAAAGTAAAATTTTCAAAAATCCAGAAAATTGGCTCAAAACGACTAAATATCAAGGGCTCAATGGGCGAATCGCTCTGGAACTGAAATCAGAACGCTCACTGACATTTCCCCTATCTGAAAGTCTGATAAACGCCGGAAAAAGGACTAAGTCTAAAAGAAAAAATGTTTTTTCAACTTTTTTCAATTTTACCCCCGGGGATATATATTCTTCCCACACACATTTGGAACTCTCCTGGGGTACCCTCACACATATTATTCCCTCATTTAGCAGATATTTTCACAAAAAAGTAAAATTTTCAAAAATCCAGAAAATTGGCTGAAAATGACTAAATATCAAGGACTCATTGGTCGAATCGCTCTGGAACTGAAATCGGAACGCTCACTGACATTTCCCCAATCTGAAAGTCTGACAAACGCCGGAAAAATGACTAAGTCCAAAAAAAAATTATTTTCAACTTTTTTCAATTTTACCCCCGTGGGATATATATTCTACCCACACACATTTGGAACTCTCCTGGGGTACCCTCACACATATTATTCCCTCATTTAGTGGCAATTTTCACAAAAAAGTAAAATGTTCAAAAATCCAGAAAATTGGCTGAAAATGACTAAATATCAAGGACTCATTGGGCGAATCGCTCTGGAACTGAAATCGGAACGCTCACTGACATTTCCCCTATCTGAAAGTCTGATAAACGCCGGAAAAAGGACTAAGTCCAAAAAAAAAAAATTTTCAACTTTTTTCAATTTTCCCCCCGTGGGATATATATTCTACCCGCACACATTTGGAACTCTCCTGGGGTACCCTCACACATATTATTCCCTCATTTAGTGGATATTTTCACAAAAAAGTGAAATTTTCCAAAATCCAGAAAATTGGCTGAAAACAACTAAATATCAAGGACTCATTGGGCGAATCACTCTGGAACTGAAATCAGAACGCTCACTGACATTTCCCCTATCTGAAAGTCTGATAAACACCGGAAAAAGGACTAAGTCCAAAAAAAAAAATGTATTTTCAACTTTTTTCAATTTTACCCCGGTGGGATATATATTCTACCCACACACGTTTGGAACTCTCCTGGGGTACCCTCACACATATTATTCCCTCATTTAGTGGATATTTTCACAAAAAAGTGAAATTTTCAAAAATCCAGAAAATTGGCTGAAAACGACTAAATATCAAGGACTCATTGGGTGAATCGCTCTGGAACTGAAATCGGAATGCTCACTGACATTTCACCTATCTGAAAGTTTGATAAACGCCGAAAAAATGACTAAGTCCAAAAAAAAATTTTTTTCAACTTTTTTCAATTTTACCCCCATGGGATATATATTCTACCCACACACATTTGGAACTCTCCTGGGGTACCCTCACATATATTATTCCCTCATTTAGTGGATATTTTCACAAAAAAGTGAAATTTTCCAAAATCCAGAAAATTGGCTGAAAACAACTAAATATCAAGGACTCATTGGGCGAATCGATCTGGAACTGAAATCAGAACGCTCACTGACATTTCCCCTATCTGAAAGTCTGATAAACGCCGGAAAAAGGACTAAGTCCAAAAATAAAAATGTTTTTTCAACTTTTTTCAATTTTACCCCCGGGGATATATATTCTACCCACACACATTTGGAACTCTCCTGGGGTACCCTCACACATATTATTCCCTCATTTAGCAGATATTTTCACAAAAAAGTAAAATTCTCAAAAATCCAGAAAATTGGCTGAAAATGACTCAATATCAAGGACTCATTGGGCGAATCGCTCTGGAGCTGAAATCGGAACGCTCACTGACATTTCCCCTATCTGAAAGTCTGATAAACGCCGGAAAAATGACAGTCCAAAAAAAATTTTTTTTTAACTTTTTTCAATTTTACCCCAGTTTGATATATATTCTACCCACACACATTTGGAACTCTCCTGGGGTACCATCACACATATTATTCCCTCATTTAGTGGATATTTTCTCAAAAAAGAGAAATTTTCAAAAATCCAGAAACTTGGCTGAAAACGACTAAATATCAAGGACTCATTGGGCTCTGGAACTGAAATCGGAACGCTCACTGACATTTCCCCTATCTGAAAGTTTGATAAACGCAGGAAAAATGACTAAGTCCAAAAAAAAAATTTTTTTCAACTTTTTGCAATTTTATCCCCATGGGATATATATTCTACCCACACACATTTGGAACTCTCCTGGGGTACCCTCACATATATTATTCCCTCATTTAGTGGATATTTATACAAAAAAGTGAAATTTTCAAAAATCCAGAAAATTGGCTGAAAATGACTAAATATCAAGGACTCATTGGGCGAATCGCTCTGGAACTGAAATCGGAACGCTCACTGACATTTCCCCTATCTGAAAGTCTGATAAACGGCGGAAAAATGACAGTCCAAAAAAAATTTTTTTTTAACTTTTTTCAATTTTACCCCAGTGGGATATATATTCTACCCACACACATTTGGAACTCTCCTGGGGTACCATCACACATATTATTCCCTCATTTAGTGGATATTTTCACAAAAAAGTGAAATTTTCAAAAATCCAGAAAATTGGCTGAAAATGACTAAATATCAAGGACTCATTGGTCGAATCGCTCTGGAACTGAAATCGGAACGATCACTGACATTTCCCCTATCTGAGAGTCTGATAAACGCCGGAAAAATGACTAAGTCCAAAAAAAAATTATTTTCAACTTTTTTCAATTTTACCCCCGTGGGATATATATTCTACCCACACACATTTGGAACTCTCCTGGGGTACCCTCACACATATTATTCCCTCATTTAGTGGCAATTTTCACAAAGAAGTAAAATGTTCAAAAATCCAGAAAATTGGCTGAAAACTACTAAATATCAAGTACTCATTGGGCGAATCGCTCTGGAACTGAAATTTGAACGCTCACTGACATTTCCCCTATCTGAAAGTCTGATAAACGCCGGAAAAAGGACTAAGTCCAAAAAAAAAAAATTTTCAACTTTTTTCAATTTTCCCCCCGTGGGATATATATTCTACCCGCACACATTTGGAACTCTCCTGGGGTACCCTCACACATATTATTCCCTCATTTAGTGGATATTTTCACAAAAAAGTGAAATTTTCCAAAATCCAGAAAATTGGCTGAAAACAACTAAATATCAAGGACTCATTGGGCGAATCACTCTGGAACTGAAATCAGAACGCTCACTGACATTTCCCCTATCTGAAAGTCTGATAAACGCCGGAAAAAGGACTAAGTCCAAAAAAAAAAATGTATTTTCAACTTTTTTCAATTTTACCCCGGTGGGATATATATTCTACCCTCACACATTTGGAACTCTCCTCGGGTACCCTCACATATATTATTCCCTCATTTAGTGGATATTTTCACAAAAAAGTGAAATTTTCAAAAATCCAGAAAAGTGGCTGAAAACGACTAAATATCAAGTACTCATTGGGGGAATCGCTCTGGAACTGAAATCGGAACTCTCACTGACATTTCCCCTATCTGAAAGTCTGATAAACGCCGGAAAAAGGACTAAGTCCAAAAAAAAAAATGTATTTTCAACTTTTTTCAATTTTACCCCGGTGGGATATATATTCTACCCACACACGTTTGGAACTCTCCTGGGGTACCCTCACACATATTATTCCCTCATTTAGTGGATATTTTCACAAAAAAGTGAAATTTTCAAAAATCCAGAAAATTGGCTGAAAACGACTAAATATCAAGGACTCATTGGGTGAATCGCTCTGGAACTGAAATCGGAATGCTCACTGACATTTCACCTATCTGAAAGTTTGATAAACGCCGAAAAAATGACTAAGTCCAAAAAAAAATTTTTTTCAACTTTTTTCAATTTTACCCCCATGGGATATATATTCTACCCACACACATTTGGAACTCTCCTGGGGTACCCTCACATATATTATTCCCTCATTTAGTGGATATTTTCACAAAAAAGTGAAATTTTCCAAAATCCAGAAAATTGGCTGAAAACAACTAAATATCAAGGACTCATTGGGCGAATCGATCTGGAACTGAAATCAGAACGCTCACTGACATTTCCCCTATCTGAAAGTCTGATAAACGCCGGAAAAAGGACTAAGTCCAAAAATAAAAATGTTTTTTCAACTTTTTTCAATTTTACCCCCGGGGATATATATTCTACCCACACACATTTGGAACTCTCCTGGGGTACCCTCACACATATTATTCCCTCATTTAGCAGATATTTTCACAAAAAAGTAAAATTCTCAAAAATCCAGAAAATTGGCTGAAAATGACTCAATATCAAGGACTCATTGGGCGAATCGCTCTGGAGCTGAAATCGGAACGCTCACTGACATTTCCCCTATCTGAAAGTCTGATAAACGCCGGAAAAATGACAGTCCAAAAAAAATTTTTTTTTAACTTTTTTCAATTTTACCCCAGTTTGATATATATTCTACCCACACACATTTGGAACTCTCCTGGGGTACCATCACACATATTATTCCCTCATTTAGTGGATATTTTCTCAAAAAAGAGAAATTTTCAAAAATCCAGAAACTTGGCTGAAAACGACTAAATATCAAGGACTCATTGGGCTCTGGAACTGAAATCGGAACGCTCACTGACATTTCCCCTATCTGAAAGTTTGATAAACGCAGGAAAAATGACTAAGTCCAAAAAAAAAATTTTTTTCAACTTTTTGCAATTTTATCCCCATGGGATATATATTCTACCCACACACATTTGGAACTCTCCTGGGGTACCCTCACATATATTATTCCCTCATTTAGTGGATATTTATACAAAAAAGTGAAATTTTCAAAAATCCAGAAAATTGGCTGAAAATGACTAAATATCAAGGACTCATTGGGCGAATCGCTCTGGAACTGAAATCGGAACGCTCACTGACATTTCCCCTATCTGAAAGTCTGATAAACGGCGGAAAAATGACAGTCCAAAAAAAATTTTTTTTTAACTTTTTTCAATTTTACCCCAGTGGGATATATATTCTACCCACACACATTTGGAACTCTCCTGGGGTACCATCACACATATTATTCCCTCATTTAGTGGATATTTTCACAAAAAAGTGAAATTTTCAAAAATCCAGAAAATTGGCTGAAAATGACTAAATATCAAGGACTCATTGGTCGAATCGCTCTGGAACTGAAATCGGAACGATCACTGACATTTCCCCTATCTGAGAGTCTGATAAACGCCGGAAAAATGACTAAGTCCAAAAAAAAATTATTTTCAACTTTTTTCAATTTTACCCCCGTGGGATATATATTCTACCCACACACATTTGGAACTCTCCTGGGGTACCCTCACACATATTATTCCCTCATTTAGTGGCAATTTTCACAAAGAAGTAAAATGTTCAAAAATCCAGAAAATTGGCTGAAAACTACTAAATATCAAGTACTCATTGGGCGAATCGCTCTGGAACTGAAATTTGAACGCTCACTGACATTTCCCCTATCTGAAAGTCTGATAAACGCCGGAAAAAGGACTAAGTCCAAAAAAAAAAAATTTTCAACTTTTTTCAATTTTCCCCCCGTGGGATATATATTCTACCCGCACACATTTGGAACTCTCCTGGGGTACCCTCACACATATTATTCCCTCATTTAGTGGATATTTTCACAAAAAAGTGAAATTTTCCAAAATCCAGAAAATTGGCTGAAAACAACTAAATATCAAGGACTCATTGGGCGAATCACTCTGGAACTGAAATCAGAACGCTCACTGACATTTCCCCTATCTGAAAGTCTGATAAACGCCGGAAAAAGGACTAAGTCCAAAAAAAAAAATGTATTTTCAACTTTTTTCAATTTTACCCCGGTGGGATATATATTCTACCCTCACACATTTGGAACTCTCCTCGGGTACCCTCACATATATTATTCCCTCATTTAGTGGATATTTTCACAAAAAAGTGAAATTTTCAAAAATCCAGAAAAGTGGCTGAAAACGACTAAATATCAAGTACTCATTGGGGGAATCGCTCTGGAACTGAAATCGGAACTCTCACTGACATTTCCCCTATCTGAAAGTCTGATAAACGCCGGAAAAAGGACTAAGTCCAAAAAAAATTTTTTTTAAATTTTACCCCCGTGGGATATATATTCTACCCACACACGTTTGGAACTCTCCTGGGGTACCCTCACACATATTATTCCCTCATTTAGTGGATATTTTCACAAAAAAGTGAAATTTTCAAAAATCCAGAAAATTGGCTGAAAACGACTAAATATCAAGGACTCATTGGGTGAATCGCTCTGGAACTGAAATCGGAATGCTCACTGACATTTCACCTATCTGAAAGTTTGATAAACGCCGAAAAAATGACTAAGTCCAAAAAAAAAATTTTTTTCAACTTTTTTAAATTTTACCCCCATGGGATATATATTCTACCCACACACATTTGGAACTCTCCTGGGGTACCCTCACATATATTATTCCCTCATTTAGTGGATATTTTCACAAAAAAGTGAAATTTTCCAAAATCCAGAAAATTGGCTGAAAACAACTAAATATCAAGGACTCATTGGGCGAATCGATCTGGAACTGAAATCAGAACGCTCACTGACATTTCCCCTATCTGAAAGTCTGATAAACGCCGGAAAAAGGACTAAGTCCAAAAATAAAAATGTTTTTTCAACTTTTTTCAATTTTACCCCCGGGGATATATATTCTACCCACACACATTTGGAACTCTCCTGGGGTACCCTCACACATATTATTCCCTCATTTAGCAGATATTTTCACAAAAAAGTAAAATTCTCAAAAATCCAGAAAATTGGCTGAAAATGACTCAATATCAAGGACTCATTGGGCGAATCGCTCTGGAGCTGAAATCGGAACGCTCACTGACATTTCCCCTATCTGAAAGTCTGATAAACGCCGGAAAAATGACAGTCCAAAAAAAATTTTTTTTTAACTTTTTTCAATTTTACCCCAGTTTGATATATATTCTACCCACACACATTTGGAACTCTCCTGGGGTACCATCACACATATTATTCCCTCATTTAGTGGATATTTTCTCAAAAAAGTGAAATTTTCAAAAATCCAGAAAATTGGCTGAAAACGACTAAATATCAAGGACTCATTGGGCTCTGGAACTGAAATCGGAACGCTCACTGACATTTCCCCTATCTGAAAGTTTGATAAACGCAGGAAAAATGACTAAGTCCAAAAAAAAAATTTTTTTCAACTTTTTGCAATTTTATCCCCATGGGATATATATTCTACCCACACACATTTGGAACTCTCCTGGGGTACCCTCACATATATTATTCCCTCATTTAGTGGATATTTATACAAAAAAGTGAAATTTTCAAAAATCCAGAAAATAGGCTGAAAATGACTAAATATCAAGGACTCATTGGGCGAATCGCTCTGGAACTGAAATCGGAACGCTCACTGACATTTCCCCTATCTGAAAGTCTGATAAACGGCGGAAAAATGACTAAGTCCAAAAAAAAAATTTTTTTAACTTTTTTCAATTTTACCCCTGTGGGATATATATTCTACCCGCACACATTTGGAACTCTCCTGGGGTACCCTCACACATATTATTCCCTCATTTAGTGGATATTTTCACAAAAAAGTAAAATTTTCAAAAATCCAGAAAATTGGCTCAAAACGACTAAATATCAAGGGCTCAATGGGCGAATCGCTCTGGAACTGAAATCAGAACGCTCACTGACATTTCCCCTATCTGAAAGTCTGATAAACGCCGGAAAAAGGACTAAGTCTAAAAGAAAAAATGTTTTTTCAACTTTTTTCAATTTTACCCCCGGGGATATATATTCTTCCCACACACATTTGGAACTCTCCTGGGGTACCCTCACACATATTATTCCCTCATTTAGCAGATATTTTCACAAAAAAGTAAAATTTTCAAAAATCCAGAAAATTGGCTGAAAATGACTAAATATCAAGGACTCATTGGTCGAATCGCTCTGGAACTGAAATCGGAACGCTCACTGAAATTTCCCCTATCTGAAAGTCTGACAAACGCCGGAAAAATGACTAAGTCCAAAAAAAAATTATTTTCAACTTTTTTCAATTTTACCCCCGTGGGATATATATTCTACCCACACACATTTGGAACTCTCCTGGGGTACCCTCACACATATTATTCCCTCATTTAGTGGCAATTTTCACAAAAAAGTAAAATGTTCAAAAATCCAGAAAATTGGCTGAAAATGACTAAATATCAAGGACTCATTGGGCGAATCGCTCTGGAACTGAAATCGGAACGCTCACTGACATTTCCCCTATCTGAAAGTCTGATAAACGACGGAAAAAGGACTAAGTCCAAAAAAAAAAATGTATTTTCAACTTTTTTCAATTTTACCCCGGTGGGATATATATTCTACCCTCACACATTTGGAACTCTCCTGGGGTACCCTCACACATATTATTCCCTCATTTAGTGGCAATTTTCACAAAGAAGTAAAATGTTCAAAAATCCAGAAAATTGGCTGAAAATGACTAAATATCAAGGACTCATTGGGCGAATCGCTCTGGAACTGAAATCGGAATGCTCACTGACATTTCCCCTATCTGAAAGTCTGATAAACGCCGGAAAAATGACTAAGTCTAAAAGAAAAATTTTTTCAACTTTTTTCAATTTTACCCCTGTGGGATATATATTCTACCCACACACATTTGGAACTCTCCTGGGGTACCCTCACACATAGTATTCCCTCATTTAGTGGATATTTTCACAAATTATTGAAATTTTCAAAAATCCAGAAAAGTGGCTGAAAACTACTAAATATCAAGTACTCATTGGGCGAATCGCTCTGGAACTGAAATTTGAACGCTCACTGACATTTCCCCTATCTGAAAGTCTGATAAACGCCGGAAAAAGGACTAAGTCCAAAAAAAAAAAATTTTCAACTTTTTTCAATTTTCCCCCCGTGGGATATATATTCTACCCGCACACATTTGGAACTCTCCTGGGGTACCCTCACACATATTATTCCCTCATTTAGTGGATATTTTCACAAAAAAGTGAAATTTTCCAAAATCCAGAAAATTGGCTGAAAACAACTAAATATCAAGTACTCATTGGGCGAATCACTCTGGAACTGAAATCAGAACGCTCACTGACATTTCCCCTATCTGAAAGTCTGATAAACGCCGGAAAAAGGACTAAGTCCAAAAAAAAAAATGCATTTTCAACTTTTTTCAATTTTACCCCGGTGGGATATATATTCTACCCTCACACATTTGGAACTCTCCTCGGGTACCCTCACACATAGTATTCCCTCATTTAGTGGATATTTTCACAAATTAGTGAAATTTTCAAAAATCCAGAAAAGTGGCTGAAAAGGACTAAATATCAAGTACTCATTGGGGGAATCGCTCTGGAACTGAAATCGGAACTCTCACTGACATTTCCCCTATCTGAAAGTCTGATAAACGCCGGAAAAAGGACTAAGTCCAAAAAAATTTTTTTTTTAAATTTTACCCCCGTGGGATATATATTCTACCCACACACGTTTGGAACTCTCCTGGGGTACCCTCACACATATTATTCCCTCATTTAGCAGATATTTTCACAAAAAAGTAAAATTCTCAAAAATCCAGAAAATTGGCTGAAAATGACTCAATATCAAGGACACATTGGGCGAATCGCTCTGGAGCTGAAATCGGAACGCTCACTGACATTTCCCCTATCTGAAAGTCTGATAAACGCCGGAAAAATGACAGTCCAAAAAAAATTTTTTTTTAACTTTTTTCAATTTTACCCCAGTGGGATATATATTCTACCCACACACATTTGGAACTCTCCTGGGGTACCATCACACATATTATTCCCTCATTTAGTGGATATTTTCACAAAAAAGTGAAATTTTCAAAAATCCAGAAAATTGGCTGAAAATGACTAAATATCAAGGACTCATTGGTCGAATCGCTCTGGAACTGAAATCGGAACGATCACTGACATTTCCCCTATCTGAGAGTCTGATAAACGCCGGAAAAATGACTAAGTCCAAAAAAAAATTATTTTCAACTTTTTTCAATTTTACCCCCGTGGGATATATATTCTACCCACACACATTTGGAACTCTCCTGGGGTACCCTCACACATATTATTCCCTCATTTAGTGGCAATTTTCACAAAGAAGTAAAATGTTCAAAAATCCAGAAAATTGGCTGAAAATGACTAAATATCAAGGACTCATTGGGCGAATCGCTCTGGAACTGAAATCGGAATGCTCACTGACATTTCCCCTATCTGAAAGTCTGATAAACGCCGGAAAAATGACTAAGTCTAAAAGAAAAATTTTTTCAACTTTTTTCAATTTTACCCCTGTGGGATATATATTCTACCCACACACATTTGGAACTCTCCTGGGGTACCCTCACACATAGTATTCCCTCATTTAGTGGATATTTTCACAAAAAAGTGAAATTTTCCAAAATCCAGAAAATTGGCTGAAAACAACTAAATATCAAGGACTCATTGGGCGAATCACTCTGGAACTGAAATCAGAACGCTCACTGACATTTCCCCTATCTGAAAGTCTGATAAACGCCGGAAAAAGGACTAAGTCCAAAAAAAAAAATGTATTTTCAACTTTTTTCAATTTCACCCCGGTGGGATATATATTCTACCCTCACACATTTGGAACTCTCCTCGGGTACCCTCACATATATTATTCCCTCATTTAGTGGATATTTTCACAAAAAAGTGAAATTTTCAAAAATCCAGAAAAGTGGCTGAAAACGACTAAATATCAAGTACTCATTGGGGGAATCGCTCTGGAACTGAAATCGGAACTCTCACTGACATTTCCCCTATCTGAAAGTCTGATAAACGCCGGAAAAAGGACTAAGTCCAAAAAAAATTTGTTTAAAATTTTACCCCCGTGGGATATATATTCTACCCACACACGTTTGGAACTCACCTGGGGTACCCTCACACATATTATTCCCTCATTTAGTGGATATTTTCACAAAAAAGTGAAATTTTCAAAAATCCAGAAAATTGGCTGAAAACGACTAAATATCAAGGACTCATTGGGTGAATCGCTCTGGAACTGAAATCGGAATGCTCACTGACATTTCACCTATCTGAAAGTTTGATAAACGCCGAAAAAAGGACTAAGTCCAAAAATAAAAATGTTTTTTCAACTTTTTTCAATTTTACCCCCGGGGATATATATTCTACCCACACACATTTGGAACTCTCCTGGGGTACCCTCACACATATTATTCCCTCATTTAGCAGATATTTTCACAAAAAAGTAAAATTCTCAAAAATCCAGAAAATTGGCTGAAAATGACTCAATATCAAGGACTCATTGGGCGAATCGCTCTGGAGCTGAAATCGGAACGCTCACTGACATTTCCCCTATCTGAAAGTCTGATAAACGCCGGAAAAATGACAGTCCAAAAAAAATTTTTTTTTAACTTTTTTCAATTTTACCCCAGTTTGATATACATTCTACCCACACACATTTGGAACTCTCCTGGGGTACCATCACACATATTATTCCCTCATTTATTGGATATTTTCTCAAAAAAGTGAAATTTTCAAAAATCCAGAAAATTGGCTGAAAACGACTAAATATCAAGGACTCATTGGGCTCTGGAACTGAAATCGGAACGCTCACTGACATTTCCCCTATCTGAAAGTTTGATAAACGCAGGAAAAATGACTAAGTCCAAAAAAAAAATTTTTTTCAACTTTTTGCAATTTTACCCCCATGGGATATATATTCTACCCACACACATTTGGAACTCTCCTGGGGTACCCTCACATATATTATTCCCTCATTTAGTGGATATTTATACAAAAAAGTGAAATTTTCAAAAATCCAGAAAATTGGCTGAAAATGACTAAATATCAAGGACTCATTGGGCGAATCACTCTGGAACTGAAATCAGAACGCTCACTGACATTTCCCCTATCTGAAAGTCTGATAAACGCCGGAAAAAGGACTAAGTCCAAAAAAAAAAATGTATTTTCAACTTTTTTCAATTTTACCCCGGTGGGATATATATTCTACCCTCACACATTTGGAACTCTCCTCGGGTACCCTCACATATATTATTCCCTCATTTAGTGGATATTTTCACAAAAAAGTGAAATTTTCAAAAATCCAGAAAAGTGGCTGAAAACGACTAAATATCAAGTACTCATTGGGGGAATCGCTCTGGAACTGAAATCGGAACTCTCACTGACATTTCCCCTATCTGAAAGTCTGATAGACGCCGGAAAAAGGACTAAGTCCAAAAAAAATTTTTTTTAAATTTTACCCCCGTGGGATATATATTCTACCCACACACGTTTGGAACTCTCCTGGGGTACCCTCACACATATTATTCCCTCATTTAGTGGATATTTTCACAAAAAAGTGAAATTTTCAAAAATCCAGAAAATTGGCTGAAAACGACTAAATATCAAGGACTCATTGGGTGAATCGCTCTGGAACTGAAATCGGAATGCTCACTGACATTTCACCTATCTGAAAGTTTGATAAACGCCGAAAAAATGACTAAGTCCAAAAAAAAAATTTTTTTCAACTTTTTTAAATTTTACCCCCATGGGATATATATTCTACCCACACACATTTGGAACTCTCCTGGGGTACCCTCACATATATTATTCCCTCATTTAGTGGATATTTTCACAAAAAAGTGAAATTTTCCAAAATCCAGAAAATTGGCTGAAAACAACTAAATATCAAGGACTCATTGGGCGAATCGATCTGGAACTGAAATCAGAACGCTCACTGACATTTCCCCTATCTGAAAGTCTGATAAACGCCGGAAAAAGGACTAAGTCCAAAAATAAAAATGTTTTTTCAACTTTTTTCAATTTTACCCCCGGGGATATATATTCTACCCACACACATTTGGAACTCTCCTGGGGTACCCTCACACATATTATTCCCTCATTTAGCAGATATTTTCACAAAAAAGTAAAATTCTCAAAAATCCAGAAAATTGGCTGAAAATGACTCAATATCAAGGACTCATTGGGCGAATCGCTCTGGAGCTGAAATCGGAACGCTCACTGACATTTCCCCTATCTGAAAGTCTGATAAACGCCGGAAAAATGACAGTCCAAAAAAAATTTTTTTTTTACTTTTTTCAATTTTACCCCAGTTTGATATATATTCTACCCACACACATTTGGAACTCTCCTGGGGTACCATCACACATATTATTCCCTCATTTAGTGGATATTTTCTCAAAAAAGTGAAATTTTCAAAAATCCAGAAAATTGGCTGAAAACGACTAAATATCAAGGACTCATTGGGCTCTGGAACTGAAATCGGAACGCTCACTGACATTTCCCCTATCTGAAAGTTTGATAAACGCAGGAAAAATGACTAAGTCCAAAAAAAAATTTTTTTTCAACTTTTTGCAATTTTATCCCCATGGGATATATATTCTACCCACACACATTTGGAACTCTCCTGGGGTACCCTCACATATATTATTCCCTCATTTAGTGGATATTTATACAAAAAAGTGAAATTTTCAAAAATCCAGAAAATAGGCTGAAAATGACTAAATATCAAGGACTCATTGGGCGAATCGCTCTGGAACTGAAATCGGAACGCTCACTGACATTTCCCCTATCTGAAAGTCTGATAAACGGCGGAAAAATGACTAAGTCCAAAAAAAAAATTTTTTTAACTTTTTTCAATTTTACCCCTGTGGGATATATATTCTACCCGCACACATTTGGAACTCTCCTGGGGTACCCTCACACATATTATTCCCTCATTTAGTGGATATTTTCACAAAAAAGTAAAATTTTCAAAAATCCAGAAAATTGGCTCAAAACGACTAAATATCAAGGGCTCAATGGGCGAATCGCTCTGGAACTGAAATCAGAACGCTCACTGACATTTCCCCTATCTGAAAGTCTGATAAACGCCGGAAAAAGGACTAAGTCTAAAAGAAAAAATGTTTTTTCAACTTTTTTCAATTTTACCCCCGGGGATATATATTCTTCCCACACACATTTGGAACTCTCCTGGGGTACCCTCACACATATTATTCCCTCATTTAGCAGATATTTTCACAAAAAAGTAAAATTTTCAAAAATCCAGAAAATTGGCTGAAAATGACTAAATATCAAGGACTCATTGGTCGAATCGCTCTGGAACTGAAATCGGAACGCTCACTGAAATTTCCCCTATCTGAAAGTCTGACAAACGCCGGAAAAATGACTAAGTCCAAAAAAAAATTATTTTCAACTTTTTTCAATTTTACCCCCGTGGGATATATATTCTACCCACACACATTTGGAACTCTCCTGGGGTACCCTCACACATATTATTCCCTCATTTAGTGGCAATTTTCACAAAAAAGTGAAATTTTCCAAAATCCAGAAAATTGGCTGAAAACAACTAAATATCAAGTACTCATTGGGCGAATCACTCTGGAACTGAAATCAGAACGCTCACTGACATTTCCCCTATCTGAAAGTCTGATAAACGCCGGAAAAAGGACTAAGTCCAAAAAAAAAAATGCATTTTCAACTTTTTTCAATTTTACCCCGGTGGGATATATATTCTACCCTCACACATTTGGAACTCTCCTCGGGTACCCTCACACATAGTATTCCCTCATTTAGTGGATATTTTCACAAATTAGTGAAATTTTCAAAAATCCAGAAAAGTGGCTGAAAAGGACTAAATATCAAGTACTCATTGGGGGAATCGCTCTGGAACTGAAATCGGAAATCTCACTGACATTTCCCCTATCTGAAAGTCTGATAAACGCCGGAAAAAGGACTAAGTCCAAAAAAATTTTTTTTTTAAATTTTACCCCCGTGGGATATATATTCTACCCACACACGTTTGGAACTCTCCTGGGGTACCCTCACACATATTATTCCCTCATTTAGCAGATATTTTCACAAAAAAGTAAAATTCTCAAAAATCCAGAAAATTGGCTGAAAATGACTCAATATCAAGGACACATTGGGCGAATCGCTCTGGAGCTGAAATCGGAACGCTCACTGACATTTCCCCTATCTGAAAGTCTGATAAACGCCGGAAAAATGACAGTCCAAAAAAAATTTTTTTTTAACTTTTTTCAATTTTACCCCAGTGGGATATATATTCTACCCACACACATTTGGAACTCTCCTGGGGTACCATCACACATATTATTCCCTCATTTAGTGGATATTTTCACAAAAAAGTGAAATTTTCAAAAATCCAGAAAATTGGCTGAAAATGACTAAATATCAAGGACTCATTGGTCGAATCGCTCTGGAACTGAAATCGGAACGATCACTGACATTTCCCCTATCTGAGAGTCTGATAAACGCCGGAAAAATGACTAAGTCCAAAAAAAAATTATTTTCAACTTTTTTCAATTTTACCCCCGTGGGATATATATTCTACCCACACACATTTGGAACTCTCCTGGGGTACCCTCACACATATTATTCCCTCATTTAGTGGCAATTTTCACAAAGAAGTAAAATGTTCAAAAATCCAGAAAATTGGCTGAAAATGACTAAATATCAAGGACTCATTGGGCGAATCGCTCTGGAACTGAAATCGGAATGCTCACTGACATTTCCCCTATCTGAAAGTCTGATAAACGCCGGAAAAATGACTAAGTCTAAAAGAAAAATTTTTTCAACTTTTTTCAATTTTACCCCTGTGGGATATATATTCTACCCACACACATTTGGAACTCTCCTGGGGTACCCTCACACATAGTATTCCCTCATTTAGTGGATATTTTCACAAATTAGTGAAATTTTCAAAAATCCAGAAAAGTGGCTGAAAACTACTAAATATCAAGTACTCATTGGGCGAATCGCTCTGGAACTGAAATTTGAACGCTCACTGACATTTCCCCTATCTGAAAGTCTGATAAACGCCGGAAAAAGGACTAAGTCCAAAAAAAATAAATTTTCAACTTTTTTCAATTTTCCCCCCGTGGGATATATATTCTACCCGCACACATTTGGAACTCTCCTGGGGTACCCTCACACATATTATTCCCTCATTTAGTGGATATTTTCACAAAAAAGTGAAATTTTCCAAAATCCAGAAAATTGGCTGAAAACAACTAAATATCAAGGACTCATTGGGCGAATCACTCTGGAACTGAAATCAGAACGCTCACTGACATTTCCCCTATCTGAAAGTCTGATAAACGCCGGAAAAAGGACTAAGTCCAAAAAAAAAAATGTATTTTCAACTTTTTTCAATTTTACCCCGGTGGGATATATATTCTACCCTCACACATTTGGAACTCTCCTCGGGTACCCTCACATATATTATTCCCTCATTTAGTGGATATTTTCACAAAAAAGTGAAATTTTCAAAAATCCAGAAAAGTGGCTGAAAACGACTAAATATCAAGTACTCATTGGGGGAATTGCTCTGGAACTGAAATCGGAACTCTCACTGACATTTCCCCTATCTGAAAGTCTGATAAACGCCGGAAAAAGGACTAAGTCCAAAAAAAATTTTTTTAAAATTTTACCCCCGTGGGATATATATTCTACCCACACACGTTTGGAACTCACCTGGGGTACCCTCACACATATTATTCCCTCATTTAGTGGATATTTTCACAAAAAAGTGAAATTTTCAAAAATCCAGAAAATTGGCTGAAAACGACTAAATATCAAGGACTCATTGGGTGAATCGCTCTGGAACTGAAATCGGAATGCTCACTGACATTTCACCTATCTGAAAGTTTGATAAACGCCGAAAAAAGGACTAAGTCCAAAAATAAAAATGTTTTTTCAACTTTTTTCAATTTTACCCCCGGGGATATATATTCTACCCACACACATTTGGAACTCTCCTGGGGTACCCTCACACATATTATTCCCTCATTTAGCAGATATTTTCACAAAAAAGTAAAATTCTCAAAAATCCAGAAAATTGGCTGAAAATGACTCAATATCAAGGACTCATTGGGCGAATCGCTCTGGAGCTAAAATCGGAACGCTCACTGACATTTCCCCTATCTGAAAGTCTGATAAACGCCGGAAAAATGACAGTCCAAAAAAAATTTTTTTTTAACTTTTTTCAATTTTACCCCAGTTTGATATACATTCTACCCACACACATTTGGAACTCTCCTGGGGTACCATCACACATATTATTCCCTCATTTAGTGGATATTTTCTCAAAAAAGTGAAATTTTCAAAAATCCAGAAAATTGGCTGAAAACGACTAAATATCAAGGACTCATTGGGCTCTGGAACTGAAATCGGAACGCTCACTGACATTTCCCCTATCTGAAAGTTTGATAAACGCAGGAAAAATGACTAAGTCCAAAAAAAAATTTTTTTTCAACTTTTTGCAATTTTACCCCCATGGGATATATATTCTACCCACACACATTTGGAACTCTCCTGGGGTACCCTCACATATATTATTCCCTCATTTAGTGGATATTTATACAAAAAAGTGAAATTTTCAAAAATCCAGAAAATTGGCTGAAAATGACTAAATATCAAGGACTCATTGGGCGAATCGCTCTGGAACTGAAATCGGAACGCTCACTGACATTTCCCCTATCTGAAAGTCTGATAAACGGCGGAAAAATGACTAAGTCCAAAAAAAATTTTTTTTTAACTTTTTTCAATTTTACCCCTGTGGGATATATATTCTACCCGCACACATTTGGAACTCTCCTGGGGTACCCTCACACATATTATTCCCTCATTTAGTGGATATTTTCACAAAAAAGTAAAATTTTCAAAAATCCAGAAAATTGGCTCAAAACGACTAAATATCAAGGGCTCAATGGGCGAATCGCTCTGGAACTGAAATCAGAACGCTCACTGACATTTCCCCTATCTGAAAGTCTGATAAACGCCGGAAAAAGGACTAAGTCTAAAAGAAAAAATGTTTTTTCAACTTTTTTCAATTTTACCCCCGGGGATATATATTCTTCCCACACACATTTGGAACTCTCCTGGGGTACCCTCACACATATTATTCCCTCATTTAGCAGATATTTTCACAAAAAAGTAAAATTTTCAAAAATCCAGAAAATTGGCAGAAAATGACTAAATATCAAGGACTCATTGGTCGAATCGCTCTGGAACTGAAATCGGAACGCTCACTGACATTTCCCCAATCTGAAAGTCTGACAAACGCCGGAAAAATGACTAAGTCCAAAAAAAAATTATTTTCAACTTTTTTCAATTTTACCCCCGTGGGATATATATTCTACCCACACACATTTGGAACTCTCCTGGGGTACCCTCACACATATTATTCCCTCATTTAGTGGCAATTTTCACAAAAAAGTAAAATGTTCAAAAATCCAGAAAATTGGCTGAAAATGACTAAATATCAAGGACTCATTGGGCGAATCGCTCTGGAACTGAAATCGGAACGCTCACTGACATTTCCCCTATCTGAAAGTCTGATAAACGACGGAAAAAGGACTAAGTCCAAAAAAAAAAATGTATTTTCAACTTTTTTCAATTTTACCCCGGTGGGATATATATTCTACCCTCACACATTTGGAACTCTCCTCGGGTACCCTCACACATAGTATTCCCTCATTTAGTGGATATTTTCACAAATTAGTGAAATTTTCAAAAATCCAGAAAAGTGGCTGAAAAGGACTAAATATCAAGTACTCATTGGGGGAATCGCTCTGGAACTGAAATCGGAACTCTCACTGACATTTCCCCTATCTGAAAGTCTGATAAACGCCGGAAAAAGGACTAAGTCCAAAAAAATTTTTTTTTTAAATTTTACCCCCGTGGGATATATATTCTACCCACACACGTTTGGAACTCTCCTGGGGTACCCTCACACATATTATTCCCTCATTTAGCAGATATTTTCACAAAAAAGTAAAATTCTCAAAAATCCAGAAAATTGGCTGAAAATGACTCAATATCAAGGACACATTGGGAGAATCGCTCTGGAGCTGAAATCGGAACGCTCACTGACATTTCCCCTATCTGAAAGTCTGATAAACGCCGGAAAAATGACAGTCCAAAAAAAATTTTTTTTTAACTTTTTTCAATTTTACCCCAGTGGGATATATATTCTACCCACACACATTTGGAACTCTCCTGGGGTACCCTCACACATATTATTCCCTCATTTAGTGGCAATTTTCACAAAGAAGTAAAATGTTCAAAAATCCAGAAAATTGGCTGAAAATGACTAAATATCAAGGACTCATTGGGCGAATCGCTCTGGAACTGAAATCGGAATGCTCACTGACATTTCCCCTATCTAAAAGTCTGATAAACGCCGGAAAAATGACTAAGTCTAAAAGAAAAATTTTTTCAACTTTTTTCAATTTTACCCCTGTGGGATATATATTCTACCCACACACATTTGGAACTCTCCTGGGGTACCCTCACACATAGTATTCCCTCATTTAGTGGATATTTTCACAAATTAGTGAAATTTTCAAAAATCCAGAAAAGTGGCTGAAAACTACTAAATATCAAGTACTCATTGGGCGAATCGCTCTGGAACTGAAATTTGAACGCTCACTGACATTTCCCCTATCTGAAAGTCTGATAAACGCCGGAAAAAGGACTAAGTCCAAAAAAAAAAAATTTTCAACTTTTTTCAATTTTCCCCCCGTGGGATATATATTCTACCCGCACACATTTGGAACTCTCCTGGGGTACCCTCACACATATTATTCCCTCATTTAGTGGATATTTTCACAAAAAAGTGAAATTTTCCAAAATCCAGAAAATTGGCTGAAAACAACTAAATATCAAGGACTCATTGGGCGAATCACTCTGGAACTGAAATCAGAACGCTCACTGACATTTCCCCTATCTGAAAGTCTGATAAACGCCGGAAAAAGGACTAAGTCCAAAAAAAAAAATGTATTTTCAACTTTTTTCAATTTTACCCCGGTGGGATATATATTCTACCCTCACACATTTGGAACTCTCCTCGGGTACCCTCACATATATTATTCCCTCATTTAGTGGATATTTTCACAAAAAAGTGAAATTTTCAAAAATCCAGAAAAGTGGCTGAAAACGACTAAATATCAAGTACTCATTGGGGGAATCGCTCTGGAACTGAAATCGGAACTCTCACTGACATTTCCCCTATCTGAAAGTCTGATAAACGCCGGAAAAAGGACTAAGTCCAAAAAAAATTTTTTTAAAATTTTACCCCCGTGGGATATATATTCTACCCACACACGTTTGGAACTCTCCTGGGGTACCCTCACACATATTATTCCCTCATTTAGTGGATATTTTCACAAAAAAGTGAAATTTTCAAAAATCCAGAAAATTGGCTGAAAACGACTAAATATCAAGGACTCATTGGGTGAATCGCTCTGGAACTGAAATCGGAATGCTCACTGACATTTCACCTATCTGAAAGTTTGATAAACGCCGAAAAAATGACTAAGTCCAAAAAAAAAATTTTTTTCAACTTTTTTCAATTTTACCCCCATGGGATATATATTCTACCCACACACATTTGGAACTCTCCTGGGGTACCCTCACATATATTATTCCCTCATTTAGTGGATATTTTCACAAAAAAGTGAAATTTTCCAAAATCCAGAAAATTGGCTGAAAACAACTAAATATCAAGGACTCATTGGGCGAATCGATCTGGAACTGAAATCAGAACGCTCACTGACATTTCCCCTATCTGAAAGTCTGATAAACGCCGGAAAAAGGACTAAGTCCAAAAATAAAAATGTTTTTTCAACTTTTTTCAATTTTACCCCCGGGGATATATATTCTACCCACACACATTTGGAACTCTCCTGGGGTACCCTCACACGTATTATTCCCTCATTTAGCAGATATTTTCACAAAAAAGTAAAATTCTCAAAAATCCAGAAAATTGGCTGAAAATGACTCAATATCAAGGACTCATTGGGCGAATCGCTCTGGAGCTGAAATCGGAACGCTCACTGACATTTCCCCTATCTGAAAGTCTGATAAACGCCGGAAAAATGACAGTCCAAAAAAAATTTTTTTTTAACTTTTTTCAATTTTACCCCAGTTTGATATATATTCTACCCACACACATTTGGAACTCTCCTGGGGTACCATCACACATATTATTCCCTCATTTAGTGGATATTTTCTCAAAAAAGTGAAATTTTCAAAAATCCAGAAAATTGGCTGAAAACGACTAAATATCAAGGACTCATTGGGCTCTGGAACTGAAATCGGAACGCTCACTGACATTTCCCCTATCTGAAAGTTTGATAAACGCAGGAAAAATGACTAAGTCCAAAAAAAAAATTTTTTTCAACTTTTTGCAATTTTACCCCCATGGGATATATATTCTACCCACACACATTTGGAACTCTCCTGGGGTACCCTCACATATATTATTCCCTCATTTAGTGGATATTTATACAAAAAAGTGAAATTTTCAAAAATCCAGAAAATTGGCTGAAAATGACTAAATATCAAGGACTCATTGGGCGAATCGCTCTGGAACTGAAATCGGAACGCTCACTGACATTTCCCCTATCTGAAAGTCTGATAAACGGCGGAAAAATGACTAAGTCCAAAAAAAATTTTTTTTTAACTTTTTTCAATTTTACCCCTGTGGGATATATATTCTACCCGCACACATTTGGAACTCTCCTGGGGTACCCTCACACATATTATTCCCTCATTTAGTGGATATTTTCACAAAAAAGTAAAATTTTCAAAAATCCAGAAAATTGGCTCAAAACGACTAAATATCAAGGGCTCAATGGGCGAATCGCTCTGGAACTGAAATCAGAACGCTCACTGACATTTCCCCTATCTGAAAGTCTGATAAACGCCGGAAAAAGGACTAAGTCTAAAAGAAAAAATGTTTTTTCAACTTTTTTCAATTTTACCCCCGGGGATATATATTCTTCCCACACACATTTGGAACTCTCCTGGGGTACCCTCACACATATTATTCCCTCATTTAGCAGATATTTTCACAAAAAAGTAAAATTTTCAAAAATCCAGAAAATTGGCTGAAAATGACTAAATATCAAGGACTCATTGGTCGAATCGCTCTGGAACTGAAATCGGAACGCTCACTGACATTTCCCCAATCTGAAAGTCTGACAAACGCCGGAAAAATGACTAAGTCCAAAAAAAAATTATTTTCAACTTTTTTCAATTTTACCCCCGTGGGATATATATTCTACCCACACACATTTGGAACTCTCCTGGGGTACCCTCACACATATTATTCCCTCATTTAGTGGCAATTTTCACAAAAAAGTAAAATGTTCAAAAATCCAGAAAATTGGCTGAAAATGACTAAATATCAAGGACTCATTGGGCGCATCGCTCTGGAACTGAAATCGGAACGCTCACTGACATTTCCCCTATCTGAAAGTCTGATAAACGACGGAAAAAGGACTAAGTCCAAAAAAAAAAATGTATTTTCAACTTTTTTCAATTTTACCCCGGTGGGATATATATTCTACCCTCACACATTTGGAACTCTCCTCGGGTACCCTCACACATAGTATTCCCTCATTTAGTGGATATTTTCACAAATTAGTGAAATTTTCAAAAATCCAGAAAAGTGGCTGAAAACGACTAAATATCAAGTACTCATTGGGGGAATCGCTCTGGAACTGAAATCGGAACTCTCACTGACATTTCCCCTATCTGAAAGTCTGATAAACGCCGGAAAAAGGACTAAGTCCAAAAAAATTTTTTTTTTAAATTTTACCCCCGTGGGATATATATTCTACCCACACACGTTTGGAACTCTCCTGGGGTACCCTCACACATATTATTCCCTCATTTAGCAGATATTTTCACAAAAAAGTAAAATTCTCAAAAATCCAGAAAATTGGCTGAAAATGACTCAATATCAAGGACACATTGGGCGAATCGCTCTGGAGCTGAAATCGGAACGCTCACTGACATTTCCCCTATCTGAAAGTCTGATAAACGCCGGAAAAATGACAGTCCAAAAAAAATTTTTTTTTAACTTTTTTCAATTTTACCCCAGTGGGATATATATTCTACCCACACACATTTGGAACTCTCCTGGGGTACCATCACACATATTATTCCCTCATTTAGTGGCAATTTTCACAAAGAAGTAAAATGTTCAAAAATCCAGAAAATTGGCTGAAAATGACTAAATATCAAGGACTCATTGGGCGAATCGCTCTGGAACTGAAATCGGAATGCTCACTGACATTTCCCCTATCTGAAAGTCTGATAAACGCCGGAAAAATGACTAAGTCTAAAAGAAAAATTTTTTCAACTTTTTTCAATTTTACCCCTGTGGGATATATATTCTACCCACACACATTTGGAACTCTCCTGGGGTACCCTCACACATAGTATTCCCTCATTTAGTGGATATTTTCACAAATTAGTGAAATTTTCAAAAATCCAGAAAAGTGGCTGAAAACTACTAAATATCAAGTACTCATTGGGCGAATCGCTCTGGAACTGAAATTTGAACGCTCACTGACATTTCCCCTATCTGAAAGTCTGATAAACGCCGGAAAAAGGACTAAGTCCAAAAAAAAAAAATTTTCAACTTTTTTCAATATTCCCCCCGTGGGATATATATTCTACCCGCACACATTTGGAACTCTCCTCGGGTACCCTCACATATATTATTCCCTCATTTAGTGGATATTTTCACAAAAAAGGGAAATTTTCAAAAATCCAGAAAAGTGGCTGAAAACGACTAAATATCAAGTACTCATTGGGGGAATCGCTCTGGAACTGAAATCGGAACTCTCACTGACATTTCCCCTATCTGAAAGTCTGATAAACGCCGGAAAAAGGACTAAGTCCAAAAAAATTTTTTTTTAAATTTTACCCCCGTGGGATATATATTCTACCCACACACGTTTGGAACTCTCCTGGGGTACCCTCACACATATTATTCCCTCATTTAGTGGATATTTTCACAAAAAAGTGAAATTTTCAAAAATCCAGAAAATTGGCTGAAAACGACTAAATATCAAGGACTCATTGGGTGAATCGCTCTGGAACTGAAATCGGAATGCTCACTGACATTTCACCTATCTGAAAGTTTGATAAACGCCGAAAAAATGACTAAGTCCAAAAAAAAAAATTTTTTCAACTTTTTTCAATTTTACCCCCATGGGATATATATTCTACCCACACACATTTGGAACTCTCCTGGGGTACCCTCACATATATTATTCCCTCATTTAGTGGATATTTTCACAAAAAAGTGAAATTTTCCAAAATCCAGAAAATTGGCTGAAAACAACTAAATATCAAGGACTCATTGGGCGAATCGATCTGGAACTGAAATCAGAACGCTCACTGACATTTCCCCTATCTGAAAGTCTGATAAACGCCGGAAAAAGGACTAAGTCCAAAAATAAAAAGTTTTTTCAACTTTTTTCAATTTTACCCCCGGGGATATATATTCTACCCACACACATTTGGAACTCTCCTGGGGTACCCTCACACATATTATTCCCTCATTTAGCAGATATTTTCACAAAAAAGTAAAATTCTCAAAAATCCAGAAAATTGGCTGAAAATGACTCAATATCAAGGACTCATTGGGCGAATCGCTCTGGAGCTGAAATCGGAATGCTCACTGACATTTCCCCTATCTGAAAGTCTGATAAACGCCGGAAAAATGACAGTCCAAAAAAAATTTTTTTTTAACTTTTTTCAATTTTACCCCAGTTTGATATATATTCTACCCACACACATTTGGAACTCTCCTGGGGTACCATCACACATATTATTCCCTCATTTAGTGGATATTTTCACAAAAAAGTGAAATTTTCAAAAATCCAGAAAATTGGCTGAAAATGACTAAATATCAAGGACTCATTGGTCGAATCGCTCTGGAACTGAAATCGGAACGCTCACTGACATTTCCCCTATCTGAAAGTCTGATAAACACTGGAAAAATGACTAAGTCCAAAAAAAAATTATTTTCAACTTTTTTCAATTTTACCCCCGTGGGATATATATTCTACCCACACACATTTGGAACTCTCCTGGGGTACCCTCACACATATTGTTCCCTCATTTAGTGGCAATTTTCACAAAAAAGTAAAATGTTCAAAAATCCAGAAAATTGGCTGAAAATGACTAAATATCAAGGACTCATTGGGCGAATCGCTCTGGAACTGAAATCGGAATGCTCACTGACATTTCCCCTATCTGAAAGTCTGATAAATGACGGAAAAATGACTAAGTACAAAAAAAAAAAATTGTTTTACTTCTTTCAATTTTACCCCTGTGGGATATATATTCTACCCACACACATTTGGAACTCTCCTGGGGTACCCTCACACATAGTATTCCCTCATTTAGTGGATATTTTCACAAAAAAGTGACATTTTCAAAAATCCCGAAAATTGGCTGAAAACGACTAAATATCAAGGACTCATTGGGCGAATCGCTCTGAACTGAAATCGGAACGCTCACTGACATTTCCCCTATCTGAAAGTCTGATAAACGCCGGAAAAATGACTAAGTCCAAAAAAAAAAATTTTTCAACTTTTTTCAATTTTACCCCCGTGGGATATATATTCTACCCACACACATTTGGAACTCTCCTGGGGTACCATCACATATATATTTCCCTCATTTAGTGGATATTTTCACAAAAAAGTGAAATTTTCAAAAATCCAGAAAATTGGCTGAAAACGACTAAATATCAAGGACTCATTGGGCGAATCTCTCTGGAACTGAAATCGGAACGCTCACTGACATTTCCCCTATCTGAAAGTCTGATAAACGCCGGAAAAATGACTAAGTCTAAAAGAAAAATTTTTTCAACTTTTTTCAATTTTACCCCTGTGGGATATATATTCTACCCACACACATTTGGAACTCTCCTGGGGTTCCCTCACACATAGTATTCCCTCATTTAGTGGATATTTTCACAAAAAAGTGAAATTTTCAAAAATCCAGAAAATTGGCTGAAAACGACTAAATATCAAGGAATCATTTGGCGAATTGCTCTGGAACTGAAATCGGAATGCTCACTGACATTTCCCCTATCTGAAAGTCTGATAAATGACGGAAAAATGACTAAGTACAAAAAAAAAAAATTTTTTTACTTCTTTCAATTTTACCCCTGTGGGATATATATTCTACCCACACACATTTGGAACTCTCCTGGGGTACCCTCACACATAGTATTCCCTCATTTAGTGGATATTTTCACAAAAAAGTGACATTTTCAAAAATCCCGAAAATTGGCTGAAAACGACTAAATATCAAGGACTCATTGGGCGAATCGCTCTGAACTGAAATCGGAACGCTCAGTGACATTTCCCCTATCTGAAAGTCTGATAAACGCCGGAAAAATGACTAAGTCCAAAAAAAAAAATTTTTCAACTTTTTTGAATTTTACCCCCGTAGGATATATATTCTACCCACACACATTTGGAACTCTCCTGGGGTACCATCACACATATTATTCCCTCATTTAGTGGATATTTTCACAAAAAAGTGAAATTTTCAAAAATCCAGAAAATTGGCTGAAAACGACTAAATATCAAGGACTCATTGGGCGAATCGCTCTGGAACTGAAATCGGAACGCTCACTGACATTTCCCCTATCTGAAAGTCTGATAAACGCCGGAAAAATGACTAAGTCTAAAAGAAAAATTTTTTCAACTTTTTTCAATTTTACCCCTGTGGGATATATATTCTACCCACACACATTTGGAACTCTCCTGGGGTACCCTCACACATAGTATTCCCTCATTTAGTGGATATTTTCACAAAAAAGTGAAATTTTCAAAAATCCAGAAAATTGGCTGAAAGCGACTAAATATCAAGGAATCATTTGGCGAATTGCTCTGGAACTGAAATCGGAACGCTCACTGACATTTCCCCTATCTGAAAGTCTGATAAACGCCGGAAAAATGACAGTCCAAAAAAAAAAATGTTTTAACTTTTTTCAATTTTACCCCCGTGGGATATATATTCTACCCACAGACATTTGGAACTCTCCTGGGGTACCCTCACACATAGTATTCCCTCATTTAGTGGATATTTTCACAAATTAGTGAAATTTTCAAAAATCCAGAAAAGTGGCTGAAAACTACTAAATATCAAGTACTCATTGGGCGAATCGCTCTGGAACTGAAATTTGAACGCTCACTGACATTTCCCCTATCTGAAAGTCTGATAACCGCCGGAAAAAGGACTAAGTCCAAAAAAAAATAATTTTCAACTTTTTTCAATTTTACCCCCGTGGGATATATATTCTACCCGCACACATTTGGAACTCTCCTGGGGTACCCTCACACATATTATTCCCTCATTTAGTGGATATTTTCACAAAAAAGTGAAATTTTCCAAAATCCAGAAAATTGGCTGAAAACAACTAAATATCAAGGACTCATTGGGCAAATCGCTCTGGAACTGAAATCAGAACGCTCACTGACATTTCCCCTATCTGAAAGTCTGATAAAAGCCGGAAAAAGGACTAAGTCCAAAAAAAAAATGTATTTTCAACTTTTTTCAATTTTACCCCGGTGGGATATATATTCTACCCTCACACATTTGGAACTCTCCTCGGGTACCCTCACATATATTATTCCCTCATTTAGTGGATATTTTCACCAAAAAGTGAAATTTTCAAAAATCCAGAAAAGTGGCTGAAAACGACTAAATATCAAGTACTCATTGGGGGAATCGCTCTGGAACTGAAATCGGAACTCTCACTGACATTTCCCCTATCTGAAAGTTTGATAAACGCCAGAAAAATGACTAAGTCCAAAAAAAAAATTTTTTTCAACTTTTTTCAATTTTACCCCCATGGGATATATATTCTACCCACACACATTTGGAACTCTCCTGGGGTACCCTCACATATATTATTCCCTCATTTAGTGGATATTTATACAAAAAAGTGAAATTTTCAAAAATCCAGAACATTGGCTGAAAATGACTAAATATCAAGGACTCATTGGGCGAATCGCTCTGGAACTGAAATCGGAACGCTCACTGACATTTCCCCTATCTGAAAGTCTGATAAACGGCGGAAAAATGACTAAGTCCAAAAAAAATTTTTTTTAACTTTTTTCAATTTTACCCCTGTGGGATATATATTCTACCCTCACACATTTGGAACTCTCCTCGGGTACCCTCACATACATTATTCCCTCATTTAGTGGATATTTTCACAAAAAAGTGAAATTTTCAAAAATCCAGAAAAGTGGCTGAAAACGACTAAATATCAAGTACTCATTGGGGGAATCGCTCTGGAACTGAAATCGGAACTCTCACTGACATTTCCCCTATCTGAAAGTCTGATAAACGCCGGAAAAAGGACTAAGTCCAAAAAAATTTTTTTTTAAATTTTACCCCCGTGGGATATATATTCTACCCACACACGTTTGGAACTCTCCTCGGGTACCCTCACATACATTATTCCCTCATTTAGTGGATATTTTCACAAAAAAGTGAAATTTTCAAAAATCCAGAAAATTGGCTGAAAACGACTAAATATCAAGGACTCATTGGGTGAATCGCTCTGGAACTGAAATCGGAATGCTCACTGACATTTCACCTATCTGAAAGTCTGATAAATGACGGAAAAATGACTAAGTACAAAAAAAAAAAATTGTTTTACTTCTTTCAATTTTACCCCTGTGGGATATATATTCTACCCACACACATTTGGAACTCTCCTGGGGTACCCTCACACATAGTATTCCCTCATTTAGTGGATATTTTCACAAAAAAGTGAAATTTTCAAAAATCCAGAAAATTGGCTGAAAACGACTAAATATCAAGGACTCATTGGGCGAATCGCTCTGGAACTGAAATCGGAACGCTCACTGACATTTCCCCTATCTGAAAGTCTGATAAACGCCGGAAAAATGACTAAGTCTAAAAGAAAAATTTTTTCAACTTTTTTCAATTTTACCCCTGTGGGATATATATTCTACCCACACACATTTGGAACTCTCCTGGGGTACCCTCACACATAGTATTCCCTCATTTAGTGGATATTTTCACAAAAAAGTGAAATTTTCAAAAATCCAGAAAATTGGCTGAAAACGACTAAATATCAAGGAATCATTTGGCAAATTGCTCTGGAACTGAAATCGGAATGCTCACTGACATTTCCCCTATCTGAAAGTCTGATAAATGACGGAAAAATGACTAAGTACAAAAAAAAAAAATTTTTTTACTTCTTTCAATTTTACCCCTGTGGGATATATATTCTACCCACACACATTTGGAACTCTCCTGGGGTACCCTCACACATAGTATTCCCTCATTTAGTGGATATTTTCACAAAAAAGTGACATTTTCAAAAATCCCGAAAATTGGCTGAAAACGACTAAATATCAAGGACTCATTGGGCGAATCGCTCTGAACTGAAATCGGAACGCTCACTGACATTTCCCCTATCTGAAAGTCTGATAAACGCCGGAAAAATGACTAAGTCCAAAAAAAAAAATTTTTCAACTTTTTTCAATTTTACCCCCGTAGGATATATATTCTACCCACACACATTTGGAACTCTCCTGGGGTACCATCACACATATTATTCCCTCATTTAGTGGATATTTTCACAAAAAAGTGAAATTTTCAAAAATCCAGAAAATTGGCTGAAAACGACTAAATATCAAGGACTCATTGGGCGAATCGCTCTGGAACTGAAATCGGAACGCTCACTGACATTTCCCCTATCTGAAAGTCTGATAAACGCCGGAAAAATGACTAAGTCTAAAAGAAAAATTTTTTCAACTTTTTTCAATTTTACCCCTGTGGGATATATATTCTACCCACACACATTTGGAACTCTCCTGGGGTACCATCACACATATTATTCCCTCATTTAGTTGATATTTTCACAAAAAAGTGAAATTTTCAAAAATCCAGAAAATTGGCTGAAAATGACTAAATATCAAGGACTCATTGGTCGAATCGCTCTGGAACTGAAATCGGAACGCTCACTGACATTTCCCCTATCTGAAAGTCTGATAAACGCCGGAAAAGTGACTAAGTCCAAAAAAAAATTATTTTCAACTTTTTTCAATTTTACCCCCGTGGGATATATATTCTACCCACACACATTTGGAACTCTCCTGGGGTACCCTCACACATATTATTCCCTCATTTAGTGGCAATTTTCACAAAAAAGTAAAATGTTCAAAAATCCAGAAAATTGGCTGAAAATGACTAAATATCAAGGACTCATTGGGCGAATCGCTCTGGAACTGAAATCGGAATGCTCACTGACATTTCCCCTATCTGAAAGTCTGATAAATGACGGAAAAATGACTAAGTACAAAAAAAAAAAATTTTTTTACTTCTTTCAATTTTACCCCTGTGGGATATCTATTCTACCCACACACATTTGGAACTCTCCTGGGGTACCCTCACACATAGTATTCCCTCATTTAGTGGATATTTTCACAAAAAAGTGACATTTTCAAAAATCCCGAAAATTGGCTGAAAACGACTAAATATCAAGGACTCATTGGGCGAATCGCTCTGAACTGAAATCGGAACGCTCACTGACATTTCCCCTATCTGAAAGTCTGATAAACGCCGGAAAAATGACTAAGTCCAAAAAAAAAAATTTTTCAACTTTTTTCAATTTTACCCCCGTGGGATATATATTCTACCCACACACATTTGGAACTCTCCTGGGGTACCATCACACATATTATTCCCTCATTTAGTGGATATTTTCACAAAAAAGTGAAATTTTCAAAAATCCAGAAAATTGGCTGAAAATGACTAAATATCAAGGACTCATTGGGCGAATCGCTCTGGAACTGAAATCGGAACGCTCACTGACATTTCCCCTATCTGAAAGTCTGATAAACGCCGGAAAAATGACTAAGTCCAAAAAAAAAATATTTTCAACTTTTTTCAATTTTACCCCCGTGGGATATATATTCTACCCACACACATTTGGAACTCTCCTGGGGTACCCTCACACATATTATTCCCTCATTTAGTGGCAATTTTCACAAAAAAGTAAAATGTTCAAAAATCCAGAAAATAGGCTGAAAATGACTAAATATCAAGGACTCATTGGGCGAATCGCTCTGGAACTGAAATCGGAATGCTCACTGACATTTCCCCTATCTGAAAGTCTGATAAATGCCGGAAAAATGACTAAGTCCAAAAAAAAATTTTTTTCAACTTTTTTCAATTTTACCCCTGTGGGATATATATGCTACCCAAACACATTTGGAACTCTCCTGGGGTACCCTCACACATAGTATTCCCTCATTTAGTGGATATTTTCACAAAAAAGTGAAATTTTTAAAAATCCAGAAAATTGGCTGAAAACGACTAAATATCAAGGACTCATTGGTCGAATCGCTCTGGAACTGAAATCGGAAGGCTCACTGACATTTCCCCTATCTGAAAGTCTGATAAACGCCGGAAAAATAACAGTCCAAAAAAAAAAATTTTTTAACTTTTTTCAATTTTACCCCCGTGGGATATATATTCTACCCACAGACATTTGGAACTCTCCTGGGGTACCCTCACACATAGTATTCCCTCATTTAGTGGATATTTTCACAAATTAGTGAAATTTTCAAAAATCCAGAAAAGTGGCTGAAAACTACTAAATATCAAGTACTCATTGGGCGAATCGCTCTGGAACTGAAATTTGAACGCTCACTGACATTTCCCCTATCTGAAAGTCTGATAAACGCCGGAAAAAGGACTAAGTCCAAAAAAAAATAATTTTCAACTTTTTTCAATTTTACCCCCGTGGGATATATATTCTACCCGCACACATTTGGAACTCTCCTGGGGTACCCTCACACATATTATTCCCTCATTTAGTGGATATTTTCACAAAAAAGTGAAATTTTCCAAAATCCAGAAAATTGGCTGAAAACAACTAAATATCAAGGACTCATTGGGCGAATCGCTCTGGAACTGAAATCAGAATGCTCACTGACATTTCCCCTATCTGAAAGTCTGATAAACGCCGGAAAAATGACTAAGTCCAAAAAAAAAATTTTTTTAAACTTTTTTCAATTTTACCCCCATGGGATACATATTCTACCCACACACATTTGGAACTCTCCTGGGGTACCCTCACATATATTATTCCCTCATTTAGTGGATATTTTCACAAAAAAGTGAAATTTTCCAAAATCCAGAAAATTGGCTGAAAACAACTAAATATCAAGGACTCATTGGGCGAATCGATCTGGAACTGAAATCAGAACGCTCACTGACATTTCCCCTATCTGAAAGTCTGATAAACGCCGGAAAAAGGACTAAGTCCAAAAATAAAAATGTTTTTTCAACTTTTTTCAATTTTACCCCCGGGGATATATATTCTACCCACACACATTTGGAACTCTCCTGGGGTACCCTCACACATATTATTCCCTCATTTAGCAGATATTTTCACAAAAAAGTAAAATTCTCAAAAATCCAGAAAATTGGCTGAAAATGACTCAATATCAAGGACTCATTGGGCAAATCGCTCTGGAGCTGAAATCGGAACGCTCACTGACATTTCCCCTATCTGAAAGTCTGATAAACGCCGGAAAAATGACAGTCCAAAAAAAAATTTTTTTTAACTTTTTTCAATTTTACCCCAGTGGGATATATATTCTACCCACACACATTTGGAACTCTCCTGGGGTACCATCACACATATTATTCCCTCATTTAGTTGATATTTTCACAAAAAAGTGAAATTTTCAAAAATCCAGAAAATTGGCTGAAAATGACTAAATATCAAGGACTCATTGGTCGAATCGCTCTGGAACTGAAATCGGAACGCTCACTGACATTTCCCCTATCTGAAAGTCTGATAAACGCCGGAAAAGTGACTAAGTCCAAAAAAAAATTATTTTCAACTTTTTTCAATTTTACCCCCGTGGGATATATATTCTACCCACACACATTTGGAACTCTCCTGGGGTACCCTCACACATATTATTCCCTCATTTAGTGGCAATTTTCACAAAAAAGTAAAATGTTCAAAAATCCAGAAAATTGGCTGAAAATGACTAAATATCAAGGACTCATTGGGCGAATCGCTCTGGAACTGAAATCGGAATGCTCACTGACATTTCCCCTATCTGAAAGTCTGATAAATGACGGAAAAATGACTAAGTACAAAAAAAAAAAATTTTTTTACTTCTTTCAATTTTACCCCTGTGGGATATATATTCTACCCACACACATTTGGAACTCTCCTGGGGTACCCTCACACATAGTATTCCCTCATTTAGTGGATATTTTCACAAAAAAGTGACATTTTCAAAAATCCCGAAAATTGGCTGAAAACGACTAAATATCAAGGACTCATTGGGCGAATCGCTCTGAACTGAAATCGGAACGCTCACTGACATTTCCCCTATCTGAAAGTCTGATAAACGCCGGAAAAATGACTAAGTCTAAAAGAAAATTTTTTTCAACTTTTTTCAATTTTACCCCTGTGGGATATATATTCTACCCACACACATTTGGAACTCTCCTAGGGTACCCTCACACATAGTATTCCCTCATTTAGTGGATATTTTCACAAAAAAGTGAAATTTTCAAAAATCCAGAAAATTGGCTGAAAACGACTAAATATCAAGGACTCATTGGTCGAATCGCTCTGGAACTGAAATCGGAACGCTCACTTACATTTCCCCGATCTGAAAGTCTGATAAACGCCGGAAAAATGACTAAGTCCAAAAAAAAATTATTTTCAACTTTTTTCAATTTTACCCCCGTGGGATATATATTCTACCCACACAGATTTGGAACTCTCCTGGGGTACCCTCACACATAGTATTCCCTCATTTAGTGTATATTTTCACAAAAAAGTGAAATTTTTAAAAATCCAGAAAATTGGCTGAAAACGACTAAATATCAAGGACTCATTGGGCGAATGGCTCTGGAACTGAAATCGGAATGCTCACTGACATTTCCCCTATCTGAAAGTCTGATAAACGCCGGAAAAAGGACTAAGTCCAAAAAAAAAAAATTTTCAACTTTTTTCAATTTTACCCTCGTGCGATATATATTCTACCCACACACATTTGGAACTCTCCTGAGGTACCCTCACACATAGTATTCCCTCATTTAGTGGATATCTTCACAAAAAAGTGAAATTTTCAAAAATCCAGAAAATTGGCTGAAAACGACTAAATATCAAGGACTCATTGGGCGAATGGCTCTGGAACTGAAATCGGAATGCTCACTGACATTTCCCCTATCTGAAAGTCTGATAAACGCCGGAAAAAGGACTAAGTCCAAAAAAAAATTTTTTTCAACTTTTTTCAATTTTACCCCCGTGGGATATATATTCTACCCACACACATTTGGAACTCTCCTGGGGTACCCTCACACATAGTATTCCCTCATTTAGTGGATATTTTCACAAAAAAGTGAAATTTTCAAAAATCAAGAAAATTGGCTGAAAACGACTAAATATCAAGGACTCATTGGGCGAATCGCTCTGGAACTGAAATCGGAACGCTCACTGACATTTCCCCTATCTGAAAGTCTGATAAACGCCGGAAAAATGACTAAGTCCAAAAAAAAAATATTTTCAACTTTTTTCAATTTTACCCCCGTGGGATATATATTCTACCCACACACATTTGGAACTCTCCTGGGGTACCCTCACACATATTATTCCCTCATTTAGTGGCAATTTTCACAAAAAAGTAAAATGTTCAAAAATCCAGAAAATAGGCTGAAAATGACTAAATATCAAGGACTCATTGGGCGAATCGCTCTGGAACTGAAATCGGAATGCTCACTGACATTTCACCTATCTGAAAGTCTGATAAATGCCGGAAAAATGACTAAGTCCAAAAAAAAATTTTTTTCAACTTTTTTCAATTTTACCCCTGTGGGATATATATGCTACCCAAACACATTTGGAACTCTCCTGGGGTACCCTCACACATAGTATTCCCTCATTTAGTGGATATTTTCACAAAAAAGTGAAATTTTTAAAAATCCAGAAAATTGGCTGAAAACGACTAAATATCAAGGACTCATTGGTCGAATCGCTCTGGAACTGAAATCGGAAGGCTCACTGACATTTCCCCTATCTGAAAGTCTGATAAACGCCGGAAAAATAACAGTCCAAAAAAAAAAATTTTTTAACTTTTTTCAATTTTACCCCCGTGGGATATATATTCTACCCACAGACATTTGGAACTCTCCTGGGGTACCCTCACACATAGTATTCCCTCATTTAGTGGATATTTTCACAAATTAGTGAAATTTTCAAAAATCCAGAAAAGTGGCTGAAAACTACTAAATATCAAGTACTCATTGGGCGAATCGCTCTGGAACTGAAATTTGAACGCTCACTGACATTTCCCCTATCTGAAAGTCTGATAAACGCCGGAAAAAGGACTAAGTCCAAAAAAAAATAATTTTCAACTTTTTTCAATTTTACCCCCGTGGGATATATATTCTACCCGCACACATTTGGAACTCTCCTGGGGTACCCTCACACATATTATTCCCTCATTTAGTGGATATTTTCACAAAAAAGTGAAATTTTCCAAAATCCAGAAAATTGGCTGAAAACAACTAAATATCAAGGACTCATTGGGCGAATCGCTCTGGAACTGAAATCAGAATGCTCACTGACATTTCCCCTATCTGAAAGTCTGATAAACGCCGGAAAAATGACTAAGTCCAAAAAAAAAATTTTTTTAAACTTTTTTCAATTTTACCCCCATGGGATACATATTCTACCCACACACATTTGGAACTCTCCTGGGGTACCCTCACATATATTATTCCCTCATTTAGTGGATATTTTCACAAAAAAGTGAAATTTTCCAAAATCCAGAAAATTGGCTGAAAACAACTAAATATCAAGGACTCATTGGGCGAATCGATTTGGAACTGAAATCAGAACGCTCACTGACATTTCCCCTATCTGAAAGTCTGATAAACGCCGGAAAAAGGACTAAGTCCAAAAATAAAAATGTTTTTTCAACTTTTTTCAATTTTACCCCCGGGGATATATATTCTACCCACACACATTTGGAACTCTCCTGGGGTACCCTCACACATATTATTCCCTCATTTAGCAGATATTTTCACAAAAAAGTAAAATTCTCAAAAATCCAGAAAATTGGCTGAAAATGACTCAATATCAAGGACTCATTGGGCAAATCGCTCTGGAGCTGAAATCGGAACGCTCACTGACATTTCCCCTATCTGAAAGTCTGATAAACGCCGGAAAAATGACAGTCCAAAAAAAAATTTTTTTTAACTTTTTTCAATTTTACCCCAGTGGGATATATATTCTACCCACACACATTTGGAACTCTCCTGGGGTACCATCACACATATTATTCCCTCATTTAGTTGATATTTTCACAAAAAAGTGAAATTTTCAAAAATCCAGAAAATTGGCTGAAAATGACTAAATATCAAGGACTCATTGGTCGAATCGCTCTGGAACTGAAATCGGAACGCTCACTGACATTTCCCCTATCTGAAAGTCTGATAAACGCCGGAAAAGTGACTAAGTCCAAAAAAAAATTATTTTCAACTTTTTTCAATTTTACCCCCGTGGGATATATATTCTACCCACACACATTTGGAACTCTCCTGGGGTACCCTCACACATATTATTCCCTCATTTAGTGGCAATTTTCACAAAAAAGTAAAATGTTCAAAAATCCAGAAAATTGGCTGAAAATGACTAAATATCAAGGACTCATTGGGCGAATCGCTCTGGAACTGAAATCGGAATGCTCACTGACATTTCCCCTATCTGAAAGTCTGATAAATGACGGAAAAATGACTAAGTACAAAAAAAAAAAATTTTTTTACTTCTTTCAATTTTACCCCTGTGGGATATATATTCTACCCACACACATTTGGAACTCTCCTGGGGTACCCTCACACATAGTATTCCCTCATTTAGTGGATATTTTCACAAAAAAGTGACATTTTCAAAAATCCCGAAAATTGGCTGAAAACGACTAAATATCAAGGACTCATTGGGCGAATCGCTCTGAACTGAAATCGGAACGCTCACTGACATTTCCCCTATCTGAAAGTCTGATAAACGCCGGAAAAATGACTAAGTCTAAAAGAAAATTTTTTTCAACTTTTTTCAATTTTACCCCTGTGGGATATATATTCTACCCACACACATTTGGAACTCTCCTAGGGTACCCTCACACATAGTATTCCCTCATTTAGTGGATATTTTCACAAAAAAGTGAAATTTTCAAAAATCCAGAAAATTGGCTGAAAACGACTAAATATCAAGGACTCATTGGTCGAATCGCTCTGGAACTGAAATCGGAACGCTCACTTACATTTCCCCGATCTGAAAGTCTGATAAACGCCGGAAAAATGACTAAGTCCAAAAAAAAATTATTTTCAACTTTTTTCAATTTTACCCCCGTGGGATATATATTCTACCCACACACATTTGGAACTCTCCTGGGGTACCCTCACACATAGTATTCCCTCATTTAGTGTATATTTTCACAAAAAAGTGAAATTTTTAAAAATCCAGAAAATTGGCTGAAAACGACTAAATATCAAGGACTCATTGGGCGAATGGCTCTGGAACTGAAATCGGAATGCTCACTGACATTTCCCCTATCTGAAAGTCTGATAAACGCCGGAAAAAGGACTAAGTCCAAAAAAAAAAAATTTTCAACTTTTTTCAATTTTACCCTCGTGCGATATATATTCTACCCACACACATTTGGAACTCTCCTGAGGTACCCTCACACATAGTATTCCCTCATTTAGTGGATATCTTCACAAAAAAGTGAAATTTTCAAAAATCCAGAAAATTGGCTGAAAACGACTAAATATCAAGGACTCATTGGGCGAATGGCTCTGGAACTGAAATCGGAATGCTCACTGACATTTCCCCTATCTGAAAGTCTGATAAACGCCGGAAAAAGGACTAAGTCCAAAAAAAAATTTTTTTCAACTTTTTTCAATTTTACCCCCGTGGGATATATATTCTACCCAAACACATTTGGAACTCTCCTGGGGTACCCTCACACATAGTATTCCCTCATTTAGTGGATATTTTCACAAAAAAGTGAAATTTTCAAAAATCAAGAAAATTGGCTGAAAACGACTAAATATCAAGGACTCATTGGGCGAATCACTCTGGAACTGAAATCGGAATGCTCACTGACATTTCCCCTATCTGAAAGTCTGATAAACGCCGGAAAAATGACTAAGTGCAAAAAAAAAAAATTTTTCAACTTTTTTCAATTTTAACCTCGTGGGATATATATTCTACCCACACACATTTGGAACTCTCCTGAGGTACCCTCACACATAGTATTCCCTCATTTAGTGGATATTTTCACAAAAAAGTGAAATTTTCAAAAATCCAGAAAATTGGCTGAAAACGACTAAATATCAAGGACTCATTGGGCAAATCGCTCTGGAACTGAAATCGGAATGCTCACTGACATTTCCCCTATCTGAAAGTCTGATAAATGTCGGAAAAATGACTAAGTCCAAAAAAAAATTTTTTTCAACTTTTTTCAATTTTACCCCTGTGGGATATATATGCTACCCAAACACATTTGGAACTCTCCTGGGGTACCCTCACACATAGTATTCCCTCATTTAGTGTATATTTTCACAAAAAAGTGAAATTTTTAAAAATCCAGAAAATTGGCTGAAAACGACTAAATATCAAGGACTCATTGGGCGAATGGCTCTGGAACTGAAATCGGAATGCTCACTGACATTTCCCCTATCTGAAAGTCTGATAAACGCCGGAAAAAGGACTAAGTCCAAAAAAAAATTTTTTTCAATTTTACCCCCGTGGGATATATATTCTACCCACACACATTTGGTACTCTCCTGGGGTACCCTCACACATAGTATTCCCTCATTTAGTGGATATTTTCACAAAAAAGTGAAATTTTCAAAAAACAAGAAAATTGGCTGAAAACGACTAAATATCAAGGACTCATTGGGCGAATCACTCTGGAACTGAAATCGGAATGCTCACTGACATTTCCCCTATCTGAAAGTCTGATAAACGCCGGAAAAATAACTAAGTCCAAAAAAAAAATATTTTCAACTTTTTTCAATTTTACCCCCGTGGGATATATATTCTACCCACACACATTTGGAACTCTCCTGGGGTACCCTCACACATATTATTCCCTCATTTAGTGGCAATTTTCACAAAAAAGTAAAATGTTCAAAAATCCAGAAAATAGGCTGAAAATGACTAAATATCAAGGACTCATTGGGCGAATCGCTCTGGAACTGAAATCGGAATGCTCACTGACATTTCCCCTATCTGAAAGTCTGATAAATGCCGGAAAAATGACTAAGTCCAAAAAAAAATTTTTTTCAACTTTTTTCAATTTTACCCCTGTGGGATATATATGCTACCCAAACACATTTGGAACTCTCCTGGGGTACCCTCACACATAGTATTCCCTCATTTAGTGTATATTTTCACAAAAAAGTGAAATTTTTAAAAATCCAGAAAATTGGCTGAAAACGACTAAATATCAAGGACTCATTGGGCGAATGGCTCTGGAACTGAAATCGGAATGCTCACTGACATTTCCCCTATCTGAAAGTCTGATAAACGCCGGAAAAAGGACTAAGTCCAAAAAAAAATTTTTTTCAACTTTTTTCAATTTTACCCCCGTGGGATATATATTCTACCCACACACATTTGGAACTCTCCTGGGGTACCCTCACACATAGTATTCCCTCATTTAGTGGATATTTTCACAAAAAAGTGAAATTTTCAAAAATCAAGAAAATTGGCTGAAAACGACTAAATATCAAGGACTCATTGGGCGAATCACTCTGGAACTGAAATCGGAATGCTCACTGACATTTCCCCTATCTGAAAGTCTGATAAACGCCGGAAAAATGACTAAGTGCAAAAAAAAAAAATTTTTCAACTTTTTTCAATTTTAACCTCGTGGGATATATATTCTACCCACACACATTTGGAACTCTCCTGAGGTACCCTCACACATAGTATTCCCTCATTTAGTGGATATTTTCACAAAAAAGTGAAATTTTCAAAAATCCAGAAAATTGGCTGAAAACGACTAAATATCAAGGACTCATTGGGCAAATCGCTCTGGAACTGAAATCGGAATGCTCACTGACATTTCCCCTATCTGAAAGTCTGATAAACGCCTGAAAAATGACTAAGTCCAAAAAAAAAAAATTTTCAACTTTTTTTGTAATTTTACCCTCGTGGGATATATATTCTACCCACACACATTTGGAACTCTCCTGGGGTACCCTCACACATATTATTCCCTCATTTAGTGGCAATTTTCACAAAAAAGTAAAATGTTCAAAAATCCAGAAAATTGGCTGAAAATGACTAAATATCAAGGACTCATTGGGCGAATCGCTCTGGAACTGAAATCGGAATGCTCACTGACATTTCCCCTATCTGAAAGTCTGATAAACGCCGGAAAAATAACTAAGTCCAAAAAAAAAATATTTTCAACTTTTTTCAATTTTACCCCCGTGGGATATATATTCTACCCACACACATTTGGAACTCTCCTGGGGTACCCTCACACATATTATTCCCTCATTTAGTGGCAATTTTCACAAAAAAGTAAAATGTTCAAAAATCCAGAAAATAGGCTGAAAATGACTAAATATCAAGGACTCATTGGGCGAATCGCTCTGGAACTGAAATCGGAATGCTCACTGACATTTCCCCTATCTGAAAGTCTGATAAATGCCGGAAAAATGACTAAGTCCAAAAAAAAATTTTTTTCAACTTTTTTCAATTTTACCCCTGTGGGATATATATGCTACCCAAACACATTTGGAACTCTCCTGGGGTACCCTCACACATAGTATTCCCTCATTTAGTGGATATTTTCACAAAAAAGTGAAATTTTCAAAAATCAAGAAAATTGGCTGAAAACGACTAAATATCAAGGACTCATTGGGCGAATCACTCTGGAACTGAAATCGGAATGCTCACTGACATTTCCCCTATCTGAAAGTCTGATAAACGCCGGAAAAATGACTAAGTGCAAAAAAAAAAATTTTTCAACTTTTTTCAATTTTAACCTCGTGGGATATATATTCTACCCACACACATTTGGAACTCTCCTGAGGTACCCTCACACATAGTATTCCCTCATTTAGTGGATATTTTCACAAAAAAGTGAAATTTTCAAAAATCCAGAAAATTGGCTGAAAACGACTAAATATCAAGGACTCATTGGGCAAATCGCTCTGGAACTGAAATCGGAATGCTCACTGACATTTCCCCTATCTGAAAGTCTGATAAACGCCTGAAAAATGACTAAGTCCAAAAAAAAAAAATTTTCAACTTTTTTTGTAATTTTACCCTCGTGGGATATATATTCTACCCACACACATTTGGAACTCTCCTGGGGTACCCTCACACATATTATTCCCTCATTTAGTGGCAATTTTCACAAAAAAGTAAAATGTTCAAAAATCCAGAAAATTGGCTGAAAATGACTAAATATCAAGGACTCATTGGGCGAATCGCTCTGGAACTGAAATCGGAATGCTCACTGACATTTCCGCTATCTGAAAGTCTGATAAATGCCGGAAAAATGACTAAGTCCAAAAAAAAATTTTTTTCAACTTTTTTCAATTTTACCCCTGTGGGATATATATGCTACCCAAACACATTTGGAACTCTCCTGGGGTACCCTCACACATAGTATTCCCTCATTTAGTGTATATTTTCACAAAAAAGTGAAATTTTTAAAAATCCAGAAAATTGGCTGAAAACGACTAAATATCAAGGACTCATTGGGCGAATCGCTCTGGAACTGAAATCGGAATGCTCACTGACATTTCCCCTATCTGAAAGTCTGATAAATGCCGGAAAAATGACTAAGTCCAAAAAAAAATTTTTTTCAACTTTTTTCAATTTTACCCCTGTGGGATATATATGCTACCCAAACACATTTGGAACTCTCCTGGGGTACCCTCACACATAGTATTCCCTCATTTAGTGTATATTTTCACAAAAAAGTGAAATTTTTAAAAATCCAGAAAATTGGCTGAAAACGACTAAATATCAAGGACTCATTGGGCGAATGGCTCTGGAACTGAAATCGGAATGCTCACTGACATTTCCCCTATCTGAAAGTCTGATAAACGCCGGAAAAAGGACTAAGTCCAAAAAAAAATTTTTTTCAATTTTACCCCCGTGGGATATATATTCTACCCACACACATTTGGTACTCTCCTGGGGTACCCTCACACATAGTATTCCCTCATTTAGTGGATATTTTCACAAAAAAGTGAAATTTTCAAAAAACAAGAAAATTGGCTGAAAACGACTAAATATCAAGGACTCATTGGGCGAATCACTCTGGAACTGAAATCGGAATGCTCACTGACATTTCCCCTATCTGAAAGTCTGATAAACGCCGGAAAAATAACTAAGTCCAAAAAAAAAATATTTTCAACTTTTTTCAATTTTACCCCCGTGGGATATATATTCTACCCACACACATTTGGAACTCTCCTGGGGTACCCTCACACATATTATTCCCTCATTTAGTGGCAATTTTCACAAAAAAGTAAAATGTTCAAAAATCCAGAAAATAGGCTGAAAATGACTAAATATCAAGGACTCATTGGGCGAATCGCTCTGGAACTGAAATCGGAATGCTCACTGACATTTCCCCTATCTGAAAGTCTGATAAACGCCGGAAAAATGACTAAGTCCAAAAAAAAAAAATTTTCAACTTTTTTTGTAATTTTACCCTCGTGGGATATATATTCTACCCACACACATTTGGAACTCTCCTGGGGTACCCTCACACATATTATTCCCTCATTTAGTGGCAATTTTCACAAAAAAGTAAAATGTTCAAAAATCCAGAAAATTGGCTGAAAATGACTAAATATCAAGGACTCATTGGGCGAATCGCTCTGGAACTGAAATCGGAATGCTCACTGACATTTCCCCTATCTGAAAGTCTGATAAATGCCGGAAAAATGACTAAGTCCAAAAAAAAATTTTTTTCAACTTTTTTCAATTTTACCCCTGTGGGATATATATGCTACCCAAACACATTTGGAACTCTCCTGGGGTACCCTCACACATAGTATTCCCTCATTTAGTGTATATTTTCACAAAAAAGTGAAATTTTTAAAAATCCAGAAAATTGGCTGAAAACGACTAAATATCAAGGACTCATTGGGCGAATGGCTCTGGAACTGAAATCGGAATGCTCACTGACATTTCCCCTATCTGAAAGTCTGATAAACGCCGGAAAAAGGACTAAGTCCAAAAAAAAATTTTTTTCAATTTTACCCCCGTGGGATATATATTCTACCCACACACATTTGGTACTCTCCTGGGGTACCCTCACACATAGTATTCCCTCATTTAGTGGATATTTTCACAAAAAAGTGAAATTTTCAAAAAACAAGAAAATTGGCTGAAAACGACTAAATATCAAGGACTCATTGGGCGAATCACTCTGGAACTGAAATCGGAATGCTCACTGACATTTCCCCTATCTGAAAGTCTGATAAACGCCGGAAAAATAACTAAGTCCAAAAAAAAAATATTTTCAACTTTTTTCAATTTTACCCCCGTGGGATATATATTCTACCCACACACATTTGGAACTCTCCTGGGGTACCCTCACACATATTATTCCCTCATTTAGTGGCAATTTTCACAAAAAAGTAAAATGTTCAAAAATCCAGAAAATAGGCTGAAAATGACTAAATATCAAGGACTCATTGGGCGAATCGCTCTGGAACTGAAATCGGAATGCTCACTGACATTTCCCCTATCTGAAAGTCTGATAAACGCCGGAAAAATGACTAAGTCCAAAAAAAAAAAATTTTCAACTTTTTTTGTAATTTTACCCTCGTGGGATATATATTCTACCCACACACATTTGGAACTCTCCTGGGGTACCCTCACACATATTATTCCCTCATTTAGTGGCAATTTTCACAAAAAAGTAAAATGTTCAAAAATCCAGAAAATTGGCTGAAAATGACTAAATATCAAGGACTCATTGGGCGAATCGCTCTGGAACTGAAATCGGAATGCTCACTGACATTTCCCCTATCTGAAAGTCTGATAAATGCCGGAAAAATGACTAAGTCCAAAAAAAAATTTTTTTCAACTTTTTTCAATTTTACCCCTGTGGGATATATATGCTACCCAAACACATTTGGAACTCTCCTGGGGTACCCTCACACATAGTATTCCCTCATTTAGTGTATATTTTCACAAAAAAGTGAAATTTTTAAAAATCCAGAAAATTGGCTGAAAACGACTAAATATCAAGGACACATTGGGCGAATGGCTCTGGAACTGAAATCGGAATGCTCACTGACATTTCCCCTATCTGAAAGTCTGATAAACGCCGGAAAAAGGACTAAGTCCAAAAAAAAATTTTTTTCAATTTTACCCCCGTGGGATATATATTCTACCCACACACATTTGGTACTCTCCTGGGGTACCCTCACACATAGTATTCCCTCATTTAGTGGATATTTTCACAAAAAAGTGAAATTTTCAAAAAACAAGAAAATTGGCTGAAAACGACTAAATATCAAGGACTCATTGGGCGAATCACTCTGGAACTGAAATCGGAATGCTCACTGACATTTCCCCTATCTGAAAGTCTGATAAACGCCGGAAAAATAACTAAGTCCAAAAAAAAAATATTTTCAACTTTTTTCAATTTTACCCCCGTGGGATATATATTCTACCCACACACATTTGGAACTCTCCTGGGGTACCCTCACACATATTATTCCCTCATTTAGTGGCAATTTTCACAAAAAAGTAAAATGTTCAAAAATCCAGAAAATAGGCTGAAAATGACTAAATATCAAGGACTCATTGGGCGAATCGCTCTGGAACTGAAATCGGAATGCTCACTGACATTTCCCCTATCTGAAAGTCTGATAAATGCCGGAAAAATGACTAAGTCCAAAAAAAAATTTTTTTCAACTTTTTTCAATTTTACCCCTGTGGGATATATATGCTACCCAAACACATTTGGAACTCTCCTGGGGTACCCTCACACATAGTATTCCCTCATTTAGTGGATATTTTCACAAAAAAGTGAAATTTTTAAAAATCCAGAAAATTGGCTGAAAACGACTAAATATCAAGGACTCATTGGTCGAATCGCTCTGGAACTGAAATCGGAACGCTCACTTACATTTCCCCGATCTGAAAGTCTGATAAACGCCGGAAAAATGACTAAGTGCAAAAAAAAATTATTTTCAACTTTTTTCAATTTTACCCCCGTGGGATATATATTCTACCCACACACATTTGTAACTCTCCTGGGGTAACCTCGCACATATTATTCCCTCATTTAGTGGCAATTTTCACAAAAAAGTAAAATGTTCAAAAATCCAGAAAATTGGCTGAAAATGACTAAATATCAAGGACTCATTGGGCGAATCGCTCTGGAACTGAAATCGGAATGCTCACTGACATTTCCCCTATCTGAAAGTCTGATAAATGCTGGAAAAATGACTAAGTCCAAAAAAAAAATTTTTTCAACTTTTTTCAATTTTACCCCTGTGGGATATATATGCTACCCAAACACATTTGGAACTCTCCTGGGGTACCCTCACACATAGTATTCCCTCATTTAGTGTATATTTTCACAAAAAAGTGAAATTTTTAAAAATCCAGAAAATTGGCTGAAAACGACTAAATATCAAGGACTCATTGGGCGAATGGCTCTGGAACTGAAATCGGAATGCTCACTGACATTTCCCCTATCTGAAAGTCTGATAAACGCCGGAAAAAGGACTAAGTCCAAAAAAAAAAATTTTTCAACTTTTTTCAATTTTACCCTCGTGCGATATATATTCTACCCACACACATTTGGAACTCTCCTGAGGTACCCTCACACATAGTATTCCCTCATTTAGTGGATATCTTCACAAAAAAGTGAAATTTTCAAAAATCCAGAAAATTGGCTGAAAATGACTAAATATCAAGGACTCATTGGGCGAATCGCTCTGGAACTGATATCGGAACGCTCACTGACATTTCCCCTATCTGAAAGTCTGATAAACGCCGGAAAAATGACTAAGTCTAAAAGAAAAATTTTTTCAACTTTTTTCAATTTTACCCCTGTGGGATATATATTCTACCCACACACATTTGGAACTCTCCTGGGGTAAACTCACACATAGTATTCCCTCATTTAGTGTATATTTTCACAAAAAAGTGAAATTTTTAAAAATCCAGAAAATTGGCTGAAAACGACTAAATATCAAGGACACATTGGGCGAATGGCTCTGGAACTGAAATCGGAATGCTCACTGACATTTCCCCTATCTGAAAGTCTGATAAACGCCGGAAAAAGGACTAAGTCCAAAAAAAAATTTTTTTCAATTTTACCCCCGTGGGATATATATTCTACCCACACACATTTGGTACTCTCCTGGGGTACCCTCACACATAGTATTCCCTCATTTAGTGGATATTTTCACAAAAAAGTGAAATTTTCAAAAAACAAGAAAATTGGCTGAAAACGACTAAATATCAAGGACTCATTGGGCGAATCACTCTGGAACTGAAATCGGAATGCTCACTGACATTTCCCCTATCTGAAAGTCTGATAAACGCCGGAAAAATAACTAAGTCCAAAAAAAAAATATTTTCAACTTTTTTCAATTTTACCCCCGTGGGATATATATTCAACCCACACACATTTGGAACTCTCCTGGGGTACCCTCACACATATTATTCCCTCATTTAGTGGCAATTTTCACAAAAAAGTAAAATGTTCAAAAATCCAGAAAATTGGCTGAAAATGACTAAATATCAAGGACTCATTGGGCGAATCGCTCTGGAACTGAAATCGGAATGCTCACTGACATTTCCCCTATCTGAAAGTCTGATAAATGCCGGAAAAATGACTAAGTCCAAAAAAAAATTTTTTTCAACTTTTTTCAATTTTACCCCTGTGGGATATATATGCTACCCAAACACATTTGGAACTCTCCTGGGGTACCCTCACACATAGTATTCCCTCATTTAGTGGATATTTTCACAAAAAAGTGAAATTTTTAAAAATCCAGAAAATTGGCTGAAAACGACTAAATATCAAGGACTCATTGGTCGAATCGCTCTGGAACTGAAATCGGAACGCTCACTTACATTTCCCCGATCTGAAAGTCTGATAAACGCCGGAAAAATGACTAAGTGCAAAAAAAAATTATTTTCAACTTTTTTCAATTTTACCCCCGTGGGATATATATTCTACCCACACACATTTGTAACTCTCCTGGGGTAACCTCGCACATATTATTCCCTCATTTAGTGGCAATTTTCACAAAAAAGTAAAATGTTCAAAAATCCAGAAAATTGGCTGAAAATGACTAAATATCAAGGACTCATTGGGCGAATCGCTCTGGAACTGAAATCGGAATGCTCACTGACATTTCCCCTATCTGAAAGTCTGATAAATGCTGGAAAAATGACTAAGTCCAAAAAAAAAATTTTTTCAACTTTTTTCAATTTTACCCCTGTGGGATATATATGCTACCCAAACACATTTGGAACTCTCCTGGGGTACCCTCACACATAGTATTCCCTCATTTAGTGTATATTTTCACAAAAAAGTGAAATTTTTAAAAATCCAGAAAATTGGCTGAAAACGACTAAATATCAAGGACTCATTGGGCGAATGGCTCTGGAACTGAAATCGGAATGCTCACTGACATTTCCCCTATCTGAAAGTCTGATAAACGCCGGAAAAAGGACTAAGTCCAAAAAAAAAAATTTTTCAACTTTTTTCAATTTTACCCTCGTGCGATATATATTCTACCCACACACATTTGGAACTCTCCTGAGGTACCCTCACACATAGTATTCCCTCATTTAGTGGATATCTTCACAAAAAAGTGAAATTTTCAAAAATCCAGAAAATTGGCTGAAAATGACTAAATATCAAGGACTCATTGGGCGAATCGCTCTGGAACTGATATCGGAACGCTCACTGACATTTCCCCTATCTGAAAGTCTGATAAACGCCGGAAAAATGACTAAGTCTAAAAGAAAAATTTTTTCAACTTTTTTCAATTTTACCCCTGTGGGATATATATTCTACCCACACACATTTGGAACTCTCCTGGGGTAAACTCACACATAGTATTCCCTCATTTAGTGTATATTTTCACAAAAAAGTGAAATTTTTAAAAATCCAGAAAATTGGCTGAAAACGACTAAATATCAAGGACACATTGGGCGAATGGCTCTGGAACTGAAATCGGAATGCTCACTGACATTTCCCCTATCTGAAAGTCTGATAAACGCCGGAAAAAGGACTAAGTCCAAAAAAAAATTTTTTTCAATTTTACCCCCGTGGGATATATATTCTACCCACACACATTTGGTACTCTCCTGGGGTACCCTCACACATAGTATTCCCTCATTTAGTGGATATTTTCACAAAAAAGTGAAATTTTCAAAAAACAAGAAAATTGGCTGAAAACGACTAAATATCAAGGACTCATTGGGCGAATCACTCTGGAACTGAAATCGGAATGCTCACTGACATTTCCCCTATCTGAAAGTCTGATAAACGCCGGAAAAATAACTAAGTCCAAAAAAAAAATATTTTCAACTTTTTTCAATTTTACCCCCGTGGGATATATATTCAACCCACACACATTTGGAACTCTCCTGGGGTACCCTCACACATATTATTCCCTCATTTAGTGGCAATTTTCACAAAAAAGTAAAATGTTCAAAAATCCAGAAAATTGGCTGAAAATGACTAAATATCAAGGACTCATTGGGCGAATCGCTCTGGAACTGAAATCGGAATGCTCACTGACATTTCCCCTATCTGAAAGTCTGATAAATGCCGGAAAAATGACTAAGTCCAAAAAAAAATTTTTTTCAACTTTTTTCAATTTTACCCCCGTGGGATATATATTCTACCCACACACATTTGGAACTCTCCTGGGGTACCCTCACACATAGTATTCCCTCATTTAGTGGATATTTTCACAAAAAAGTGAAATTTTCAAAAATCTAGAAAATTGGCTGAAAACGACTAAATATCAAGGACTCATTGGGCGAATCACTCTGGAACTGAAATCGGAATGCTCACTGACATTTCCCCTATCTGAAAGTCTGATAAACGCCGGAAAAATGACTAAGTCCAAAAAAAAAAATTTTTTCAACTTTTTTCAATTTTAACCTCGTGGGATATATATTCTACCCACACACATTTGGAACTCTCCTGAGGTACCCTCACACATAGTATTCCCCCATTTAGTGGATATCTTCAGAAAAAAGAGAAATTTTCAAAAATCCAGAAAATTGGCTGAAAACGACTAAATATCAAGGACTCATTAGGTGAATCGCTCTGGAACTGAAATCGGAATGCTCACTGACATTTCCCCTATCTGAAAGTCTGATAAACACTGGAAAAATGACTAAGTCCAAAAAAAAATTTTTTTCAACTTTTTTCAATTTTACCCCCGTGGGATATATATTCTACCCACACACATTTGGAACTCTCCTGGGGTACCCTCACACATATTATTCCCTCATTTAGTGGATATTTTCGCAAAAAAGTGAAATTTTCAAAAATCCAGAAAATTGGCTGAAAACGACTAAATATCAAGGACTCATTGGGTGAATCGCTCTGGAACTGAAATCAGAACACTCACTGATATTTCCCCTATCTGAAAGTCTGATAAACGTCGGAAAAATGACTAAGTCCAAAAAAAAATATTTTCAACATTTTTCAATTTAACCCCCGTGGGATATATATTCTACCCACACACATTTGGAACTCTCCTGGGGTACCCTCACACATATTATTCCCTCATTTAGTGGATATTTTTGCAAAAAAGTGAAATTTTCAAAAATCCAGAAAATTGGCCGAAAACGACTAAATATCAAGAACTCATTGGGTGAATCGCTCTGGAACTGAAATCGGAACGCTCACTGACATTTCCCCTATCTGAAAGTCTGATAAACACCGGAAAAATGACTAAGTCTAAAAAAAAATTTTTTTCAACTTTTTTTAATTTTACCCCCATGAGATATATATTCTACCCACACACATTTGGAACTCTCCTGGGGTACCCTCACACATATTATTCCCTCATTTAGTGGATATTTTCGCAAAAAAGGGAAATTTTCAAAAATCCAGAAAATTGGCTGAAAACGACTAAATATCAAGGACTCATTGGGCGAATCACTCTGGAACTGAAATCGGAACGCTCACTGACATTTCCCCTCTCTGAAAGTCTGATAAACACGGGAAAAATGACTAAGTCCCAAAAAAATTTTTTTTCAACTTTTTTCAATTTTACCCCCGTGGGATATATATTCTACCCACACACATTTGGAACTCTCCTGGGGTACCCTCACACATATTATTCCCTCATTTAGTGGATATTTTCACAAAAAAGGGAAATTTTCAAAAATCCAGAAAATTGGCTGAAAACGACTAAATATCAAGGACTCATTGGGCGAATCACTCTGGAACTGAAATCGGAACGCTCACTGACATTTCCCCTATCTGAAAGTCTGATAAACACTGGAAAAATGATTAAGTCCAAAAAAAAATATTTTCAACTTTTTTCAATTTCACCCCCGTGGGATATATATTCTACCCACACACATTTGGAACTCTCCTGGGGTACCCTCACACATATTATTCCCTCATTTAGTGGATATTTTCTCAAAAAAGTGAAATTTTCAAAAATCCAGAAAATTGGCTGAAAACTACTAAATATCAAGGACTCATTGGGTGAATCGCTCTGGAACTGAAATCGGAACACTCACTGATATTTCCCCTATCTGAAAGTCTGATAAACGTCGGAAAAATGACTAAGTCCAAAAAAAAATATTTTCAACTTTTTTCAATTTAACCCCCGTGGGATATATATTCTACCCACACACATTTGGAACTCTCCTGGGGTACCCTCACACATATTATTCCCTCATTTAGTGGATATTTTCTCAAAAAAGTGAAATTTTCAAAAATCCAGAAAATTGGCTGAAAACGACTAAATATCAAGGACTCATTGGGTGAATCGCTCTGGAACTGAAATCGGAACACTCACTGATATTTCCCCTATCTGAAAGTCTGATAAACGTCGGAAAAATGACTAAGTCCAAAAAAAAATATTTTCAACTTTTTTCAATTTAACCCCCGTGGGATATATATTCTACCCACACACATTTGGAACTCTCCTGGGGTACCCTCACACATATTATTCCCTCATTTAGTGGATATTTTCGCAAAAAAGTGAAATTTTCAAAAATCCAGAAAATTGGCTGAAAACGCCTAAATATCAAGGACTCATTGGGTGAATCGCTCTGGAACTGAAATCGGAACACTCACTGACATTTCCCCCTATCTGAAAGTCTGATAAACGTCGGAAAAATGACTAAGTCCAAAAAAAAATATTTTCAACTTTTTTCAATTTAACCCCCGTGGGATATATATTCTACCCACACACATTTGGAACTCTCCTGGGGTACCCTCACACATATTATTCCCTCATTTAGTGGATATTTTCGCAAAAAAGTGAAATTTTCAAAAATCCAGAAAATTGGCCGAAAACGACTAAATATCAAGGACTCATTGGGTGAATCGCTCTGGAACTGAAATCGGAACGCTCACTGACATTTCCCCTATCTGAAAGTCTGATAAACACCGGAAAAATGACTAAGTCTAAAAAAAAATTTTTTTTCAACTTTTTTTAATTTTACCCCCATGAGATATATATTCTACCCACACACATTTGGAACTCTCCTGGGGTACCCTCACACATATTATTCCCTCATTTAGTGGATATTTTCACAAAAAAGGGAAATTTTCAAAAATCCAGAAAATTGGCTGAAAACGACTAAATATCAAGGACTCATTGGGTGAATCGCTCTGGAACTGAAATCGGAACACTCACTGATATTTCCCCTATCTGAAAGTCTGATAAACGTCGGAAAAATGACTAAGTCCAAAAAAAAATATTTTCAACTTTTTTCAATTTAACCCCCGTGGGATATATATTCTACCCACACACATTTGGAACTCTCCTGGGGTACCCTCACACATATTATTCCCTCATTTAGTGGATATTTTCGCAAAAAAGTGAAATTTTCAAAAATCCAGAAAATTGGCTGAAAACGACTAAATATCAAGGACTCATTGGGTGAATCGCTCTGGAACTGAAATCAGAACACTCACTGATATTTCCCCTATCTGAAAGTCTGATAAACGTCGGAAAAATGACTAAGTCCAAAAAAAAATATTTTCAACTTTTTTCAATTTAACCCCCGTGGGATATATATTCTACCCACACACATTTGGAACTCTCCTGGGGTACCCTCACACATATTATTCCCTCATTTAGTGGATATTTTTGCAAAAAAGTGAAATTTTCAAAAATCCAGAAAATTGGCCGAAAACGACTAAATATCAAGGACTCATTGGGTGAATCGCTCTGGAACTGAAATCGGAACGCTCACTGACATTTCCCCTATCTGAAAGTCTGATAAACACCGGAAAAATGACTAAGTCTAAAAAAAAATTTTTTTCAACTTTTTTTAATTTTACCCCCATGAGATATATATTCTACCCACACACATTTGGAACTCTCCTGGGGTACCCTCACACATATTATTCCCTCATTTAGTGGATATTTTCACAAAAAAGGGAAATTTTCAAAAATCCAGAAAATTGGCTGAAAACGACTAAATATCAAGGACTCATTGGGTGAATCGCTCTGGAACTGAAATCGGAACGCTCACTGACATTTCCCCTATCTGAAAGTCTGATAAACACCAGAAAAATGACTAAGTCCCAAAAAAAATTTTTTTCAACTTTTTTCAATTTTACCCCCGTGGGATGAATATTCTACCCAAACACATTTGGAACTCTCCTGGGGTACCCTCACACATATTATTCCCTCATTTAGTGGATATTTTCGCAAAAAAGGGAAATTTTCAAAAATCCAGAAAATTGGCTGAAAACGACTAAATATCAAGGACTCATTGGGCGAATCACTCTGGAACTGAAATCGGAACGCTCACTGACATTTCCCCTATCTGAAAGTCTGATAAACACGGGAAAAATGACTAAGTCCCAAAAAAATTTTTTTTCAACTTTTTTCAATTTTACCCCCGTGGGATATATATTCTACCCACACACATTTGGAACTCTCCTGAGGTACCCTCACACATATTATTCCCTCATTTAGTGGATATTTTCTCAAAAAAGTGAAATTTTCAAAAATCCAGAAAATTGGCTGAAAACGACTTAATATCAAGGACTCATTGGGTGAATCGCTCTGGAACTGAAATCGGAACACTCACTGATATTTCCCCTATCTGAAAGTCTGATAAACGTCGGAAAAATGACTAAGTCCAAAAAAAAATATTTTCAACTTTTTTCAATTTAACCCCCGTGGGATATATATTCTACCCACACACATTTGGAACTCTCCTGGGGTACCCTCACACATATTATTCCCTCATTTAGTGGATATTTTCTCAAAAAAGTGAAATTTTCAAAAATCCAGAAAATTGGCTGAAAACGACTAAATATCAAGGACTCATTGGGTGAATCGCTCTGGAACTGAAATCAGAACGCTCACTGACATTTCCCCTATCTGAAAGTCTGATAAACACCGGAAAAATGACTAAGTCTAAAAAAAAATTTTTTTCAACTTTTTTTAATTTTACCCCCATGAGATATATATTCTACCCACACACATTTGGAACTCTCCTGGGGTACCCTCACACATATTATTCCCTCATTTAGTGGATATTTTCACAAAAAAGGGAAATTTTCAAAAATCCAGAAAATTGGCTGAAAACGACTAAATATCAAGGACTCATTGGGCGAATCACTCTGGAACTGAAATCGGAACGCTCACTGACATTTCCCCTATCTGAAAGTCTGATAAACACTGGAAAAATGATTAAGTCCAAAAAAAAATATTTTCAACTTTTTTCAATTTCACCCCCGTGGGATATATATTCTACCCACACACATTTGGAACTCTCCTGGGGTACCCTCACACATATTATTCCCTCATTTAGTGGATATTTTCTCAAAAAAGTGAAATTTTCAAAAATCCAGAAAATTGGCTGAAAACGACTAAATATCAAGGACTCATTGGGTGAATCGCTCTGGAACTGAAATCGGAACACTCACTGATATTTCCCCTATCTGAAAGTCTGATAAACGTCGGAAAAATGACTAAGTCCAAAAAAAAATATTTTCAACTTTTTTCAATTTAACCCCCGTGGGATATATATTCTACCCACACACATTTGGAACTCTCCTGGGGTACCCTCACACATATTATTCCCTCATTTAGTGGATATTTTCGCAAAAAAGTGAAATTTTCAAAAATCCAGAAAATTGGCTGAAAACGCCTAAATATCAAGGACTCATTGGGTGAATCGCTCTGGAACTGAAATCGGAACACTCACTGACATTTCCCCCTATCTGAAAGTCTGATAAACGTCGGAAAAATGACTAAGTCCAAAAAAAAATATTTTCAACTTTTTTCAATTTAACCCCCGTGGGATATATATTCTACCCACACACATTTGGAACTCTCCTGGGGTACCCTCACACATATTATTCCCTCATTTAGTGGATATTTTCGCAAAAAAGTGAAATTTTCAAAAATCCAGAAAATTGGCCGAAAACGACTAAATATCAAGGACTCATTGGGTGAATCGCTCTGGAACTGAAATCGGAACGCTCACTGACATTTCCCCTATCTGAAAGTCTGATAAACACCGGAAAAATGACTAAGTCTAAAAAAAAATTTTTTTTCAACTTTTTTTAATTTTACCCCCATGAGATATATATTCTACCCACACACATTTGGAACTCTCCTGGGGTACCCTCACACATATTATTCCCTCATTTAGTGGATATTTTCACAAAAAAGGGAAATTTTCAAAAATCCAGAAAATTGGCTGAAAACGACTAAATATCAAGGACTCATTGGGTGAATCGCTCTGGAACTGAAATCGGAACACTCACTGATATTTCCCCTATCTGAAAGTCTGATAAACGTCGGAAAAATGACTAAGTCCAAAAAAAATATTTTCAACTTTTTTCAATTTAACCCCCGTGGGATATATATTCTACCCACACACATTTGGAACTCTCCTGGGGTACCCTCACACATATTATTCCCTCATTTAGTGGATATTTTCGCAAAAAAGTGAAATTTTCAAAAATCCAGAAAATTGGCTGAAAACGACTAAATATCAAGGACTCATTGGGTGAATCGCTCTGGAACTGAAATCGGAACACTCACTGATATTTCCCCTATCTGAAAGTCTGATAAACGTCGGAAAAATGACTAAGTCCAAAAAAAAATATTTTCAACTTTTTTCAATTTAACCCCCGTGGGATATATATTCTACCCACACACATTTGGAACTCTCCTGGGGTACCCTCACACATATTATTCCCTCATTTAGTGGATATTTTCGCAAAAAAGTGAAATTTTCAAAAATCCAGAAAATTGGCTGAAAACGACTAAATATCAAGGACTCATTGGGCGAATCGCTCTGGAACTGAAATCGGAACGCTCACTGACATTTCCCCTATCTGAAAGTCTGATAAACGTCGGAAAAATGACTAAGTCCAAAAAAAAATTTTTTTCAACTTTTTTCAATTTTACCCCCGTGGGATATATATTCTACCCACACACATTTGGAACTCTCCTGGGGTACCCTCACACATATTATTCCCTCATTTAGTGGATATTTTCTCAAAAAAGTGAAATTTTCAAAAATCCAGAAAATTGGCTGAAAACGACTAAATATCAAGGACTCATTGGGTGAATCGCTCTGGAACTGAAATCGGAACGCTCACTGACATTTCCCCTATCTGAAAGTCTGATAAACACCGGAAAAATGACTAAGTCTAAAAAAAAATTTTTTTCAACTTTTTTTAATTTTACCCCCATGAGATATATATTCTACCCACACACATTTGGAACTCTCCTGGGGTACCCTCACACATATTATTCCCTCATTTAGTGGATATTTTCACAAAAAAGGGAAATTTTCAAAAATCCAGAAAATTGGCTGAAAACGACTAAATATCAAGGACTCATTGGGCGAATCACTCTGGAACTGAAATCGGAACGCTCACTGACATTTCCCCTATCTGAAAGTCTGATAAACACTGGAAAAATGACTAAGTCCCAAAAAAATTTTTTTTCAACTTTTTTCAATTTTACCCCCGTGGGATATATATTCTACCCACACACATTTGGAACTCTCCTGAGGTACCCTCACACATATTATTCCCTCATTTAGTGGATATTTTCTCAAAAAAGTGAAATTTTCAAAAATCCAGAAAATTGGCTGAAAACGACTTAATATCAAGGACTCATTGGGTGAATCGCTCTGGAACTGAAATCGGAACACTCACTGATATTTCCCCTATCTGAAAGTCTGATAAACGTCGGAAAAATGACTAAGTCCAAAAAAAAATATTTTCAACTTTTTTCAATTTAACCCCCGTGTGATATATATTCTACCCACACACATTTGGAACTCTCCTGGGGTACCCTCACACATATTATTCCCTCATTTAGTGGATATTTTCTCAAAAAAGTGAAATTTTCAAAAATCCAGAAAATTGGCTGAAAACGACTAAATATCAAGGACTCATTGGGTGAATCGCTCTGGAACTGAAATCGGAACACTCACTGATATTTCCCCTATCTGAAAGTCTGATAAACGTCGGAAAAATGACTAAGTCCAAAAAAAAATATTTTCAACTTTTTTCAATTTAACCCCCGTGGGATATATATTCTACCCACACACATTTGGAACTCTCCTGGGGTACCCTCACACATATTATTCCCTCATTTAGTGGATATTTTCTCAAAAAAGTGAAATTTTCAAAAATCCAGAAAATTGGCTGAAAACGACTAAATATCAAGGACTCATTGGGTGAATCGCTCTGGAACTGAAATCGGAACACTCACTGATATTTCCCCTATCTGAAAGTCTGATAAACGTCGGAAAAATGACTAAGTCCAAAAAAAAATATTTTCAACTTTTTTCAATTTAACCCCCGTGGGATATATATTCTACCCACACACATTTGGAACTCTCCTGGGGTACCCTCACACATATTATTCCCACATTTAGTGGATATTTTCGCAAAAAAGTGAAATTTTCAAAAATCCAGAAAATTGGCTGAAAACGCCTAAATATCAAGGACTCATTGGGTGAATCGCTCTGGAACTGAAATCGGAACACTCACTGACATTTCCCCTATCTGAAAGTCTGATAAACGTCGGAAAAATGACTAAGTCCAAAAAAAAATATTTTCAACTTTTTTCAATTTAACCCCCGTGGGATATATATTCTACCCACACACATTTGGAACTCTCCTGGGGTACCCTCACACATATTATTCCCTCATTTAGTGGATATTTTCGCAAAAAAGTGAAATTTTCAAAAATCCAGAAAATTGGCCGAAAACGACTAAATATCAAGGACTCATTGGGTGAATCGCTCTGGAACTGAAATCGGAATGCTCACTGACATTTCCCCTATCTGAAAGTCTGATAAACACCGGAAAAATGACTAAGTCTAAAAAAAAAATTTTTTTCAACTTTTTTTAATTTTACCCCCATGAGATATATATTCTACCCACACACATTTGGAACTCTCCTGGGGTACCCTCACATATATTATTCCCCCATTTAGTGGATATCTTCAGAAAAAAGAGAAATTTTCAAAAATCCAGAAAATTGGCTGAAAACGACTAAATATCAAGGACTCATTGGGTGAATCGCTCTGGAACTGAAATCGGAACACTCACTGATATTTCCCCTATCTGAAAGTCTGATAAACGTCGGAAAAATGACTAAGTCCAAAAAAAAATATTTTCAACTTTTTTCAATTTAACCCCCGTGGGATATATATTCTACCCACACACATTTGGAACTCTCCTGGGGTACCCTCACACATATTATTCCCTCATTTAGTGGATATTTTCGCAAAAAAGTGAAATTTTCAAAAATCCAGAAAATTGGCTGAAAACGACTAAATATCAAGGACTCATTGGGTGAATCGCTCTGGAACTGAAATCGGAACACTCACTGATATTTCCCCTATCTGAAAGTCTGATAAACGTCGGAAAAATGACTAAGTCCAAAAAAAAATATTTTCAACTTTTTTCAATTTAACCCCCGTGGGATATATATTCTACCCACACACATTTGGAACTCTCCTGGGGTACCCTCACATATATTATTCCCCCATTTAGTGGATATCTTCAGAAAAAAGAGAAATTTTCAAAAATCCAGAAAATTGGCTGAAAACGACTAAATATCAAGGACTCATTGGGTGAATCGCTCTGGAACTGAAATCGGAACACTCACTGATATTTCCCCTATCTGAAAGTCTGATAAACGTCGGAAAAATGACTAAGTCCAAAAAAAAATATTTTCAACTTTTTTCAATTTAACCCCCGTGGGATGTATATTCTACCCAAACACATTTGGAACTCTCCTGGGGTACCCTCACACATATTATTCCCTCATTTAGTGGATATTTTCGCAAAAAAGGGAAATTTTCAAAAATCCAGAAAATTGGCTGAAAACGACTAAATATCAAGGACTCATTGGGTGAATCGATCGGGAACTGAAATCGGAACGCTCACTGACAATTCCCCTATCTGAAAGTCTGATAAACACCGGAAAAATGACTAAGTCTAAAAAAAAATTTTTTTCAACTTTTTTTTAATTTTACCCCCATGAGATATATATTCTACCCACACACATTTGGAACTCTCCTGGGGTACCCTCACACATATTATTCCCTCATTTAGTGGATATTTTCACAAAAAAGGGAAATTTTCAAAAATCCAGAAAATTGGCTGAAAACGACTAAATATCAAGGACTCATTGGGCAAATCGCTCTGGAACTGAAATTGGAATGCTCACTGACATTTCCCCTATCTGAAAGTCTGATAAACGTCGGAAAAATGACTAAGTCCAAAAAAAATAATTTTTCAACTTTTTTCAACTTTACCCCCGTGGAATATATATTCTACCCACACACATTTGGAACTCTCCTAGGGTACCCTCACATATATTATTCCCCCATTTAGTGGATATCTTCAGAAAAAAGAGAAATTTTCAAAAATCCAGAAAATTGGCTGAAAACGACTAAATATCAAGGACTCATTGGGTGAATCGCTCTGGAACTGAAATCGGAATTCTCACTGACATTTCCCCTATCTGAAAGTCTGATAAACACTGGAAAAATGACTAAGTCCCAAAAAAATTTTTTTTCAACTTTTTTCAATTTTACCCCCGTGGGATATATATTCTACCCACACACATTTGGAACTCTCCTGGGGTACCCTCACACATATTATTCCCTCATTTAGTGGATATTTTCTCAAAAAAGTGAAATTTTCAAAAATCCAGAAAATTGGCTGAAAACGACTTAATATCAAGGACTTATTGGGTGAATCGCTCTGGAACTGAAATCGGAACACTCACTGATATTTCCCCTATCTGAAAGTCTGATAAACGTCGGAAAAATGACTAAGTCCAAAAAAAAATATTTTCAACTTTTTTCAATTTAACCCCCGTGGGATATATATTCTACCCACACACATTTGGAACTCTCCTGGGGTACCCTCACACATATTATTCCCTCATTTAGTGGATATTTTCGCAAAAAAGTGAAATTTTCAAAAATCCAGAAAATTGGCTGAAAACGACTAAATATCAAGGACTCATTGGGTGAATCGCTCTGGAACTGAAATCGGAACACTCACTGATATTTCCCCTATCTGAAAGTCTGATAAACGTCGGAAAAATGACAGTCCAAAAAAAAATATTTTCAACTTTTTTCAATTTAACCCCCGTGGGATATATATTCTACCCACACACATTTGGAACTCTCCTGGGGTACCCTCACACATATTATTCCCTCATTTAGTGGATATTTTTGCAAAAAAGTGAAATTTTCAAAAATCCAGAAAATTGGCTGAAAACGACTAAATATCAAGGACTCATTGGGCAAATCGCTCTGGAACTGAAATTGGAATGCTCACTGACATTTCCCCTATCTGAAAGTCTGATAAACGTCGGAAAAATGACTAAGTCCAAAAAAAATAATTTTTCAACTTTTTTCAACTTTACCCCCGTGGGATATATATTCTACCCACAAACATTTGGAACTTTCCTAGGGTACCCTCACATATATTATTCCCCCATTTAGTGGATATCTTAAGAAAAAAGAGAAATTTTCAAAAATCCAGAAAATTGGCTGAAAACGACTAAATATCAAGGACTCATTGGGTGAATCGCTCTGGAACTGAAATCGGAATGCTCACTGACATTTCCCCTATCTGAAAGTCTGATAAACACTGGAAAAATGACTAAGTCCAAAAAAAAATTTTTTTCAACTTTTTTCAATTTTACCCCCGTGGGATATATATTCTACCCACACACATTTGGAACTCTCCTGGGGTACCCTCACACATATTATTCCCTCATTTAGTGGATATTTTCTCAAAAAAGTGAAATTTTCAAAAATCCAGAAAATTGGCTGAAAACGACTTAATATCAAGGACTCATTGGGTGAATCGCTCTGGAACTGAAATCGGAACACTCACTGATATTTCCCCTATCTGAAAGTCTGATAAACGTCGGAAAAATGACTAAGTCCAAAAAAAAATATTTTCAACTTTTTTCAATTTAACCCCCGTGGGATATATATTCTACCCACACACATTTGGAACTCTCCTGGGGTACCCTCACACATATTATTCCCTCATTTAGTGGATATTTTCGCAAAAAAGTGAAATTTTCAAAAATCCAGAAAATTGGCTGAAAACGACTAAATATCAAGGACTCATTGGGTGAATCGCTCTGGAACTGAAATCGGAACACTCACTGATATTTCCCCTATCTGAAAGTCTGATAAACGTCGGAAAAATGACTAAGTCCAAAAAAAAATATTTTCAACTTTTTTCAATTTAACCCCCGTGGGATGAATATTCTACCCAAACACATTTGGAACTCTCCTGGGGTACCCTCACACATATTATTCCCTCATTTAGTGGATATTTTCGCAAAAAAGGGAAATTTTCAAAAATCCAGAAAATTGGCTGAAAACGACTAAATATCAAGGACTCATTGGGTGAATCGATCGGGAACTGAAATCGGAACGCTCACTGACAATTCCCCTATCTGAAAGTCTGATAAACACCGGAAAAATGACTAAGTCTAAAAAAAAATTTTTTTCAACTTTTTTTTAATTTTACCCCCATGAGATATATATTCTACCCACACACATTTGGAACTCTCCTGGGGTACCCTCACACATATTATTCCCTCATTTAGTGGATATTTTCACAAAAAAGGGAAATTTTCAAAAATCCAGAAAATTGGCTGAAAATGACTAAATATCAAGGACTCATTGGGCAAATCGCTCTGGAACTGAAATTGGAATGCTCACTGACATTTCCCCTATCTGAAAGTCTGATAAACGTCGGAAAAATGACTAAGTCCAAAAAAAATAATTTTTCAACTTTTTTCAACTTTACCCCCGTGGAATATATATTCTACCCACACACATTTGGAACTCTCCTAGGGTACCCTCACATATATTATTCCCCCATTTAGTGGATATCTTCAGAAAAAAGAGAAATTTTCAAAAATCCAGAAAATTGGCTGAAAACGACTAAATATCAAGGACTCATTGGGTGAATCGCTCTGGAACTGAAATCGGAATTCTCACTGACATTTCCCCTATCTGAAAGTCTGATAAACACTGGAAAAATGACTAAGTCCCAAAAAAATTTTTTTTCAACTTTTTTCAATTTTACCCCCGTGGGATATATATTCTACCCACACACATTTGGAACTCTCCTGGGGTACCCTCACACATATTATTCCCTCATTTAGTGGATATTTTCTCAAAAAAGTGAAATTTTCAAAAATCCAGAAAATTGGCTGAAAACGACTTAATATCAAGGACTTATTGGGTGAATCGCTCTGGAACTGAAATCGGAACACTCACTGATATTTCCCCTATCTGAAAGTCTGATAAACGTCGGAAAAATGACTAAGTCCAAAAAAAAATTTTTTCAACTTTTTTAAATTTAACCCCCGTGGGATATATATTCTACCCACACACATTTGGAACTCTCCTGGGGTACCCTCACACATATTATTCCCTCATTTAGTGGATATTTTTGCAAAAAAGTGAAATTTTCAAAAATCCAGAAAATTGGCTGAAAACGACTAAATATCAAGGACTCATTGGGCAAATCGCTCTGGAACTGAAATTGGAATGCTCACTGACATTTCCCCTATCTGAAAGTCTGATAAACGTCGGAAAAATGACTAAGTCCAAAAAAAATAATTTTTCAACTTTTTTCAACTTTACCCCCGTGGGATATATATTCTACCCACAAACATTTGGAACTTTCCTAGGGTACCCTCACATATATTATTCCCCCATTTAGTGGATATCTTCAGAAAAAAGAGAAATTTTCAAAAATCCAGAAAATTGGCTGAAAACGACTAAATATCAAGGACTCATTGGGTGAATCGCTCTGGAACTGAAATCGGAACACTCACTGATATTTCCCCTATCTGAAAGTCTGATAAACGTCGGAAAAATGACTAAGTCCAAAAAAAAATATTTTCAACTTTTTTCAATTTAACCCCCGTGGGATGTATATTCTACCCAAACACATTTGGAACTCTCCTGGGGTACCCTCACACATATTATTCCCTCATTTAGTGGATATTTTCGCAAAAAAGGGAAATTTTCAAAAATCCAGAAAATTGGCTGAAAACGACTAACTATCAAGGACTCATTGGGTGAATCGATCGGGAACTGAAATCGGAACGCTCACTGACAATTCCCCTATCTGAAAGTCTGATAAACACCGGAAAAATGACTAAGTCTAAAAAAAAATTTTTTTCAACTTTTTTTTAATTTTACCCCCATGAGATATATATTCTACCCACACACATTTGGAACTCTCCTGGGGTACCCTCACACATATTATTCCCTCATTTAGTGGATATTTTCACAAAAAAGGGAAATTTTCAAAAATCCAGAAAATTGGCTGAAAACGACTAAATATCAAGGACTCATTGGGCAAATCGCTCTGGAACTGAAATTGGAATGCTCACTGACATTTCCCCTATCTGAAAGTCTGATAAACGTCGGAAAAATGACTAAGTCCAAAAAAAATAATTTTTCAACTTTTTTCAACTTTACCCCCGTGGAATATATATTCTACCCACACACATTTGGAACTCTCCTAGGGTACCCTCACATATATTATTCCCCCATTTAGTGGATATCTTCAGAAAAAAGAGAAATTTTCAAAAATCCAGAAAATTGGCTGAAAACGACTAAATATCAAGGACTCATTGGGTGAATCGCTCTGGAACTGAAATCGGAATTCTCACTGACATTTCCCCTATCTGAAAGTCTGATAAACACTGGAAAAATGACTAAGTCCCAAAAAAATTTTTTTTCAACTGTTTTCAATTTTACCCCCGTGGGATATATATTCTACCCACACACATTTGGAACTCTCCTGGGGTACCCTCACACATATTATTCCCTCATTTAGTGGATATTTTCTCAAAAAAGTGAAATTTTCAAAAATCCAGAAAATTGGCTGAAAACGACTTAATATCAAGGACTTATTGGGTGAATCGCTCTGGAACTGAAATCGGAACACTCACTGATATTTCCCCTATCTGAAAGTCTGATAAACGTCGGAAAAATGACTAAGTCCAAAAAAAAATATTTTCAACTTTTTTCAATTTAACCCCCGTGGGATATATATTCTACCCACACACATTTGGAACTCTCCTGGGGTACCCTCACACATATTATTCCCTCATTTAGTGGATATTTTCGCAAAAAAGTGAAATTTTCAAAAATCCAGAAAATTGGCTGAAAACGACTAAATATCAAGGACTCATTGGGTGAATCGCTCTGGAACTGAAATCGGAACACTCACTGATATTTCCCCTATCTGAAAGTCTGATAAACGTCGGAAAAATGACTAAGTCCAAAAAAAAATATTTTCAACTTTTTTCAATTTAACCCCCGTGGGATATATATTCTACCCACACACATTTGGAACTCTCCTGGGGTACCCTCACACATATTATTCCCTCATTTAGTGGATATTTTTGCAAAAAAGTGAAATTTTCAAAAATCCAGAAAATTGGCTGAAAACGACTAAATATCAAGGACTCATTGGGCAAATCGCTCTGGAACTGAAATTGGAATGCTCACTGACATTTCCCCTATCTGAAAGTCTGATAAACGTCGGAAAAATGACTAAGTCCAAAAAAAATAATTTTTCAACTTTTTTCAACTTTACCCCCGTGGGATATATATTCTACCCACAAACATTTGGAACTTTCCTAGGGTACCCTCACATATATTATTCCCCCATTTAGTGGATATCTTCAGAAAAAAGAGAAATTTTCAAAAATCCAGAAAATTGGCTGAAAACGACTAAATATCAAGGACTCATTGGGTGAATCGCTCTGGAACTGAAATCGGAACACTCACTGATATTTCCCCTATCTGAAAGTCTGATAAACGTCGGAAAAATGACTAAGTCCAAAAAAAAATATTTTCAACTTTTTTCAATTTAACCCCCGTGGGATGAATATTCTACCCAAACACATTTGGAACTCTCCTGGGGTACCCTCACACATATTATTCCCTCATTTAGTGGATATTTTCGCAAAAAAGGGAAATTTTCAAAAATCCAGAAAATTGGCTGAAAACGACTAAATATCAAGGACTCATTGGGTGAATCGATCGGGAACTGAAATCGGAACGCTCACTGACAATTCCCCTATCTGAAAGTCTGATAAACACCGGAAAAATGACTAAGTCTAAAAAAAAATTTTTTTCAACTTTTTTTTAATTTTACCCCCATGAGATATATATTCTACCCACACACATTTGGAACTCTCCTGGGGTACCCTCACACATATTATTCCCTCATTTAGTGGATATTTTCACAAAAAAGGGAAATTTTCAAAAATCCAGAAAATTGGCTGAAAATGACTAAATATCAAGGACTCATTGGGCAAATCGCTCTGGAACTGAAATTGGAATGCTCACTGACATTTCCCCTATCTGAAAGTCTGATAAACGTCGGAAAAATGACTAAGTCCAAAAAAAATAATTTTTCAACTTTTTTCAACTTTACCCCCGTGGAATATATATTCTACCCACACACATTTGGAACTCTCCTAGGGTACCCTCACATATATTATTCCCCCATTTAGTGGATATCTTCAGAAAAAAGAGAAATTTTCAAAAATCCAGAAAATTGGCTGAAAACGACTAAATATCAAGGACTCATTGGGTGAATCGCTCTGGAACTGAAATCGGAATTCTCACTGACATTTCCCCTATCTGAAAGTCTGATAAACACTGGAAAAATGACTAAGTCCCAAAAAAATTTTTTTTCAACTTTTTTCAATTTTACCCCCGTGGGATATATATTCTACCCACACACATTTGGAACTCTCCTGGGGTACCCTCACACATATTATTCCCTCATTTAGTGGATATTTTCTCAAAAAAGTGAAATTTTCAAAAATCCAGAAAATTGGCTGAAAACGACTTAATATCAAGGACTTATTGGGTGAATCGCTCTGGAACTGAAATCGGAACACTCACTGATATTTCCCCTATCTGAAAGTCTGATAAACGTCGGAAAAATGACTAAGTCCAAAAAAAAATTTTTTCAACTTTTTTCAATTTAACCCCCGTGGGATATATATTCTACCCACACACATTTGGAACTCTCCTGGGGTACCCTCACACATATTATTCCCTCATTTAGTGGATATTTTCGCAAAAAAGTGAAATTTTCAAAAATCCAGAAAATTGGCTGAAAACGACTAAATATCAAGGACTCATTGGGTGAATCGCTCTGGAACTGAAATCGGAACACTCACTGATATTTCCCCTATCTGAAAGTCTGATAAACGTCGGAAAAATGACTAAGTCCAAAAAAAAATATTTTCAACTTTTTTCAATTTAACCCCCGTGGGATATATATTCTACCCACACACATTTGGAACTCTCCTGGGGTACCCTCACACATATTATTCCCTCATTTAGTGGATATTTTTGCAAAAAAGTGAAATTTTCAAAAATCCAGAAAATTGGCTGAAAACGACTAAATATCAAGGACTCATTGGGCAAATCGCTCTGGAACTGAAATTGGAATGCTCACTGACATTTCCCCTATCTGAAAGTCTGATAAACGTCGGAAAAATGACTAAGTCCAAAAAAAATAATTTTTCAACTTTTTTCAACTTTACCCCCGTGGGATATATATTCTACCCACAAACATTTGGAACTTTCCTAGGGTACCCTCACATATATTATTCCCCCATTTAGTGGATATCTTCAGAAAAAAGAGAAATTTTCAAAAATCCAGAAAATTGGCTGAAAACGACTAAATATCAAGGACTCATTGGGTGAATCGCTCTGGAACTGAAATCGGAACACTCACTGATATTTCCCCTATCTGAAAGTCTGATAAACGTCGGAAAAATGACTAAGTCCAAAAAAAAATATTTTCAACTTTTTTCAATTTAACCCCCTTGGGATGTATATTCTACCCAAACACATTTGGAACTCTCCTGGGGTACCCTCACACATATTATTCCCTCATTTAGTGGATATTTTCGCAAAAAAGGGAAATTTTCAAAAATCCAGAAAATTGGCTGAAAACGACTAAATATCAAGGACTCATTGGGTGAATCGATCGGGAACTGAAATCGGAACGCTCACTGACAATTCCCCTATCTGAAAGTCTGATAAACACCGGAAAAATGACTAAGTCTAAAAAAAAATTTTTTTCAACTTTTTTTTAATTTTACCCCCATGAGATATATATTCTACCCACACACATTTGGAACTCTCCTGGGGTACCCTCACACATATTATTCCCTCATTTAGTGGATATTTTCACAAAAAAGGGAAATTTTCAAAAATCCAGAAAATTGGCTGAAAACGACTAAATATCAAGGACTCATTGGGCAAATCGCTCTGGAACTGAAATTGGAATGCTCACTGACATTTCCCCTATCTGAAAGTCTGATAAACGTCGGAAAAATGACTAAGTCCAAAAAAAATAATTTTTCAACTTTTTTCAACTTTACCCCCGTGGAATATATATTCTACCCACACACATTTGGAACTCTCCTAGGGTACCCTCACATATATTATTCCCCCATTTAGTGGATATCTTCAGAAAAAAGAGAAATTTTCAAAAATCCAGAAAATTGGCTGAAAACGACTAAATATCAAGGACTCATTGGGTGAATCGCTCTGGAACTGAAATCGGAATTCTCACTGACATTTCCCCTATCTGAAAGTCTGATAAACACTGGAAAAATGACTAAGTCCCAAAAAAAATTTTTTTCAACTTTTTTCAATTTTACCCCCGTGGGATATATATTCTACCCACACACATTTGGAACTCTCCTGGGGTACCCTCACACATATTATTCCCTCATTTAGTGGATATTTTCTCAAAAAAGTGAAATTTTCAAAAATCCAGAAAATTGGCTGAAAACGACTTAATATCAAGGACTTATTGGGTGAATCGCTCTGGAACTGAAATCGGAACACTCACTGATATTTCCCCTATCTGAAAGTCTGATAAACGTCGGAAAAATGACTAAGTCCAAAAAAAAATATTTTCAACTTTTTTCAATTTAACCCCCGTGGGATATATATTCTACCCACACACATTTGGAACTCTCCTGGGGTACCCTCACACATATTATTCCCTCATTTAGTGGATATTTTCGCAAAAAAGTGAAATTTTCAAAAATCCAGAAAATTGGCTGAAAACGACTAAATATCAAGGACTCATTGGGTGAATCGCTCTGGAACTGAAATCGGAACACTCACTGATATTTCCCCTATCTGAAAGTCTGATAAACGTCGGAAAAATGACTAAGTCCAAAAAAAAATATTTTCAACTTTTTTCAATTTAACCCCCGTGGGATATATATTCTACCCACACACATTTGGAACTCTCCTGGGGTACCCTCACACATATTATTCCCTCATTTAGTGGATATTTTCACAAAAAAGGGAAATTTTCAAAAATCCAGAAAATTGGCTGAAAATGACTAATTATCAAGGACTCATTGGGCAAATCGCTCTGGAACTGAAATTGGAATGCTCACTGACATTTCCCCTATCTGAAAGTCTGATAAACGTCGGAAAAATGACTAAGTCCAAAAAAAATAATTTTTCAACTTTTTTCAACTTTACCCCCGTGGAATATATATTCTACCCACACACATTTGGAACTCTCCTAGGGTACCCTCACATATATTATTCCCCCATTTAGTGGATATCTTCAGAAAAAAGAGAAATTTTCAAAAATCCAGAAAATTGGCTGAAAACGACTAAACATCAAGGACTCATTGGGTGAATCGCTCTGGAACTGAAATCGGAATTCTCACTGACATTTCCCCTATCTGAAAGTCTGATAAACACTGGAAAAATGACTAAGTCCAAAAAAAATTTTTTTTCAACTTTTTTCAATTTTACCCCCGTGGGATATATATTCTACCCACACACATTTGGAACTCTCCTGGGGTACCCTCACACATATTATTCCCTCATTTAGTGGATATTTTCTCAAAAAAGTGAAATTTTCAAAAATCCAGAAAATTGGCGGAAAACGACTTAATATCAAGGACTCATTGGGTGAATCGCTCTGGAACTGAAATCGGAACACTCACTGATATTTCCCCTATCTGAAAGTCTGATAAACGTCGGAAAAATGACTAAGTCCAAAAAAAAATATTTTCAACTTTTTTCAATTTAACCCCCGTGGGATATATATTCTACCCACACACATTTGGAACTCTCCTGGGGTACCCTCACACATATTATTCCCTCATTTAGTGGATATTTTCGCAAAAAAGTGAAATTTTCAAAAATCCAGAAAATTGGCTGAAAACGACTAAATATCAAGGACTCATTGGGTGAATCGCTCTGGAACTGAAATCGGAACACTCACTGATATTTCCCCTATCTGAAAGTCTGATAAACGTCGGAAAAATGACTAAGTCCAAAAAAAAATATTTTCAACTTTTTTCAATTTAACCCCCGTGGGATATATATTCTACCCACACACATTTGGAACTCTCCTGGGGTACCCTCACACATATTATTCCCTCATTTAATGGATATTTTCGCAAAAAAGTGAAATTTTCAAAAATCCAGAAAATTGGCCGAAAACGACTAAATATCAAGGACTCATTGGGTGAATCGCTCTGGAACTGAAATCGGAATGCTCACTGACATTTCCCCTATCTGAAAGTCTGATAAACACTGGAAAAATGACTAAGTCCAAAAAAAATTTTTTTTCAACTTTTTTCAATTTTACCCCCGTGGGATATATATTCTACCCACACACATTTGGAACTCTCCTGGGGTACCCTCACACATATTATTCCCTCATTTAGTGGATATTTTCTCAAAAAAGTGAAATTTTCAAAAATCCAGAAAATTGGCTGAAAACGACTAAATATCAAGGACTCATTGGGTGAATCGCTCTGGAACTGAAATCGGAACACTCACTGATATTTCCCCTATCTGAAAGTCTGATAAACGTCGGAAAAATGACTAAGTCCAAAAAAAAAATATTTTCAACTTTTTTCAATTTAACCCCCGTGGGATATATATTCTACCCACACACATTTGGAACTCTCCTGGGGTACCCTCACACATATTATTCCCTCATTTAGTGGATATTTTCGCAAAAAAGTGAAATTTTCAAAAATCCAGAAAATTGGCTGAAAACGACTAAATATCAAGGACTCATTGGGCAAATCGCTCTGGAACTGAAATTGGAATGCTCACTGACATTTCCCCTATCTGAAAGTCTGATAAACGTCGGAAAAATGACTAAGTCCAAAAAAAATAATTTTTCAACTTTTTTCAACTTTACCCCCGTGGGATATATATTCTACCCACACACATTTGGAACTTTCCTAGGGTACCCTCACATATATTATTCCCCCATTTAGTGGATATCTTCAGAAAAAAGAGAAATTTTAAAAAATCCAGAAAATTGGCTGAAAACGACTAAATATCATGGACTCATTGGGTGAATCGCTCTGGAACTGAAATCGGAATGCTCACTGACATTTCCCCTATCTGAAAGTCTGATAAACACTGGAAAAATGACTAAGTCCAAAAAAAATTTTTTTTCAACTTTTTTCAATTTTACCCCCGTGGGATATATATTCTACCCACACACATTTGGAACTCTCCTGGGGTACCCTCACACATATTATTCCCTCATTTAGTGGATATTTTCGCAAAAAAGTGAAATTTTCAAAAATCCAGAAAATTGGCTGAAAACGACTAAATATCAAGGACTCATTGGGTGAATCGCTCTGGAACTGAAATCGGAACACTCACTGATATTTCCCCTATCTGAAAGTCTGATAAACGTCGGAAAAATGACTAAGTCCAAAAAAAATATTTTCAACTTTTTTCAATTTAACCCCCGTGGGATATATATTCTACCCACACACATTTGGAACTCTCCTGGGGTACCCTCACACATATTATTCCCTCATTTAGTGGATATTTTCTCAAAAAAGTGAAATTTTCAAAAATCCAGAAAATTGGCTGAAAACGACTTAATATCAAGGACTCATTGGGTGAATCGCTCTGGAACTGAAATCGGAACACTCACTGATATTTCCCCTATCTGAAAGTCTGATAAACGTCGGAAAAATGACTAAGTCCAAAAAAAAATATTTTCAACTTTTTTCAATTTAACCCCCGTGGGATATATATTCTACCCACACACATTTGGAACTCTCCTGGGGTACCCTCACACATATTATTCCCTCATTTAGTGGATATTTTCGCAAAAAAGTGAAATTTTCAAAAATCCAGAAAATTGGCTGAAAACGACTAAATATCAAGGACTCATTGGGTGAATCGCTCTGGAACTGAAATCGGAACACTCACTGATATTTCCCCTATCTGAAAGTCTGATAAACGTCGGAAAAATGACTAAGTCCAAAAAAAAATATTTTCAACTTTTTTCAATTTAACCCCCGTGGGATATATATTCTACCCACACACATTTGGAACTCTCCTGGGGTACCCTCACACATATTATTCCCTCATTTAGTGGATATTTTCGCAAAAAAGTGAAATTTTCAAAAATCCAGAAAATTGGCTGAAAACGACTAAATATCAAGGACTCATTGGGTGAATCGCTCTGGAACTGAAATCGGAACACTCACTGATATTTCCCCTATCTGAAAGTCTGATAAACGTCGGAAAAATGACTAAGTCCAAAAAAAAATATTTTCAACTTTTTTCAATTTAACCCCCGTGGGATATATATTCTACCCACACACATTTGGAACTCTCCTGGGGTACCCTCACACATATTATTCCCTCATTTAGTGGATATTTTTGCAAAAAAGTGAAATTTTCAAAAATCCAGAAAATTGGCTGAAAACGACTAAATATCAAGGACTCATTGGGCAAATCGCTCTGGAACTGAAATTGGAATGCTCACTGACATTTCCCCTATCTGAAAGTCTGATAAACGTCGGAAAAATGACTAAGTCCAAAAAAAATAATTTTTCAACTTTTTTCAACTTTACCCCCGTGGGATATATATTCTACCCACAAACATTTGGAACTTTCCTAGGGTACCCTCACATATATTATTCCCCCATTTAGTGGATATCTTCAGAAAAAAGAGAAATTTTCAAAAATCCAGAAAATTGGCTGAAAACGACTAAATATCAAGGACTCATTGGGTGAATCGCTCTGGAACTGAAATCGGAACACTCACTGATATTTCCCCTATCTGAAAGTCTGATAAACGTCGGAAAAATGACTAAGTCCAAAAAAAAATATTTTCAACTTTTTTCAATTTAACCCCCGTGGGATGAATATTCTACCCAAACACATTTGGAACTCTCCTGGGGTACCCTCACACATATTATTCCCTCATTTAGTGGATATTTTCGCAAAAAAGGGAAATTTTCAAAAATCCAGAAAATTGGCTGAAAACGACTAAATATCAAGGACTCATTGGGTGAATCGATCGGGAACTGAAATCGGAACGCTCACTGACAATTCCCCTATCTGAAAGTCTGATAAACACCGGAAAAATGACTAAGTCTAAAAAAAAATTTTTTTCAACTTTTTTTTAATTTTACCCCCATGAGATATATATTCTACCCACACACATTTGGAACTCTCCTGGGGTACCCTCACACATATTATTCCCTCATTTAGTGGATATTTTCACAAAAAAGGGAAATTTTCAAAAATCCAGAAAATTGGCTGAAAATGACTAAATATCAAGGACTCATTGGGCAAATCGCTCTGGAACTGAAATTGGAATGCTCACTGACATTTCCCCTATCTGAAAGTCTGATAAACGTCGGAAAAATGACTACGTCCAAAAAAAATAATTTTTCAACTTTTTTCAACTTTACCCCCGTGGAATATATATTCTACCCACACACATTTGGAACTCTCCTAGGGTACCCTCACATATATTATTCCCCCATTTAGTGGATATCTTCAGAAAAAAGAGAAATTTTCAAAAATCCAGAAAATTGGCTGAAAACGACTAAATATCAAGGACTCATTGGGTGAATCGCTCTGGAACTGAAATCGGAATTCTCACTGACATTTCCCCTATCTGAAAGTCTGATAAACACTGGAAAAATGACTAAGTCCCAAAAAAATTTTTTTTCAACTTTTTTCAATTTTACCCCCGTGGGATATATATTCTACCCACACACATTTGGAACTCTCCTGGGGTACCCTCACACATATTATTCCCTCATTTAGTGGATATTTTCTCAAAAAAGTGAAATTTTCAAAAATCCAGAAAATTGGCTGAAAACGACTTAATATCAAGGACTTATTGGGTGAATCGCTCTGGAACTGAAATCGGAACACTCACTGATATTTCCCCTATCTGAAAGTCTGATAAACGTCGGAAAAATGACTAAGTCCAAAAAAAAATTTTTTCAACTTTTTTCAATTTAACCCCCGTGGGATATATATTCTACCCACACACATTTGGAACTCTCCTGGGGTACCCTCACACATATTATTCCCTCATTTAGTGGATATTTTCGCAAAAAAGTGAAATTTTCAAAAATCCAGAAAATTGGCTGAAAACGACTAAATATCAAGGACTCATTGGGTGAATCGCTCTGGAACTGAAATCGGAACACTCACTGATATTTCCCCTATCTGAAAGTCTGATAAACGTCGGAAAAATGACTAAGTCCAAAAAAAAATATTTTCAACTTTTTTCAATTTAACCCCCGTGGGATATATATTCTACCCACACACATTTGGAACTCTCCTGGGGTACCCTCACACATATTATTCCCTCATTTAGTGGATATTTTTGCAAAAAAGTGAAATTTTCAAAAATCCAGAAAATTGGCTGAAAACGACTAAATATCAAGGACTCATTGGGCAAATCGCTCTGGAACTGAAATTGGAATGCTCACTGACATTTCCCCTATCTGAAAGTCTGATAAACGTCGGAAAAATGACTAAGTCCAAAAAAAATAATTTTTCAACTTTTTTCAACTTTACCCCCGTGGGATATATATTCTACCCACAAACATTTGGAACTTTCCTAGGGTACCCTCACATATATTATTCCCCCATTTAGTGGATATCTTCAGAAAAAAGAGAAATTTTCAAAAATCCAGAAAATTGGCTGAAAACGACTAAATATCAAGGACTCATTGGGTGAATCGCTCTGGAACTGAAATCGGAACACTCACTGATATTTCCCCTATCTGAAAGTCTGATAAACGTCGGAAAAATGACTAAGTCCAAAAAAAAATATTTTCAACTTTTTTCAATTTAACCCCCGTGGGATGTATATTCTACCCAAACACATTTGGAACTCTCCTGGGGTACCCTCACACATATTATTCCCTCATTTAGTGGATATTTTCGCAAAAAAGGGAAATTTTCAAAAATCCAGAAAATTGGCTGAAAACGACTAAATATCAAGGACTCATTGGGTGAATCGATCGGGAACTGAAATCGGAACGCTCACTGACAATTCCCCTATCTGAAAGTCTGATAAACACCGGAAAAATGACTAAGTCTAAAAAAAAATTTTTTTCAACTTTTTTTTAATTTTACCCCCATGAGATATATATTCTACCCACACACATTTGGAACTCTCCTGGGGTACCCTCACACATATTATTCCCTCATTTAGTGGATATTTTCACAAAAAAGGGAAATTTTCAAAAATCCAGAAAATTGGCTGAAAACGACTAAATATCAAGGACTCATTGGGCAAATCGCTCTGGAACTGAAATTGGAATGCTCACTGACATTTCCCCTATCTGAAAGTCTGATAAACGTCGGAAAAATGACTAAGTCCAAAAAAAATAATTTTTCAACTTTTTTCAACTTTACCCCCGTGGAATATATATTCTACCCACACACATTTGGAACTCTCCTAGGGTACCCTCACATATATTATTCCCCCATTTAGTGGATATCTTCAGAAAAAAGAGAAATTTTCAAAAATCCAGAAAATTGGCTGAAAACGACTAAATATCAAGGACTCATTGGGTGAATCGCTCTGGAACTGAAATCGGAATTCTCACTGACATTTCCCCTATCTGAAAGTCTGATAAACACTGGAAAAATGACTAAGTCCCAAAAAAATTTTTTTTCAACTTTTTTCAATTTTACCCCCGTGGGATATATATTCTACCCACACACATTTGGAACTCTCCTGGGGTACCCTCACACATATTATTCCCTCATTTAGTGGATATTTTCGCAAAAAAGTGAAATTTTCAAAAATCCAGAAAATTGGCTGAAAACGACTAAATATCAAGGACTCATTGGGTGAATCGCTCTGGAACTGAAATCGGAACACTCACTGATATTTCCCCTATCTGAAAGTCTGATAAACGTCGGAAAAATGACTAAGTCCAAAAAAAAATATTTTCAACTTTTTTCAATTTAACCCCCGTGGGATATATATTCTACCCACACACATTTGGAACTCTCCTGGGGTACCCTCACACATATTATTCCCTCATTTAGTGGATATTTTTGCAAAAAAGTGAAATTTTCAAAAATCCAGAAAATTGGCTGAAAACGACTAAATATCAAGGACTCATTGGGCAAATCGCTCTGGAACTGAAATTGGAATGCTCACTGACATTTCCCCTATCTGAAAGTCTGATAAACGTCGGAAAAATGACTAAGTCCAAAAAAAATAATTTTTCAACTTTTTTCAACTTTACCCCCGTGGGATATATATTCTACCCACAAACATTTGGAACTTTCCTAGGGTACCCTCACATATATTATTCCCCCATTTAGTGGATATCTTCAGAAAAAAGAGAAATTTTCAAAAATCCAGAAAATTGGCTGAAAACGACTAAATATCAAGGACTCATTGGGTGAATCGCTCTGGAACTGAAATCGGAACACTCACTGATATTTCCCCTATCTGAAAGTCTGATAAACGTCGGAAAAATGACTAAGTCCAAAAAAAAATATTTTCAACTTTTTTCAATTTAACCCCCGTGGGATGAATATTCTACCCAAACACATTTGGAACTCTCCTGGGGTACCCTCACACATATTATTCCCTCATTTAGTGGATATTTTCGCAAAAAAGGGAAATTTTCAAAAATCCAGAAAATTGGCTGAAAACGACTAAATATCAAGGACTCATTGGGTGAATCGATCGGGAACTGAAATCGGAACGCTCACTGACAATTCCCCTATCTGAAAGTCTGATAAACACCGGAAAAATGACTAAGTCTAAAAAAAAATTTTTTTCAACTTTTTTTTAATTTTACCCCCATGAGATATATATTCTACCCACACACATTTGGAACTCTCCTGGGGTACCCTCACACATATTATTCCCTCATTTAGTGGATATTTTCACAAAAAAGGGAAATTTTCAAAAATCCAGAAAATTGGCTGAAAATGACTAAATATCAAGGACTCATTGGGCAAATCGCTCTGGAACTGAAATTGGAATGCTCACTGACATTTCCCCTATCTGAAAGTCTGATAAACGTCGGAAAAATGACTACGTCCAAAAAAAATAATTTTTCAACTTTTTTCAACTTTACCCCCGTGGAATATATATTCTACCCACACACATTTGGAACTCTCCTAGGGTACCCTCACATATATTATTCCCCCATTTAGTGGATATCTTCAGAAAAAAGAGAAATTTTCAAAAATCCAGAAAATTGGCTGAAAACGACTAAATATCAAGGACTCATTGGGTGAATCGCTCTGGAACTGAAATCGGAATTCTCACTGACATTTCCCCTATCTGAAAGTCTGATAAACACTGGAAAAATGACTAAGTCCCAAAAAAATTTTTTTTCAACTTTTTTCAATTTTACCCCCGTGGGATATATATTCTACCCACACACATTTGGAACTCTCCTGGGGTACCCTCACACATATTATTCCCTCATTTAGTGGATATTTTCTCAAAAAAGTGAAATTTTCAAAAATCCAGAAAATTGGCTGAAAACGACTTAATATCAAGGACTTATTGGGTGAATCGCTCTGGAACTGAAATCGGAACACTCACTGATATTTCCCCTATCTGAAAGTCTGATAAACGTCGGAAAAATGACTAAGTCCAAAAAAAAATTTTTTCAACTTTTTTCAATTTAACCCCCGTGGGATATATATTCTACCCACACACATTTGGAACTCTCCTGGGGTACCCTCACACATATTATTCCCTCATTTAGTGGATATTTTCGCAAAAAAGTGAAATTTTCAAAAATCCAGAAAATTGGCTGAAAACGACTAAATATCAAGGACTCATTGGGTGAATCGCTCTGGAACTGAAATCGGAACACTCACTGATATTTCCCCTATCTGAAAGTCTGATAAACGTCGGAAAAATGACTAAGTCCAAAAAAAAATATTTTCAACTTTTTTCAATTTAACCCCCGTGGGATATATATTCTACCCACACACATTTGGAACTCTCCTGGGGTACCCTCACACATATTATTCCCTCATTTAGTGGATATTTTTGCAAAAAAGTGAAATTTTCAAAAATCCAGAAAATTGGCTGAAAACGACTAAATATCAAGGACTCATTGGGCAAATCGCTCTGGAACTGAAATTGGAATGCTCACTGACATTTCCCCTATCTGAAAGTCTGATAAACGTCGGAAAAATGACTAAGTCCAAAAAAAATAATTTTTCAACTTTTTTCAACTTTACCCCCGTGGGATATATATTCTACCCACAAACATTTGGAACTTTCCTAGGGTACCCTCACATATATTATTCCCCCATTTAGTGGATATCTTCAGAAAAAAGAGAAATTTTCAAAAATCCAGAAAATTGGCTGAAAACGACTAAATATCAAGGACTCATTGGGTGAATCGCTCTGGAACTGAAATCGGAACACTCACTGATATTTCCCCTATCTGAAAGTCTGATAAACGTCGGAAAAATGACTAAGTCCAAAAAAAAATATTTTCAACTTTTTTCAATTTAACCCCCGTGGGATGTATATTCTACCCAAACACATTTGGAACTCTCCTGGGGTACCCTCACACATATTATTCCCTCATTTAGTGGATATTTTCGCAAAAAAGGGAAATTTTCAAAAATCCAGAAAATTGGCTGAAAACGACTAAATATCAAGGACTCATTGGGTGAATCGATCGGGAACTGAAATCGGAACGCTCACTGACAATTCCCCTATCTGAAAGTCTGATAAACACCGGAAAAATGACTAAGTCTAAAAAAAAATTTTTTTCAACTTTTTTTTAATTTTACCCCCATGAGATATATATTCTACCCACACACATTTGGAACTCTCCTGGGGTACCCTCACACATATTATTCCCTCATTTAGTGGATATTTTCACAAAAAAGGGAAATTTTCAAAAATCCAGAAAATTGGCTGAAAACGACTAAATATCAAGGACTCATTGGGCAAATCGCTCTGGAACTGAAATTGGAATGCTCACTGACATTTCCCCTATCTGAAAGTCTGATAAACGTCGGAAAAATGACTAAGTCCAAAAAAAATAATTTTTCAACTTTTTTCAACTTTACCCCCGTGGAATATATATTCTACCCACACACATTTGGAACTCTCCTAGGGTACCCTCACATATATTATTCCCCCATTTAGTGGATATCTTCAGAAAAAAGAGAAATTTTCAAAAATCCAGAAAATTGGCTGAAAACGACTAAATATCAAGGACTCATTGGGTGAATCGCTCTGGAACTGAAATCGGAATTCTCACTGACATTTCCCCTATCTGAAAGTCTGATAAACACTGGAAAAATGACTAAGTCCCAAAAAAATTTTTTTTCAACTTTTTTCAATTTTACCCCCGTGGGATATATATTCTACCCACACACATTTGGAACTCTCCTGGGGTACCCTCACACATATTATTCCCTCATTTAGTGGATATTTTCTCAAAAAAGTGAAATTTTCAAAAATCCAGAAAATTGGCTGAAAACGACTTAATATCAAGGACTTATTGGGTGAATCGCTCTGGAACTGAAATCGGAACACTCACTGATATTTCCCCTATCTGAAAGTCTGATAAACGTCGGAAAAATGACTAAGTCCAAAAAAAAATATTTTCAACTTTTTTCAATTTAACCCCCGTGGGATATATATTCTACCCACACACATTTGGAACTCTCCTGGGGTACCCTCACACATATTATTCCCTCATTTAGTGGATATTTTCTCAAAAAAGTGAAATTTTCAAAAATCCAGAAAATTGGCTGAAAACGACTTAATATCAAGGACTCATTGGGTGAATCGCTCTGGAACTGAAATCGGAACACTCACTGATATTTCCCCTATCTGAAAGTCTGATAAACGTCGGAAAAATGACTAAGTCCAAAAAAAAATATTTTCAACTTTTTTCAATTTAACCCCCGTGGGATATATATTCTACCCACACACATTTGGAACTCTCCTGGGGTACCCTCACACATATTATTCCCTCATTTAGTGGATATTTTCGCAAAAAAGTGAAATTTTCAAAAATCCAGAAAATTGGCTGAAAACGACTAAATATCAAGGACTCATTGGGTGAATCGCTCTGGAACTGAAATCGGAACACTCACTGATATTTCCCCTATCTGAAAGTCTGATAAACGTCGGAAAAATGACTAAGTCCAAAAAAAAATATTTTCAACTTTTTTCAATTTAACCCCCGTGGGATATATATTCTACCCACACACATTTGGAACTCTCCTGGGGTACCCTCACACATATTATTCCCTCATTTAGTGGATATTTTCGCAAAAAAGTGAAATTTTCAAAAATCCAGAAAATTGGCTGAAAACGACTAAATATCAAGGACTCATTGGGTGAATCGCTCTGGAACTGAAATCGGAACACTCACTGATATTTCCCCTATCTGAAAGTCTGATAAACGTCGGAAAAATGACTAAGTCCAAAAAAAAATATTTTCAACTTTTTTCAATTTAACCCCCGTGGGATATATATTCTACCCACACACATTTGGAACTCTCCTGGGGTACCCTCACACATATTATTCCCTCATTTAGTGGATATTTTTGCAAAAAAGTGAAATTTTCAAAAATCCAGAAAATTGGCTGAAAACGACTAAATATCAAGGACTCATTGGGCAAATCGCTCTGGAACTGAAATTGGAATGCTCACTGACATTTCCCCTATCTGAAAGTCTGATAAACGTCGGAAAAATGACTAAGTCCAAAAAAAATAATTTTTCAACTTTTTTCAACTTTACCCCCGTGGGATATATATTCTACCCACAAACATTTGGAACTTTCCTAGGGTACCCTCACATATATTATTCCCCCATTTAGTGGATATCTTCAGAAAAAAGAGAAATTTTCAAAAATCCAGAAAATTGGCTGAAAACGACTAAATATCAAGGACTCATTGGGTGAATCGCTCTGGAACTGAAATCGGAACACTCACTGATATTTCCCCTATCTGAAAGTCTGATAAACGTCGGAAAAATGACTAAGTCCAAAAAAAAATATTTTCAACTTTTTTCAATTTAACCCCCGTGGGATGAATATTCTACCCAAACACATTTGGAACTCTCCTGGGGTACCCTCACACATATTATTCCCTCATTTAGTGGATATTTTCGCAAAAAAGGGAAATTTTCAAAAATCCAGAAAATTGGCTGAAAACGACTAAATATCAAGGACTCATTGGGTGAATCGATCGGGAACTGAAATCGGAACGCTCACTGACAATTCCCCTATCTGAAAGTCTGATAAACACCGGAAAAATGACTAAGTCTAAAAAAAAATTTTTTTCAACTTTTTTTTAATTTTACCCCCATGAGATATATATTCTACCCACACACATTTGGAACTCTCCTGGGGTACCCTCACACATATTATTCCCTCATTTAGTGGATATTTTCACAAAAAAGGGAAATTTTCAGAAATCCAGAAAATTGGCTGAAAATGACTAAATATCAAGGACTCATTGGGCAAATCGCTCTGGAACTGAAATTGGAATGCTCACTGACATTTCCCCTATCTGAAAGTCTGATAAACGTCGGAAAAATGACTACGTCCAAAAAAAATAATTTTTCAACTTTTTTCAACTTTACCCCCGTGGAATATATATTCTACCCACACACATTTGGAACTCTCCTAGGGTACCCTCACATATATTATTCCCCCATTTAGTGGATATCTTCAGAAAAAAGAGAAATTTTCAAAAATCCAGAAAATTGGCTGAAAACGACTAAATATCAAGGACTCATTGGGTGAATCGCTCTGGAACTGAAATCGGAATTCTCACTGACATTTCCCCTATCTGAAAGTCTGATAAACACTGGAAAAATGACTAAGTCCCAAAAAAATTTTTTTTCAACTTTTTTCAATTTTACCCCCGTGGGATATATATTCTACCCACACACATTTGGAACTCTCCTGGGGTACCCTCACACATATTATTCCCTCATTTAGTGGATATTTTCTCAAAAAAGTGAAATTTTCAAAAATCCAGAAAATTGGCTGAAAACGACTTAATATCAAGGACTTATTGGGTGAATCGCTCTGGAACTGAAATCGGAACACTCACTGATATTTCCCCTATCTGAAAGTCTGATAAACGTCGGAAAAATGACTAAGTCCAAAAAAAAATTTTTTCAACTTTTTTCAATTTAACCCCCGTGGGATATATATTCTACCCACACACATTTGGAACTCTCCTGGGGTACCCTCACACATATTATTCCCTCATTTAGTGGATATTTTCGCAAAAAAGTGAAATTTTCAAAAATCCAGAAAATTGGCTGAAAACGACTAAATATCAAGGACTCATTGGGTGAATCGCTCTGGAACTGAAATCGGAACACTCACTGATATTTCCCCTATCTGAAAGTCTGATAAACGTCGGAAAAATGACTAAGTCCAAAAAAAAATATTTTCAACTTTTTTCAATTTAACCCCCGTGGGATATATATTCTACCCACACACATTTGGAACTCTCCTGGGGTACCCTCACACATATTATTCCCTCATTTAGTGGATATTTTTGCAAAAAAGTGAAATTTTCAAAAATCCCGAAAATTGGCTGAAAACGACTAAATATCAAGGACTCATTGGGCAAATCGCTCTGGAACTGAAATTGGAATGCTCACTGACATTTCCCCTATCTGAAAGTCTGATAAACGTCGGAAAAATGACTAAGTCCAAAAAAAATAATTTTTCAACTTTTTTCAACTTTACCCCCGTGGGATATATATTCTACCCACAAACATTTGGAACTTTCCTAGGGTACCCTCACATATATTATTCCCCCATTTAGTGGATATCTTCAGAAAAAAGAGAAATTTTCAAAAATCCAGAAAATTGGCTGAAAACGACTAAATATCAAGGACTCATTGGGTGAATCGCTCTGGAACTGAAATCGGAACACTCACTGATATTTCCCCTATCTGAAAGTCTGATAAACGTCGGAAAAATGACTAAGTCCAAAAAAAAATATTTTCAACTTTTTTCAATTTAACCCCCGTGGGATGTATATTCTACCCAAACACATTTGGAACTCTCCTGGGGTACCCTCACACATATTATTCCCTCATTTAGTGGATATTTTCGCAAAAAAGGGAAATTTTCAAAAATCCAGAAAATTGGCTGAAAACGACTAAATATCAAGGACTCATTGGGTGAATCGATCGGGAACTGAAATCGGAACGCTCACTGACAATTCCCCTATCTGAAAGTCTGATAAACACCGGAAAAATGACTAAGTCTAAAAAAAAATTTTTTTCAACTTTTTTTTAATTTTACCCCCATGAGATATATATTCTACCCACACACATTTGGAACTCTCCTGGGGTACCCTCACACATATTATTCCCTCATTTAGTGGATATTTTCACAAAAAAGGGAAATTTTCAAAAATCCAGAAAATTGGCTGAAAACGACTAAATATCAAGGACTCATTGGGCAAATCGCTCTGGAACTGAAATTGGAATGCTCACTGACATTTCCCCTATCTGAAAGTCTGATAAACGTCGGAAAAATGACTAAGTCCAAAAAAAATAATTTTTCAACTTTTTTCAACTTTACCCCCGTGGAATATATATTCTACCCACACACATTTGGAACTCTCCTAGGGTACCCTCACATATATTATTCCCCCATTTAGTGGATATCTTCAGAAAAAAGAGAAATTTTCAAAAATCCAGAAAATTGGCTGAAAACGACTAAATATCAAGGACTCATTGGGTGAATCGCTCTGGAACTGAAATCGGAATTCTCACTGACATTTCCCCTATCTGAAAGTCTGATAAACACTGGAAAAATGACTAAGTCCCAAAAAAATTTTTTTTCAACTTTTTTCAATTTTACCCCCGTGGGATATATATTCTACCCACACACATTTGGAACTCTCCTGGGGTACCCTCACACATATTATTCCCTCATTTAGTGGATATTTTCTCAAAAAAGTGAAATTTTCAAAAATCCAGAAAATTGGCTGAAAACGACTTAATATCAAGGACTTATTGGGTGAATCGCTCTGGAACTGAAATCGGAACACTCACTGATATTTCCCCTATCTGAAAGTCTGATAAACGTCGGAAAAATGACTAAGTCCAAAAAAAAATATTTTCAACTTTTTTCAATTTAACCCCCGTGGGATATATATTCTACCCACACACATTTGGAACTCTCCTGGGGTACCCTCACACATATTATTCCCTCATTTAGTGGATATTTTCGCAAAAAAGTGAAATTTTCAAAAATCCAGAAAATTGGCTGAAAACGACTAAATATCAAGGACTCATTGGGTGAATCGCTCTGGAACTGAAATCGGAACACTCACTGATATTTCCCCTATCTGAAAGTCTGATAAACGTCGGAAAAATGACAAAGTCCAAAAAAAAATATTTTCAACTTTTTTCAATTTAACCCCCGTGGGATATATATTCTACCCACACACATTTGGAACTCTCCTGGGGTACCCTCACACATATTATTCCCTCATTTAGTGGATATTTTTGCAAAAAAGTGAAATTTTCAAAAATCCAGAAAATTGGCTGAAAACGACTAAATATCAAGGACTCATTGGGCAAATCGCTCTGGAACTGAAATTGGAATGCTCACTGCCATTTCCCCTATCTGAAAGTCTGATAAACGTCGGAAAAATGACTAAGTCCAAAAAAAATAATTTTTCAACTTTTTTCAACTTTACCCCCGTGGGATATATATTCTACCCACAAACATTTGGAACTTTCCTAGGGTACCCTCACATATATTATTCCCCCATTTAGTGGATATCTTCAGAAAAAAGAGAAATTTTCAAAAATCCAGAAAATTGGCTGAAAACGACTAAATATCAAGGACTCATTGGGTGAATCGCTCTGGAACTGAAATCGGAATGCTCACTGACATTTCCCCTATCTGAAAGTCTGATAAACACTGGAAAAATGACTAAGTCCAAAAAAAATTTTTTTTCAACTTTTTTCAATTTTACCCCCGTGTGATATATATTCTACCCACACACATTTGGAACTCTCCTGGGGTACCCTCACACATATTATTCCCTCATTTAGTGGATATTTTCTCAAAAAAGTGAAATTTTCAAAAATCCAGAAAATTGGCTGAAAACGACTTAATATCAAGGACTCATTGGGTGAATCGCTCTGGAACTGAAATCGGAACACTCACTGATATTTCCCCTATCTGAAAGTCTGATAAACGTCGGAAAAATGACTAAGTCCAAAAAAAAATATTTTCAACTTTTTTCAATTTAACCCCCGTGGGATATATATTCTACCCACACACATTTGGAACTCTCCTGGGGTACCCTCACACATATTATTCCCTCATTTAGTGGATATTTTCGCAAAAAAGTGAAATTTTCAAAAATCCAGAAAATTGGCTGAAAACGACTAAATATCAAGGACTCATTGGGTGAATCGCTCTGGAACTGAAATCGGAACACTCACTGATATTTCCCCTATCTGAAAGTCTGATAAACGTCGGAAAAATGACTAAGTCCAAAAAAAAATATTTTCAACTTTTTTCAATTTAACCCCCGTGGGATGAATATTCTACCCAAACACATTTGGAACTCTCCTGGGGTACCCTCACACATATTATTCCCTCATTTAGTGGATATTTTCGCAAAAAAGGGAAATTTTCAAAAATCCAGAAAATTGGCTGAAAACGACTAAATATCAAGGACTCATTGGGTGAATCGATCGGGAACTGAAATCGGAACGCTCACTGACAATTCCCCTATCTGAAAGTCTGATAAACACCGGAAAAATGACTAAGTCTAAAAAAAAATTTTTTTCAACTTTTTTTTAATTTTACCCCCATGAGATATATATTCTACCCACACACATTTGGAACTCTCCTGGGGTACCCTCACACATATTATTCCCTCATTTAGTGGATATTTTCACAAAAAAGGGAAATTTTCAAAAATCCAGAAAATTGGCTGAAAATGACTAATTATCAAGGACTCATTGGGCAAATCGCTCTGGAACTGAAATTGGAATGCTCACTGACATTTCCCCTCTCTGAAAGTCTGATAAACGTCGGAAAAATGACTAAGTCCAAAAAAAATAATTTTTCAACTTTTTTCAACTTTACCCCCGTGGAATATATATTCTACCCACACACATTTGGAACTCTCCTAGGGTACCCTCACATATATTATTCCCCCATTTAGTGGATATCTTCAGAAAAAAGAGAAATTTTCAAAAATCCAGAAAATTGGCTGAAAACGACTAAACATCAAGGACTCATTGGGTGAATCGCTCTGGAACTGAAATCGGAATTCTCACTGACATTTCCCCTATCTGAAAGTCTGATAAACACTGGAAAAATGACTAAGTCCCAAAAAAATTTTTTTTCAACTTTTTTCAATTTTACCCCCGTGGGATATATATTCTACCCACACACATTTGGAACTCTCCTGGGGTACCCTCACACATATTATTCCCTCATTTAGTGGATATTTTCTCAAAAAAGTGAAATTTTCAAAAATCCAGAAAATTGGCTGAAAACGACTTAATATCAAGGACTTATTGGGTGAATCGCTCTGGAACTGAAATCGGAACACTCACTGATATTTCCCCTATCTGAAAGTCTGATAAACGTCGGAAAAATGACTAAGTCCAAAAAAAAATATTTTCAACTTTTTTCAATTTAACCCCCGTGGGATATATATTCTACCCACACACATTTGGAACTCTCCTGGGGTACCCTCACACATATTATTCCCTCATTTAGTGGATATTTTCGCAAAAAAGTGAAATTTTCAAAAATCCAGAAAATTGGCTGAAAACGACTAAATATCAAGGACTCATTGGGTGAATCGCTCTGGAACTGAAATCGGAACACTCACTGATATTTCCCCTATCTGAAAGTCTGATAAACGTCGGAAAAATGACTAAGTCCAAAAAAAATATTTTCAACTTTTTTCAATTTAACCCCCGTGGGATATATATTCTACCCACACACATTTGGAACTCTCCTGGGGTACCCTCACACATATTATTCCCTCATTTAGTGGATATTTTTGCAAAAAAGTGAAATTTTCAAAAATCCAGAAAATTGGCTGAAAACGACTAAATATCAAGGACTCATTGGGTGAATCGATCGGGAACTGAAATCGGAACGCTCACTGACAATTCCCCTATCTGAAAGTCTGATAAACACCGGAAAAATGACTAAGTCTAAAAAAAAATTTTTTTCAACTTTTTTTTAATTTTACCCCCATGAGATATATATTCTACCCACACACATTTGGAACTCTCCTGGGGTACCCTCACACATATTATTCCCTCATTTAGTGGATATTTTCACAAAAAAGGGAAATTTTCAAAAATCCAGAAAATTGGCTGAAAATGACTAAATATCAAGGACTCATTGGGCAAATCGCTCTGGAACTGAAATTGGAATGCTCACTGACATTTCCCCTATCTGAAAGTCTGATAAACGTCGGAAAAATGACTACGTCCAAAAAAAATAATTTTTCAACTTTTTTCAACTTTACCCCCGTGGAATATATATTCTACCCACACACATTTGGAACTCTCCTAGGGTACCCTCACATATATTATTCCCCCATTTAGTGGATATCTTCAGAAAAAAGAGAAATTTTCAAAAATCCAGAAAATTGGCTGAAAACGACTAAATATCAAGGACTCATTGGGTGAATCGCTCTGGAACTGAAATCGGAATTCTCACTGACATTTCCCCTATCTGAAAGTCTGATAAACACTGGAAAAATGACTAAGTCCCAAAAAAATTTTTTTTCAACTTTTTTCAATTTTACCCCCGTGGGATATATATTCTACCCACACACATTTGGAACTCTCCTGGGGTACCCTCACACATATTATTCCCTCATTTAGTGGATATTTTCTCAAAAAAGTGAAATTTTCAAAAATCCAGAAAATTGGCTGAAAACGACTTAATATCAAGGACTTATTGGGTGAATCGCTCTGGAACTGAAATCGGAACACTCACTGATATTTCCCCTATCTGAAAGTCTGATAAACGTCGGAAAAATGACTAAGTCCAAAAAAAAATTTTTTCAACTTTTTTCAATTTAACCCCCGTGGGATATATATTCTACCCACACACATTTGGAACTCTCCTGGGGTACCCTCACACATATTATTCCCTCATTTAGTGGATATTTTCGCAAAAAAGTGAAATTTTCAAAAATCCAGAAAATTGGCTGAAAACGACTAAATATCAAGGACTCATTGGGTGAATCGCTCTGGAACTGAAATCGGAACACTCACTGATATTTCCCCTATCTGAAAGTCTGATAAACGTCGGAAAAATGACTAAGTCCAAAAAAAAATATTTTCAACTTTTTTCAATTTAACCCCCGTGGGATATATATTCTACCCACACACATTTGGAACTCTCCTGGGGTACCCTCACACATATTATTCCCTCATTTAGTGGATATTTTTGCAAAAAAGTGAAATTTTCAAAAATCCAGAAAATTGGCTGAAAACGACTAAATATCAAGGACTCATTGGGTGAATCGATCGGGAACTGAAATCGGAACGCTCACTGACAATTCCCCTATCTGAAAGTCTGATAAACACCGGAAAAATGACTAAGTCTAAAAAAAAATTTTTTTCAACTTTTTTTTAATTTTACCCCCATGAGATATATATTCTACCCACACACATTTGGAACTCTCCTGGGGTACCCTCACACATATTATTCCCTCATTTAGTGGATATTTTCACAAAAAAGGGAAATTTTCAAAAATCCAGAAAATTGGCTGAAAATGACTAAATATCAAGGACTCATTGGGCAAATCGCTCTGGAACTGAAATTGGAATGCTCACTGACATTTCCCCTATCTGAAAGTCTGATGAACGTCGGAAAAATGACTACGTCCAAAAAAAATAATTTTTCAACTTTTTTCAACTTTACCCCCGTGGAATATATATTCTACCCACACACATTTGGAACTCTCCTAGGGTACCCTCACATATATTATTCCCCCATTTAGTGGATATCTTCAGAAAAAAGAGAAATTTTCAAAAATCCAGAAAATTGGCTGAAAACGACTAAATATCAAGGACTCATTGGGTGAATCGCTCTGGAACTGAAATCGGAATTCTCACTGACATTTCCCCTATCTGAAAGTCTGATAAACACTGGAAAAATGACTAAGTCCCAAAAAAATTTTTTTTCAACTTTTTTCAATTTTACCCCCGTGGGATATATATTCTACCCACACACATTTGGAACTCTCCTGGGGTACCCTCACACATATTATTCCCTCATTTAGTGGATATTTTCTCAAAAAAGTGAAATTTTCAAAAATCCAGAAAATTGGCTGAAAACGACTTAATATCAAGGACTTATTGGGTGAATCGCTCTGGAACTGAAATCGGAACACTCACTGATATTTCCCCTATCTGAAAGTCTGATAAACGTCGGAAAAATGACTAAGTCCAAAAAAAAATTTTTTCAACTTTTTTCAATTTAACCCCCGTGGGATATATATTCTACCCACACACATTTGGAACTCTCCTGGGGTACCCTCACACATATTATTCCCTCATTTAGTGGATATTTTTGCAAAAAAGTGAAATTTTCAAAAATCCAGAAAATTGGCTGAAAACGACTAAATATCAAGGACTCATTGGGCAAATCGCTCTGGAACTGAAATTGGAATGCTCACTGACATTTCCCCTATCTGAAAGTCTGATAAACGTCGGAAAAATGACTAAGTCCAAAAAAAATAATTTTTCAACTTTTTTCAACTTTACCCCCGTGGGATATATATTCTACCCACAAACATTTGGAACTTTCCTAGGGTACCCTCACATATATTATTCCCCCATTTAGTGGATATCTTCAGAAAAAAGAGAAATTTTCAAAAATCCAGAAAATTGGCTGAAAACGACTAAATATCAAGGACTCATTGGGTGAATCGCTCTGGAACTGAAATCGGAACACTCACTGATATTTCCCCTATCTGAAAGTCTGATAAACGTCGGAAAAATGACTAAGTCCAAAAAAAAATATTTTCAACTTTTTTCAATTTAACCCCCGTGGGATGTATATTCTACCCAAACACATTTGGAACTCTCCTGGGGTACCCTCACACATATTATTCCCTCATTTAGTGGATATTTTCGCAAAAAAGGGAAATTTTCAAAAATCCAGAAAATTGGCTGAAAACGACTAAATATCAAGGACTCATTGGGTGAATCGATCGGGAACTGAAATCGGAACGCTCACTGACAATTCCCCTATCTGAAAGTCTGATAAACACCGGAAAAATGACTAAGTCTAAAAAAAAATTTTTTTCAACTTTTTTTTAATTTTACCCCCATGAGATATATATTCTACCCACACACATTTGGAACTCTCCTGGGGTACCCTCACACATATTATTCCCTCATTTAGTGGATATTTTCACAAAAAAGGGAAATTTTCAAAAATCCAGAAAATTGGCTGAAAACGACTAAATATCAAGGACTCATTGGGCAAATCGCTCTGGAACTGAAATTGGAATGCTCACTGACATTTCCCCTATCTGAAAGTCTGATAAACGTCGGAAAAATGACTAAGTCCAAAAAAAATAATTTTTCAACTTTTTTCAACTTTACCCCCGTGGAATATATATTCTACCCACACACATTTGGAACTCTCCTAGGGTACCCTCACATATATTATTCCCCCATTTAGTGGATATCTTCAGAAAAAAGAGAAATTTTCAAAAATCCAGAAAATTGGCTGAAAACGACTAAATATCAAGGACTCATTGGGTGAATCGCTCTGGAACTGAAATCGGAATTCTCACTGACATTTCCCCTATCTGAAAGTCTGATAAACACTGGAAAAATGACTAAGTCCCAAAAAAATTTTTTTTCAACTTTTTTCAATTTTACCCCCGTGGGATATATATTCTACCCACACACATTTGGAACTCTCCTGGGGTACCCTCACACATATTATTCCCTCATTTAGTGGATATTTTCTCAAAAAAGTGAAATTTTCAAAAATCCAGAAAATTGGCTGAAAACGACTTAATATCAAGGACTTATTGGGTGAATCGCTCTGGAACTGAAATCGGAACACTCACTGATATTTCCCCTATCTGAAAGTCTGATAAACGTCGGAAAAATGACTAAGTCCAAAAAAAAATATTTTCAACTTTTTTCAATTTAACCCCCGTGGGATATATATTCTACCCACACACATTTGGAACTCTCCTGGGGTACCCTCACACATATTATTCCCTCATTTAGTGGATATTTTCGCAAAAAAGTGAAATTTTCAAAAATCCAGAAAATTGGCTGAAAACGACTAAATATCAAGGACTCATTGGGTGAATCGCTCTGGAACTGAAATCGGAACACTCACTGATATTTCCCCTATCTGAAAGTCTGATAAACGTCGGAAAAATGACAAAGTCCAAAAAAAAATATTTTCAACTTTTTTCAATTTAACCCCCGTGGGATATATATTCTACCCACACACATTTGGAACTCTCCTGGGGTACCCTCACACATATTATTCCCTCATTTAGTGGATATTTTTGCAAAAAAGTGAAATTTTCAAAAATCCAGAAAATTGGCTGAAAACGACTAAATATCAAGGACTCCTTGGGCAAATCGCTCTGGAACTGAAATTGGAATGCTCACTGACATTTCCCCTATCTGAAAGTCTGATAAACGTCGGAAAAATGACTAAGTCCAAAAAAAATAATTTTTCAACTTTTTTCAACTTTACCCCCGTGGGATATATATTCTACCCACAAACATTTGGAACTTTCCTAGGGTACCCTCACATATATTATTCCCCCATTTAGTGGATATCTTCAGAAAAAAGAGAAATTTTCAAAAATCCAGAAAATTGGCTGAAAACGACTAAATATCAAGGACTCATTGGGTGAATCGCTCTGGAACTGAAATCGGAATGCTCACTGACATTTCCCCTATCTGAAAGTCTGATAAACACTGGAAAAATGACTAAGTCCAAAAAAAATTTTTTTTCAACTTTTTTCAATTTTACCCCCGTGTGATATATATTCTACCCACACACATTTGGAACTCTCCTGGGGTACCCTCACACATATTATTCCCTCATTTAGTGGATATTTTCTCAAAAAAGTGAAATTTTCAAAAATCCAGAAAATTGGCTGAAAACGACTTAATATCAAGGACTCATTGGGTGAATCGCTCTGGAACTGAAATCGGAACACTCACTGATATTTCCCCTATCTGAAAGTCTGATAAACGTCGGAAAAATGACTAAGTCCAAAAAAAAATATTTTCAACTTTTTTCAATTTAACCCCCGTGGGATATATATTCTACCCACACACATTTGGAACTCTCCTGGGGTACCCTCACACATATTATTCCCTCATTTAGTGGATATTTTCGCAAAAAAGTGAAATTTTCAAAAATCCAGAAAATTGGCTGAAAACGACTAAATATCAAGGACTCATTGGGTGAATCGCTCTGGAACTGAAATCGGAACACTCACTGATATTTCCCCTATCTGAAAGTCTGATAAACGTCGGAAAAATGACTAAGTCCAAAAAAAAATATTTTCAACTTTTTTCAATTTAACCCCCGTGGGATGAATATTCTACCCAAACACATTTGGAACTCTCCTGGGGTACCCTCACACATATTATTCCCTCATTTAGTGGATATTTTCGCAAAAAAGGGAAATTTTCAAAAATCCAGAAAATTGGCTGAAAACGACTAAATATCAAGGACTCATTGGGTGAATCGATCGGGAACTGAAATCGGAACGCTCACTGACAATTCCCCTATCTGAAAGTCTGATAAACACCGGAAAAATGACTAAGTCTAAAAAAAAATTTTTTTCAACTTTTTTTTAATTTTACCCCCATGAGATATATATTCTACCCACACACATTTGGAACTCTCCTGGGGTACCCTCACACATATTATTCCCTCATTTAGTGGATATTTTCACAAAAAAGGGAAATTTTCAAAAATCCAGAAAATTGGCTGAAAATGACTAATTATCAAGGACTCATTGGGCAAATCGCTCTGGAACTGAAATTGGAATGCTCACTGACATTTCCCCTATCTGAAAGTCTGATAAACGTCGGAAAAATGACTAAGTCCAAAAAAAATAATTTTTCAACTTTTTTCAACTTTACCCCCGTGGAATATATATTCTACCCACACACATTTGGAACTCTCCTAGGGTACCCTCACATATATTATTCCCCCATTTAGTGGATATCTTCAGAAAAAAGAGAAATTTTCAAAAATCCAGAAAATTGGCTGAAAACGACTAAACATCAAGGACTCATTGGGTGAATCGCTCTGGAACTGAAATCGGAATTCTCACTGACATTTCCCCTATCTGAAAGTCTGATAAACACTGGAAAAATGACTAAGTCCCAAAAAAATTTTTTTTCAACTTTTTTCAATTTTACCCCCGTGGGATATATATTCTACCCACACACATTTGGAACTCTCCTGGGGTACCCTCACACATATTATTCCCTCATTTAGTGGATATTTTCTCAAAAAAGTGAAATTTTCAAAAATCCAGAAAATTGGCTGAAAACGACTTAATATCAAGGACTTATTGGGTGAATCGCTCTGGAACTGAAATCGGAACACTCACTGATATTTCCCCTATCTGAAAGTCTGATAAACGTCGGAAAAATGACTAAGTCCAAAAAAAAATATTTTCAACTTTTTTCAATTTAACCCCCGTGGGATATATATTCTACCCACACACATTTGGAACTCTCCTGGGGTACCCTCACACATATTATTCCCTCATTTAGTGGATATTTTCGCAAAAAAGTGAAATTTTCAAAAATCCAGAAAATTGGCTGAAAACGACTAAATATCAAGGACTCATTGGGTGAATCGCTCTGGAACTGAAATCGGAACACTCACTGATATTTCCCCTATCTGAAAGTCTGATAAACGTCGGAAAAATGACTAAGTCCAAAAAAAATATTTTCAACTTTTTTCAATTTAACCCCCGTGGGATATATATTCTACCCACACACATTTGGAACTCTCCTGGGGTACCCTCACACATATTATTCCCTCATTTAGTGGATATTTTTGCAAAAAAGTGAAATTTTCAAAAATCCAGAAAATTGGCTGAAAACGACTAAATATCAAGGACTCATTGGGCAAATCGCTCTGGAACTGAAATTGGAATGCTCACTGACATTTCCCCTATCTGAAAGTCTGATAAACGTCGGAAAAATGACTAAGTCCAAAAAAAATAATTTTTCAACTTTTTTCAACTTTACCCCCGTGGGATATATATTCTACCCACAAACATTTGGAACTTTCCTAGGGTACCCTCACATATATTATTCCCCCATTTAGTGGATATCTTCAGAAAAAAGAGAAATTTTCAAAAATCCAGAAAATTGGCTGAAAACGACTAAATATCAAGGACTCATTGGGTGAATCGCTCTGGAACTGAAATCGGAATGCTCACTGACATTTCCCCTATCTGAAAGTCTGATAAACACTGGAAAAATGACTAAGTCCAAAAAAAATTTTTTTTCAACTTTTTTCAATTTTACCCCCGTGGGATATATATTCTACCCACACACATTTGGAACTCTCCTGGGGTATCCTCACACATATTATTCCCTCATTTAGTGGATATTTTCTCAAAAAAGTGAAATTTTCAAAAATCCAGAAAATTGGCTGAAAACGACTTAATATCAAGGACTCATTGGGTGAATCGCTCTGGAACTGAAATCGGAACACTCACTGATATTTCCCCTATCTGAAAGTCTGATAAACGTCGGAAAAATGACTAAGTCCAAAAAAAAATATTTTCAACTTTTTTCAATTTAACCCCCGTGGGATATATATTCTACCCACACACATTTGGAACTCTCCTGGGGTACCCTCACACATATTATTCCCTCATTTAGTGGATATTTTCGCAAAAAAGTGAAATTTTCAAAAATCCAGAAAATTGGCTGAAAACGACTAAATATCAAGGACTCATTGGGTGAATCGCTCTGGAACTGAAATCGGAACACTCACTGATATTTCCCCTATCTGAAAGTCTGATAAACGTCGGAAAAATGACTAAGTCCAAAAAAAAATATTTTCAACTTTTTTCAATTTAACCCCCGTGGGATATATATTCTACCCACACACATTTGGAACTCTCCTGGGGTACCCTCACACATATTATTCCCTCATTTAATGGATATTTTCGCAAAAAAGTGAAATTTTCAAAAATCCAGAAAATTGGCCGAAAACGACTAAATATCAAGGACTCATTGGGTGAATCGCTCTGGAACTGAAATCGGAATGCTCACTGACATTTCCCCTATCTGAAAGTCTGATAAACACTGGAAAAATGACTAAGTCCAAAAAAAATTTTTTTTCAACTTTTTTCAATTTTACCCCCGTGGGATATATATTCTACCCACACACATTTGGAACTCTCCTGGGGTACCCTCACACATATTATTCCCTCATTTAGTGGATATTTTCTCAAAAAAGTGAAATTTTCAAAAATCCAGAAAATTGGCTGAAAACGACTTAATATCAAGGACTCATTGGGTGAATCGCTCTGGAACTGAAATCGGAACACTCACTGATATTTCCCCTATCTGAAAGTCTGATAAACGTCGGAAAAATGACTAAGTCCAAAAAAAAATATTTTCAACTTTTTTCAATTTAACCCCCGTGGGATATATATTCTACCCACACACATTTGGAACTCTCCTGGGGTACCCTCACACATATTATTCCCTCATTTAGTGGATATTTTCGCAAAAAAGTGAAATTTTCAAAAATCCAGAAAATTGGCTGAAAACGACTAAATATCAAGGACTCATTGGGCAAATCGCTCTGGAACTGAAATTGGAATGCTCACTGACATTTCCCCTATCTGAAAGTCTGATAAACGTCGGAAAAATGACTAAGTCCAAAAAAAATAATTTTTCAACTTTTTTCAACTTTACCCCCGTGGGATATATATTCTACCCACACACATTTGGAACTTTCCTAGGGTACCCTCACATATATTATTCCCCCATTTAGTGGATATCTTCAGAAAAAAGAGAAATTTTAAAAAATCCAGAAAATTGGCTGAAAACGACTAAATATCATGGACTCATTGGGTGAATCGCTCTGGAACTGAAATCGGAATGCTCACTGACATTTCCCCTATCTGAAAGTCTGATAAACACTGGAAAAATGACTAAGTCCAAAAAAAATTTTTTTTCAACTTTTTTCAATTTTACCCCCGTGGGATATATATTCTACCCACACACATTTGGAACTCTCCTGGGGTACCCTCACACATATTATTCCCTCATTTAGTGGATATTTTCGCAAAAAAGTGAAATTTTCAAAAATCCAGAAAATTGGCTGAAAACGACTAAATATCAAGGACTCATTGGGTGAATCGCTCTGGAACTGAAATCGGAACACTCACTGATATTTCCCCTATCTGAAAGTCTGATAAACGTCGGAAAAATGACTAAGTCCAAAAAAAAATATTTTCAACTTTTTTCAATTTAACCCCCGTGGGATATATATTCTACCCACACACATTTGGAACTCTCCTGGGGTACCCTCACACATATTATTCCCTCATTTAGTGGATATTTTCTCAAAAAAGTGAAATTTTCAAAAATCCAGAAAATTGGCTGAAAACGACTTAATATCAAGGACTCATTGGGTGAATCGCTCTGGAACTGAAATCGGAACACTCACTGATATTTCCCCTATCTGAAAGTCTGATAAACGTCGGAAAAATGACTAAGTCCAAAAAAAAATATTTTCAACTTTTTTCAATTTAACCCCCGTGGGATATATATTCTACCCACACACATTTGGAACTCTCCTGGGGTACCCTCACACATATTATTCCCTCATTTAGTGGATATTTTCTCAAAAAAGTGAAATTTTCAAAAATCCAGAAAATTGGCTGAAAACGACTTAATATCAAGGACTCATTGGGTGAATCGCTCTGGAACTGAAATCGGAACACTCACTGATATTTCCCCTATCTGAAAGTCTGATAAACGTCGGAAAAATGACTAAGTCCAAAAAAAAATATTTTCAACTTTTTTCAATTTAACCCCCGTGGGATATATATTCTACCCACACACATTTGGAACTCTCCTGGGGTACCCTCACACATATTATTCCCTCATTTAGTGGATATTTTCGCAAAAAAGTGAAATTTTCAAAAATCCAGAAAATTGGCTGAAAACGACTAAATATCAAGGACTCATTGGGTGAATCGCTCTGGAACTGAAATCGGAACACTCACTGATATTTCCCCTATCTGAAAGTCTGATAAACGTCGGAAAAATGACTAAGTCCAAAAAAAAATATTTTCAACTTTTTTCAATTTAACCCCCGTGGGATATATATTCTACCCACACACATTTGGAACTCTCCTGGGGTACCCTCACACATATTATTCCCTCATTTAGTGGATATTTTCGCAAAAAAGTGAAATTTTCAAAAATCCAGAAAATTGGCTGAAAACGACTAAATATCAAGGACTCATTGGGTGAATCGCTCTGGAACTGAAATCGGAACACTCACTGATATTTCCCCTATCTGAAAGTCTGATAAACGTCGGAAAAATGACTAAGTCCAAAAAAAAATATTTTCAACTTTTTTCAATTTAACCCCCGTGGGATATATATTCTACCCACACACATTTGGAACTCTCCTGGGGTACCCTTACACATATTATTCCCTCATTTAGTGGATATTTTCGCAAAAAAGTGAAATTTTCAAAAATCCAGAAAATTGGCTGAAAACGACTAAATATCAAGGACTCATTGGGCAAATCGCTCTGGAACTGAAATTGGAATGCTCACTGACATTTCCCCTATCTGAAAGTCTGATAAACGTCGGAAAAATGACTAAGTCCAAAAAAAATAATTTTTCAACTTTTTTCAACTTTACCCCCGTGGGATATATATTCTACCCACACACATTTGGAACTTTCCTAGGGTACCCTCACATATATTATTCCCCCATTTAGTGGATATCTTCAGAAAAAAGAGAAATTTTCAAAAATCCAGAAAATTGGCTGAAAACGACTAAATATCAAGGACTCATTGGGTGAATCGCTCTGGAACTGAAATCGGAATGCTCACTGACATTTCCCCTATCTGAAAGTCTGATAAACACTGGAAAAATGACTAAGTCCAAAAAAAATTTTTTTTCAACTTTTTTCAATTTTACCCCCGTGGGATATATATTCTACCCACACACATTTGGAACTCTCCTGGGGTACCCTCACACATATTATTCCCTCATTTAGTGGATATTTTCTCAAAAAAGTGAAATTTTCAAAAATCCAGAAAATTGGCTGAAAACGACTTAATATCAAGGACTCATTGGGTGAATCGCTCTGGAACTGAAATCGGAACACTCACTGATATTTCCCCTATCTGAAAGTCTGATAAACGTCGGAAAAATGACTAAGTCCAAAAAAAAATATTTTCAACTTTTTTCAATTTAACCCCCGTGGGATATATATTCTACCCACACACATTTGGAACTCTCCTGGGGTACCCTCACACATATTATTCCCTCATTTAGTAGATATTTTCGCAAAAAAGTGAAATTTTCAAAAATCCAGAAAATTGGCTGAAAACGACTAAATATCAAGGACTCATTGGGTGAATCGCTCTGGAACTGAAATCGGAACACTCACTGATATTTCCCCTATCTGAAAGTCTGATAAACGTCGGAAAAATGACTAAGTCCAAAAAAAAATATTTTCAACTTTTTTCAATTTAACCCCCGTGGGATATATATTCTACCCACACACATTTGGAACTCTCCTGGGGTACCCTCACACATATTATTCCCTCATTTAGTGGATATTTTCGCAAAAAAGTGAAATTTTCAAAAATCCAGAAAATTGGCTGAAAACGACTAAATATCAAGGACTCATTGGGCAAATCGCTCTGGAACTGAAATTGGAATGCTCACTGACATTTCCCCTATCTGAAAGTCTGATAAACGTCGGAAAAATGACTAAGTCCAAAAAAAATAATTTTTCAACTTTTTTCAACTTTACCCCCGTGGGATATATATTCTACCCACAAACATTTGGAACTTTCCTAGGGTACCCTCACATATATTATTCCCCCATTTAGTGGATATCTTCAGAAAAAAGAGAAATTTTCAAAAATCCAGAAAATTGGCTGAAAACGACTAAATATCAAGGACTCATTGGGTGAATCGCTCTGGAACTGAAATCGGAAAGCTCACTGACATTTCCCCTATCTGAAAGTCTGATAAACACTGGAAAAATGACTAAGTCCAAAAAAAATTTTTTTTCAACTTTTTTCAATTTTACCCCCGTGGGATATATATTCTACCCACACACATTTGGAACTCTCCTGGGGTACCCTCACACATATTATTCCCTCATTTAGTGGATATTTTCTCAAAAAAGTGAAATTTTCAAAAATCCAGAAAATTGGCTGAAAACGACTTAATATCAAGGACTCATTGGGTGAATCGCTCTGGAACTGAAATCGGAACACTCACTGATATTTCCCCTATCTGAAAGTCTGATAAACGTCGGAAAAATGACTAAGTCCAAAAAAAAATATTTTCAACTTTTTTCAATTTAACCCCCGTGGGATATATATTCTACCCACACACATTTGGAACTCTCCTGGGGTACCCTCACACATATTATTCCCTCATTTAGTGGATATTTTCGCAAAAAAGTGAAATTTTCAAAAATCCAGAAAATTGGCTGAAAACGACTAAATATCAAGGACTCATTGGGTGAATCGCTCTGGAACTGAAATCGGAACACTCACTGATATTTCCCCTATCTGAAAGTCTGATAAACGTCGGAAAAATGACTAAGTCCAAAAAAAAATATTTTCAACTTTTTTCAATTTAACCCCCGTGGGATATATATTCTACCCACACACATTTGGAACTCTCCTGGGGTACCCTCACACATATTATTCCCTCATTTAGTGGATATTTTCGCAAAAAAGTGAAATTTTCAAAAATCCAGAAAATTGGCTGAAAACGACTAAATATCAAGGACTCATTGGGCAAATCGCTCTGGAACTGAAATTGGAATGCTCACTGACATTTCCCCTATCTGAAAGTCTGATAAACGTCGGAAAAATGACTAAGTCCAAAAAAAATAATTTTTCAACTTTTTTCAACTTTACCCCCGTGGGATATATATTCTACCCACACACATTTGGAACTTTCCTAGGGTACCCTCACATATATTATTCCCCCATTTAGTGGATATCTTCAGAAAAAAGAGAAATTTTAAAAAATCCAGAAAATTGGCTGAAAACGACTAAATATCATGGACTCATTGGGTGAATCGCTCTGGAACTGAAATCGGAATGCTCACTGACATTTCCCCTATCTGAAAGTCTGATAAACACTGGAAAAATGACTAAGTCCAAAAAAAATTTTTTTTCAACTTTTTTCAATTTTACCCCCGTGGGATATATATTCTACCCACACACATTTGGAACTCTCCTGGGGTACCCTCACACATATTATTCCCTCATTTAGTGGATATTTTCGCAAAAAAGTGAAATTTTCAAAAATCCAGAAAATTGGCTGAAAACGACTAAATATCAAGGACTCATTGGGTGAATCGCTCTGGAACTGAAATCGGAACACTCACTGATATTTCCCCTATCTGAAAGTCTGATAAACGTCGGAAAAATGACTAAGTCCAAAAAAAAATATTTTCAACTTTTTTCAATTTAACCCCCGTGGGATATATATTCTACCCACACACATTTGGAACTCTCCTGGGGTACCCTCACACATATTATTCCCTCATTTAGTGGATATTTTCTCAAAAAAGTGAAATTTTCAAAAATCCAGAAAATTGGCTGAAAACGACTTAATATCAAGGACTCATTGGGTGAATCGCTCTGGAACTGAAATCGGAACACTCACTGATATTTCCCCTATCTGAAAGTCTGATAAACGTCGGAAAAATGACTAAGTCCAAAAAAAAATATTTTCAACTTTTTTCAATTTAACCCCCGTGGGATATATATTCTACCCACACACATTTGGAACTCTCCTGGGGTACCCTCACACATATTATTCCCTCATTTAGTGGATATTTTCTCAAAAAAGTGAAATTTTCAAAAATCCAGAAAATTGGCTGAAAACGACTTAATATCAAGGACTCATTGGGTGAATCGCTCTGGAACTGAAATCGGAACACTCACTGATATTTCCCCTATCTGAAAGTCTGATAAACGTCGGAAAAATGACTAAGTCCAAAAAAAAATATTTTCAACTTTTTTCAATTTAACCCCCGTGGGATATATATTCTACCCACACACATTTGGAACTCTCCTGGGGTACCCTCACACATATTATTCCCTCATTTAGTGGATATTTTCGCAAAAAAGTGAAATTTTCAAAAATCCAGAAAATTGGCTGAAAACGACTAAATATCAAGGACTCATTGGGTGAATCGCTCTGGAACTGAAATCGGAACACTCACTGATATTTCCCCTATCTGAAAGTCTGATAAACGTCGGAAAAATGACTAAGTCCAAAAAAAAATATTTTCAACTTTTTTCAATTTAACCCCCGTGGGATATATATTCTACCCACACACATTTGGAACTCTCCTGGGGTACCCTCACACATATTATTCCCTCATTTAGTGGATATTTTCGCAAAAAAGTGAAATTTTCAAAAATCCAGAAAATTGGCTGAAAACGACTAAATATCAAGGACTCATTGGGTGAATCGCTCTGGAACTGAAATCGGAACACTCACTGATATTTCCCCTATCTGAAAGTCTGATAAACGTCGGAAAAATGACTAAGTCCAAAAAAAAATATTTTCAACTTTTTTCAATTTAACCCCCGTGGGATATATATTCTACCCACACACATTTGGAACTCTCCTGGGGTACCCTTACACATATTATTCCCTCATTTAGTGGATATTTTCGCAAAAAAGTGAAATTTTCAAAAATCCAGAAAATTGGCTGAAAACGACTAAATATCAAGGACTCATTGGGCAAATCGCTCTGGAACTGAAATTGGAATGCTCACTGACATTTCCCCTATCTGAAAGTCTGATAAACGTCGGAAAAATGACTAAGTCCAAAAAAAATAATTTTTCAACTTTTTTCAACTTTACCCCCGTGGGATATATATTCTACCCACACACATTTGGAACTTTCCTAGGGTACCCTCACATATATTATTCCCCCATTTAGTGGATATCTTCAGAAAAAAGAGAAATTTTCAAAAATCCAGAAAATTGGCTGAAAACGACTAAATATCAAGGACTCATTGGGTGAATCGCTCTGGAACTGAAATCGGAATGCTCACTGACATTTCCCCTATCTGAAAGTCTGATAAACACTGGAAAAATGACTAAGTCCAAAAAAAATTTTTTTTCAACTTTTTTCAATTTTACCCCCGTGGGATATATATTCTACCCACACACATTTGGAACTCTCCTGGGGTACCCTCACACATATTATTCCCTCATTTAGTGGATATTTTCTCAAAAAAGTGAAATTTTCAAAAATCCAGAAAATTGGCTGAAAACGACTTAATATCAAGGACTCATTGGGTGAATCGCTCTGGAACTGAAATCGGAACACTCACTGATATTTCCCCTATCTGAAAGTCTGATAAACGTCGGAAAAATGACTAAGTCCAAAAAAAAATATTTTCAACTTTTTTCAATTTAACCCCCGTGGGATATATATTCTACCCACACACATTTGGAACTCTCCTGGGGTACCCTCACACATATTATTCCCTCATTTAGTAGATATTTTCGCAAAAAAGTGAAATTTTCAAAAATCCAGAAAATTGGCTGAAAACGACTAAATATCAAGGACTCATTGGGCAAATCGCTCTGGAACTGAAATTGGAATGCTCACTGACATTTCCCCTATCTGAAAGTCTGATAAACGTCGGAAAAATGACTAAGTCCAAAAAAAATAATTTTTCAACTTTTTTCAACTTTACCCCCGTGGGATATATATTCTACCCACAAACATTTGGAACTTTCCTAGGGTACCCTCACATATATTATTCCCCCATTTAGTGGATATCTTCAGAAAAAAGAGAAATTTTCAAAAATCCAGAAAATTGGCTGAAAACGACTAAATATCAAGGACTCATTGGGTGAATCGCTCTGGAACTGAAATCGGAAAGCTCACTGACATTTCCCCTATCTGAAAGTCTGATAAACACTGGAAAAATGACTAAGTCCAAAAAAAATTTTTTTTCAACTTTTTTCAATTTTACCCCCGTGGGATATATATTCTACCCACACACATTTGGAACTCTCCTGGGGTACCCTCACACATATTATTCCCTCATTTAGTGGATATTTTCTCAAAAAAGTGAAATTTTCAAAAATCCAGAAAATTGGCTGAAAACGACTTAATATCAAGGACTCATTGGGTGAATCGCTCTGGAACTGAAATCGGAACACTCACTGATATTTCCCCTATCTGAAAGTCTGATAAACGTCGGAAAAATGACTAAGTCCAAAAAAAAATATTTTCAACTTTTTTCAATTTAACCCCCGTGGGATATATATTCTACCCACACACATTTGGAACTCTCCTGGGGTACCCTCACACATATTATTCCCTCATTTAGTGGATATTTTCGCAAAAAAGTGAAATTTTCAAAAATCCAGAAAATTGGCTGAAAACGACTAAATATCAAGGACTCATTGGGTGAATCGCTCTGGAACTGAAATCGGAACACTCACTGATATTTCCCCTATCTGAAAGTCTGATAAACGTCGGAAAAATGACTAAGTCCAAAAAAAAATATTTTCAACTTTTTTCAATTTAACCCCCGTGGGATATATATTCTACCCACACACATTTGGAACTCTCCTGGGGTACCCTCACACATATTATTCCCTCATTTAGTGGATATTTTCGCAAAAAAGTGAAATTTTCAAAAATCCAGAAAATTGGCTGAAAACGACTAAATATCAAGGACTCATTGGGCAAATCGCTCTGGAACTGAAATTGGAATGCTCACTGACATTTCCCCTATCTGAAAGTCTGATAAACGTCGGAAAAATGACTAAGTCCAAAAAAAATAATTTTTCAACTTTTTTCAACTTTACCCCCGTGGGATATATATTCTACCCACACACATTTGGAACTTTCCTAGGGTACCCTCACATATATTATTCCCCCATTTAGTGGATATCTTCAGAAAAAAGAGAAATTTTCAAAAATCCAGAAAATTGGCTGAAAACGACAAAATATCAAGGACTCATTGGGTGAATCGCTCTGGAACTGAAATCGGAATGCTCACTGACATTTCCCCTATCTGAAAGTCTGATAAACACTGGAAAAATGACTAAGTCCAAAAAAAATTTTTTTTCAACTTTTTTCAATTTTACCCCCGTGGGATATATATTCTACCCACACACATTTGGAACTCTCCTGGGGTACCCTCACACATATTATTCCCTCATTTAGTGGATATTTTCTCAAAAAAGTGAAATTTTCAAAAATCCAGAAAATTGGCTGAAAACGACTTAATATCAAGGACTCATTGGGTGAATCGCTCTGGAACTGAAATCGGAACACTCACTGATATTTCCCCTATCTGAAAGTCTGATAAACGTCGGAAAAATGACTAAGTCCAAAAAAAAATATTTTCAACTTTTTTCAATTTAACCCCCGTGGGATATATATTCTACCCACACACATTTGGAACTCTCCTGGGGTACCCTCACACATATTATTCCCTCATTTAGTGGATATTTTCGCAAAAAAGTGAAATTTTCAAAAATCCAGAAAATTGGCTGAAAACGATTAAATATCAAGGACTCATTGGGCAAATCGCTCTGGAACTGAAATTGGAATGCTCACTGACATTTCCCCTATCTGAAAGTCTGATAAACGTCGGAAAAATGACTAAGTCCAAAAAAAATAATTTTTCAACTTTTTTCAACTTTACCCCCGTGGGATATATATTCTACCCACACACATTTGGAACTTTCCTAGGGTACCCTCACATATATTATTCCCCCATTTAGTGGATATCTTCAGAAAAAAGAGAAATTTTCAAAAATCCAGAAAATTGGCTGAAAACGACTAAATATCAAGGACTCATTGGGTGAATCGCTCTGGAACTGAAATCGGAATGCTCACTGACATTTCCCCTATCTGAAAGTCTGATAAACACTGGAAAAATGACTAAGTCCAAAAAAAATTTTTTTTCAACTTTTTTCAATTTTACCCCCGTGGGATATATATTCTACCCACACACATTTGGAACTCTCCTGGGGTACCCTCACACATATTATTCCCTCATTTAGTGGATATTTTCTCAAAAAAGTGAAATTTTCAAAAATCCAGAAAATTGGCTGAAAACGACTTAATATCAAGGACTCATTGGGTGAATCGCTCTGGAACTGAAATCGGAACACTCACTGATATTTCCCCTATCTGAAAGTCTGATAAACGTCGGAAAAATGACTAAGTCCAAAAAAAAATATTTTCAACTTTTTTCAATTTAACCCCCGTGGGATATATATACTACCCACACACATTTGGAACTCTCCTGGGGTACCCTCACACATATTATTCCCTCATTTAGTGGATATTTTCGCAAAAAAGTGAAATTTTCAAAAATCCAGAAAATTGGCTGAAAACGACTAAATATCAAGGACTCATTGGGTGAATCGCTCTGGAACTGAAATCGGAACACTCACTGATATTTCCCCTATCTGAAAGTCTGATAAACGTCAGAAAAATGACTAAGTCCAAAAAAAAATATTTTCAACTTTTTTCAATTTAACCCCCGTGGGATATATATTCTACCCACACACATTTGGAACTCTCCTGGGGTACCCTCACACATATTATTCCCTCATTTAGTGGATATTTTCGCAAAAAAGTGAAATTTTCAAAAATCCAGAAAATTGGCCGAAAACGACTAAATATCAAGGACTCATTGGGTGAATCGCTCTGGAACTGAAATCGGAATGCTCACTGACATTTCCCCTATCTGAAAGTCTGATAAACACTGGAAAAATGACTAAGTCAAAAAAAAATTTTTTTTCAACTTTTTTCAATTTTACCCCCGTGGGATATATATTCTACCCACACACATTTGGAACTCTCCTGGGGTACCCTCACACATATTATTCCCTCATTTAGTGGATATTTTCTCAAAAAAGTGAAATTTTCAAAAATCCAGAAAATTGGCTGAAAACGACTTAATATCAAGGACTCATTGGGTGAATCGCTCTGGAACTGAAATCGGAACACTCACTGATATTTCCCCTATCTGAAAGTCTGATAAACGTCGGAAAAATGACTAAGTCCAAAAAAAAATATTTTCAACTTTTTTCAATTTAACCCCCGTGGGATATATATTCTACCCACACACATTTGGAACTCTCCTGGGGTACCCTCACACATATTATTCCCTCATTTAGTGGATACTTTCTCAAAAAAGTGAAATTTTCAAAAATCCAGAAAATTGGCTGAAAACAACTAAATATCAAGGACTCATTGGGTGAATCGCTCTGGAACTGAAATCGGAACGCTCACTGACAATTCCCCTATCTGAAAGTCTGATAAACACCGGAAAAATGACTAAGTCTAAAAAAAAATTTTTTTCAACTTTTTTTTAATTTTACCCCCATGAGATATATATTCTACCCACACACATTTGGAACTCTCCTGGGGTACCCTCACACATATTATTCCCTCATTTAGTGGATATTTTCACAAAAAAGGGAAATTTTCAAAAATCCAGAAAATTGGCTGAAAACGACTAAATATCAAGGACTCATTGGGCAAATCGCTCTGGAACTGAAATTGGAATGCTCACTGACATTTCCCCTATCTGAAAGTCTGATAAACGTCGGAAAAATGACTAAGTCCAAAAAAAATAATTTTTCAACTTTTTTCAACTTTACCCCCGTGGGATATATATTCTAGCCACACACATTTGGAACTTTCCTAGGGTACCCTCACATATATTATTCCCTCATTTAGTGGATATTTTCTCAAAAAAGTGAAATTTTCAAAAATCCAGAAAATTGGCTGAAAACGACTTAATATCAAGGACTCATTGGGTGAATCGCTCTGGAACTGAAATCGGAACACTCACTGATATTTCCCCTATCTGAAAGTCTGATAAACGTCGGAAAAATGACTAAGTCCAAAAAAAAATATTTTCAACTTTTTTCAATTTAACCCCCGTGGGATATATATTCTACCCACACACATTTGGAACTCTCCTGGGGTACCCTCACACATATTATTCCCTCATTTAGTGGATATTTTCGCAAAAAAGTGAAATTTTCAAAAATCCAGAAAATTGGCTGAAAACGACTAAATATCAAGGACTCATTGGGTGAATCGCTCTGGAACTGAAATCGGAACACTCACTGATATTTCCCCTATCTGAAAGTCTGATAAACGTCGGAAAAATGACTAAGTCCAAAAAAAAATATTTTCAACTTTTTTCAATTTAACCCCCGTGGGATATATATTCTACCCACACACATTTGGAACTCTCCTGGGGTACCCTCACACATATTATTCCCTCATTTAGTGGATATTTTTGCAAAAAAGTGAAATTTTCAAAAATCCAGAAAATTGGCTGAAAACGACTAAATATCAAGGACTCATTGGGCAAATCGCTCTGGAACTGAAATTGGAATGCTCACTGACATTTCCCCTATCTGAAAGTCTGATAAACGTCGGAAAAATGACTAAGTCCAAAAAAAATAATTTTTCAACTTTTTTCAACTTTACCCCCGTGGGATATATATTCTACCCACACACATTTGGAACTTTCCTAGGGTACCCTCACATATATTATTCCCCCATTTAGTGGATATCTTCAGAAAAAAGAGAAATTTTCAAAAATCCAGAAAATTGGCTGAAAACGACTAAATATCAAGGACTCATTGGGTGAATCGCTCTGGAACTGAAATCGGAATGCTCACTGACATTTCCCCTATCTGAAAGTCTGATAAACACTGGAAAAATGACTAAGTCCAAAAAAAATTTTTTTTCAACTTTTTTCAATTTTACCCCCGTGGGATATATATTCTACCCACACACATTTGGAACTCTCCTGGGGTACCCTCACACATATTATTCCCTCATTTAGTGGATATTTTCGCAAAAAAGTGAAATTTTCAAAAATCCAGAAAATTGGCTGAAAACGACTAAATATCAAGGACTCATTGGGTGAATCGCTCTGGAACTGAAATCGGAACACTCACTGATATTTCCCCTATCTGAAAGTCTGATAAACGTCGGAAAAATGACTAAGTCCAAAAAAAAATATTTTCAACTTTTTTCAATTTAACCCCCGTGGGATATATATTCTACCCACACACATTTGGAACTCTCCTGGGGTACCCTCACACATATTATTCCCTCATTTAGTGGATATTTTCGCAAAAAAGTGAAATTTTCAAAAATCCAGAAAATTGGCCGAAAACGACTAAATATCAAGGACTCATTGGGTGAATCGCTCTGGAACTGAAATCGGAACGCTCACTGACATTTCCCCTATCTGAAAGTCTGATAAACACAGGAAAAATGACTAAGTCTAAAAAAAAATTTTTTTCAACTTTTTTTAATTTTACCCCCATGAGATATATATTCTACCCACACACATTTGGAACTCTCCTGGGGTACCCTCACACATATTATTCCCTCATTTAGTGGATATTTTCACAAAAAAGGGAAATTTTCAAAAATCCAGAAAATTGGCTGAAAACGACTAAATATCAAGGACTCATTGGGTGAATCGCTCTGGAACTGAAATCGGAACACTCACTGATATTTCCCCTATCTGAAAGTCTGATAAACGTCGGAAAAATGACTAAGTCCAAAAAAAAATATTTTCAACTTTTTTCAATTTAACCCCCGTGGGATATATATTCTACCCACACACATTTGGAACTCTCCTGGGTACCCTCACACATATTATTCCCTCATTTAGTGGATATTTTCGCAAAAAAGTGAAATTTTCAAAAATCCAGAAAATTGGCTGAAAACGACTAAATATCAAGGACTCATTGGGTGAATCGCTCTGGAACTGAAATCGGAACACTCACTGATATTTCCCCTATCTGAAAGTCTGATAAACGTCGGAAAAATGACTAAGTCCAAAAAAAAATATTTTCAACTTTTTTCAATTTAACCCCCGTGGGATATATATTCTACCCACACACATTTGGAACTCTCCTGGGGTACCCTCACACATATTATTCCCTCATTTAGTGGATATTTTCGCAAAAAAGTGAAATTTTCAAAAATCCAGAAAATTGGCCGAAAACGACTAAATATCAAGGACTCATTTGGTGAATCGCTCTGGAACTGAAATCGGAACGCTCACTGACATTTCCCCTATCTGAAAGTCTGATAAACACCGGAAAAATGACTGTCTAAAAAAAAATTTTTTTCAACTTTTTTTAATTTTACCCCCATGAGATATATATTCTACCCACACACATTTGGAACTCTCCTGGGGTACCCTCACACATATTATTCCCTCATTTAGTGGATATTTTCACAAAAAAGGGAAATTTTCAAAAATCCAGAAAATTGGCTGAAAACGACTAAATATCAAGGACTCATTGGGTGAATCGCTCTGGAACTGAAATCGGAACACTCACTGATATTTCCCCTATCTGAAAGTCTGATAAACGTCGGAAAAATGACTAAGTCCAAAAAAAAATATTTTCAACTTTTTTCAATTTAACCACCGTGGGATATATATTCTACCCACACACATTTGGAACTCTCCTGGGGTACCCTCACACATATTATTCCCTCATTTAGTGGATATTTTCGCAAAAAAGTGAAATTTTCAAAAATCCAGAAAATTGGCTGAAAACGACTAAATATCAAGGACTCATTGGGCGAATCACTCTGGAACTGAAATTGGAATGCTCACTGACATTTCCCCTATCTGAAAGTCTGATAAACGTCGGAAAAATGACTAAGTCCAAAAAAAATAATTTTTCAACTTTTTTCAACTTTACCCCCGTGGGATATATATTCTACCCACACACATTTGGAACTCTCCTAGGGTACCCTCACATATATTATTCCCCCATTTAGTGGATATCTTCAGAAAAAAGAGAAATTTTCAAAAATCCAGAAAATTGGCTGAAAACGACTAAATATCAAGGACTCATTGGGTGAATCGCTCTGAAACTGAAATCGGAATGCTCACTGACATTTCCCCTATCTGAAAGTCTGATAAACGTCGGAAAAATGACTAAGTCCAAAAAAAAATATTTTCAACTTTTTTCAATTTAACCCCCGTGGGATATATATTCTACCCACACACATTTGGAACTCTCCTGGGGTACCCTCACACATATTATTCCCTCATTTAGTGGATATCTTCAGAAAAAAGAGAAATTTTCAAAAATCCAGAAAATTGGCTGAAAACGACTAAATATCAAGGACTCATTGGGTGAATCGCTCTGAAACTGAAATCGGAATGCTCACTGACATTTCCCCTATCTGAAAGTCTGATAAACACTGGAAAAATGACTAAGTCCAAAAAAAAATTTTTTTTCAACTTTTTTCAATTTTACCCCCGTGGGATATATATTCTACCCACACACATTTGGAACTCTCCTGGGGTACCCTCACACATATTATTCCCTCATTTAGTGGATATTTTCTCAAAAAAGTGAAATTTTCAAAAATCCAGAAAATTGGCTGAAAACGACTTAATATCAAGGACTCATTGGGTGAATCGCTCTGGAACTGAAATCGGAACACTCACTGATATTTCCCCTATCTGAAAGTCTGATAAACGTCGGAAAAATGACTAAGTCCAAAAAAAAATATTTTCAACTTTTTTCAATTTAACCCCCGTGGGATATATATTCTACCCACACACATTTGGAACTCTCCTGGGGTACCCTCACACATATTATTCCCTCATTTAGTGGATACTTTCTCAAAAAAGTGAAATTTTCAAAAATCCAGAAAATTGGCTGAAAACAACTAAATATCAAGGACTCATTGGGTGAATCGCTCTGGAACTGAAATCGGAACGCTCACTGACAATTCCCCTATCTGAAAGTCTGATAAACACCGGAAAAATGACTAAGTCTAAAAAAAAATTTTTTTCAACTTTTTTTTAATTTTACCCCCATGAGATATATATTCTACCCACACACATTTGGAACTCTCCTGGGGTACCCTCACACATATTATTCCCTCATTTAGTGGATATTTTCACAAAAAAGGGAAATTTTCAAAAATCCAGAAAATTGGCTGAAAACGACTAAATATCAAGGACTCATTGGGCAAATCGCTCTGGAACTGAAATTGGAATGCTCACTGACATTTCCCCTATCTGAAAGTCTGATAAACGTCGGAAAAATGACTAAGTCCAAAAAAAATAATTTTTCAACTTTTTTCAACTTTACCCCCGTGGGATATATATTCTACCCACACACATTTGGAACTTTCCTAGGGTACCCTCACATATATTATTCCCTCATTTAGTGGATATTTTCTCAAAAAAGTGAAATTTTCAAAAATCCAGAAAATTGGCTGAAAACGACTTAATATCAAGGACTCATTGGGTGAATCGCTCTGGAACTGAAATCGGAACACTCACTGATATTTCCCCTATCTGAAAGTCTGATAAACGTCGGAAAAATGACTAAGTCCAAAAAAAAATATTTTCAACTTTTTTCAATTTAACCCCCGTGGGATATATATTCTACCCACACACATTTGGAACTCTCCTGGGGTACCCTCACACATATTATTCCCTCATTTAGTGGATATTTTCGCAAAAAAGTGAAATTTTCAAAAATCCAGAAAATTGGCTGAAAACGACTAAATATCAAGGACTCATTGGGTGAATCGCTCTGGAACTGAAATCGGAACACTCACTGATATTTCCCCTATCTGAAAGTCTGATAAACGTCGGAAAAATGACTAAGTCCAAAAAAAAATATTTTCAACTTTTTTCAATTTAACCCCCGTGGGATATATATTCTACCCACACACATTTGGAACTCTCCTGGGGTACCCTCACACATATTATTCCCTCATTTAGTGGATATTTTTGCAAAAAAGTGAAATTTTCAAAAATCCAGAAAATTGGCTGAAAACGACTAAATATCAAGGACTCATTGGGCAAATCGCTCTGGAACTGAAATTGGAATGCTCACTGACATTTCCCCTATCTGAAAGTCTGATAAACGTCGGAAAAATGACTAAGTCCAAAAAAAATAATTTTTCAACTTTTTTCAACTTTACCCCCGTGGGATATATATTCTACCCACACACATTTGGAACTTTCCTAGGGTACCCTCACATATATTATTCCCCCATTTAGTGGATATCTTCAGAAAAAAGAGAAATTTTCAAAAATCCAGAAAATTGGCTGAAAACGACTAAATATCAAGGACTCATTGGGTGAATCGCTCTGGAACTGAAATCGGAATGCTCACTGACATTTCCCCTATCTGAAAGTCTGATAAACACTGGAAAAATGACTAAGTCCAAAAAAAATTTTTTTTCAACTTTTTTCAATTTTACCCCCGTGGGATATATATTCTACCCACACACATTTGGAACTCTCCTGGGGTACCCTCACACATATTATTCCCTCATTTAGTGGATATTTTCGCAAAAAAGTGAAATTTTCAAAAATCCAGAAAATTGGCTGAAAACGACTAAATATCAAGGACTCATTGGGTGAATCGCTCTGGAACTGAAATCGGAACACTCACTGATATTTCCCCTATCTGAAAGTCTGATAAACGTCGGAAAAATGACTAAGTCCAAAAAAAAATATTTTCAACTTTTTTCAATTTAACCCCCGTGGGATATATATTCTACCCACACACATTTGGAACTCTCCTGGGGTACCCTCACACATATTATTCCCTCATTTAGTGGATATTTTCGCAAAAAAGTGAAATTTTCAAAAATCCAGAAAATTGGCCGAAAACGACTAAATATCAAGGACTCATTGGTTGAATCGCTCTGGAACTGAAATCGGAACGCTCACTGACATTTCCCCTATCTGAAAGTCTGATAAACACAGGAAAAATGACTAAGTCTAAAAAAAAATTTTTTTCAACTTTTTTTAATTTTACCCCCATGAGATATATATTCTACCCACACACATTTGGAACTCTCCTGGGGTACCCTCACACATATTATTCCCTCATTTAGTGGATATTTTCACAAAAAAGGGAAATTTTCAAAAATCCAGAAAATTGGCTGAAAACGACTAAATATCAAGGACTCATTGGGTGAATCGCTCTGGAACTGAAATCGGAACACTCACTGATATTTCCCCTATCTGAAAGTCTGATAAACGTCGGAAAAATGACTAAGTCCAAAAAAAAATATTTTCAACTTTTTTCAATTTAACCCCCGTGGGATATATATTCTACCCACACACATTTGGAACTCTCCTGGGGTACCCTCACACATATTATTCCCTCATTTAGTGGATATTTTCGCAAAAAAGTGAAATTTTCAAAAATCCAGAAAATTGGCTGAAAACGACTAAATATCAAGGACTCATTGGGTGAATCGCTCTGGAACTGAAATCGGAACACTCACTGATATTTCCCCTATCTGAAAGTCTGATAAACGTCGGAAAAATGACTAAGTCCAAAAAAAAATATTTTCAACTTTTTTCAATTTAACCCCCGTGGGATATATATTCTACCCACACACATTTGGAACTCTCCTGGGGTACCCTCACACATATTATTCCCTCATTTAGTGGATATTTTCGCAAAAAAGTGAAATTTTCAAAAATCCAGAAAATTGGCTGAAAACGACTAAATATCAAGGACTCATTGGGTGAATCGCTCTGGAACTGAAATCGGAACACTCACTGATATTTCCCCTATCTGAAAGTCTGATAAACGTAGGAAAAATGACTAAGTCCAAAAAAAAATATTTTCAACTTTTTTCAATTTAACCCCCGTGGGATATATATTCTACCCACACACATTTGGAACTCTCCTGGGGTACCCTCACACATATTATTCCCTCATTTAGTGGATATTTTTGCAAAAAAGTGAAATTTTCAAAAATCCAGAAAATTGGCTGAAAACGACTAAATATCAAGGACTCATTGGGCAAATCGCTCTGGAACTGAAATTGGAATGCTCACTGACATTTCCCCTATCTGAAAGTCTGATAAACGTCGGAAAAATGACTAAGTCCAAAAAAAATAATTTTTCAACTTTTTTCAACTTTACCCCCGTGGGATATATATTCTACCCACACACATTTGGAACTTTCCTAGGGTACCCTCACATATATTATTCCCCCATTTAGTGGATATCTTCAGAAAAAAGAGAAATTTTCAAAAATCCAGAAAATTGGCTGAAAACGACTAAATATCAAGGACTCATTGGGTGAATCGCTCTGGAACTGAAATCGGAATGCTCACTGACATTTCCCCTATCTGAAAGTCTGATAAACACTGGAAAAATGACTAAGTCCAAAAAAAATTTTTTTTCAACTTTTTTCAATTTTACCCCCGTGGGATATATATTCTACCCACACACATTTGGAACTCTCCTGGGGTACCCTCACACATATTATTCCCTCATTTAGTGGATATTTTCGCAAAAAAGTGAAATTTTCAAAAATCCAGAAAATTGGCTGAAAACGACTAAATATCAAGGACTCATTGGGTGAATCGCTCTGGAACTGAAATCGGAACACTCACTGATATTTCCCCTATCTGAAAGTCTGATAAACGTCGGAAAAATGACTAAGTCCAAAAAAAAATATTTTCAACTTTTTTCAATTTAACCCCCGTGGGATATATATTCTACCCACACACATTTGGAACTCTCCTGGGGTACCCTCACACATATTATTCCCTCATTTAGTGGATATTTTCGCAAAAAAGTGAAATTTTCAAAAATCCAGAAAATTGGCCGAAAACGACTAAATATCAAGGACTCATTGGTTGAATCGCTCTGGAACTGAAATCGGAACGCTCACTGACATTTCCCCTATCTGAAAGTCTGATAAACACAGGAAAAATGACTAAGTCTAAAAAAAAATTTTTTTCAACTTTTTTTAATTTTACCCCCATGAGATATATATTCTACCCACACACATTTGGAACTCTCCTGGGGTACCCTCACACATATTATTCCCTCATTTAGTGGATATTTTCACAAAAAAGGGAAATTTTCAAAAATCCAGAAAATTGGCTGAAAACGACTAAATATCAAGGACTCATTGGGTGAATCGCTCTGGAACTGAAATCGGAACACTCACTGATATTTCCCCTATCTGAAAGTCTGATAAACGTCGGAAAAATGACTAAGTCCAAAAAAAAATATTTTCAACTTTTTTCAATTTAACCCCCGTGGGATATATATTCTACCCACACACATTTGGAACTCTCCTGGGGTACCCTCACACATATTATTCCCTCATTTAGTGGATATTTTCGCAAAAAAGTGAAATTTTCAAAAATCCAGAAAATTGGCTGAAAACGACTAAATATCAAGGACTCATTGGGTGAATCGCTCTGGAACTGAAATCGGAACACTCACTGATATTTCCCCTATCTGAAAGTCTGATAAACGTCGGAAAAATGACTAAGTCCAAAAAAAAATATTTTCAACTTTTTTCAATTTAACCCCCGTGGGATATATATTCTACCCACACACATTTGGAACTCTCCTGGGGTACCCTCACACATATTATTCCCTCATTTAGTGGATATTTTCGGAAAAAAGTGAAATTTTCAAAAATCCAGAAAATTGGCCGAAAACGACTAAATATCAAGGACTCATTTGGTGAATCGCTCTGGAACTGAAATCGGAACGCTCACTGACATTTCCCCTATCTGAAAGTCTGATAAACACCGGAAAAATGACTGTCTAAAAAAAAATTTTTTTCAACTTTTTTTAATTTTACCCCCATGAGATATATATTCTACCCACACACATTTGGAACTCTCCTGGGGTACCCTCACACATATTATTCCCTCATTTAGTGGATATTTTCACAAAAAAGGGAAATTTTCAAAAATCCAGAAAATTGGCTGAAAACGACTAAATATCAAGGACTCATTGGGTGAATCGCTCTGGAACTGAAATCGGAACACTCACTGATATTTCCCCTATCTGAAAGTCTGATAAACGTCGGAAAAATGACTAAGTCCAAAAAAAAATATTTTCAACTTTTTTCAATTTAACCCCCGTGGGATATATATTCTACCCACACACATTTGGAACTCTCCTGGGGTACCCTCACACATATTATTCCCTCATTTAGTGGATATTTTCGCAAAAAAGTGAAATTTTCAAAAATCCAGAAAATTGGCTGAAAACGACTAAATATCAAGGACTCATTGGGCGAATCGCTCTGGAACTGAAATTGGAATGCTCACTGACATTTCCCCTATCTGAAAGTCTGATAAACGTCGGAAAAATGACTAAGTCCAAAAAAAATAATTTTTCAACTTTTTTCAACTTTACCCCCGTGGGATATATATTCTACCCACACACATTTGGAACTCTCCTAGGGTACCCTCACATATATTATTCCCCCATTTAGTGGATATCTTCAGAAAAAAGAGAAATTTTCAAAAATCCAGAAAATTGGCTGAAAACGACTAAATATCAAGGACTCATTGGGTGAATCGCTCTGGAACTGAAATCGGAATGCTCACTGACATTTCCCCTATCTGAAAGTCTGATAAACACTGGAAAAATGACTAAGTCCAAAAAAAAATTTTTTTCAACTTTTTTCAATTTTACCCCCGTGGGATATATATTCTACCCACACACATTTGGAACTCTCCTGGGGTACCCTCACACATATTATTCCCTCATTTAGTGGATATTTTCTCAAAAAAGTGAAATTTCCAAAAATCCAGAAAATTGGCCGAAAACGACTAAATATCAAGGACTCATTGGGTGAATCGCTCTGGAACTGAAATCGGAACGCTCACTGACATTTCCCCTATCTGAAAGTCTGATAAACACCGGAAAAATGACTAAGTCTAAAAAAAAATTTTTTTCAACTTTTTTTAATTTTACCCCCATGAGATATATATTCTACCCACACACATTTGGAACTCTCCTGGGGTACCCTCACACATATTATTCCCTCATTTAGTGGATATTTTCTCAAAAAAGTGAAATTTTCAAAAATCCAGAAAATTGGCTGAAAACGACTTAATATCAAGGACTCATTGGGTGAATCGCTCTGGAACTGAAATCGGAACGCTCACTGACATTTCCCCTATCTGAAAGTCTGATAAACACCAGAAAAATGACTAAGTCCCAAAAAAAATTTTTTTCAACTTTTTTCAATTTTACCCCCGTGGGATGTATATTCTACCCAAACACATTTGGAACTCTCCTGGGGTACCCTCACACATATTATTCCCTCATTTAGTGGATATTTTCACAAAAAAGGGAAATTTTCAAAAATCCAGAAAATTGGCTGAAAACGACTAAATATCAAGGACTCATTGGGCAAATCGCTCTGGAACTGAAATTGGAATGCTCACTGACATTTCCCCTATCTGAAAGTCTGATAAATGTCGGAAAAATGACTAAGTCCAAAAAAAATAATTTTTCAACTTTTTTCAACGTTACCCCCGTGGGATATATATTCTACCCACACACATTTGGAACTCTCCTAGGGTACCCTCACATATATTATTCCCCCATTTAGTGGATATCTTCAGAAAAAAGAGAAATTTTCAAAAATCCAGAAAATTGGCTGAAAACGACTAAATATCAAGGACTCATTGGGTGAATCGCTCTGGAACTGAAATCGGAACACTCACTGATATTTCCCCTATCTGAAAGTCTGATAAACGTCGGAAAAATGACTAAGTCCAAAAAAAAATATTTTCAACTTTTTTCAATTTAACCCCCGTGGGGTATATATTCTACCCACACACATTTGGAACTCTCCTGGGGTACCCTCACACATATTATTCCCTCATTTAGTGGATATTTTCACAAAAAAGGGAAATTTTCAAAAATCCAGAAAATTGGCTGAAAACGACTAAATATCAAGGACTCATTGGGCAAATCGCTCTGGAACTGAAATTGGAATGCTCACTGACAATTCCCCTATCTGAAAGTCTGATAAACGTCGGAAAAATGACTAAGTCCAAAAAAAATAATTTTTCAACTTTTTTCAACTTTACCCCAGTGGGATATATATTCTACCCACACACATTTGGAACTCTCCTAGGGTACCCTCACATATATTATTCCCCCATTTAGTGGATATCTTCAGAAAAAAGAGAAATTTTCAAAAATCCAGAAAATTGGCTGAAAACGACTAAATATCAAGGACTCATTGGGTGAATCGCTCTGGAACTGAAATCGGAATGCTCACTGACATTTCCCCTATCTGAAAGTCTGATAAACGTCGGAAAAATGACTAAGTCCAAAAAAAAATATTTTCAACTTTTTTCAATTTAACCCCCGTGGGATATATATTCTACCCACACACATTTGGAACTCTCCTGGGGTACCCTCACACATATTATTCCCTCATTTAGTGGATATTTTCACAAAAAAGGGAAATTTTCAAAAATCCAGAAAATTGGCTGAAAACGACTAAATATCAAGGACTCATTGGGTGAATCGCTTTGGAACTGAAATCGGAACGCTCACTGACATTTCCCCTATCTGAAAGTCTGATAAACGTCGGAAAAATGACTAAGTCCAAAAAAAAATTTTTTCAACTTTTTTAAATTTAACCCCCGTGGGATATATATTCTACCCACACACATTTGGAACTCTCCTGGGGTACCCTCACACATATTATTCCCTCATTTAGTGGATATTTTCGCAAAAAATGGAAATTTTCAAAAATCCAGAAAATTGGCTGAAAACGACTAAATATCAAGGACTCATTGGGTGAATCGCTCTGGAACTGAAATCGGAACGCTCACTGACAATTCCCCTATCGGAAAGTCTGATAAACACCGGAAAAATGACTAAGTCTAAAAAAAAATTTTTTTCAACTTTTTTTAATTTTACCCCCATGAGATATATATTCTACCCACACACATTTGGAACTCTCCTGGGGTACCCTCACACATATTATTCCCTCATTTAGTGGATATTTTCACAAAAAAGGGAAATTTTCAAAAATCCAGAAAATTGGCTGAAAACGACTAAATATCAAGGACTCATTGGGCAAATCGCTCTGGAACTGAAATTGGAATGCTCACTGACATTTCCCCTATCTGAAAGTCTGATAAACGTCGGAAAAATGACTAAGTCCAAAAAAAATAATTTTTCAAATTTTTTCAACTTTACCCCAGTGGGATATATATTCTACCCACACACATTTGGAACTCTCCTAGGGTACCCTCACATATATTATTCCCCCATTTAGTGGATATCTTCAGAAAAAAGAGAAATTTTCAAAAATCCAGAAAATTGACTGAAAACGACTAAATATCAAGGACTCATTGGGTGAATCGTTCTGGAACTGAAATCGGAATGCTCACTGATATTTCCCCTATCTGAAAGTCTGATAAACACTGGAAAAATGACTAAGTCCAAAAAAAAATTTTTTTCAACTTTTTTCAATTTTACCCCCGTGGGATATATATTCTACCCACACACATTTGGAACTCTCCTGGGGTACCCTCACACATATTATTCCCTCATTTAGTGGATATTTTCTCAAAAAAGTGAAATTTTCAAAAATCCAGAAAATTGGCTGAAAACGACTTAATATCAAGGACTCATTGGGTGAATCGCTCTGGAACTGAAATCGGAACACTCACTGATATTTCCCCTATCTGAAAGTCTGATAAACGTCGGAAAAATGACTAAGTCCAAAAAAAAATATTTTCAACTTTTTTCAATTTAACCCCCGTGGGATATATATTCTACCCACACACATTTGGAACTCTCCTGGGGTACCCTCACACATATTATTCCCTCATTTAGTGGATATTTTCGCAAAAAAGTGAAATTTTCAAAAATCCAGAAAATTGGCTGAAAACGACTAAATATCAAGGACTCATTGGGCGAATCGCTCTGGAACTGAAATCAGAACGCTCACTGACATTTCCCCTATCTGAAAGTCTGATAAACGTCGGAAAAATGACTAAGTCCAAAAAAAAATTTTTTTCAACTTTTTTCAATTTTACCCCCGTGGGATATATATTCCACCCACACACATTTGGAACTCTCCTAGGGTACCCTCACATATATTATTCCCCCATTTAGTGGATATCTTCAGAAAAAAGAGAAATTTTCAAAAATCCAGAAAATTGGCTGAAAACGACTAAATATCAAGGACTCATTGGGTGAATCGCTCTGGAACTGAAATCGGAACGCTCACTGACATTTCCCCTATCTGAAAGTCTGATAAACGTCGGAAAAATGACTAAGTCCAAAAAAAAATTTTTTCAACTTTTTTCAATTTAACCCCCGTGGGATATATATTCTACCCACACACATTTGGAACTCTCCTGGGGTACCCTCACACATATTATTCCCTCATTTAGTGGATATTTTCGCAAAAAATGGAAATTTTCAAAAATCCAGAAAATTGGCTGAAAACGACTAAATATCAAGGACTCATTGGGTGAATCGCTCTGGAACTGAAATCGGAACGCTCACTGACAATTCCCCTATCTGAAAGTCTGATAAACACCGGAAAAATGACTGAGTCTAAAAAAAAATTTTTTTCAACTTTTTTTAATTTTACCCCCATGAGATATATATTCTACCCACACACATTTGGAACTCTCCTGGGGTACCCTCACACATATTATTCCCTCATTTAGTGGATATTTTCACAAAAAAGGGAAATTTTCAAAAATCCAGAAAATTGGCTGAAAACGACTAAATATCAAGGACTCATTGGGCAAATCGCTCTGGAACTGAAATTGGAATGCTCACTGACATTTCCCCTATCTGAAAGTCTGATAAACGTCGGAAAAATGACTAAGTCCAAAAAAAATAATTTTTCAACTTTTTTCAACTTTACCCCAGTGGGATATATATTCTACCCACACACATTTGGAACTCTCCTAGGGTACCCTCACATATATTATTCCCCCATTTAGTGGATATCTTCAGAAAAAAGAGAAATTTTCAAAAATCCAGAAAATTGGCTGAAAACGACTAAATATCAAGGACTCATTGGGTGAATCGTTCTGGAACTGAAATCGGAATGCTCACTGACATTTCCCCTATCTGAAAGTCTGATAAACACTGGAAAAATGACTAAGTCCAAAAAAAAATTTTTTTCAACTTTTTTCAATTTTACCCCCGTGGGATATATATTCTACCCACACACATTTGGAACTCTCCTGGGGTACCCTCACACATAGTATTCCCTCATTTAGTGGATATTTTCTCAAAAAAGTGAAATTTTCAAAAATCCAGAAAATTGGCTGAAAACGACTTAATATCAAGGACTCATTGGGTGAATCGCTCTGGAACTGAAATCGGAACACTCACTGATATTTCCCCTATCTGAAAGTCTGATAAACGTCGGAAAAATGACTAAGTCCAAAAAAAAATATTTTCAACTTTTTTCAATTTAACCCCCGTGGGATATATATTCTACCCACACACATTTGGAACTCTCCTGGGGTACCCTCACACATATTATTCCCTCATTTAGTGGATATTTTCACAAAAAAGGGAAATTTTCAAAAATCCAGAAAATTGGCTGAAAACGACTAATTATCAAGGACTCATTGGGTGAATCGCTCTGGAACTGAAATCGGAACGCTCACTGACATTTCCCCTATCTGAAAGTCTGATAAACACCAGAAAAATGACTAAGTCCCAAAAAAAATTTTTTTCAACTTTTTTCAATTTTACCCCCGTGGGATGTATATTCTACCCAAACACATTTGGAACTCTCCTGGGGTACCCTCACACATATTATTCCCTCATTTAGTGGATATTTTCACAAAAAAGGGAAATTTTCAAAAATCCAGAAAATTGGCTGAAAACGACTAAATATCAAGGACTCATTGGGTGAATCGCTCTGGAACTGAAATCGGAACACTCACTGACAATTCCCCTATCTGAAAGTCTGATAAACACCGGAAAAATGACTAAGTCTAAAAAAAAATTTTTTTCAACTTTTTTTAATTTTACCCCCATGAGATATATATTCTACCCACACACATTTGGAACTCTCCTGGGGTACCCTCACACATATTATTCCCTCATTTAGTGGATATTTTCACAAAAAAGGGAAATTTTCAAAAATCCAGAAAATTGGCTGAAAACGACTAAATATCAATGACTCATTGGGCGAATCGCTCTGGAACTGAAATCAGAACGCTCACTGACATTTCCCCTATCTGAAAGTCTGATAAACGTCGGAAAAATGACTAAGTCCAAAAAAAATAATTTTTCAACTTTTTTCAACTTTACCCCCGTGGGATATATATTCTACCCACACACATTTGGAACTCTCCTAGGGTACCCTCACATATATTATTCCCCCATTTAGTGGATATCTTCAGAAAAAAGAGAAATTTTCAAAAATCCAGAAAATTGGCTGAAAACGACTAAATATCAAGGACTCATTGGGTGAATCGCTCTGGAACTGAAATCGGAATGCTCACTGACATTTCCCCTATCTGAAAGTCTGATAAACACTGGAAAAATGACTAAGTCCAAAAAAAATTTTTTTTCAACTTTTTTCAGTTTTACCCCCGTGGGATATATATTCTACCCACACACATTTGGAACTCTCCTGGGGTACCCTCACACATATTATTCCCTCATTTAGTGGATATTTTCTCAAAAAAGTGAAATTTTCAAAAATCCAGAAAATTGGCTGAAAACGAGTTAATATCAAGGACTCATTGGGTGAATCGCTCTGGAACTGAAATCGGAACGCTCACTGACATTTCCCCTATCTGAAAGTCTGATAAACACCAGAAAAATGACTAAGTCCCAAAAAAAATTTTTTTCAACTTTTTTCAATTTTACCCCCGTGGGATGTATATTCTACCCAAACACATTTGGAACTCTCCTGGGGTACCCTCACACATATTATTCCCTCATTTAGTGGATATTTTCACAAAAAAGGGAAATTTTCAAAAATCCAGAAAATTGGCTGAAAACGACTAAATATCAAGGACTCATTGGGTGAATCGCTCTGGAACTGAAATCGGAACACTCACTGATATTTCCCCTATCTGAAAGTCTGATAAACGTCGGAAAAATGACTAAGTCCAAAAAAAAATAATTTCAACTTTTTTCAATTTAACCCCCGTGGGATATATATTCTACCCACACTCATTTGGAACTCTCCTGGGGTACCCTCACACATATTATTCCCTCATTTAGTGGATATTTTCTCAAAAAAGTGAAATTTTCAAAAATCCAGAAAATTGGCTGAAAACGACTAAATATCAAGGACTCATTGGGTGAATCGCTCTGGAACTGAAATCGGAACACTCACTGATATTTCCCCTATCTGAAAGTCTGATAAACGTCGGAAAAATGACTAAGTCCAAAAAAAAATATTTTCAACTTTTTTCAATTTAACCCCCGTGGGATATATATTCTACCCACACACATTTGGAACTCTCCTGGGGTACCCTCACACATATTATTCCCTCATTTAGTGGATATTTTCTCAAAAAAGTGAAATTTTCAAAAATCCAGAAAATTGGCTGAAAACGACTAAATATCAAGGACTCATTGGGTGAATCGCTCTGGAACTGAAATCGGAACACTCACTGATATTTCCCCTATCTGAAAGTCTGATAAACGTCGGAAAAATGACTAAGTCCAAAAAAAAATATTTTCAACTTTTTTCAATTTAACCCCCGTGGGGTATATATTCTACCCACACACATTTGGAACTCTCCTGGGGTACCCTCACACATATTATTCCCTCATTTAGTGGATATTTTCACAAAAAAGGGAAATTTTCAAAAATCCAGAAAATTGGCTGAAAACGACTAAATATCAAGGACTCATTGGGCAAATCGCTCTGGAACTGAAATCAGAACGCTCACTGACATTTCCCCTATCTGAAAGTCTGATAAACGTCGGAAAAATGACTAAGTCCAAAAAAAATAATTTTTCAACTTTTTTCAACTTTACCCCCGTGGGATATATATTCTACCCACACACATTTGGAACTCTCCTAGGGTACCCTCACATATATTATTCCCCCATTTAGTGGATATCTTCAGAAAAAAGAGAAATTTTCAAAAATCCAGAAAATTGGCTGAAAACGACTAAATATCAAGGACTCATTGGGTGAATCGCTCTGGAACTGAAATCGGAATGCTCACTGACATTTCCCCTATCTGAAAGTCTGATAAACACTGGAAAAATGACTAAGTCCAAAAAAAATTTTTTTTCAACTTTTTTCAATTTTACCCCCGTGGGATATATATTCTACCCACACACATTTGGAACTCTCCTGGGGTACCCTCACACATATTATTCCCTCATTTAGTGGATATTTTCTCAAAAAAGTGAAATTTTCAAAAATCCAGAAAATTGGCTGAAAACGAGTTAATATCAAGGACTCATTGGGTGAATCGCTCTGGAACTGAAATCGGAACGCTCACTGACATTTCCCCTATCTGAAAGTCTGATAAACACCAGAAAAATGACTAAGTCCCAAAAAAAATTTTTTTCAACTTTTTTCAATTTTACCCCCGTGGGATGTATATTCTACCCAAACACATTTGGAACTCTCCTGGGGTACCCTCACACATATTATTCCCTCATTTAGTGGATATTTTCGCAAAAAAGGGAAATTTTCAAAAATCCAGAAAATTGGCTGAAAACGACTAAATATCAAGGACTCATTGGGTGAATCGCTCTGGAACTGAAATCGGAACACTCACTGATATTTCCCCTATCTGAAAGTCTGATAAACGTCGGAAAAATGACTAAGTCCAAAAAAAAATAATTTCAACTTTTTTCAATTTAACCCCCGTGGGATATATATTCTACCCACACTCATTTGGAACTCTCCTGGGGTACCCTCACACATATTATTCCCTCATTTAGTGGATATTTTCTCAAAAAAGTGAAATTTTCAAAAATCCAGAAAATTGGCTGAAAACGACTAAATATCAAGGACTCATTGGGTGAATCGCTCTGGAACTGAAATCGGAACACTCACTGATATTTCCCCTATCTGAAAGTCTGATAAACGTCGGAAAAATGACTAAGTCCAAAAAAAAATATTTTCAACTTTTTTCAATTTAACCCCCGTGGGATATATATTCTACCCACACACATTTGGAACTCTCCTGGGGTACCCTCACACATATTATTCCCTCATTTAGTGGATATTTTCACAAAAAAGGGAAATTTTCAAAAATCCAGAAAATTGGCTGAAAACGACTAAATATCAATGACTCATTGGGCGAATCGCTCTGGAACTGAAATCAGAACGCTCACTGACATTTCCCCTATCTGAAAGTCTGATAAACGTCGGAAAAATGACTAAGTCCAAAAAAAATAATTTTTCAACTTTTTTCAACTTTACCCCCGTGGGATATATATTCTACCCACACACATTTGGAACTCTCCTAGGGTACCCTCACATATATTATTCCCCCATTTAGTGGATATCTTCAGAAAAAAGAGAAATTTTCAAAAATCCAGAAAATTGGCTGAAAACGACTAAATATCAAGGACTCATTGGGTGAATCGTTCTGGAACTGAAATCGGAACACTCACTGACATTTCCCCTATCTGAAAGTCTGATAAACACTGGAAAAATGACTAAGTCCAAAAAAAAATTTTTTTCAACTTTTTTCAATTTTACCCCCGTGGGATATATATTCTACCCACACACATTTGGAACTCTCCTGGGGTACCCTCACACATAGTATTCCCTCATTTAGTGGATATTTTCTCAAAAAAGTGAAATTTTCAAAAATCCAGAAAATTGGCTGAAAACGACTTAATATCAAGGACTCATTGGGTGAATCGCTCTGGAACTGAAATCGGAACACTCACTGATATTTCCCCTATCTGAAAGTCTGATAAACGTCGGAAAAATGACTAAGTCCAAAAAAAAATATTTTCAACTTTTTTCAATTTAACCCCCGTGGGATATATATTCTACCCACACACATTTGGAACTCTCCTGGGGTACCCTCACACATATTATTCCCTCATTTAGTGGATATTTTCACAAAAAAGGGAAATTTTCAAAAATCCAGAAAATTGGCTGAAAACGACTAATTATCAAGGACTCATTGGGTGAATCGCTCTGGAACTGAAATCGGAACGCTCACTGACATTTCCCTTATCTGAAAGTCTGATAAACACCAGAAAAATGACTAAGTCCCAAAAAAAATTTTTTTCAACTTTTTTCAATTTTACCCCCGTGGGATGTATATTCTACCCAAACACATTTGGAACTCTCCTGGGGTACCCTCACACATATTATTCCCTCATTTAGTGGATATTTTCACAAAAAAGGGAAATTTTCAAAAATCCAGAAAATTGGCTGAAAACGACTAAATATCAAGGACTCATTGGGTGAATCGCTCTGGAACTGAAATCGGAACACTCACTGACAATTCCCCTATCTGAAAGTCTGATAAACACCGGAAAAATGACTAAGTCTAAAAAAAAATTTTTTTCAACTTTTTTTAATTTTACCCCCATGAGATATATATTCTACCCACACACATTTGGAACTCTCCTGGGGTACCCTCACACATATTATTCCCTCATTTAGTGGATATTTTCACAAAAAAGGGAAATTTTCAAAAATCCAGAAAATTGGCTGAAAACGACTAAATATCAATGACTCATTGGGCGAATCGCTCTGGAACTGAAATCAGAACGCTCACTGACATTTCCCCTATCTGAAAGTCTGATAAACGTCGGAAAAATGACTAAGTCCAAAAAAAATAATTTTTCAACTTTTTTCAACTTTACCCCCGTGGGATATATATTCTACCCACACACATTTGGAACTCTCCTAGGGTACCCTCACATATATTATTCCCCCATTTAGTGGATATCTTCAGAAAAAAGAGAAATTTTCAAAAATCCAGAAAATTGGCTGAAAACGACTAAATATCAAGGACTCATTGGGTGAATCGCTCTGGAACTGAAATCGGAATGCTCACTGACATTTCCCCTATCTGAAAGTCTGATAAACACTGGAAAAATGACTAAGTCCAAAAAAAATTTTTTTTCAACTTTTTTCAATTTTACCCCCGTGGGATATATATTCTACCCACACACATTTGGAACTCTCCTGGGGTACCCTCACACATATTATTCCCTCATTTAGTGGATATTTTCTCAAAAAAGTGAAATTTTCAAAAATCCAGAAAATTGGCTGAAAACGAGTTAATATCAAGGACTCATTGGGTGAATCGCTCTGGAACTGAAATCGGAACGCTCACTGACATTTCCCCTATCTGAAAGTCTGATAAACACCAGAAAAATGACTAAGTCCCAAAAAAAATTTTTTTCAACTTTTTTCAATTTTACCCCCGTGGGATGTATATTCTACCCAAACACATTTGGAACTCTCCTGGGGTACCCTCACACATATTATTCCCTCATTTAGTGGATATTTTCGCAAAAAAGGGAAATTTTCAAAAATCCAGAAAATTGGCTGAAAACGACTAAATATCAAGGACTCATTGGGTGAATCGCTCTGGAACTGAAATCGGAACACTCACTGATATTTCCCCTATCTGAAAGTCTGATAAACGTCGGAAAAATGACTAAGTCCAAAAAAAAATATTTTCAACTTTTTTCAATTTAACCCCCGTGGGATATATATTCTACCCACACACATTTGGAACTCTCCTGGGGTACCCTCACACATATTATTCCCTCATTTAGTGGATATTTTCTCAAAAAAGTGAAATTTTCAAAAATCCAGAAAATTGGCTGAAAACGACTAAATATCAAGGACTCATTGGGTGAATCGCTCTGGAACTGAAATCGGAACACTCACTGATATTTCCCCTATCTGAAAGTCTGATAAACGTCGGAAAAATGACTAAGTCCAAAAAAAAATATTTTCAACTTTTTTCAATTTAACCCCCGTGGGGTATATATTCTACCCACACACATTTGGAACTCTCCTGGGGTACCCTCACACATATTATTCCCTCATTTAGTGGATATTTTCACAAAAAAGGGAAATTTTCAAAAATCCAGAAAATTGGCTGAAAACGACTAAATATCAAGGACTCATTGGGCAAATCGCTCTGGAACTGAAATTGGAATGCTCACTGACATTTCCCCTATCTGAAAGTCTGATAAACGTCGGAAAAATGACTAAGTCCAAAAAAAATAATTTTTCAACTTTTTTCAAATTTACCCCAGTGGGATATATATTCTACCGACACACATTTGGAACTCTCCTAGGGTACCCTCACATATATTATTCCCCCATTTAGTGGATATCTTCAGAAAAAAGAGAAATTTTCAAAAATCCAGAAAATTGGCTGAAAACGACTAAATATCAAGGACTCATTGGGTGAATCGTTCTGGAACTGAAATCGGAATGCTCACTGACATTTCCCCTATCTGAAAGTCTGATAAACACTGGAAAAATGACTAAGTCCAAAAAAAAATTTTTTTCAACTTTTTTCAATTTTACCCCCGTGGGATATATATTCTACCCACACACATTTGGAACTCTCCTGGGGTACCCTCACACATAGTATTCCCTCATTTAGTGGATATTTTCTCAAAAAAGTGAAATTTTCAAAAATCCAGAAAATTGGCTGAAAACGACTTAATATCAAGGACTCATTGGGTGAATCGCTCTGGAACTGAAATCGGAACACTCACTGATATTTCCCCTATCTGAAAGTCTGATAAACGTCGGAAAAATGACTAAGTCCAAAAAAAAATATTTTCAACTTTTTTCAATTTAACCCCCGTGGGATATATATTCTACCCACACACATTTGGAACTCTCCTGGGGTACCCTCACACATATTATTCCCTCATTTAGTGGATATTTTCTCAAAAAAGTGAAATTTTCAAAAATCCAGAAAATTGGCTGAAAACGAGTTAATATCAAGGACTCATTGGGTGAATCGCTCTGGAACTGAAATCGGAACGCTCACTGACATTTCCCCTATCTGAAAGTCTGATAAACACCAGAAAAATGACTAAGTCCCCAAAAAAATTTTTTTCAACTTTTTTCAATTTTACCCCCGTGGGATGTATATTCTACCCAAACACATTTGGAACTCTCCTGGGGTACCCTCACACATATTATTCCCTCATTTAGTGGATATTTTCGCAAAAAAGGGAAATTTTCAAAAATCCAGAAAATTGGCTGAAAACGACTAAATATCAAGGACTCATTGGGTGAATCGCTCTGGAACTGAAATCGGAACACTCACTGATATTTCCCCTATCTGAAAGTCTGATAAACGTCGGAAAAATGACTAAGTCCAAAAAAAAATAATTTCAACTTTTTTCAATTTAACCCCCGTGGGATATATATTCTACCCACACTCATTTGGAACTCTCCTGGGGTACCCTCACACATATTATTCCCTCATTTAGTGGATATTTTCTCAAAAAAGTGAAATTTTCAAAAATCCAGAAAATTGGCTGAAAACGACTAAATATCAAGGACTCATTGGGTGAATCGCTCTGGAACTGAAATCGGAACACTCACTGATATTTCCCCTATCTGAAAGTCTGATAAACGTCGGAAAAATGACTAAGTCCAAAAAAAAATATTTTCAACTTTTTTCAATTTAACCCCCGTGGGGTATATATTCTACCCACACACATTTGGAACTCTCCTGGGGTACCCTCACACATATTATTCCCTCATTTAGTGGATATTTTCACAAAAAAGGGAAATTTTCAAAAATCCAGAAAATTGGCTGAAAACGACTAAATATCAAGGACTCATTGGGCAAATCGCTCTGAAACTGAAATTGGAATGCTCACTGACAATTCCCCTATCTGAAAGTCTGATAAACGTCGGAAAAATGACTAAGTCCAAAAAAAATAATTTTTCAACTTTTTTCAACTTTACCCCAGTGGGATATATATTCTACCCACACACATTTGGAACTCTCCTAGGGTACCCTCACATATATTATTCCCCCATTTAGTGGATATCTTCAGAAAAAAGAGAAATTTTCAAAAATCCAGAAAATTGGCTGAAAACGACTAAATATCAAGGACTCATTGGGTGAATCGCTCTGGAACTGAAATCGGAATGCTCACTGACATTTCCCCTATCTGAAAGTCTGATAAACGTCGGAAAAATGACTAAGTCCAAAAAAAAATATTTTCAACTTTTTTCAATTTAACCCCAGTGGGATATATATTCTACCCACACACATTTGGAACTCTCCTAGGGTACCCTCACATATATTATTCCCCCATTTAGTGGATATCTTCAGAAAAAAGAGAAATTTTCAAAAATCCAGAAAATTGGCTGAAAACGACTAAATATCAAGGACTCATTGGGTGAATCGTTCTGGAACTGAAATCGGAATGCTCACTGACATTTCCCCTATCTGAAAGTCTGATAAACACTGGAAAAATGACTAAGTCCAAAAAAAAATTTTTTTCAACTTTTTTCAATTTTACCCCCGTGGGATATATATTCTACCCACACACATTTGGAACTCTCCTGGGGTACCCTCACACATATTATTCCCTCATTTAGTGGATATTTTCTCAAAAAAGTGAAATTTTCAAAAATCCAGAAAATTGGCTGAAAACGACTTAATATCAAGGACTCATTGGGTGAATCGCTCTGGAACTGAAATCGGAACACTCACTGATATTTCCCCTATCTGAAAGTCTGATAAACGTCGGAAAAATGACTAAGTCCAAAAAAAAATATTTTCAACTTTTTTCAATTTAACCCCCGTGGGATATATATTCTACCCACACACATTTGGAACTCTCCTGGGGTACCCTCACACATATTATTCCCTCATTTAGTGGATATTTTCACAAAAAAGGGAAATTTTCAAAAATCCAGAAAATTGGCTGAAAACGACTAAATATCAAGGACTCATTGGGTGAATCGCTCTGGAACTGAAATCGGAACGCTCACTGACATTTCCCCTATCTGAAAGTCTGATAAACGTCGGAAAAATGACTAAGTCCAAATAAAATTTTTTCAACTTTTTTCAATTTAACCCCCGTGGGATATATATTCTACCCACACACATTTGGAACTCTCCTGGGGTACCCTCACACATATTATTCCCTCATTTAGTGGATATTTTCGCAAAAAATGGAAATTTTCAAAAATCCAGAAAATTGGCTGAAAACGACTAAATATCAAGGACTCATTGGGTGAATCGCTCTGGAACTGAAATCGGAACGCTCACTGACAATTCCCCTATCTGAAAGTCTGATAAACACCGGAAAAATGACTAAGTCTAAAAAAAAATTTTTTTCAACTTTTTTTAATTTTACCCCCATGAGATATATATTCTACCCACACACATTTGGAACTCTCCTGGGGTACCCTCACACATATTATTCCCTCATTTAGTGGATATTTTCACAAAAAAGGGAAATTTTCAAAAATCCAGAAAATTGGCTGAAAACGACTAAATATCAAGGACTCATTGGGCGAATCGCTCTGGAACTGAAATCAGAACGCTCACTGACATTTCCCCTATCTGAAAGTCTGATAAACGTCGGAAAAATGACTAAGTCCAAAAAAAATAATTTTTCAACTTTTTTCAACTTTACCCCCGTGGGATATATATTCTACCCACACACATTTGGAACTCTCCTAGGGTACCCTCACATATATTATTCCCCCATTTAGTGGATATCTTCAGAAAAAAGAGAAATTTTCAAAAATCCAGAAAATTGGCTGAAAACGACTAAATATCAAGGACTCATTGGGTGAATCGCTCTGGAACTGAAATCGGAATGCTCACTGACATTTCCCCTATCTGAAAGTCTGATAAACACTGGAAAAATGACTAAGTCAAAAAAAAATTTTTTTTCAACTTTTTTCAATTTTACCCCCGTGGGATGTATATTCTACCCAAACACATTTGGAACTCTCCTGGGGTACCCTCACACATATTATTCCCTCATTTAGTGGATATTTTCGCAAAAAAGGGAAATTTTCAAAAATCCAGAAAATTGGCTGAAAACGACTAAATATCAAGGACTCATTGGGTGAATCGCTCTGGAACTGAAATCGGAACACTCACTGATATTTCCCCTATCTGAAAGTCTGATAAACGTCGGAAAAATGACTAAGTCCAAAAAAAAATATTTTCAACTTTTTTCAATTTAACCCCCGTGGGATATATATTCTACCCACACACATTTGGAACTCTCCTGGGGTACCCTCACACATATTATTCCCTCATTTAGTGGATATTTTCACAAAAAAGTGAAATTTTCAAAAATCCAGAAAATTGGCTGAAAACGACTAAATATCAAGGACTCATTGGGTGAATCGCTCTGGAACTGAAATCGGAACGCTCACTGACATTTCCCCTATCTGAAAGTCTGATAAACGTCGGAAAAATGACTAAGTCCAAAAAAAAATTTTTTCAACTTTTTTAAATTTAACCCCCGTGGGATATATATTCTACCCACACACATTTGGAACTCTCCTGGGGTACCCTCACACATATTATTCCCTCATTTAGTGGATATTTTCGCAAAAAATGGAAATTTTCAAAAATCCAGAAAATTGGCTGAAAACGACTAAATATCAAGGACTCATTGGGTGAATCGCTCTGGAACTGAAATCGGAACGCTCACTGACAATTCCCCTATCTGAAAGTCTGATAAACACCGGAAAAATGACTAAGTCTAAAAAAAAATTTTTTTCAACTTTTTTCAATTTTACCCCCGTGAGATATATATTCTACCCACACACATTTGGAACTCTCCTGGGGTACCCTCACACATATTATTCCCTCATTTAGTGGATATTTTCACAAAAAAGGGAAATTTTCAAAAATCCAGAAAATTGGCTGAAAACGACTAAATATCAATGACTCATTGGGCGAATCGCTCTGGAACTGAAATCAGAATGCTCACTGACATTTCCCCTATCTGAAAGTCTGATAAACGTCGGAAAAATGACTAAGTCCAAAAAAAAATTTTTTTCAACTTTTTTTAATTTTACCCCCATGAGATATATATTCTACCCACACACATTTGGAACTCTCCTGGGGTACCCTCACACATATTATTCCCTCATTTAGTGGATATTTTCACAATAAAGGGAAATTTTCAAAAATCCAGAAAATTGGCTGAAAACGACTAAATATCAAGGACTCATTGGGCAAATCGCTCTGGAACTGAAATTGGAATGCTCACTGACATTTCCCCTATCTGAAAGTCTGATAAACGTCGGAAAAATGACTAAGTCCGAAAAAAATAATTTTTCAACTTTTTTCAACTTTACCCCAGTGGGATATATATTCTACCCACACACATTTGGAACTCTCCTAGGGTACCCTCACATATATTATTCCCCCATTTAGTGGATATCTTCAGAAAAAAGAGAAATTTTCAAAAATCCAGAAAATTGGCTGAAAACGACTAAATATCAAGGACTCATTGGGTGAATCGTTCTGGAACTGAAATCGGAATGCTCACTGACATTTCCCCTATCTGAAAGTCTGATAAACACTGGAAAAATGACTAAGTCCAAAAAAAAATTTTTTTCAACTTTTTTCAATTTTACCCCCGTGGGATATATATTCTACCCACACACATTTGGAACTCTCCTGGGGTACCCTCACACATATTATTCCCTCATTTAGTGGATATTTTCACAAAAAAGGGAAATTTTCAAAAATCCAGAAAATTGGCTGAAAACGACTAAATATCAAGGACTCATTGGGCAAATCGCTCTGGAACTGAAATTGGAATGCTCACTGACATTTCCCCTATCTGAAAGTCTGATAAACGTCGGAAAAATGACTAAGTCCAAAAAAAATAATTTTTCAACTTTTTTCAACTTTACCCCAGTGGGATATATATTCTACCCACACACATTTGGAACTCTCCTAGGGTACCCTCACATATATTATTCCCCCATTTAGTGGATATCTTCAGAAAAAAGAGAAATTTTCAAAAATCCAGAAAATTGGCTGAAAACGACTAAATATCAAGGACTCATTGGGTGAATCGTTCTGGAACTGAAATCGGAATGCTCACTGACATTTCCCCTATCTGAAAGTCTGATAAACACTGGAAAAATGACTAAGTCCAAAAAAAAATTTTTTTCAACTTTTTTCAATTTTACCCCCGTGGGATATATATTCTACCCACACACATTTGGAACTCTCCTGGGGTACCCTCACACATATTATTCCCTCATTTAGTGGATATTTTCTCAAAAAAGTGAAATTTTCAAAAATCCAGAAAATTGGCTGAAAACGACTTAATATCAAGGACTCATTGGGTGAATCGCTCTGGAACTGAAATCGGAACACTCACTGATATTTCCCCTATCTGAAAGTCTGATAAACGTCGGAAAAATGACTAAGTCCAAAAAAAAATATTTTCAACTTTTTTCAATTTAACCCCCGTGGGATATATATTCTACCCACACACATTTGGAACTCTCCTGGGGTACCCTCACACATATTATTCCCTCATTTAGTGGATATTTTCGCAAAAAAGTGAAATTTTCAAAAATCCAGAAAATTGGCTGAAAACGACTAAATATCAAGGACTCATTGGGCGAATCGCTCTGGAACTGAAATCAGAACGCTCACTGACATTTCCCCTATCTGAAAGTCTGATAAACGTCGGAAAAATGACTAAGTCCAAAAAAAAATTTTTTTCAACTTTTTTCAATTTTACCCCCGTGGGATATATATTCTACCCACACACATTTGGAACTCTCCTGGGGTACCCTCACACATATTATTCCCTCATTTAGTGGATATTTTCACAAAAAAGGGAAATTTTCAAAAATCCAGAAAATTGGCTGAAAACGACTAAATATCAAGGACTCATTGGGTAAATCGCTCTGGAACTGAAATCGGAACACTCACTGACAATTCCCCTATTTGAAAGTCTGATAAACACCGGAAAAATGACTAAGTCTAAAAAAAAATTTTTTTCAACTTTTTTTAATTTTACCCCCATGAGATATATATTCTACCCACACACATTTGGAACTCTCCTGGGGTACCCTCACACATATTATTCCCTCATTTAGTGGATATTTTCACAAAAAAGGGAAATTTTCAAAAATCCAGAAAATTGGCTGAAAACGACTAAATATCAATGACTCATTGGGCGAATCGCTCTGGAACTGAAATCAGAACGCTCACTGACATTTCCCCTATCTGAAAGTCTGATAAACGTCGGAAAAATGACTAAGTCCAAAAAAAAATTTTTTTCAACTTTTTTTAATTTTACCCCCATGAGATATATATTCTACCCACACACATTTGGAACTCTCCTGGGGTACCCTCACACATATTATTCCCTCATTTAGTGGATATTTTCACAAAAAAGGGAAATTTTCAAAAATCCAGAAAATTGGCTGAAAACGACTAAATATCAAGGACTCATTGGGCAAATCGCTCTGGAACTGAAATTGGAATGCTCACTGACATTTCCCCTATCTGAAAGTCTGATAAACGTCGGAAAAATGACTAAGTCCAAAAAAAATAATTTTTCAACTTTTTTCAACTTTACCCCAGTGGGATATATATTCTACCCACACACATTTGGAACTCTCCTAGGGTACCCTCACATATATTATTCCCCCATTTAGTGGATATCTTCAGAAAAAAGAGAAATTTTCAAAAATTCAGAAAATTGGCTGAAAACGACTAAATATCAAGGACTCATTGGGTGAATCGTTCTGGAACTGAAATCGGAATGCTCACTGACATTTCCCCTATCTGAAAGTCTGATAAACACTGGAAAAATGACTAAGTCCAAAAAAAAATTTTTTTCAACTTTTTTCAATTTTACCCCCGTGGGATATATATTCTACCCACACACATTTGGAACTCTCCTGGGGTACCCTCACACATATTATTCCCTCATTTAGTGGATATTTTCTCAAAAAAGTGAAATTTTCAAAAATCCAGAAAATTGGCTGAAAACGACTTAATATCAAGGACTCATTGGGTGAATCGCTCTGGAACTGAAATCGGAACACTCACTGATATTTCCCCTATCTGAAAGTCTGATAAACGTCGGAAAAATGACTAAGTCCAAAAAAAAATATTTTCAACTTTTTTCAATTTAACCCCCGTGGGATATATATTCTACACACACACATTTGGAACTCTCCTGGGGTACCCTCACACATATTATTCCCTCATTTAGTGGATATTTTCGCAAAAAAGTGAAATTTTCAAAAATCCAGAAAATTGGCTGAAAACGACTAAATATCAAGGACTCATTGGGTGAATCGCTCTGGAACTGAAATCAGAACGCTCACTGACATTTCCCCTATCTGAAAGTCTGATAAACGTCGGAAAAATGACTAAGTCCAAAAAAAAATTTTTTTCAACTTTTTTCAATTTTACCCCCGTGGGATATATATTCTACCCACACACATTTGGAACTCTCCTGGGGTACCCTCACACATATTATTCCCTCATTTAGTGGATATTTTCTCAAAAAAGTGAAATTTTCAAAAATCCAGAAAATTGGCTGAAAACGACTAAATATCAAGGACTCATTGGGTGAATCGCTCTGGAACTGAAATCGGAACACTCACTGATATTTCCCCTATCTGAAAGTCTGATAAACGTCGGAAAAATGACTAAGTCCAAAAAAAAATATTTTCAACTTTTTTCAATTTAACCCCCGTGGGATATATATTCTACCCACACACATTTGGAACTCTCCTGGGGTACCCTCACACATATTATTCCCTCATTTAATGGATATTTTCACAAAAAAGGGAAATTTTCAAAAATCCAGAAAATTGGCTGAAAACGACTAAATATCAAGGACTCATTGGGCAAATCGCTCTGGAACTGAAATTGGAATGGTCACTGACATTTCCCCTATCTGAAAGTCTGATAAACGTCGGAAAAATGACTAAGTCCAAAAAAAATAATTTTTCAACTTTTTTCAACTTTACCCCCGTGGGATATATATTCTACCCACACACATTTGGAACTCTCCTAGGGTACCCTCACATATATTATTCCCCCATTTAGTGGATATCTTCAGAAAAAAGAGAAATTTTCAAAAATCCAGAAAATTGGCTGAAAACGACTAAATATCAAGGACTCATTGGGTGAATCGCTCTGGAACTGAAATCGGAACGCTCACTGACATTTCCCCTATCTGAAAGTCTGATAAACGTCGGAAAAATGACTAAGTCCAAAAAAAAATTTTTTCAACTTTTTTCAATTTAACCCCCGTGGGATATATATTCTACCCACACACATTTGGAACTCTCCTGGGGTACCCTCACACATATTATTCCCTCATTTAGTGGATATTTTCGCAAAAAATGGAAATTTTCAAAAATCCAGAAAATTGGCTGAAAACGACTAAATATCAAGGACTCATTGGGTGAATCGCTCTGGAACTGAAATCGGAACGCTCACTGACAATTCCCCTATCTGAAAGTCTGATAAACACCGGAAAAATGACTAAGTCTAAAAAAAAATTTTTTTCAACTTTTTTTAATTTTACCCCCATGAGATATATATTCTACCCACACACATTTGGAACTCTCCTGGGGTACCCTCACACATATTATTCCCTCATTTAGTGGATATTTTCACAAAAAAGGGAAATTTTCAAAAATCCAGAAAATTGGCTGAAAACGACTAAATATCAATGACTCATTGGGCGAATCGCTCTGGAACTGAAATCAGAACGCTCACTGACATTTCCCCTATCTGAAAGTCTGATAAACGTCGGAAAAATGACTAAGTCCAAAAAAAAATTTTTTTCAACTTTTTTTAATTTTACCCCCATGAGATATATATTCTACCCACACACATTTGGAACTCTCCTGGGGTACCCTCACACATATTATTCCCTCATTTAGTGGATATTTTCACAAAAAAGGGAAATTTTCAAAAATCCAGAAAATTGGCTGAAAACGACTAAATATCAAGGACTCATTGGGCGAATCGCTCTGAAACTGAAATCGGAAACCTCACTGACATTTCCCCTATCTGAAAGTCTGATAAATGCCGGAAAAATAACTAAGTCCAAAAAAAAATTTTTTTCAACTTTTTTCAATTTTACCCCCGTGGGATATATATTCTACCCACACACATTTGGAACTCTCCTGGGGTACCCTCACACATATTATTCCCTCATTTAGTGGATATTTTCTCAAAAAAGTGAAATTTTCAAAAATCCAGAAAATTGGCTGAAAACGACTTAATATCAAGGACTCATTGGGTGAATCGCTCTGGAACTGAAATCGGAACACTCACTGATATTTCCCCTATCTGAAAGTCTGATAAACGTCGGAAAAATGACTAAGTCCAAAAAAAAATATTTTCAACTTTTTTCAATTTAACCCCCGTGGGATATATATTCTACCCACACACATTTGGAACTCTCCTGGGGTACCCTCACACATATTATTCCCTCATTTAGTGGATATTTTCACAAAAAAGGGAAATTTTCAAAAATCCAGAAAATTGGCTGAAAACGACTAAATATCAAGGACTCATTGGGTAAATCGCTCTGGAACTGAAATCGGAACACTCACTGACAATTCCCCTATTTGAAAGTCTGATAAACACCGGAAAAATGACTAAGTCTAAAAAAAAATTTTTTTCAACTTTTTTTAATTTTACCCCCATGAGATATATATTCTACCCACACACATTTGGAACTCTCCTGGGGTACCCTCACACATATTATTCCCTCATTTAGTGGATATTTTCACAAAAAAGGGAAATTTTCAAAAATCCAGAAAATTGGCTGAAAACGACTAAATATCAATGACTCATTGGGCGAATCGCTCTGGAACTGAAATCAGAACGCTCACTGACATTTCCCCTATCTGAAAGTCTGATAAACGTCGGAAAAATGACTAAGTCCAAAAAAAAATTTTTTTCAACTTTTTTTAATTTTACCCCCATGAGATATATATTCTACCCACACACATTTGGAACTCTCCTGGGGTACCCTCACACATATTATTCCCTCATTTAGTGGATATTTTCACAAAAAAGGGAAATTTTCAAAAATCCAGAAAATTGGCTGAAAACGACTAAATATCAAGGACTCATTGGGCAAATCGCTCTGGAACTGAAATTGGAATGCTCACTGACATTTCCCCTATCTGAAAGTCTGATAAACGTCGGAAAAATGACTAAGTCCAAAAAAAATAATTTTTCAACTTTTTTCAACTTTACCCCAGTGGGATATATATTCTACCCACACACATTTGGAACTCTCCTAGGGTACCCTCACATATATTATTCCCCCATTTAGTGGATATCTTCAGAAAAAAGAGAAATTTTCAAAAATTCAGAAAATTGGCTGAAAACGACTAAATATCAAGGACTCATTGGGTGAATCGTTCTGGAACTGAAATCGGAATGCTCACTGACATTTCCCCTATCTGAAAGTCTGATAAACACTGGAAAAATGACTAAGTCCAAAAAAAAATTTTTTTCAACTTTTTTCAATTTTACCCCCGTGGGATATATATTCTACCCACACACATTTGGAACTCTCCTGGGGTACCCTCACACATATTATTCCCTCATTTAGTGGATATTTTCTCAAAAAAGTGAAATTTTCAAAAATCCAGAAAATTGGCTGAAAACGACTTAATATCAAGGACTCATTGGGTGAATCGCTCTGGAACTGAAATCGGAACACTCACTGATATTTCCCCTATCTGAAAGTCTGATAAACGTCGGAAAAATGACTAAGTCCAAAAAAAAATATTTTCAACTTTTTTCAATTTAACCCCCGTGGGATATATATTCTACACACACACATTTGGAACTCTCCTGGGGTACCCTCACACATATTATTCCCTCATTTAGTGGATATTTTCGCAAAAAAGTGAAATTTTCAAAAATCCAGAAAATTGGCTGAAAACGACTAAATATCAAGGACTCATTGGGTGAATCGCTCTGGAACTGAAATCAGAACGCTCACTGACATTTCCCCTATCTGAAAGTCTGATAAACGTCGGAAAAATGACTAAGTCCAAAAAAAAATTTTTTTCAACTTTTTTCAATTTTACCCCCGTGGGATATATATTCTACCCACACACATTTGGAACTCTCCTGGGGTACCCTCACACATATTATTCCCTCATTTAGTGGATATTTTCTCAAAAAAGTGAAATTTTCAAAAATCCAGAAAATTGGCTGAAAACGACTAAATATCAAGGACTCATTGGGTGAATCGCTCTGGAACTGAAATCGGAACACTCACTGATATTTCCCCTATCTGAAAGTCTGATAAACGTCGGAAAAATGACTAAGTCCAAAAAAAAATATTTTCAACTTTTTTCAATTTAACCCCCGTGGGATATATATTCTACCCACACACATTTGGAACTCTCCTGGGGTACCCTCACACATATTATTCCCTCATTTAATGGATATTTTCACAAAAAAGGGAAATTTTCAAAAATCCAGAAAATTGGCTGAAAACGACTAAATATCAAGGACTCATTGGGCAAATCGCTCTGGAACTGAAATTGGAATGGTCACTGACATTTCCCCTATCTGAAAGTCTGATAAACGTCGGAAAAATGACTAAGTCCAAAAAAAATAATTTTTCAACTTTTTTCAACTTTACCCCCGTGGGATATATATTCTACCCACACACATTTGGAACTCTCCTAGGGTACCCTCACATATATTATTCCCCCATTTAGTGGATATCTTCAGAAAAAAGAGAAATTTTCAAAAATCCAGAAAATTGGCTGAAAACGACTAAATATCAAGGACTCATTGGGTGAATCGCTCTGGAACTGAAATCGGAACGCTCACTGACATTTCCCCTATCTGAAAGTCTGATAAACGTCGGAAAAATGACTAAGTCCAAAAAAAAATTTTTTCAACTTTTTTCAATTTAACCCCCGTGGGATATATATTCTACCCACACACATTTGGAACTCTCCTGGGGTACCCTCACACATATTATTCCCTCATTTAGTGGATATTTTCGCAAAAAATGGAAATTTTCAAAAATCCAGAAAATTGGCTGAAAACGACTAAATATCAAGGACTCATTGGGTGAATCGCTCTGGAACTGAAATCGGAACGCTCACTGACAATTCCCCTATCTGAAAGTCTGATAAACACCGGAAAAATGACTAAGTCTAAAAAAAAATTTTTTTCAACTTTTTTTAATTTTACCCCCATGAGATATATATTCTACCCACACACATTTGGAACTCTCCTGGGGTACCCTCACACATATTATTCCCTCATTTAGTGGATATTTTCACAAAAAAGGGAAATTTTCAAAAATCCAGAAAATTGGCTGAAAACGACTAAATATCAATGACTCATTGGGCGAATCGCTCTGGAACTGAAATCAGAACGCTCACTGACATTTCCCCTATCTGAAAGTCTGATAAACGTCGGAAAAATGACTAAGTCCAAAAAAAAATTTTTTTCAACTTTTTTTAATTTTACCCCCATGAGATATATATTCTACCCACACACATTTGGAACTCTCCTGGGGTACCCTCACACATATTATTCCCTCATTTAGTGGATATTTTCACAAAAAAGGGAAATTTTCAAAAATCCAGAAAATTGGCTGAAAACGACTAAATATCAAGGACTCATTGGGCGAATCGCTCTGAAACTGAAATCGGAAACCTCACTGACATTTCCCCTATCTGAAAGTCTGATAAATGCCGGAAAAATAACTAAGTCCAAAAAAAAATTTTTTTCAACTTTTTTCAATTTTACCCCCGTGGGATATATATTCTACCCACACACATTTGGAACTCTCCTGGGGTACCCTCACACATATTATTCCCTCATTTAGTGGATATTTTCTCAAAAAAGTGAAATTTTCAAAAATCCAGAAAATTGGCTGAAAACGACTTAATATCAAGGACTCATTGGGTGAATCGCTCTGGAACTGAAATCGGAACACTCACTGATATTTCCCCTATCTGAAAGTCTGATAAACGTCGGAAAAATGACTAAGTCCAAAAAAAAATATTTTCAACTTTTTTCAATTTAACCCCCGTGGGATATATATTCTACCCACACACATTTGGAACTCTCCTGGGGTACCCTCACACATATTATTCCCTCATTTAGTGGATATTTTCGCAAAAAAGTGAAATTTTCAAAAATCCAGAAAATTGGCTGAAAACGACTAAATATCAAGGACTCATTGGGCGAATCGCTCTGGAACTGAAATCAGAACGCTCACTGACATTTCCCCTATCTGAAAGTCTGATAAACGTCGGAAAAATGACTAAGTCCAAAAAAAAATTTTTTTCAACTTTTTTCAATTTTACCCCCGTGGGATATATATTCTACCCACACACATTTGGAACTCTCCTGGGGTACCCTCACACATATTATTCCCTCATTTAGTGGATATTTTCTCAAAAAAGTGAAATTTTCAAAAATCCAGAAAATTGGCTGAAAACGACTAAATATCAAGGACTCATTGGGTGAATCGCTCTGGAACTGAAATCGGAACACTCACTGATATTTCCCCTATCTGAAAGTCTGATAAACGTCGGAAAAATGACTAAGTCCAAAAAAAAATATTTTCAACTTTGTTCAATTTAACCCCCGTGGGATATATATTCTACCCACACACATTTGGAACTCTCCTGGGGTACCCTCACACATATTATTCCCTCATTTAATGGATATTTTCACAAAAAAGGGAAATTTTCAAAAATCCAGTAAATTGGCTGAAAACGACTAAATATCAAGGACTCATTGGGCAAATCGCTCTGGAACTGAAATTGGAATGGTCACTGACATTTCCCCTATCTGAAAGTCTGATAAACGTCGGAAAAATGACTAAGTCCAAAAAAAATAATTTTTCAACTTTTTTCAACTTTACCCCAGTGGGATATATATTCTACCCACACACATTTGGAACTCTCCTAGGGTACCCTCACATATATTATTCCCCCATTTAGTGGATATCTTCAGAAAAAAGAGAAATTTTCAAAAATCCAGAAAATTGGCTGAAAACGACTAAATATCAAGGACTCATTGGGTGAATCGTTCTGGAACTGAAATCGGAATGCTCACTGACATTTCCCCTATCTGAAAGTCTGATAAACACTGGAAAAATGACTAAGTCCAAAAAAAAATTTTTTTCAACTTTTTTCAATTTTACCCCCGTGGGATATATATTCTACCCACACACATTTGGAACTCTCCTGGGGTACCCTCACACATATTATTCCCTCATTTAGTGGATATTTTCTCAAAAAAGTGAAATTTTCAAAAATCCAGAAAATTGGCTGAAAACGACTTAATATCAAGGACTCATTGGGTGAATCGCTCTGGAACTGAAATCGGAACACTCACTGATATTTCCCCTATCTGAAAGTCTGATAAACGTCGGAAAAATGACTAAGTCCAAAAAAAAATATTTTCAACTTTTTTCAATTTAACCCCCGTGGGATATATATTCTACCCACACACATTTGGAACTCTCCTGGGGTACCCTCACACATATTATTCCCTCATTTAGTGGATATTTTCGCAAAAAAGTGAAATTTTCAAAAATCCAGAAAATTGGCTGAAAACGACTAAATATCAAGGACTCATTGGGTGAATCGCTCTGGAACTGAAATCAGAACGCTCACTGACATTTCCCCTATCTGAAAGTCTGATAAACGTCGGAAAAATGACTAAGTCCAAAAAAAAATTTTTTTCAACTTTTTTCAATTTTACCCCCGTGGGATATATATTCTACCCACACACATTTGGAACTCTCCTGGGGTACCCTCACACATATTATTCCCTCATTTAGTGGATATTTTCGCAAAAAATGGAAATTTTCAAAAATCCAGAAAATTGGCTGAAAACGACTAAATATCAAGGACTCATTGGGTGAATCGCTCTGGAACTGAAATCGGAACGCTCACTGACAATTCCCCTATCTGAAAGTCTGATAAACACCGGAAAAATGACTAAGTCTAAAAAAAAATTTTTTTCAACTTTTTTTAATTTTACCCCCATGAGATATATATTCTACCCACACACATTTGGAACTCTCCTGGGGTACCCTCACACATATTATTCCCTCATTTAGTGGATATTTTCACAAAAAAGGGAAATTTTCAAAAATCCAGAAAATTGGCTGAAAACGACTAAATATCAATGACTCATTGGGCGAATCGCTCTGGAACTGAAATCAGAACGCTCACTGACATTTCCCCTATCTGAAAGTCTGATAAACGTCGGAAAAATGACTAAGTCCAAAAAAAAATTTTTTTCAACTTTTTTTAATTTTACCCCCATGAGATATATATTCTACCCACACACATTTGGAACTCTCCTGGGGTACCCTCACACATATTATTCCCTCATTTAGTGGATATTTTCACAAAAAAGGGAAATTTTCAAAAATCCAGAAAATTGGCTGAAAACGACTAAATATCAAGGACTCATTGGGCGAATCGCTCTGAAACTGAAATCGGAAACCTCACTGACATTTCCCCTATCTGAAAGTCTGATAAATGCCGGAAAAATAACTAAGTCCAAAAAAAAATTTTTTTCAACTTTTTTCAATTTTACCCCCGTGGGATATATATTCTACCCACACACATTTGGAACTCTCCTGGGGTACCCTCACACATATTATTCCCTCATTTAGTGGATATTTTCTCAAAAAAGTGAAATTTTCAAAAATCCAGAAAATTGGCTGAAAACGACTTAATATCAAGGACTCATTGGGTGAATCGCTCTGGAACTGAAATCGGAACACTCACTGATATTTCCCCTATCTGAAAGTCTGATAAACGTCGGAAAAATGACTAAGTCCAAAAAAAAATATTTTCAACTTTTTTCAATTTAACCCCCGTGGGATATATATTCTACCCACACACATTTGGAACTCTCCTGGGGTACCCTCACACATATTATTCCCTCATTTAGTGGATATTTTCGCAAAAAAGTGAAATTTTCAAAAATCCAGAAAATTGGCTGAAAACGACTAAATATCAAGGACTCATTGGGCGAATCGCTCTGGAACTGAAATCAGAACGCTCACTGACATTTCCCCTATCTGAAAGTCTGATAAACGTCGGAAAAATGACTAAGTCCAAAAAAAAATTTTTTTCAACTTTTTTCAATTTTACCCCCGTGGGATATATATTCTACCCACACACATTTGGAACTCTCCTGGGGTACCCTCACACATATTATTCCCTCATTTAGTGGATATTTTCTCAAAAAAGTGAAATTTTCAAAAATCCAGAAAATTGGCTGAAAACGACTAAATATCAAGGACTCATTGGGTGAATCGCTCTGGAACTGAAATCGGAACACTCACTGATATTTCCCCTATCTGAAAGTCTGATAAACGTCGGAAAAATGACTAAGTCCAAAAAAAAATATTTTCAACTTTTTTCAATTTAACCCCCGTGGGATATATATTCTACCCACACACATTTGGAACTCTCCTGGGGTACCCTCACACATATTATTCCCTCATTTAATGGATATTTTCACAAAAAAGGGAAATTTTCAAAAATCCAGAAAATTGGCTGAAAACGACTAAATATCAAGGACTCATTGGGCAAATCGCTCTGGAACTGAAATTGGAATGGTCACTGACATTTCCCCTATCTGAAAGTCTGATAAACGTCGGAAAAATGACTAAGTCCAAAAAAAATAATTTTTCAACTTTTTTCAACTTTACCCCCGTGGGATATATATTCTACCCACACACATTTGGAACTCTCCTAGGGTAGCCTCACATATATTATTCCCCCATTTAGTGGATATCTTCAGAAAAAAGAGAAATTTTCAAAAATCCAGAAAATTGGCTGAAAACGACTAAATATCAAGGACTCATTGGGTGAATCGCTCTGGAACTGAAATCGGAACGCTCACTGACATTTCCCCTATCTGAAAGTCTGATAAACGTCGGAAAAATGACTAAGTCCAAAAAAAAATTTTTTCAACTTTTTTCAATTTAACCCCCGTGGGATATATATTCTACCCACACACATTTGGAACTCTCCTGGGGTACCCTCACACATATTATTCCCTCATTTAGTGGATATTTTCGCAAAAAATGGAAATGTTCAAAAATCCAGAAAATTGGCTGAAAACGACTAAATATCAAGGACTCATTGGGTGAATCGCTCTGGAACTGAAATCGGAACGCTCACTGACAATTCCCCTATCTGAAAGTCTGATAAACACCGGAAAAATGACTAAGTCTAAAAAAAAATTTTTTTCAACTTTTTTTAATTTTACCCCCATGAGATATATATTCTACCCACACACATTTGGAACTCTCCTGGGGTACCCTCACACATATTATTCCCTCATTTAGTGGATATTTTCACAAAAAAGGGAAATTTTCAAAAATCCAGAAAATTGGCTGAAAACGACTAAATATCAAGGACTCATTGGGCAAATCGCTCTGGAACTGAAATTGGAATGCTCACTGACATTTCCCCTATCTGAAAGTCTGATAAACGTCGGAAAAATGACTAAGTCCAAAAAAAATAATTTTTCAACTTTTTTCAACTTTACCCCAGTGGGATATATATTCTACCCACACACATTTGGAACTCTCCTAGGGTACCCTCACATATATTATTCCCCCATTTAGTGGATATCTTCAGAAAAAAGAGAAATTTTCAAAAATCCAGAAAATTGGCTGAAAACGACTAAATATCAAGGACTCATTGGGTGAATCGTTCTGAAACTGAAATCGGAATGCTCACTGACATTTCCCCTATCTGAAAGTCTGATAAACGTCGGAAAAATGACTAAGTCCAAAAAAAAATTTTTTTCAACTTTTTTCAATTTTACCCCCGTGGGATATATATTCTACCCACACACATTTGGAACTCTCCTGGGGTACCCTCACACATATTATTCCCTCATTTAGTGGATATTTTCTCAAAAAAGTGAAATTTTCAAAAATCCAGAAAATTGGCTGAAAACGACTAAATATCAAGGACTCATTGGGTGAATCGCTCTGGAACTGAAATCGGAACACTCACTGATATTTCCCCTATCTGAAAGTCTGATAAACGTCGGAAAAATGACTAAGTCCAAAAAAAAATATTTTCAACTTTTTTCAATTTAACCCCCGTGGGATATATATTCTACCCACACACATTTGGAACTCTCCTGGGGTACCCTCACACATATTATTCCCTCATTTAATGGATATTTTCACAAAAAAGGGAAATTTTCAAAAATCCAGAAAATTGGCTGAAAACGACTAAATATCAAGGACTCATTGGGCAAATCGCTCTGGAACTGAAATTGGAATGGTCACTGACATTTCCCCTATCTGAAAGTCTGATAAACGTCGGAAAAATGACTAAGTCCAAAAAAAATAATTTTTCAACTTTTTTCAACTTTACCCCAGTGGGATATATATTCTACCCACACACATTTGGAACTCTCCTAGGGTACCCTCACATATATTATTCCCCCATTTAGTGGATATCTTCAGAAAAAAGAGAAATTTTCAAAAATCCAGAAAATTGGCTGAAAACGACTAAATATCAAGGACTCATTGGGTGAATCGTTCTGGAACTGAAATCGGAATGCTCACTGACATTTCCCCTATCTGAAAGTCTGATAAACACTGGAAAAATGACTAAGTCCAAAAAAAAATTTTTTTCAACTTTTTTCAATTTTACCCCCGTGGGATATATATTCTACCCACACACATTTGGAACTCTCCTGGGGTACCCTCACACATATTATTCCCTCATTTAGTGGATATTTTCTCAAAAAAGTGAAATTTTCAAAAATCCAGAAAATTGGCTGAAAACGACTTAATATCAAGGACTCATTGGGTGAATCGCTCTGGAACTGAAATCGGAACACTCACTGATATTTCCCCTATCTGAAAGTCTGATAAACGTCGGAAAAATGACTAAGTCCAAAAAAAAATATTTTCAACTTTTTTCAATTTAACCCCCGTGGGATATATATTCTACCCACACACATTTGGAACTCTCCTGGGGTACCCTCACACATATTATTCCCTCATTTAGTGGATATTTTCGCAAAAAAGTGAAATTTTCAAAAATCCAGAAAATTGGCTGAAAACGACTAAATATCAAGGACTCATTGGGTGAATCGCTCTGGAACTGAAATCAGAACGCTCACTGACATTTCCCCTATCTGAAAGTCTGATAAACGTCGGAAAAATGACTAAGTCCAAAAAAAAATTTTTTTCAACTTTTTTCAATTTTACCCCCGTGGGATATATATTCTACCCACACACATTTGGAACTCTCCTGGGGTACCCTCACACATATTATTCCCTCATTTAGTGGATATTTTCGCAAAAAATGGAAATTTTCAAAAATCCAGAAAATTGGCTGAAAACGACTAAATATCAAGGACTCATTGGGTGTATCGCTCTGGAACTGAAATCGGAACGCTCACTGACAATTCCCCTATCTGAAAGTCTGATAAACACCGGAAAAATGACTAAGTCTAAAAAAAAATTTTTTTCAACTTTTTTTAATTTTACCCCCTTGAGATATATATTCTACCCACACACATTTGGAACTCTCCTGGGGTACCCTCACACATATTATTCCCTCATTTAGTGGATATTTTCACAAAAAAGGGAAATTTTCAAAAATCCAGAAAATTGGCTGAAAACGACTAAATATCAATGACTCATTGGGCGAATCGCTCTGGAACTGAAATCAGAACGCTCACTGACATTTCCCCTATCTGAAAGTCTGATAAACGTCGGAAAAATGACTAAGTCCAAAAAAAAATTTTTTTCAACTTTTTTTAATTTTACCCCCATGAGATATATATTCTACCCACACACATTTGGAACTCTCCTGGGGTACCCTCACACATATTATTCCCTCATTTAGTGGATATTTTCACAAAAAAGGGAAATTTTCAAAAATCCAGAAAATTGGCTGAAAACGACTAAATATCAAGGACTCATTGGGCGAATCGCTCTGAAACTGAAATCGGAAACCTCACTGACATTTCCCCTATCTGAAAGTCTGATAAATGCCGGAAAAATAACTAAGTCCAAAAAAAAATTTTTTTCAACTTTTTTCAATTTTACCCTCGTGGGATATATATTCTACCCACACACATTTGGAACTCTCCTGGGGTACCCTCACACATATTATTCCCTCATTTAGTGGATATTTTCTCAAAAAAGTGAAATTTTCAAAAATCCAGAAAATTGGCTGAAAACGACTTAATATCAAGGACTCATTGGGTGAATCGCTCTGGAACTGAAATCGGAACACTCACTGATATTTCCCCTATCTGAAAGTCTGATAAACGTCGGAAAAATGACTAAGTCCAAAAAAAAATATTTTCAACTTTTTTCAATTTAACCCCCGTGGGATATATATTCTACCCACACACATTTGGAACTCTCCTGGGGTACCCTCACACATATTATTCCCTCATTTAGTGGATATTTTCGCAAAAAAGTGAAATTTTCAAAAATCCAGAAAATTGGCTGAAAACGACTAAATATCAAGGACTCATTGGGCGAATCGCTCTGGAACTGAAATCAGAACGCTCACTGACATTTCCCCTATCTGAAAGTCTGATAAACGTCGGAAAAATGACTAAGTCCAAAAAAAAATTTTTTTCAACTTTTTTCAATTTTACCCCCGTGGGATATATATTCTACCCACACACATTTGGAACTCTCCTGGGGTACCCTCACACATATTATTCCCTCATTTAGTGGATATTTTCTCAAAAAAGTGAAATTTTCAAAAATCCAGAAAATTGGCTGAAAACGACTAAATATCAAGGACTCATTGGGTGAATCGCTCTGGAACTGAAATCGGAACACTCACTGATATTTCCCCTATCTGAAAGTCTGATAAACGTCGGAAAAATGACTAAGTCCAAAAAAAAATATTTTCAACTTTTTTCAATTTAACCCCCGTGGGATATATATTCTACCCACACACATTTGGAACTCTCCTGGGGTACCCTCACACATATTATTCCCTCATTTAATGGATATTTTCACAAAAAAGGGAAATTTTCAAAAATCCAGAAAATTGGCTGAAAACGACTAAATATCAAGGACTCATTGGGCAAATCGCTCTGGAACTGAAATTGGAATGGTCACTGACATTTCCCCTATCTGAAAGTCTGATAAACGTCGGAAAAATGACTAAGTCCAAAAAAAATAATTTTTCAACTTTTTTCAACTTTACCCCCGTGGGATATATATTCTACCCACACACATTTGGAACTCTCCTAGGGTAGCCTCACATATATTATTCCCCCATTTAGTGGATATCTTCAGAAAAAAGAGAAATTTTCAAAAATCCAGAAAATTGGCTGAAAACGACTAAATATCAAGGACTCATTGGGTGAATCGCTCTGGAACTGAAATCGGAACGCTCACTGACATTTCCCCTATCTGAAAGTCTGATAAACGTCGGAAAAATGACTAAGTCCAAAAAAAAATTTTTTCAACTTTTTTCAATTTAACCCCCGTGGGATATATATTCTACCCACACACATTTGGAACTCTCCTGGGGTACCCTCACACATATTATTCCCTCATTTAGTGGATATTTTCGCAAAAAATGGAAATTTTCAAAAATCCAGAAAATTGGCTGAAAACGACTAAATATCAAGGACTCATTGGGTGAATCGCTCTGGAACTGAAATCGGAACGCTCACTGACAATTCCCCTATCTGAAAGTCTGATAAACACCGGAAAAATGACTAAGTCTAAAAAAAAATTTTTTTCAACTTTTTTTAATTTTACCCCCATGAGATATATAATCTACCCACACACATTTGGAACTCTCCTGGGGTACCCTCACACATATTATTCCCTCATTTAGTGGATATTTTCGCAAAAAATGGAAATTTTCAAAAATCCAGAAAATTGGCTGAAAACGACTAAATATCAAGGACTCATTGGGTGAATCGCTCTGGAACTGAAATCGGAACGCTCACTGACAATTCCCCTATCTGAAAGTCTGATAAACACCGGAAAAATGACTAAGTCTAAAAAAAAATTTTTTTCAACTTTTTTTAATTTTACCCCCATGAGATATATATTCTACCCACACACATTTGGAACTCTCCTGGGGTACCCTCACACATATTATTCCCTCATTTAGTGGATATTTTCACAAAAAAGGGAAATTTTCAAAAATCCAGAAAATTGGCTGAAAACGACTAAATATCAAGGACTCATTGGGCAAATCGCTCTGGAACTGAAATTGGAATGCTCACTGACATTTCCCCTATCTGAAAGTCTGATAAACGTCGGAAAAATGACTAAGTCCAAAAAAAATAATTTTTCAACTTTTTTCAACTTTACCCCAGTGGGATATATATTCTACCCACACACATTTGGAACTCTCCTAGGGTACCCTCACATATATTATTCCCCCATTTAGTGGATATCTTCAGAAAAAAGAGAAATTTTCAAAAATCCAGAAAATTGGCTGAAAACGACTAAATATCAAGGACTCATTGGGTGAATCGTTCTGAAACTGAAATCGGAATGCTCACTGACATTTCCCCTATCTGAAAGTCTGATAAACGTCGGAAAAATGACTAAGTCCAAAAAAAAATATTTTCAACTTTTTTCAATTTAACCCCCGTGGGATATATATTCTACCCACACACATTTGGAACTCTCCTGGGGTACCCTCACACATATTATTCCCTCATTTAATGGATATTTTCACAAAAAAGGGAAATTTTCAAAAATCCAGAAAATTGGCTGAAAACGACTAAATATCAAGGACTCATTGGGCAAATCGCTCTGGAACTGAAATTGGAATGGTCACTGACATTTCCCCTATCTGAAAGTCTGATAAACGTCGGAAAAATGACTAAGTCCAAAAAAAATAATTTTTCAACTTTTTTCAACTTTACCCCCGTGGGATATATATTCTACCCACACACATTTGGAACTCTCCTAGGGTAGCCTCACATATATTATTCCCCCATTTAGTGGATATCTTCAGAAAAAAGAGAAATTTTCAAAAATCCAGAAAATTGGCTGAAAACGACTAAATATCAAGGACTCATTGGGTGAATCGCTCTGGAACTGAAATCGGAACGCTCACTGACATTTCCCCTATCTGAAAGTCTGATAAACGTCGGAAAAATGACTAAGTCCAAAAAAAAATTTTTTCAACTTTTTTCAATTTAACCCCCGTGGGATATATATTCTACCCACACACATTTGGAACTCTCCTGGGGTACCCTCACACATATTATTCCCTCATTTAGTGGATATTTTCGCAAAAAATGGAAATTTTCAAAAATCCAGAAAATTGGCTGAAAACGACTAAATATCAAGGACTCATTGGGTGAATCGCTCTGGAACTGAAATCGGAACGCTCACTGACAATTCCCCTATCTGAAAGTCTGATAAACACCGGAAAAATGACTAAGTCTAAAAAAAAATTTTTTTCAACTTTTTTTAATTTTACCCCCATGAGATATATATTCTACCCACACACATTTGGAACTCTCCTGGGGTACCCTCACACATATTATTCCCTCATTTAGTGGATATTTTCACAAAAAAGGGAAATTTTCAAAAATCCAGAAAATTGGCTGAAAACGACTAAATATCAAGGACTCATTGGGCAAATCGCTCTGGAACTGAAATTGGAATGCTCACTGACATTTCCCCTATCTGAAAGTCTGATAAACGTCGGAAAAATGACTAAGTCCAAAAAAAATAATTTTTCAACTTTTTTCAACTTTACCCCAGTGGGATATATATTCTACCCACACACATTTGGAACTCTCCTAGGGTACCCTCACATATATTATTCCCCCATTTAGTGGATATCTTCAGAAAAAAGAGAAATTTTCAAAAATCCAGAAAATTGGCTGAAAACGACTAAATATCAAGGACTCATTGGGTGAATCGTTCTGAAACTGAAATCGGAATGCTCACTGACATTTCCCCTATCTGAAAGTCTGATAAACGTCGGAAAAATGACTAAGTCCAAAAAAAAATTTTTTTCAACTTTTTTCAATTTTACCCCCGTGGGATATATATTCTACCCACACACATTTGGAACTCTCCTGGGGTACCCTCACACATATTATTCCCTCATTTAGTGGATATTTTCTCAAAAAAGTGAAATTTTCAAAAATCCAGAAAATTGGCTGAAAACGACTAAATATCAAGGACTCATTGGGTGAATCGCTCTGGAACTGAAATCGGAACACTCACTGATATTTCCCCTATCTGAAAGTCTGATAAACGTCGGAAAAATGACTAAGTCCAAAAAAAAATATTTTCAACTTTTTTCAATTTAACCCCCGTGGGATATATATTCTACCCACACACATTTGGAACTCTCCTGGGGTACCCTCACACATATTATTCCCTCATTTAGTGGATATTTTCACAAAAAAGGGAAATTTTCAAAAATCCAGAAAATTGGCTGAAAACGACTAATTATCAAGGACTCATTGGGTGAATCGCTCTGGAACTGAAATCGGAACGCTCACTGACATTTCCCCTATCTGAAAGTCTGATAAACACCAGAAAAATGAGTAAGTCCCAAAAAAAATTTTTTTCAACTTTTTTCAATTTTACCCCCGTGGGATGTATATTCTACCCAAACACATTTGGAACTCTTCTGGGGTACCCTCACACATATTATTCCCTCATTTAGTGGATATTTTCACAAAAAAGGGAAATTTTCAAAAATCCAGAAAATTGGCTGAAAACGACTAAATATCAAGGACTCATTGGGTGAATCGCTCTGGAACTGAAATCAGAACACTCACTGACAATTCCCCTATCTGAAAGTCTGATAAACACCGTAAAAATGACTAAGTCTAAAAAAAAATTTTTTTCAACTTTTTTTAATTTTACCCCCATGAGATATATATTCTACCCACACACATTTGGAACTCTCCTGGGGTACCCTCACACATATTATTCCCTCATTTAGTGGATATTTTCACAAAAAAGGGAAATTTTCAAAAATCCAGAAAATTGGCTGAAAACGACTAAATATCAATGACTCATTGGGCGAATCGCTCTGGAACTGAAATCAGAACGCTCACTGACATTTCCCCTATCTGAAAGTGTGATAAACGTCGGAAAAATGACTAAGTCCAAAAAAAAATTTTTTTCAACTTTTTTCAATTTTACCCCCGTGGGATATATATTCTACCCACACACATTTGGAACTCTCCTGGGGTACCCTCACACATATTATTCCCTCATTTAGTGGATATTTTCACAAAAAAGGGAAATTTTCAAAAATCCAGAAAATTGGCTGAAAACGACTAAATATCAAGGACGCATTGGGCAAATCGCTCTGGAACTGAAATTGGAATGGTCACTGACATTTCCCCTATCTGAAAGTCTGATAAACGTCGGAAAAATGACTAAGTCCAAAAAAAATAATTTTTCAACTTTTTTCAACTTTACCCCCGTGGGATATATATTCTACCCACACACATTTGGAACTCTCCTAGGGTACCCTCACATATATTATTCCCCCATTTAGTGGATATCTTCAGAAAAAAGAGAAATTTTCAAAAATCCAGAAAATTGGCTGAAAACGACTAAATATCAAGGACTCATTGGGTGAATCGCTCTGGAACTGAAATCGGAATGCTCACTGACATTTCCCCTATCTGAAAGTCATATACACAATGGAAAAATGACTAGTCCAAAAAAAAATTTTTTTCAACTTTTTTCAATTTTACCCCCGTGGGATATATATTCTACCCACACACATTTGGAACTCTCCTGGGGTACCCTCACACATATTATTCCCTCATTTAGTGGATATTTTCTCAAAAAAGTGAAATTTTCAAAAATCCAGAAAATTGGCTGAAAACGACTAAATATCAAGGACTCATTGGGTGAATCGCTCTGGAACTGAAATCGGAACACTCACTGATATTTCCCCTATCTGAAAGTCTGATAAACGTCGGAAAAATGACTAAGTCCAAGAAAAAATATTTTCAACTTTTTTCAATTTAACCCCCGTGGGATATATATTCTACCCACACACATTTGGAACTCTCCTGGGGTACCCTCACACATATTATTCCCTCATTTAGTGGATATTTTCACAAAAAAGTGAAATTTTCAAAAATCCAGAAAATTGGCTGAAAACGACTAAATATCAAGGACTCATTGGGTGAATCGCTCTGGAACTGAAATCGGAACGCTCACTGACATTTCCCCTATCTGAAAGTCTGATAAACACCAGAAAAATGACTAAGTCCCAAAAAAAATTTTTTTCAACTTTTTTCAATTTTACCCCCGTGGGATGTATATTCTACCCAAACACATTTGGAACTCTCCTGGGGTACCCTCACACATATTATTCCCTCATTTAGTGGATATTTTCACAAAAAAGGGAAATTTTCAAAAATCCAGAAAATTGGCTGAAAACGACTAAATATCAAGGACTCATTGGGTGAATCGCTCTGGAACTGAAATCGGAACACTCACTGACAATTCCCCTATCTGAAAGTCTGATAAACACCGGAAAAATGACTAAGTCTAAAAAAAAATTTTTTTCAACTTTTTTTAATTTTACCCCCATGAGATATATATTCTACCCACACACATTTGGAACTCTCCTGGGGTACCCTCACACATATTATTCCCTCATTTAGTGGATATTTTCACAAAAAAGGGAAATTTTCAAAAATCCAGAAAATTGGCTGAAAACGACTAAATATCAATGACTCATTGGGCGAATCGCTCTGGAACTGAAATCAGAACGCTCACTGACATTTCCCCTATCTGAAAGTCTGATAAACGTCGGAAAAATGACTAAGTCCAAAAAAAAATTTTTTTCAACTTTTTTCAATTTTACCCCCGTGGGATATATATTCTACCCACACACATTTGGAACTCTCCTGGGGTACCTCACACATATTATTCCCTCATTTAGTGGATATTTTCGCAAAAAAGTGAAATTTTCAAAAATCCAGAAAATTGGCTGAAAACGACTAAATATCAATGACTCATTGGGCGAATCGCTCTGGAACTGAAATCAGAACGCTCACTGACATTTCCCCTATCTGAAAGTCTGATAAACGTCGGAAAAATGACTAAGTCCAAAAAAAATTTTTTTTCAACTTTTTTCAATTTTACCCCCGTGGGATATATATTCTACCCACACACATTTGGAACTCTCCTGGGGTACCCTCACACATATTATTCCCTCATTTAGTGGATATTTTCTCAAAAAAGTGAAATTTTCAAAAATCCAGAAAATTGGCTGAAAACGACTAAATATCAAGGACTCATTGGGTGAATCGCTCTGGAACTGAAATCGGAACACTCACTGATATTTCCCCTATCTGAAAGTCTGATAAACGTCGGAAAAATGACTAAGTCCAAAAAAAAATATTTTCAACTTTTTTCAATTTAACCCCCGTGGGATATATATTCTACCCACACACATTTGGAACTCTCCTGGGGTACCCTCACACATATTATTCCCTCATTTAGTGGATATTTTCGCAAAAAAGGGAAATTTTCAAAAATCCAGAAAATTGGCTGAAAACGACTAAATATCAAGGACTCATTAGGTGAATCGCTCTGGAACTGAAATCGGAACGCTCACTGACAATTCCCCTATCTGAAAGTCTGATAAACACCGGAAAAATGACTAAGTCTAAAAAAAAATTTTTTTCAACTTTTTTTTAATTTTACCCCCATGAGATATATATTCTACCCACACACATTTGGAACTCTCCTGGGGTACCCTCACACATATTATTCCCTCATTTAGTGGATATTTTCACAAAAAAGGGAAATTTTCAAAAATCCAGAAAATTGGCTGAAAACGACTAAATATCAAGGACTCATTGGGTGAATCGCTCTGGAACTGAAATCGGAATGCTCACTGACATTTCCCCTATCTGAAAGTCATATACACAATGGAAAAATGACTAGTCCAAAAAAAATTTTTTTTCAACTTTTTTCAATTTTACCCCCGTGGGATATATATTCTACCCACACACATTTGGAACTCTCCTGGGGTACCCTCACACATATTATTCCCTCATTTAGTGGATATTTTCGCAAAAAAGTGAAATTTTCAAAAATCCAGAAAATTGGCTGAAAACGACTAAATATCAATGACTCATTGGGCGAATCGCTCTGGAACTGAAATCAGAACGCTCACGGACATTTCCCCTATCTGAAAGTCTGATAAACGTCGGAAAAATGACTAAGTCCAAAAAAAATTTTTTTTCAACTTTTTTCAATTTTACCCCCGTGGGATATATATTCTACCCACACACATTTGGAACTCTCCTGGGGTACCCTCACACATATTATTCCCTCATTTAGTGGATATTTTCTCAAAAAAGTGAAATTTTCAAAAATCCAGAAAATTGGCTGAAAACGACTAAATATCAAGGACTCATTGGGTGAATCGCTCTGGAACTGAAATCGGAACACTCACTGATATTTCCCCTATCTGAAAGTCTGATAAACGTCGGAAAAATGACTAAGTCCAAAAAAAAATATTTTCAACTTTTTTCAATTTAACCCCCGTGGGATATATATTCTACCCACACACATTTGGAACTCTCCTGGGGTACCCTCACACATATTATTCCCTCATTTAGTGGATATTTTCTCAAAAAAGTGAAATTTTCAAAAATCCAGAAAATTGGCTGAAAACGACTAAATATCAAGGACTCATTGGGTGAATCGCTCTGGAACTGAAATCGGAACACTCACTGATATTTCCCCTATCTGAAAGTCTGATAAACGTCGGAAAAATGACTAAGTCCAAAAAAAAATATTTTCAACTTTTTTCAATTTAACCCCCGTGGGATATATATTCTACCCACACACATTTGGAACTCTCCTGGGGTACCCTCACACATATTATTCCCTCATTTAGTGGATATTTTCACAAAAAAGGGAAATTTTCAAAAATCCAGAAAATTGGCTGAAAACGACTAAATATCAAGGACTCATTGGGTGAATCGCTCTGGAACTGAAATCGGAACGCTCACTGACATTTCCCCTATCTGAAAGTCTGATAAACACCAGAAAAATGACTAAGTCCCAAAAAAAATTTTTTTCAACTTTTTTCAATTTTACCCCCGTGGGATGTATATTCTACCCAAACACATTTGGAACTCTCCTGGGGTACCCTCACACATATTATTCCCTCATTTAGTGGATATTTTCGCAAAAAAGGGAAATTTTCAAAAATCCAGAAAATTGGCTGAAAACGACTAAATATCAAGGACTCATTGGGTGAATCGCTCTGGAACTGAAATCGGAACGCTCACTGACAATTCCCCTATCTGAAAGTCTGATAAACACCGGAAAAATGACTAAGTCTAAAAAAAAATTTTTTTCAACTTTTTTTTAATTTTACCCCCATGAGATATATATTCTACCCACACACATTTGGAACTCTCCTGGGGTACCCTCACACATATTATTCCCTCATTTAGTGGATATTTTCACAAAAAAGGGAAATTTTCAAAAATCCAGAAAATTGTCTGAAAACGACTAAATATCAAGGACTCATTGGGTGAATCGCTCTGGAACTGAAATCGGAATGCTCACTGACATTTCCCCTATCTGAAAGTCATATACACAATGGAAAAATGACTAGTCCAAAAAAAAATTTTTTTCAACTTTTTTCAATTTTACCCCCGTGGGATATATATTCTACCCACACACATTTGGAACTCTCCTGGGGTACCCTCACACATATTATTCCCTCATTTAGTGGATATTTTCGCAAAAAAAGTGAAATTTTCAAAAATCCAGAAAATTTGCCGAAAACGACTAAATATCAAGGACTCATTGGGCAAATCGCTCTGGAACTGAAATCAGAACGCTCACTGACATTTCCCCTATCTGAAAGTCTGATAAACGTCGGAAAAATTACTAAGTCCAAAAAAAAATTTTTTTCAAGTTTTTTCAATTTTACCCCCGTGGGATATATATTCTACCCACACACATTTGGAACTCTCCTGGGGTACCCTCACACATATTATTCCCTCATTTAGTGGATATTTTCTCAAAAAAGTGAAATTTTCAAAAATCCAGAAAATTGGCTGAAAACGACTAAATATCAAGGACTCATTGGGTGAATCGCTCTGGAACTGAAATCGGAACACTCACTGATATTTCCCCTATCTGAAAGTCTGATAAACGTCGGAAAAATGACTAAGTCCAAAAAAAAATATTTTCAACTTTTTTCAATTTAACCCCCGTGGGATATATATTCTACCCACACACATTTGGAACTCTCCTGGGGTACCCTCACACATATTATTCCCTCATTTAGTGGATATTTTCACAAAAAAGGGAAATTTTCAAAAATCCAGAAAATTGGCTGAAAACGACTTAATATCAAGGACTCATTGGGTGAATCGCTCTGGAACTGAAATCGGAACACTCATTGATATTTCCCCTATCTGAAAGTCTGATAAACGTCGGAAAAATGACTAAGTCCAAAAAAAAATATTTTCAACTTTTTTCAATTTAACCCCCGTGGGATATATATTCTACCCACACACATTTGGAACTCTCCTGGGGTACCCTCACACATATTATTCCCTCATTTAGTGGATATTTTCGCAAAAAAGTGAAATTTTCAAAAATCCAGAAAATTGGCTGAAAACGACTAAATATCAAGGACTCATTGGGCGAATCGCTCTGGAACTGAAATCAGAACGCTCACTGACATTTCCCCTATCTGAAAGTCTGATAAACGTCGGAAAAATGACTAAGTCCAAAAAAAAATTTTTTTCAACTTTTTTCAATTTTACCCCCGTGGGATATATATTCTACCCACACACATTTGGAACTCTCCTGGGGTACCCTCACACATATTATTCCCTCATTTAGTGGATATTTTCGCAAAAAAGTGAAATTTTCAAAAATCCAGAAAATTGGCTGAAAACGACTAAATATCAAGGACTCATTGGGTGAATCGCTCTGGAACTGAAATCGGAACACTCACTTATATTTCCCCTATCTGAAAGTCTGATAAACGTCGGAAAAATGACTAAGTCCAAAAAAAAATATTTTCAACTTTTTTCAATTTAACCCCCGTGGGATATATATTCTACCCACACACATTTGGAACTCTCCTGGGGTACCCTCACACATATTATTCCCTCATTTAGTGGATATTTTCGCAAAAAAGTGAAATTTTCAAAAATCCAGAAAATTGGCCGAAAACGACTAAATATCAAGGACTCATTGGATGAATCGCTCTGGAACTGAAATCGGAACGCTCACTGACATTTCCCCTATCTGAAAGTCTGATAAACACCGGAAAAATGACTAAGTCTAAAAAAAAATTTTTTTCAACTTTTTTTAATTTTACCCCCATGAGATATATATTCTACCCACACACATTTGGAACTCTCCTGGGGTACCCTCACACATATTATTCCCTCATTTAGTGGATATTTTCACAAAAAAGGGAAATTTTCAAAAATCCAGAAAATTGGCTGAAAACGACTAAATATCAAGGACTCATTGGGTGAATCGCTCTGGAACTGAAATCGGAACACTCACTGATATTTCCCCTATCTGAAAGTCTGATAAACGTCGGAAAAATGACTAAGTCCAAAAAAAAATATTTTCAACTTTTTTCAATTTAACCCCCGTGGGATATATATTCTACCCACACACATTTGGAACTCTCCTGGGTACCCTCACACATATTATTCCCTCATTTAGTGGATATTTTCTCAAAAAAGTGAAATTTTCAAAAATCCAGAAAATTGGCTGAAAACGACTAAATATCAAGGACTCATTGGGTGAATCGCTCTGGAACTGAAATCGGAACGCTCACTGACATTTCCCCTATCTGAAAGTCTGATAAACACCAGAAAAATGACTAAGTCCCAAAAAAAATTTTTTTCAACTTTTTTCAATTTTACCCCCGTGGGATGTATATTCTACCCAAACACATTTGGAACTCTCCTGGGGTACCCTCACACATATTATTCCCTCATTTAGTGGATATTTTCTCAAAAAAGTGAAATTTTCAAAAATCCAGAAAATTGGCTGAAAACGACTAAATATCAAGGACTCATTGGGTGAATCGCTCTGGAACTGAAATCGGAACACTCACTGATATTTCCCCTATCTGAAAGTCTGATAAACGTCGGAAAAATGACTAAGTCCAAAAAAAAATATTTTCAACTTTTTTCAATTTAACCCCCGTGGGATATATATTCTACCCACACACATTTGGAACTCTCCTGGGGTACCCTCACACATATTATTCCCTCATTTAGTGGATATTTTCTCAAAAAAGTGAAATTTTCAAAAATCCAGAAAATTGGCTGAAAACGACTAAATATCAAGGACTCATTGGGTGAATCGCTCTGGAACTGAAATCGGGACACTCACTGATATTTCCCCTATCTGAAAGTCTGATAAACGTCGGAAAAATGACTAAGTCCAAAAAAAAATATTTTCAACTTTTTTCAATTTAACCCACGTGGGATATATATTCTACCCACACACATTTGTAACTCTCCTGGGGTACCCTCACACATATTATTCCCTCATTTAGTGGATATTTTCGCAAAAAAGTGAAATTTTCAAAAATCCAGAAAATTGGCCGAAAACGACTAAATATCAAGGACTCATTGGGTGAATCGCTCTGGAACTGAAATCGGAACGCTCACTGACATTTCCCCTATCTGAAAGTCTGATAAACACCGGAAAAATGACTAAGTCTAAAAAAAAAATTTTTTCAACTTTTTTTAATTTTACCCCCATGAGATATATATTCTACCCACACACATTTGGAACTCTCCTGGGGTACCCTCACACATATTATTCCCTCATTTAGTGGATATTTTCGCAAAAAAGGGAAATTTTCAAAAATCCAGAAAATTGGCTGAAAACGACTAAATATCAAGGACTCATTGGGTGAATCGCTCTGGAACTGAAATCAGAACGCTCACTGACATTTCCCCTATCTGAAAGTCTGATAAACGTCGGAAAAATTACTAAGTCCAAAAAAAAATTTTTTTCAACTTTTTTCAATTTTACCCCCGTGGGATATATATTCTACCCACACACATTTGGAACTCTCCTGGGGTACCCTCACACATATTATTCCCTCATTTAGTGGATATTTTCTCAAAAAAGTGAAATTTTCAAAAATCCAGAAAATTGGCTGAAAACGACTAAATATCAAGGACTCATTGGGTGAATCGCTCTGGAACTGAAATCGGAACACTCACTGATATTTCCCCTATCTGAAAGTCTGATAAATGTCGGAAAAATGACTAAGACCAAAAAAAAATATTTTCAACTTTTTTCAATTTAACCCCCGTGGGATATATATTCTACCCACACACATTTCGAACTCTCCTGGGGTACCCTCACACATATTATTCCCTCATTTAGTGGATATTTTTGCAAAAAAGTGAAATTTTCAAAAATCCAGAAAATTGGCTGAAAACGACTAAATATCAAGGACTCATTGGATGAATCGCTCTGGAACTGAAATCGGAACGCTCACTGACATTTCCCCTATCTGAAAGTCTGATAAACACCGGAAAAATGACTAAGTCTAAAAAAAAATTTTTTTCAACTTTTTTTAATTTTACCCCCATGAGATATTAATTCTACCCACACACATTTGGAACTCTCCTGGGGTACCCTCACACATATTATTCCCTCATTTAGTGGATATTTTCACAAAAAAGGGAAATTTTCAAAAATCCAGAAAATTGGCTGAAAACGACTAAATATCAAGGACTCATTGGGTGAATCGCTCTGGAACTGAAATCGGAACACTCACTGATATTTCCCCTATCTGAAAGTCTGATAAACGTCGGAAAAATGACTAAGTCCAAAAAAAAATTTTTTTCAACTTTTTTCAATTTTACCCCCGTGGGATATATATTCTACCCACACACATTTGGAACTCTCCTGGGGTACCCTCACACATATTATTCCGTCATTTAGTGGATATTTTCTCAAAAAAGTGAAATTTTCAAAAATCCAGAAAATTGGCTGAAAACGACTTAATATCAAGGACTCATTGGGTGAATCGCTCTGGAACTGAAATCGGAACACTCACTGATATTTCCCCTATCTGAAAGTCTGATAAACGTCGGAAAAATGACTAAGTCCAAAAAAAAATATTTTCAACTTTTTTCAATTTAACCCCCGTGGGATATATATTCTACCCACACACATTTGGAACTCTCCTGGGGTACCCTCACACATATTATTCCCTCATTTAGTGGATATTTTCGCAAAAAAGTGAAATTTTCAAAAATCCAGAAAATTTGCTGAAAACGACTAAATATCAAGGACTCATTGGGCGAATCGCTCTGGAACTGAAATCAGAACGCTCACTGACATTTCCCCTATCTGAAAGTCTGATAAACGTCGGAAAAATGACTAAGTCCAAAAAAAAATTTTTTTCAAGTTTTTTCAATTTTACCCCCGTGGGATATATATTCTACCCACACACATTTGGAACTCTCCTGGGGTACCCTCACACATATTATTCCCTCATTTAGTGGATATTTTCTCAAAAAAGTGAAATTTTCAAAAATCCAGAAAATTGGCTGAAAACGACTAAATATCAAAGACTCATTGGGTGAATCGCTCTGGAACTGAAATCGGAACACTCACTGATATTTCCCCTATCTGAAAGTCTGATAAACGTCGGAAAAATGACTAAGTCCAAAAAAAAATATTTTCAACTTTTTTCAATTTAACCCCCGTGGGATATATATTCTACCCACACACATTTGGAACTCTCCTGGGGTACCCTCACACATATTATTCCCTCATTTAGTGGATATTTTCGCAAAAAAGTGAAATTTTCAAAAATCCAGAAAATTGGCCGAAAATGACTAAATATCAAGGACTCATTGGGTGAATCGCTCTGGAACTGAAATCGGAACGCTCACTGACATTTCCCCTATCTGAAAGTCTGATAAACACCGGAAAAATGACTAAGTCTAAAAAAAAATTTTTTTCAACTTTTTTTAATTTTACCCCCATGAGATATATATTCTACCCACACACATTTGGAACTCTCCTGGGGTACCCTCACACATATTATTCCCTCATTTAGTGGATATTTTCTCAAAAAAGTGAAATTTTCAAAAATCCAGAAAATTGGCTGAAAACGACTTAATATCAAGGACTCATTGGGTGAATCGCTCTGGAACTGAAATCGGAACACTCACTGATATTTCCCCTATCTGAAAGTCTGATAAACGTCGGAAAAATGACTAAGTCCAAAAAAAAATATTTTCAACTTTTTTCAATTTAACCCCCGTGGGATATATATTCTACCCACACACATTTGGAACTCTCCTGGGGTACCCTCACACATATTATTCCCTCATTTAGTGGATATTTTCTCAAAAAAGTGAAATTTTCAAAAATCCAGAAAATTGGCTGAAAACGACTAAATATCAAGGACTCATTGGGTGAATCGCTCTGGAACTGAAATCGGAACACTCACTGATATTTCCCCTATCTGAAAGTCTGATAAACGTCGGAAAAATGACTAAGTCCAAAAAAAAATATTTTCAACTTTTTTCAATTTAACCCACGTGGGATATATATTCTACCCACACACATTTGTAACTCTCCTGGGGTACCCTCACACATATTATTCCCTCATTTAGTGGATATTTTCGCAAAAAAGTGAAATTTTCAAAAATCCAGAAAATTGGCCGAAAACGACTAAATATCAAGGACTCATTGGGTGAATCGCTCTGGAACTGAAATCGGAACGCTCACTGACATTTCCCCTATCTGAAAGTCTGATAAACACCGGAAAAATGACTAAGTCTAAAAAAAAATTTTTTTCAACTTTTTTTAATTTTACCCCCATGAGATATATATTCTACCCACACACATTTGGAACTCTCCTGGGGTACCCTCACACATATTATTCCCTCATTTAGTGGATATTTTCGCAAAAAAGGGAAATTTTCAAAAATCCAGAAAATTGGCTGAAAACGACTAAATATCAAGGACTCATTGGGTGAATCGCTCTGGAACTGAAATCAGAACGCTCACTGACATTTCCCCTATCTGAAAGTCTGATAAACGTCGGAAAAATTACTAAGTCCAAAAAAAAATTTTTTTCAACTTTTTTCAATTTTACCCCCGTGGGATATATATTCTACCCACACACATTTGGAACTCTCCTGGGGTACCCTCACACATATTATTCCCTCATTTAGTGGATATTTTCTCAAAAAAGTGAAATTTTCAAAAATCCAGAAAATTGGCTGAAAACGACTAAATATCAAGGACTCATTGGGTGAATCGCTCTGGAACTGAAATCGGAACACTCACTGATATTTCCCCTATCTGAAAGTCTGATAAATGTCGGAAAAATGACTAAGACCAAAAAAAAATATTTTCAACTTTTTTCAATTTAACCCCCGTGGGATATATATTCTACCCACACACATTTGGAACTCTCCTGGGGTACCCTCACACATATTATTCCCTCATTTAGTGGATATTTTCGCAAAAAAGTGAAATTTTCAAAAATCCAGAAAATTGGCTGAAAACGACTAAATATCAAGGACTCATTGGATGAATCGCTCTGGAACTGAAATCGGAACGCTCACTGACATTTCCCCTATCTGAAAGTCTCATAAACACCGGAAAAATGACTAAGTCTAAAAAAAAATTTTTTTCAACTTTTTTTAATTTTACCCCCATGAGATATGAATTCTACCCACACACATTTGGAACTCTCCTGGGGTACCCTCACACATATTATTCCCTCATTTAGTGGATATTTTCACAAAAAAGGGAAATTTTCAAAAATCCAGAAAATTGGCTGAAAACGACTAAATATCAAGGACTCATTGGGTGAATCGCTCTGGAACTGAAATCGGTACACTCACTGATATTTCCCCTATCTGAAAGTCTGATAAACGACGGAAAAATGACTAAGTCCAAAAAAAAATATTTTCAACTTTTTTCAATTTAACCCCCGTGGGATATATATTCTACCCACACACATTTGGAACTCTCCTGGGTACCCTCACACATATTATTCCCTCATTTAGTGGATATTTTCGCAAAAAAGTGAAATTTTCAAAAATCCAGAAAATTGGCTGAAAACGACTAAATATCAAGGACTCATTGGGCGAATCGCTCTGGAACTGAAATCAGAACGCTCACTGACATTTCCCCTATCTGAAAGTCTGATAAACGTCGGAAAAATGACTAAGTCCAAAAAAAAATTTTTTTTCAACTTTTTTCAATTTTACCCCCGTGGGATATATATTCTACCCACACACATTTGGAACTCTCCTGGGGTACCCTCACACATATTATTCCCTCATTTAGTGGATATTTTCGCAAAAAAGTGAAATTTTCAAAAATCCAGAAAATTGGCTGAAAACGACTAAATATCAAGGACTCATTGGATGAATCGCTCTGGAACTGAAATCGGAACGCTCACTGACATTTCCCCTATCTGAAAGTCTGATAAACACCGGAAAAATGACTAAGTCTAAAAAAAAATTTTTTTCAACTTTTTTTAATTTTACCCCCATGAGATATAAATTCTACCCACACACATTTGGAACTCTCCTGGGGTACCCTCACACATATTATTCCCTCATTTAGTGGATATTTTCACAAAAAAGGGAAATTTTCAAAAATCCAGAAAATTGGCTGAAAACGACTAAATATCAAGGACTCATTGGGTGAATCGCTCTGGAACTGAAATCGGTACACTCACTGATATTTCCCCTATCTGAAAGTCTGATAAACGACGGAAAAATGACTAAGTCCAAAAAAAAATATTTTCAACTTTTTTCAATTTAACCCCCGTGGGATATATATTCTACCCACACACATTTGGAACTCTCCTGGGTACCCTCACACATATTATTCCCTCATTTAGTGGATATTTTCGCAAAAAAGTGAAATTTTCAAAAATCCAGAAAATTGGCTGAAAACGACTAAATATCAAGGACTCATTGGGCGAATCGCTCTGGAACTGAAATCAGAACGCTCACTGACATTTCCCCTATCTGAAAGTCTGATAAACGTCGGAAAAATGACTAAGTCCAAAAAAAAATTTTTTTTCAACTTTTTTCAATTTTACCCCCGTGGGATATATATTCTACCCACACACATTTGGAACTCTCCTGGGGTACCCTCACACATATTATTCCCTCATTTAGTGGATATTTTCGCAAAAAAGTGAAATTTTCAAAAATCCAGAAAATTGGCTGAAAACGACTAAATATCAAGGACTCATTGGATGAATCGCTCTGGAACTGAAATCGGAACGCTCACTGACATTTCCCCTATCTGAAAGTCTGATAAACACCGGAAAAATGACTAAGTCTAAAAAAAAATTTTTTTCAACTTTTTTTAATTTTACCCCCATGAGATATAAATTCTACCCACACACATTTGGAACTCTCCTGGTGTACCCTCACACATATTATTCCCTCATTTAGTGGATATTTTCACAAAAAAGGGAAATTTTCAAAAATCCAGAAAATTGGCTGAAAACGACTAAATATCAAGGACTCATTGGGTGAATCGCTCTGGAACTGAAATCGGAACACTCACTGATATTTCCCCTATCTGAAAGTCTGATAAACGTCGGAAAAATGACTAAGTCCAAAAAAAAATATTTTCAACTTTTTTCAATTTAACCCCCGTGGGATATATATTCTACCCACACACATTTGGAACTCTCCTGGGGTACCCTCACACATATTATTCCCTCATTTAGTGGATATTTTCTCAAAAAAGTGAAATTTTCAAAAATCCAGAAAATTGGCTGAAAACGACTAAATATCAAGGACTCATTGGGTGAATCGCTCTGGAACTGAAATCGGAACACTCACTGATATTTCCCCTATCTGAAAGTCTGATAAACGTCGGAAAAATGACTAAGTCCAAAAAAAAATATTTTCAACTTTTTTCAATTTAACCCACGTGGGATATATATTCTACCCACACACATTTGTAACTCTCCTGGGGTACCCTCACACATATTATTCCCTCATTTAGTGGATATTTTCGCAAAAAAGTGAAATTTTCAAAAATCCAGAAAATTGGCCGAAAACGACTAAATATCAAGGACACATTGGGTGAATCGCTCTGGAACTGAAATCGGAACGCTCACTGACATTTCCCCTATCTGAAAGTCTGATAAACACCGGAAAAATGACTAAGTCTAAAAAAAAATTTTTTTCAACTTTTTTTAATTTTACCCCCATGAGATATATATTCTACCCACACACATTTGGAACTCTCCTGGGGTACCCTCACACATATTATTCCCTCATTTAGTGGATATTTTCGCAAAAAAGGGAAATTTTCAAAAATCCAGAAAATTGGCTGAAAACGACTAAATATCAAGGACTCATTGGGTGAATCGCTCTGGAACTGAAATCAGAACGCTCACTGACATTTCCCCTATCTGAAAGTCTGATAAACGTCGGAAAAATTACTAAGTCCAAAAAAAAATTTTTTTCAACTTTTTTCAATTTTACCCCCGTGGGATATATATTCTACCCACACACATTTGGAACTCTCCTGGGGTACCCTCACACATATTATTCCCTCATTTAGTGGATATTTTCTCAAAAAAGTGAAATTTTCAAAAATCCAGAAAATTGGCTGAAAACGACTAAATATCAAGGACTCATTGGGTGAATCGCTCTGGAACTGAAATCGGAACACTCACTGATATTTCCCCTATCTGAAAGTCTGATAAACGTCGGAAAAATGACTAAGTCCAAAAAAAAATATTTTCAACTTTTTTCAATTTAACCCACGTGGGATATATATTCTACCCACACACATTTGTAACTCTCCTGGGGTACCCTCACACATATTATTCCCTCATTTAGTGGATATTTTCGCAAAAAAGTGAAATTTTCAAAAATCCAGAAAATTGGCCGAAAACGACTAAATATCAAGGACTCATTGGGTGAATCGCTCTGGAACTGAAATCGGAACGCTCACTGACATTTCCCCTATCTGAAAGTCTGATAAACACCGGAAAAATGACTAAGTCTAAAAAAAAATTTTTTTCAACTTTTTTTAATTTTACCCCCATGAGATATATATTCTACCCACACACATTTGGAACTCTCCTGGGGTACCCTCACACATATTATTCCCTCATTTAGTGGATATTTTCGCAAAAAAGGGAAATTTTCAAAAATCCAGAAAATTGGCTGAAAACGACTAAATATCAAGGACTCATTGGGTGAATCGCTCTGGAACTGAAATCAGAACGCTCACTGACATTTCCCCTATCTGAAAGTCTGATAAACGTCGGAAAAATTACTAAGTCCAAAAAAAAATTTTTTTCAACTTTTTTCAATTTTACCCCCGTGGGATATATATTCTACCCACACACATTTGGAACTCTCCTGGGGTACCCTCACACATATTATTCCCTCATTTAGTGGATATTTTCACAAAAAAGGGAAATTTTCAAAAATACAGAAAATTGGCTGAAAACGACTAAATATCAAAGACTCATTGGGTGAATCGCTCTGGAACTGAAATCGGAACACTCACTGATATTTCCCCTATCTGACAGTCTGATAAATGTCGGAAAAATGACTAAGACCAAAAAAAAATATTTTCAACTTTTTTCAATTTAACCCCCGTGGGATATATATTCTACCCACACACATTTGGAACTCTCCTGGGGTACCCTCACACATATTATTCCCTCATTTAGTGGATATTTTCGCAAAAAAGTGAAATTTTCAAAAATCCAGAAAATTGGCTGAAAACGACTAAATATCAAGGACTCATTGGATGAATCGCTCTGGAACTGAAATCGGAACGCTCACTGACATTTCCCCTATCTGAAAGTCTGATAAACACCGGAAAAATGACTAAGTCTAAAAAAAAATTTTTTTCAACTTTTTTTAATTTTACCCCCATGAGATATAAATTCTACCCACACACATTTGGAACTCTCCTGGGGTACCCTCACACATATTATTCCCTCATTTAGTGGATATTTTCACAAAAAAGGGAAATTTTCAAAAATCCAGAAAATTGGCTGAAAACGACTAAATATCAAGGACTCATTGGGTGAATCGCTCTGGAACTGAAATCGGAACACTCACTGATATTTCCCCTATCTGAAAGTCTGATAAACGTCGGAAAAATGACTAAGTCCAAAAAAAAATATTTTCAACTTTTTTCAATTTAACCCCCGTGGGATATATATTCTACCCACACACATTTGGAACTCTCCTGGGGTACCCTCACACATATTATTCCCTCATTTAGTGGATATTTTCGCAAAAAAGTGAAATTTTCAAAAATCCAGAAAATTGGCTGAAAACGACTAAATATCAAGGACTCATTGGATGAATCGCTCTGGAACTGAAATCGGAACGCTCACTGACATTTCCCCTATCTGAAAGTCTGATAAACACCGGAAAAATGACTAAGTCTAAAAAAAAATTTTTTTCAACTTTTTTTAATTTTACCCCCATGAGATATATATTCTACCCACACACATTTGGAACTCTCCTGGGGTACCCTCACACATATTATTCCCTCATTTAGTGGATATTTTCGCAAAAAAGGGAAATTTTCAAAAATCCAGAAAATTGGCTGAAAACGACTAAATATCAAGGACTCATTGGGTGAATCGCTCTGGAACTGAAATCAGAACGCTCACTGACATTTCCCCTATCTGAAAGTCTGATAAACGTCGGAAAAATTACTAAGTCCAAAAAAAAATTTTTTTCAACTTTTTTCAATTTTACCCCCGTGGGATATATATTCTACCCACACACATTTGGAACTCTCCTGGGGTACCCTCACACATATTATTCCCTCATTTAGTGGATATTTTCTCAAAAAAGTGAAATTTTCAAAAATCCAGAAAATTGGCTGAAAACGACTAAATATCAAGGACTCATTGGGTGAATCGCTCTGGAACTGAAATCGGAACACTCACTGATATTTCCCCTATCTGAAAGTCTGATAAACACTGGAAAAATGACTAAGTCTAAAAAAAAATTTTTTTCAACTTTTTTTAATTTTACCCCCATGAGATATATATTCTACCCACACACATTTGGAACTCTCCTGGGGTACCCTCACACATATTATTCCCTCATTTAGTGGATATTTTCACAAAAAAGGGAAATTTTCAAAAATACAGAAAATTGGCTGAAAACGACTAAATATCAAAGACTCATTGGGTGAATCGCTCTGGAACTGAAATCGGAACACTCACTGATATTTCCCCTATCTGAAAGTCTGATAAATGTCGGAAAAATGACTAAGACCAAAAAAAAATATTTTCAACTTTTTTCAATTTAACCCCCGTGGGATATATATTCTACCCACACACATTTGGAACTCTCCTGGGGTACCCTCACACATATTATTCCCTCATTTAGTGGATATTTTCGCAAAAAAGTGAAATTTTCAAAAATCCAGAAAATTGGCTGAAAACGACTAAATATCAAGGACTCATTGGATGAATCGCTCTGGAACTGAAATCGGAACGCTCACTGACATTTCCCCTATCTGAAAGTCTGATAAACACCGGAAAAATGACTAAGTCTAAAAAAAAATTTTTTTCAACTTTTTTTAATTTTACCCCCATGAGATATAAATTCTACCCACACACATTTGGAACTCTCCTGGGGTACCCTCACACATATTATTCCCTCATTTAGTGGATATTTTCACAAAAAAGGGAAATTTTCAAAAATCCAGAAAATTGGCTGAAAACGACTAAATATCAAGGACTCATTGGGTGAATCGCTCTGGAACTGAAATCGGAACACTCACTGATATTTCCCCTATCTGAAAGTCTGATAAACGTCGGAAAAATGACTAAGTCCAAAAAAAAATATTTTCAACTTTTTTCAATTTAACCCCCGTGGGATATATATTCTACCCACACACATTTGGAACTCTCCTGGGGTACCCTCACACATATTATTCCCTCATTTAGTGGATATTTTCGCAAAAAAGTGAAATTTTCAAAAATCCAGAAAATTGGCTGAAAACGACTAAATATCAAGGACTCATTGGATGAATCGCTCTGGAACTGAAATCGGAACGCTCACTGACATTTCCCCTATCTGAAAGTCTGATAAACACCGGAAAAATGACTAAGTCTAAAAAAAAATTTTTTTCAACTTTTTTTAATTTTACCCCCATGAGATATAAATTCTACCCACACACATTTGGAACTCTCCTGGGGTACCCTCACACATATTATTCCCTCATTTAGTGGATATTTTCACAAAAAAGGGAAATTTTCAAAAATCCAGAAAATTGGCTGAAAACGACTAAATATCAAGGACTCATTGGGTGAATCGCTCTGGAACTGAAATCGGAACACTCACTGATATTTCCCCTATCTGAAAGTCTGATAAACGTCGGAAAAATGACTAAGTCCAAAAAAAAATATTTTCAACTTTTTTCAATTTAACCCCCGTGGGATATATATTCTACCCACACACATTTGGAACTCTCCTGGGGTACCCTCACACATATTATTCCCTCATTTAGTGGATATTTTCTCAAAAAAGTGAAATTTTCAAAAATCCAGAAAATTGGCTGAAAACGACTAAATATCAAGGACTCATTGGGCGAATCGCTCTGGAACTGAAATCAGAACGCTCACTGACATTTCCCCTATCTGAAAGTCTGATAAACGTCGGAAAAATGACTAAGTCCAAAAAAAAATTTTTTTCAACTTTTTTCAATTTTACCCCCGTGGGATATATATTCTACCCACACACATTTGGAACTCTCCTGGGGTACCCTCACACATATTATTCCCTCATTTAGTGGATATTTTCTCAAAAAAGTGAAATTTTCAAAAATCCAGAAAATTGGCTGAAAACGACTAAATATCAAGGACTCATTGGGTGAATCGCTCTGGAACTGAAATCGGAACACTCACTGATATTTCCCCTATCTGAAAGTCTGATAAACGTCGGAAAAATGACTAAGTCCAAAAAAAAATATTTTCAACTTTTTTCAATTTAACCCACGTGGGATATATATTCTACCCACACACATTTGTAACTCTCCTGGGGTACCCTCACACATATTATTCCCTCATTTAGTGGATATTTTCGCAAAAAAGTGAAATTTTCAAAAATCCAGAAAATTGGCCGAAAACGACTAAATATCAAGGACTCATTGGGTGAATCGCTCTGGAACTGAAATCGGAACGCTCACTGACATTTCCCCTATCTGAAAGTCTGATAAACACCGGAAAAATGACTAAGTCTAAAAAAAAATTTTTTTCAACTTTTTTTAATTTTACCCCCATGAGATATATATTCTACCCACACACATTTGGAACTCTCCTGGGGTACCCTCACACATATTATTCCCTCATTTAGTGGATATTTTCGCAAAAAAGGGAAATTTTCAAAAATCCAGAAAATTGGCTGAAAACGACTAAATATCAAGGACTCATTGGGTGAATCGCTCTGGAACTGAAATCAGAACGCTCACTGACATTTCCCCTATCTGAAAGTCTGATAAACGTCGGAAAAATTACTAAGTCCAAAAAAAAATTTTTTTCAACTTTTTTCAATTTTACCCCCGTGGGATATATATTCTACCCACACACATTTGGAACTCTCCTGGGGTACCCTCACACATATTATTCCCTCATTTAGTGGATATTTTCTCAAAAAAGTGAAATTTTCAAAAATCCAGAAAATTGGCTGAAAACGACTAAATATCAAGGACTCATTGGGTGAATCGCTCTGGAACTGAAATCGGAACACTCACTGATATTTCCCCTATCTGAAAGTCTGATAAACACTGGAAAAATGACTAAGTCTAAAAAAAAATTTTTTTCAACTTTTTTTAATTTTACCCCCATGAGATATATATTCTACCCACACACATTTGGAACTCTCCTGGGGTACCCTCACACATATTATTCCCTCATTTAGTGGATATTTTCACAAAAAAGGGAAATTTTCAAAAATACAGAAAATTGGCTGAAAACGACTAAATATCAAAGACTCATTGGGTGAATCGCTCTGGAACTGAAATCGGAACACTCACTGATATTTCCCCTATCTGAAAGTCTGATAAATGTCGGAAAAATGACTAAGACCAAAAAAAAATATTTTCAACTTTTTTCAATTTAACCCCCGTGGGATATATATTCTACCCACACACATTTGGAACTCTCCTGGGGTACCCTCACACATATTATTCCCTCATTTAGTGGATATTTTCGCAAAAAAGTGAAATTTTCAAAAATCCAGAAAATTGGCTGAAAACGACTAAATATCAAGGACTCATTGGATGAATCGCTCTGGAACTGAAATCGGAACGCTCACTGACATTTCCCCTATCTGAAAGTCTGATAAACACCGGAAAAATGACTAAGTCTAAAAAAAAATTTTTTTCAACTTTTTTTAATTTTACCCCCATGAGATATAAATTCTACCCACACACATTTAGAACTCTCCTGGGGTACCCTCACACATATTATTCCCTCATTTAGTGGATATTTTCACAAAAAAGGGAAATTTTCAAAAATCCAGAAAATTGGCTGAAAACGACTAAATATCAAGGACTCATTGGATGAATCGCTCTGGAACTGAAATCGGAACACTCACTGATATTTCCCCTATCTGAAAGTCTGATAAACGTCGGAAAAATGACTAAGTCCAAAAAAAAATATTTTCAACTTTTTTCAATTTAACCCACGTGGGATATATATTCTACCCACACACATTTGTAACTCTCCTGGGGTACCCTCACACATATTATTCCCTCATTTAGTGGATATTTTCGCAAAAAAGTGAAATTTTCAAAAATCCAGAAAATTGGCCGAAAACGACTAAATATCAAGGACTCATTGGGTGAATCGCTCTGGAACTGAAATCGGAACGCTCACTGACATTTCCCCTATCTGAAAGTCTGATAAACACCGGAAAAATGACTAAGTCTAAAAAAAAATTTTTTTCAACTTTTTTTAATTTTACCCCCATGAGATATATATTCTACCCACACACATTTGGAACTCTCCTGGGGTACCCTCACACATATTATTCCCTCATTTAGTGGATATTTTCGCAAAAAAGGGAAATTTTCAAAAATCCAGAAAATTGGCTGAAAACGACTAAATATCAAGGACTCATTGGGTGAATCGCTCTGGAACTGAAATCAGAACGCTCACTGACATTTCCCCTATCTGAAAGTCTGATAAACGTCGGAAAAATTACTAAGTCCAAAAAAAAATTTTTTTCAACTTTTTTCAATTTTACCCCCGTGGGATATATATTCTACCCACACACATTTGGAACTCTCCTGGGGTACCCTCACACATATTATTCCCTCATTTAGTGGATATTTTCTCAAAAAAGTGAAATTTTCAAAAATCCAGAAAATTGGCTGAAAACGACTAAATATCAAGGACTCATTGGGTGAATCGCTCTGGAACTGAAATCGGAACACTCACTGATATTTCCCCTATCTGAAAGTCTGATAAACACTGGAAAAATGACTAAGTCTAAAAAAAAATTTTTTTCAACTTTTTTTAATTTTACCCCCATGAGATATATATTCTACCCACACACATTTGGAACTCTCCTGGGGTACCCTCACACATATTATTCCCTCATTTAGTGGATATTTTCACAAAAAAGGGAAATTTTCAAAAATACAGAAAATTGGCTGAAAACGACTAAATATCAAAGACTCATTGGGTGAATCGCTCTGGAACTGAAATCGGAACACTCACTGATATTTCCCCTATCTGAAAGTCTGATAAATGTCGGAAAAATGACTAAGACCAAAAAAAAATATTTTCAACTTTTTTCAATTTAACCCCCGTGGGATATATATTCTACCCACACACATTTGGAACTCTCCTGGGGTACCCTCACACATATTATTCCCTCATTTAGTGGATATTTTCGCAAAAAAGTGAAATTTTCAAAAATCCAGAAAATTGGCTGAAAACGACTAAATATCAAGGACTCATTGGATGAATCGCTCTGGAACTGAAATCGGAACGCTCACTGACATTTCCCCTATCTGAAAGTCTGATAAACACCGGAAAAATGACTAAGTCTAAAAAAAAATTTTTTTCAACTTTTTTTAATTTTACCCCCATGAGATATAAATTCTACCCACACACATTTGGAACTCTCCTGGGGTACCCTCACACATATTATTCCCTCATTTAGTGGATATTTTCACAAAAAAGGGAAATTTTCAAAAATCCAGAAAATTGGCTGAAAACGACTAAATATCAAGGACTCATTGGGTGAATCGCTCTGGAACTGAAATCGGAACACTCACTGATATTTCCCCTATCTGAAAGTCTGATAAACGTCGGAAAAATGACTAAGTCCAAAAAAAAATATTTTCAACTTTTTTCAATTTAACCCCCGTGGGATATATATTCTACCCACACACATTTGGAACTCTCCTGGGGTACCCTCACACATATTATTCCCTCATTTAGTGGATATTTTCTCAAAAAAGTGAAATTTTCAAAAATCCAGAAAATTGGCCGAAAACGAATAAATATCAAGGACTCATTGGGTGAATCGCTCTGGAACTGAAATCGGAACACTCACTGATATTTCCCCTATCTGAAAGTCTGATAAACGTCGGAAAAATGACTAAGTCCAAAAAAAAATATTTTCAACTTTTTTCAATTTAACCCCCGTGGGATATATATTCTACCCACACACATTTGGAACTCTCCTGTGGTACCCTCACACATATTATTCCCTCATTTAGTGGATACTTTCTCAAAAAAGTGAAATTTTCAAAAATCCAGAAAATTGGCCGAAAACGACTAAATATCAAGGACTCATTGGGTGAATCGCTCTGGAACTGAAATCGGAACGCTCACTGACATTTCCCCTATCTGAAAGTCTGATAAACACCGGAAAAATGACTAAGTCTAAAAAAAATTTTTTTCAACTTTTTTTAATTTTACCCCCATGAGATATATATTCTACCCACACACATTTGGAACTCTCCTGGGGTACCCTCACACATATTATTCCCTCATTTAGTGGATATTTTCGCAAAAAAGTGAAATTTTCAAAAATCCAGAAAATTGGCTGAAAACGACTAAATATCAAGGACTCATTGGGCGAATCGCTCTGGAACTGAAATCAGAACGCTCACTGACATTTCCCCTATCTGAAAGTCTGATAAACGTCGGAAAAATGACTAAGTCCAAAAAAAAATTTTTTTCAACTTTTTTCAATTTTACCCCCGTGGGATATATATTCTACCCACACACATTTGGAACTCTCCTGGGGTACCCTCACACATATTATTCCCTCATTTAGTGGATATTTTCTCAAAAAAGTGAAATTTTCAAAAATCCAGAAAATTGGCTGAAAATGACTAAATATCAAGGACTCATTGGGTGAATCGCTCTGGAACTGAAATCGGAACACTCACTGATATTTCCCCTATCTGAAAGTCTGATAAACACTGGAAAAATGACTAAGTCTAAAAAAAAATTTTTTTCAACTTTTTTTAATTTTACCCCCATGAGATATATATTCTACCCACACACATTTGGAACTCTCCTGGGGTACCCTCACACATATTATTCCCTCATTTAGTGGATATTTTCACAAAAAAGGGAAATTTTCAAAAATACAGAAAATTGGCTGAAAACGACTAAATATCAAAGACTCATTGGGTGAATCGCTCTGGAACTGAAATCGGAACACTCACTGATATTTCCCCTATCTGAAAGTCTGATAAATGTCGGAAAAATGACTAAGACCAAAAAAAAATATTTTCAACTTTTTTCAATTTAACCCCCGTGGGATATATATTCTACCCACACACATTTGGAACTCTCCTGGGGTACCCTCACACATATTATTCCCTCATTTAGTGGATATTTTCGCAAAAAAGTGAAATTTTCAAAAATCCAGAAAATTGGCTGAAAACGACTAAATATCAAGGACTCATTGGATGAATCGCTCTGGAACTGAAATCGGAACGCTCACTGACATTTCCCCTATCTGAAAGTCTGATAAACACCGGAAAAATGACTAAGTCTAAAAAAAAATTTTTTTCAACTTTTTTTAATTTTACCCCCATGAGATATAAATTCTACCCACACACATTTGGAACTCTCCTGGGGTACCCTCACACATATTATTCCCTCATTTAGTGGATATTTTCACAAAAAAGGGAAATTTTCAAAAATCCAGAAAATTGGCTGAAAACGACTAAATATCAAGGACTCATTGGGTGAATCGCTCTGGAACTGAAATCGGAACACTCACTGATATTTCCCCTATCTGAAAGTCTGATAAACGTCGGAAAAATGACTAAGTCCAAAAAAAAATATTTTCAACTTTTTTCAATTTAACCCCCGTGGGATATATATTCTACCCACACACATTTGGAACTCTCCTGGGGTACCCTCACACATATTATTCCCTCATTTAGTGGATATTTTCTCAAAAAAGTGAAATTTTCAAAAATCCAGAAAATTGGCCGAAAACGACTAAATATCAAGGACTCATTGGGTGAATCGCTCTGGAACTGAAATCGGAATGCTCACTGACATTTCCCCTATCTGAAAGTCTGATAAACACCGGAAAAATGACTAAGTCTAAAAAAAATTTTTTCAACTTTTTTTAATTTTACCCCCATGAGATATATATTCTACCCACACACATTTGGAACTCTCCTGGGGTACCCTCACACATATTATTCCCTCATTTAGTGGATATTTTCGCAAAAAAGTGAAATTTTCAAAAATCCAGAAAATTGGCTGAAAACGACTAAATATCAAGGACTCATTGGGCGAATCGCTCTGGAACTGAAATCAGAACGCTCACTGACATTTCCCCTATCTGAAAGTCTGATAAACGTCGGAAAAATGACTAAGTCCAAAAAAAAATTTTTTTCAACTTTTTTCAATTTTACCCCTGTGGGATATATATTCTACCCACACACATTTGGAACTCTCCTGGGGTACCCTCACACATATTATTCCCTCATTTAGTGGATATTTTCTCAAAAAAGTGAAATTTTCAAAAATCCAGAAAATTGGCTGAAAATGACTAAATATCAAGGACTCATTGGGTGAATCGCTCTGGAACTGAAATCGGAACACTCACTGATATTTCCCCTATCTGAAAGTCTGATAAACGTCGGAAAAATTACTAAGACCAAAAAAAAATATTTTCAACTTTTTTCAATGTAACCCCCGTGGGATATATATTCTACCCACACACATTTGGAACTCTCCTGGGGTACCCTCACACATATTATTCCCTCATTTAGTGGATATTTTCGCAAAAAAGTGAAATTTTCAAAAATCCAGAAAATTGGCTGAAAACGACTAAATATCAAGGACTCATTGGGTGAATCGCTCTGGAACTGAAATCGGAACGCTCACTGACATTTCCCCTATCTGAAAGTCTGATAAACACCGGAAAAATGACTAAGTTTAAAAAAAAATTTTTTTCAACTTTTTTTAATTTTACCCCCATGAGATATATATTCTACCCACACACATTTGGAACTCTCCTGGGGTACCCTCACACATATTATTCCCTCATTTAGTGGATATTTTCACAAAAAAGGGAAATTTTCAAAAATCCAGAAAATTGGCTGAAAACGACTAAATATCAAGGACTCATTGGGTGAATCGCTCTGGAACTGAAATCGGAACACTCACTGATATTTCCCCTCTCTGAAAGTCTGATAAACGTCGGAAAAATGACTAAGTCCAAAAAAAAATAATTTCAACTTTTTTCAATTTAACCCCTGTGGGATATATATTCTACCCACACACATTTGGAACTCTCCTGGGGTACCCTCACACATATTATTCCCTCATTTAGTGGATACTTTCTCAAAAAAGTGAAATTTTCAAAAATCCAGAAAATTGGCTGAAAACGACAAATATCAAGGACTCATTGGGTGAATCGCTCTGGAACTGAAATCGGAACGCTCACTGACAATTCCCCTATCTGAAAGTCTGATAAACACTGGAAAAATGACTAAGTCTAAAAAAAAATTTTTTTCAATTTTTTATAATTTTACCCCCATGAGATATATATTCTATCCACACACATTTGGAACTCTCCTGGGGTACCCTCACACATATTATTCCCTCATTTAGTGGATATTTTCACAAAAAAGGGAAATTTTCAAAAATCCAGAAAATTGGCTGAAAACGACTAAATATCAAGGACTCATTGGGCAAATCGCTCTGGAACTGAAATTGGAATGCTCACTGACATTTCCCCTATCTGAAAGTCTGATAAACATCGGAAAAATGACTAAGTCCAAAAAAAAATTTTTTTCAACTTTTTTCAATTTTACCCCCGTGGGATATATATTCTACCCACACACATTTGGAACTCTCCTGGGGTACCCTCACACATATTATTCCCTCATTTAGTGGATACTTTCTCAAAAAAGTGAAATTTTCAAAAATCCAGAAAATTGGCTGAAAACGACTAAATATCAAGGACTCATTGGGTAAATCGCTCTGGAACTGACATCGGAACGCTCACTGACATTTCCCCTATCTGAAAGTCTGATAAACACCAGAAAAATGACTAAGTCCCAAAAAAAATTTTTTTCAACTTTTTTCAATTTTACCCCCGTGGGATGTATATTCTACCCAAACACATTTGGAACTCTCCTGGGGTACCCTCACACATATTATTCCCTCATTTAGAGGATATTTTCGCAAAAAAGGGAAATTTTCAAAAATCCTGAAAATTGGCTGAAAACGACTAAATATCAAGGACTCATTGGGTGAATCGCTCTGGAACTGAAATCGGAACGCTCACTGACATTTCCCCTATCTGAAAGTCTGATAAACACCGGAAAAATGACTAAGTTTAAAAAAAAATTTTTTTCAACTTTTTTTAATTTTACCCCCATGAGATATATATTCTACCCACACACATTTGGAACTCTCCTGGGGTACCCTCACACATATTATTCCCTCATTTAGTGGATATTTTCACAAAAAAGGGAAATTTTCAAAAATCCAGAAAATTGGCTGAAAACGACTAAATATCAAGGACTCATTGGGTGAATCGCTCTGGAACTGAAATCGGAACACTCACTGATATTTCCCCTCTCTGAAAGTCTGATAAACGTCGGAAAAATGACTAAGTCCAAAAAAAAATAATTTCAACTTTTTTCAATTTAACCCCTGTGGGATATATATTCTACCCACACACATTTGGAACTCTCCTGGGGTACCCTCACACATATTATTCCCTCATTTAGTGGATACTTTCTCAAAAAAGTGAAATTTTCAAAAATCCAGAAAATTGGCTGAAAACGACAAATATCAAGGACTCATTGGGTGAATCGCTCTGGAACTGAAATCGGAACGCTCACTGACAATTCCCCTATCTGAAAGTCTGATAAACACTGGAAAAATGACTAAGTCTAAAAAAAAATTTTTTTCAATTTTTTATAATTTTACCCCCATGAGATATATATTCTATCCACACACATTTGGAACTCTCCTGGGGTACCCTCACACATATTATTCCCTCATTTAGTGGATATTTTCACAAAAAAGGGAAATTTTCAAAAATCCAGAAAATTGGCTGAAAACGACTAAATATCAAGGACTCATTGGGCAAATCGCTCTGGAACTGAAATTGGAATGCTCACTGACATTTCCCCTATCTGAAAGTCTGATAAACATCGGAAAAATGACTAAGTCCAAAAAAAAATTTTTTTCAACTTTTTTCAATTTTACCCCCGTGGGATATATATTCTACCCACACACATTTGGAACTCTCCTGGGGTACCCTCACACATATTATTCCCTCATTTAGTGGATACTTTCTCAAAAAAGTGAAATTTTCAAAAATCCAGAAAATTGGCTGAAAACGACTAAATATCAAGGACTCATTGGGTAAATCGCTCTGGAACTGACATCGGAACGCTCACTGACATTTCCCCTATCTGAAAGTCTGATAAACACCAGAAAAATGACTAAGTCCCAAAAAAAATTTTTTTCAACTTTTTTCAATTTTACCCCCGTGGGATGTATATTCTACCCAAACACATTTGGAACTCTCCTGGGGTACCCTCACACATATTATTCCCTCATTTAGAGGATATTTTCGCAAAAAAGGGAAATTTTCAAAAATCCTGAAAATTGGCTGAAAACGACTAAATATCAAGGACTCATTGGGTGAATCGCTCTGGAACTGAAATCGGAACGCTCACTGACATTTCCCCTATCTGAAAGTCTGATAAACACCAGAAAAATGACTAAGTCCAAAAAAAAATTTTTTTCAACTTTTTTCAATTTTACCCCCGTGGGATATATATTCTACCCACACACATTTGGAACTCTCCTGGGGTACCCTCACACATATTATTCCCTCATTTAGTGGATATTTTCGCAAAAAAAGTGAAATTTTCAAAAATCCAGAAAATTGGCTGAAAACGACTTAATATCAAGGATTCATTGGGTGAATCGCTCTGGAACTGAAATCGGAACACTCACTGATATTTCCCCTATCTGAAAGTCTGATAAACGTCGGAAAAATGACTAAGTCCAAAAAAAAATATTTTCAACTTTTTTCAATTTAACCCCCGTGGGATATATATTCTACCCACACACATTTGGAACTCTCCTGGGGTACCCTCACACATATTATTCCCTCATTTAGTGGATATTTTCGCAAAAAAGTGAAATTTTTAAAAAATCCAGAAAATTGGCTGAAAACGACTAAATATCAAGGACTCATTGGGCGAATCGCTCTGGAACTGAAATCAGAACGCTCACTGACATTTCCCCTATCTGAAAGTCTGATAAACGTCGGAAAAATGACTAAGTCCAAAAAAAAATATTTTCAACTTTTTTCAATTTAACCCCCGTGGGATATATATTCTACACACACACATTTGGAACTCTCCTGGGGTACCCTCACACATATTATTCCCTCATTTAGTGGATATTTTCTCAAAAAAGTGAAATTTTCAAAAATCCAGAAAATTGGCCGAAAACGACTAAATATCAAGGACTCATTGGGTGAATCGCTCTGGTACTGAAATCGGAACGCTCACTGACATTTCCCCTATCTGAAAGTCTGATAAACGTCGGAAAAATGACTAAGTCCAAAAAAAATTTTTTTCAACTTTTTTCAATTTTACCCCCGTGGGATGTATATTCTACCCAAACACATTTGGAACTCTCCTGGGGTACCCTCACACATATTATTCCCTCATTTAGTGGATATTTTCGCAAAAAAGGGAAATTTTCAAAAATCCTGAAAAGTGGCTGAAAACGACTAAATATCAAGGACTCATTGGGTGAATCGCTCTGGAACTGAAATCGGAACGCTCACTGACATTTCCCCTATCTGAAAGTCTGATAAACACCGGAAAAATGACTAAGTCTAAAAAAAAATTTTTTTCAACTTTTTTTAATTTTACCCCCCTGAGATATATATTCTACTCACACACATTTGGAACTCTCCTGGGGTACCCTCACACATATTATTCCCTCATTTAGTGGATATTTTCACAAAAAAGGGAAATTTTCAAAAATCCAGAAAATTGGCTGAAAACGACTAAATATCAAGGACTCATTGGGTGAATCGCTCTGGAACTGAAATCGGAACACTCACTGATATTTCCCCTATCTGAAAGTGTGATAAACGTCGGAAAAATGACTAAGTCCAAAAAAAAAATATTTTCAACTTTTTTCAATTTAACCCCCGTGGGATATATATTCTACCCACACACATTTGGAACTCTCCTGGGGTACCCTCACACATATTATTCCCTCATTTAGTGGATACTTTCTCAAAAAAGTGAAATTTTCAAAAATCCAGAAAATTGGCTGAAAACGACTAAATATCAAGGACTCATTGGGTAAATCGCTCTGGAACTGAAATCGGAACGCTCACTGACATTTCCCCTATCTGAAAGTCTGATAAACACCAGAAAAATGACTAAGTCCAAAAAAAATTTTTTTCAACTTTTTTCAATTTTACCCCCGTGGGATGTATATTCTACCCAAACACATTTGGAACTCTCCTGGGGTACCCTCACATATATTATTCCCCCATTTAGTGGATATCTTCAGAAAAAAGAGAAATTTTCAAAAATCCAGAAAATTGGCTGAAAACGACTAAATATCAAGGACTCATTGGGTGAATCGCTCTGGAACTGAAATCGGAATGCTCACTGACATTTCCCCTATCTGAAAGTCTGATAAACACTGGAAAAATGACTAAGTCCAAAAAAATTTTTTTTCAACTTTTTTCAATTTTACCCCCGTGGGATATATATTCTACCCACACACATTTGGAACTCTCCTGGGGTACCCTCACACATATTATTCCCTCATTTAGTGGATATTTTCTCAAAAAAGTGAAATTTTCAAAAATCCAGAAAATTGGCTGAAAACGACTTAATATCAAGGACTCATTGGGTGAATCGCTCTGGAACTGAAATCGGAACAATCACTGATATTTCCCCGATCTGAAAGTCTGATAAACGTCGGAAAAATGACTAAGACCAAAAAAAAATATTTTCAACTTTTTTCAATTTAACCCCCGTGGGATATATATTCTACCCACACACATTTGGAACTCTCCTGGGGTACCCTCACACATATTATTCCCTCATTTAGTGGATATTTTCACAAAAAAGTGAAATTTTAAAAAATCCATAAAATTGGCTGAAAACGACTAAATATCAAGGACTCATTGGGCGAATCACTCTGGAACTGAAATCGGAACGCTCACTGACATTTCCCCTATCTGAAAGTCTGATAAACACCGGAAAAATGACTAAGTCCCAAAAAAAAATGTTTTCAACTTTTTTAAATTTTACCCCCGTGGGATATATATTCTACCCACACACATTTGTTACTCTCATGGGGTACCCTCACACATATTATTCCCTCATTTAGTGGATATTTTCACAAAAAAGTGCAATTTTCAAAAATCCAGAAAATTGGCTGAAAACGCCTAAATATCAAGGACTCATTGTGCAAATCGCTCTGGAACTGAAATCGGAACGCTCACTGACATTTCCCCTATCTGAAAGTCTGATAAACACCGGAAAAATGACTAAGTCCCAAAAAAAAATGTTTTCAACTTTTTTAAATTTTACCCCCGTGGGATATATATTCTACCCACACACATTTGTTACTCTCATGGGGTACCCTCACACATATTATTCCCTCATTTAGTGGATATTTTCACAAAAAAGTGCAATTTTCAAAAATCCAGAAAATTGGCTGAAAACGCCTAAATATCAAGGACTCATTGTGCAAATCGCTCTGGAACTGAAATCGGAATGCTCACTGACATTTCCCCTATCTGAAATTCTGATAAACGCCGGAAAAATGACTAAGTCTAAAAACAAATTTTTTTCAACTTTTTTTAATTTTACCCCCATGGGATATATATTCTACCCAAACACATTTGGAACTCTCCTGGGGTTCCCTCACACATATTATTCCCTCATTTAGTGGATATTTTCACAAAAAAGTGAAATTTTCAAAAATCCAGATAATTGGCTGAAAACGACTAAATATCAAGGACTCATTGGGCGAATCGCTCTGGAACTGAAATTGGAACGCTCACTGACCTTTGCCCTATCTGAAAGTCTGATAAATGTCGGAAAAATGACTAAGTCCAAAAAACAATATTTTAAACTTTTTTCAATTTTACCCCCGTGAGATATATATTCTACCCACACACATTTGGAACTCTCCTGGGGTACCCTCACACATATTATTCCCTCATTTAGTGGATATTTTCTCAAAAAAGTGAAATTTTCAAAAATCCAGAAAATTGGCTGAAAACGACTAAATATCAAGGACTCATTGGGTAAATCGCTCTGGAACTGAAATCGGAACGCTCACTAATATTTCCCCTATCTGAAAGTCTGATAAACACCGGAAAAATGACTAAGTCCCAAAAAAAATTTTTTTCAACTTTTTTCAATTTTACCCCCGTGGGATGTATATTCTACCCACACACATTTGGAACTCTCCTGGGGTACCCTCACACATATGATTCCCTCATTTAGTGGATATTTTTGCAAAAAAGTGAAATTTTCAAAAATCCAGAAAATTGGCTGAAAACGACTAAATATCAAGGACTCTTTGGGCAAATCGCTCTGGAACTGAAATCGGAACGCTCACTGACATTTCCACTGTCTGAAATTCTGATAAACGCCGGAAAAATGACTAAGTCTAAAAACAAATTTTTTTCAACTTTTTTTAATTTTACCCCCATGGGATATATATTCTACCCACACACATTTGGAATTCTCCTGGGGTACCATTACACATATTATTCCCTCATTCAGTGGATATTTTCACAAAAAAGTGAAATTTTCAAAAATCCAGATAATTGGCTGAAAACGACTAAATATCAAGGACTCATTGGGCGAATCGCTTTGGAACTGAAATTGGAACGCTCACTGACCTTTGCCCTATCTGAAAGTCTGATAAACGTCGGAAAAATGATTAAGTCCAAAAAAAAATATTTTAAACTTTTTTCAATTTTACCCCCGTGGGATATATATTCTACCCACACACATTTGGAACTCTCCTGGGGTACCCTCACACATATTATTCCCTCATTTAGTGGATATTTTCACAAAAAAGTGAAATTTTCAAAAATCCAGAAAATTGGCTGAAAACGACTAAATATCAAGGACTCATTGGGCAAATCGCTCTGGAACTGAAATCGGAATGCTCACTGACATTTCCCCTATCTGAAAGTCTGATAAACGTCGGAAAAATGACTAAGTCCAAAAAAAATAATTTTTCAACTTTTTTCAATTTTACCCCCGTGGGATGTATATTCTACCCACACACATTTGGAACTCTCCTGGGGTACACTCACACATATTATTCCCTCATTTAGTGGATATTTTCGCAAAAAAGTGAAATTTTGAAAAATCCAGAAAATTGTCCGAAAAAGACTAAATATCAAGGACTCATTGGGTGAATCGCTCTGGAACTGAAATCGGAACGCTCACTGACATTTACCCTATCTGAAAGTCTGATAAACACTGGAAAAATGACTAAGTCCAAAAAAAAATTTTTTTCAACTTTTTTCAATTTTACCCCCATGAGATATATATTCTACCCACACACATTTGGAACTCTCCTGGGGTACCCTCACTCATATTATTCCCTCATTTAGTGGATATTTTCACAAAAAAGGGAAATTTTCAAAAATCCAGAAAATTGGCTGAAAACGACTAAATATCAAGGACTCATTGGGCGAATCGCTCTGGAACTGAAATTGGAACGCTCACTGACCTGTGCCCTATCTGAAAGTCTGATAAACGCCGGAAAAATGACTAAGTCCAAAAAAAATTTTTTTTCAACTTTTTTCAATTTTACCCCTGTGGGATATATATTCTACCCACACACATTTGGAACTCTCCTGGGATACCCTCACATATATTATTCCCTCATTTAGTGGATATCTTCAGAAAAAAGAGAAATTTTCAAAAATCCAGAAAATTGCCTGAAAACGACTAAATATCAAGGAATCATTGGGCGAATCGCTCTGGAACTGAAATCAGAATGCTCACTGACATTTCCCCTATCTGAAAGTCTGATAAACGGCGGAAAAATAACTAACTCCAAAAAAAAAATTTTTTAAACTGTTTTCAATTTTACCCCCGTGGGATATATATTCTACCCACACACATTTGTTACTCTCATGGGGTACCCTCACACATATTATTCCCTCATTTAGTGGATATTTTCTCAAAAAAGTGCAATTTTCAAAAATCCAGAAAATTGGCTGAAAACGACTAAATATCAAGGACTCATTGCGCAAATCGCTCTGGAATTGAAATTGGAACGCTCACTGATATTTCCCCTATCTGAAAGTCTGATAAACGTCGGAAAAATGACTAAGTCCCAAAAAAAAATTTTTTCACCTTTTTTCAATTTTACCCTTGTGGGATATATATTCTACCCACACACATTTGGAACTCTCCTGGGATAGCCTCACACATATTATTCCCTCATTTAGTGGATATCTTCAAAAAAAAGAGAAATTTTCAAAAATCCAGAAAATTGGCTGAAAACGACTAAATATCAAGGACTCATTGGGCAAATCGCTCTGGAACTGAAATTTGAACGCTCACTGACATTTCCACTGTCTGAAATTCTGATAAACGACGGAAAAATGACTAAGTCTAAAAACAAATTTTTTTCAACTTTTTTTAATTTTACCCCCATGGGATATATATTCTACCCACACACATTTGGAACTCTCCTGGGGTACCATCACACATATTATTCCCTCATTTAGTGGATATTTTCACAAAAAAGTGAAATTTTCAAAAATCCAGAAAATTGGCTGAAAACGACTAAATATCAAGGACTCATTGGGCGAATCGCTCTGGAACTGAAATCAGAACGCTCACTGACATTTCCCCTATCTGAAAGTCTGATAAACGGCAGAAAAATAACTAAGTCCAAAAAAATATTTTTTTTCAACTTTTTTCAATTTTACCCCCGTGGGATATGTATTCTACTCACACACATTTGGAACTCTCCTGGGGTACCCTCACACATATTATTCCCTCATTTAGTGGATATTTTCGCAAAAAAGTGAAATTTTCAAAAATCCAGAAAATTGGCTGAAAACGACTAAATATCAAGGACTCATTGGGCAAATCGCTCTGGAACTGAAATTGAAATGCTCACTGACATTTCCCCTTTCTGAAAGTCTGATAAACGTCGGAAAAATGACTAAGTCCAAAAAAAAAAAAATGTTCAACTTTTTTCAATTTTACCCCCGTGGGATACATATTCTACCCACACACATTTTTTACTCTCGTGGGGTACCCTCACACATATTATTCCCTCATTTAGTGGATATTTTCGCAAAAAAGTGAAATTTTCAAAAATCCAGAAAATTGGCTGAAAACGACTAAATATCAAGGACTCATTGGGCGAATCGCTCTGGAACTGAAATCAGAACGCTCACTGACATTTCCCCTATCTGAAAGTCTGATAAACGTCGGAAAAATGACTAAGTCCAAAAAAAAATTTTTTTCAACTTTTTTCAATTTTACCCCCGTGGGATATATATTCTACCCACACACATTTGGAACTCTCCTGGGGTACCCTCACACATATTATTCCCTCATTTAGTGGATATTTTCGCAAAAAAGTGAAATTTTCAAAAATCCAGAAAATTGGCCGAAAACGACTAAATATCAAGGACTCATTGGGTGAATCGCTCTGGAACTGAAATCGGAACGCTCACTGACATTTCCCCTATCTGAAAGTCTGATAAACACCGGAAAAATGACTAAGTCTAAAAAAAAATTTTTTTCAACTTTTTTTAATTTTACCCCCATGAGATATATATTCTACCCACACACATTTGGAACTCTCCTGGGGTACCCTCACACATATTATTCCCTCATTTAGTGGATATTTTCACAAAAAAGGGAAATTTTCAAAAATCCAGAAAATTGGCTGAAAACGACTAAATATCAAGGACTCATTGGGCAAATCGCTCTGGAACTGAAATCGGAATGCTCACTGACATTTCCCCTATCTGAAAGTCTGATAAACGTCGGAAAAATGACTAAGTCCAAAAAAAATAATTATTCAACTTTTTTCAATTTTACCCCCGTGGGATGTATATTCTACCCACACACATTTGGAACTCTCCTGGGGTACACTCACACATATTATTCCCTCATTTAGTGGATATTTTCGCAAAAAAGTGAAATTTTGAAAAATCCAGAAAATTGTCCGAAAAAGACTAAATATCAAGGACTCATTGGGTGAATCGCTCTGGAACTGAAATCGGAACGCTCACTGACATTTACCCTATCTGAAAGTCTGATAAACACTGGAAAAATGACTAAGTCCAAAAAAAAATTTTTTTCAACTTTTTTCAATTTTACCCCCATGAGATATATATTCTACCCACACACATTTGGAACTCTCCTGGGGTACCCTCACACATATTATTCCCTCATTTAGTGGATATTTTCACAAAAAAGGGAAATTTTCAAAAATCCAGAAAATTGGCTGAAAACGACTAAATATCAAGGACTCATTGGGCGAATCGCTCTGGAACTGAAATTGGAACGCTCACTGACCTGTGCCCTATCTGAAAGTCTGATAAACGCCGGAAAAATGACTAAGTCCAAAAAAAATTTTTTTTCAACTTTTTTCAATTTTACCCCCGTGGGATATATATTCTACCCACACACATTTGGAACTCTCCTGGGATACTCTCACATATATTATTCCCTCATTTAGTGGATATCTTCAGAAAAAAGAGAAATTTTCAAAAATCCAGAAAATTGCCTGAAAACGACTAAATATCAAGGAATCATTGGGCGAATCGCTCTGGAACTGAAATCAGAATGCTCACTGACATTTCCCCTATCTGAAAGTCTGATAAACGGCGGAAAAATAACTAACTCCAAAAAAAAAATTTTTTAAACTGTTTTCAATTTTACCCCCGTGGGATATATATTCTACCCACACACATTTGTTACTCTCATGGGGTACCCTCACACATATTATTCCCTCATTTAGTGGATATCTTCAAAAAAAAGAGAAATTTTCAAAAATCCAGAAAATTGGCTGAAAACGACTAAATATCAAGGACTCATTGGGCAAATCGCTCTGGAACTGAAATTTGAACGCTCACTGACATTTCCACTGTCTGAAATTCTGATAAACGACGGAAAAATGACTAAGTCTAAAAACAAATTTTTTTCAACTTTTTTTAATTTTACCCCCATGGGATATATATTCTACCCACACACATTTGGAACTCTCCTGGGGTACCATCACACATATTATTCCCTCATTTAGTGGATATTTTCACAAAAAAGTGAAATTTTCAAAAATCCAGAAAATTGGCTGAAAACGACTAAATATCAAGGACTCATTGGGCAAATCGCTCTGGAACTGAAATCAGAACGCTCACTGACATTTCCCCTATCTGAAAGTCTGATAAACGGCAGAAAAATAACTAAGTCCAAAAAAATATTTTTTTTCAACTTTTTTCAATTTTACCCCCGTGGGATATGTATTCTACTCACACACATTTGGAACTCTCCTGGGGTACCTTCACACATATTATTCCCTCATTTAGTGGATATTTTCGCAAAAAAGTGAAATTTTCAAAAATCCAGAAAATTGGCTGAAAACGACTAAATATCAAGGACTCATTGGGCAAATCGCTCTGGAACTGAAATTGAAACGCTCACTGACATTTCCCCTTTCTGAAAGTCTGATAAACGTCGGAAAAATGACTAAGTCCAAAAAAAAAAAAATGTTCAACTTTTTTCAATTTTACCCCCGTGGGATACATATTCTACCCACACACATTTTTTACTCTCGTGGGGTACCCTCACACATATTATTCCCTCATTTAGTGGATATTTTCACAAAAAAGGGAAATTTTCAAAAATCCAGAAAATTGGCTGAAAACGACTAAATATCAAGGACTCATTGGGTGAATCGCTCTGGAACTGAAATCGGAATGCTCACTGACATTTCCCCTATCTGAAAGTCTGATAAACACTGGAAAAATGAGTAAGTCCAAAAAAAAATTTTTTTCAACTTTTTTCAATTTTACCCCCGTGGGATATATATTCTACCCACACACATTTGGAACTCTCCTGGGGTACCCTCACACATATTATTCCCTCATTTAGTGGATATTTTCTCAAAAAGTGAAATTTTCAAAAATCCAGAAAATTGGCTGAAAACGACTAAATATCAAGGACTCATTGGGTGAATCGCTCTGGAACTGAAATCGGAACACTCACTGATATTTCCCCTATCTGAAAGTCTGATAAACGTCGGAAAAATGACTAAGTCCAAAAAAAAATATTTTCAACTTTTTTCAATTTAACCCCCGTGGGATATATATTCTACCCACACACATTTGGAACTCTCCTGGGGTACCCTCACACATATTATTCCCTCATTTAGTGGATATTTTCGCAAAAAAGTGAAATTTTCAAAAATCCAGAAAATTGGCCGAAAACGACTAAATATCAAGGACTCATTGGGTGAATCGCTCTGGAACTGAAATCGGAACGCTCACTGACATTTCCCCTATCTGAAAGTCTGATAAACACCGGAAAAATGACTAAGTCTAAAAAAAAATTTTTTTCAACTTTTTTTAATTTTACCCCCATGAGATATATATTCTACCCACACACATTTGGAACTCTCCTGGGGTACCCTCACACATATTATTCCCTCATTTAGTGGATATTTTCACAAAAAAGGGAAATTTTCAAAAATCCAGAAAATTGGCCGAAAACGACTAAATATCAAGGACTCATTGGGTGAATCGCTCTGGAACTGAAATCGGAACGCTCACTGACATTTCCCCTATCTGAAAGTCTGATAAACACCGGAAAAATGACTAAGTCTAAAAAAAAATTTTTTTCAACTTTTTTTAATTTTACCCCCATGAGATATATATTCTACCCACACACATTTGGAACTCTCCTGGGGTACCCTCACACATATTATTCCCTCATTTAGTGGATATTTTCGCAAAAAAGTGAAATTTTCAAAAATCCAGAAAATTGGCCGAAAACGACTAAATATCAAGGACTCATTGGGTGAATCGCTCTGGAACTGAAATCGGAACGCTCACTGACATTTCCCCTATCTGAAAGTCTGATAAACACCGGAAAAATGACTAAGTCTAAAAAAAAATTTTTTTCAACTTTTTTTAATTTTACCCCCATGAGATATATATTCTACCCACACACATTTGGAACTCTCCTGGGGTACCCTCACACATATTATTCCCTCATTTAGTGGATATTTTCACAAAAAAGGGAAATTTTCAAAAATCCAGAAAATTGGCTGAAAACGACTAAATATCAAAGACTCATTGGGTGAATCGCTCTGGAACTGAAATCGGAACACTCACTGATATTACCCCTATCTGAAATTCTGATAAACGTCGGAAAAATGACTAAGTCCAAAAAAAATTTTTTTTCAACTTTTTTCAATTTTACCCCCGTGGGATATATATTCTACCCACACACATTTGGAACTCTCCTGGGGTACCCTCACACATATTATTCCCTCATTTAGTGGATATTTTCACAAAAAAGGGAAATTTTCAAAAATCCAGAAAATTGGCTGAAAACGACTAAATTTAAAAGACTCATTGGGTGAATCGCTCTGGAACTGAAATCGGAACGCTCACTGACATTTCCCCTATCTGAAAGTCTGATAAACACCGGAAAAATGACTAAGTCTAAAAAAAAATTTTTTTCACCTTTTTTTAATTTTACCCCCATGAGATATATATTCTACCCACACACATTTGGAACTCTCCTGGGGTACCCTCACACATATTATTCCCTCATTTAGTGGATATTTTCAAAAAAAGGGAAATTTTCAAAAATCCAGAAAATTGGCTGAAAACGACTAAATATCAAGGACTCATTGGGCGAATCGCTCTGGAACTGAAATCAGAACGATCACTGACATTTCCCCTATCTGAAAGTCTGATAAACGTCGGAAAAATGACTAAGTCCAAAAAAAAATTTTTTTCAACTTTTTTCAATTTTACCCCCGTGGGATATATATTCTACCCACACACATTTGGAACTCTCCTGGGGTACCCTCACACATATTATTCCCTCATTTAGTGGATATTTTCTCAAAAAAGTGAAATTTTCAAAAATCCAGAAAATTGGCTGAAAATGACTAAATATCAAGGACTCATTGGGTGAATCGCTCTGGAACTGAAATCGGAACACTCACTGATATTTCCCCTATCTGAAAGTCTGATAAACGTCGGAAAAATGACTAAGACCAAAAAAAAATATTTTCAACTTTTTTCAATTTAACCCCCGTGGGATATATATTCTACCCACACACATTTGGAACTCTCCTGGGGTACCCTCACACATATTATTCCCTCATTTAGTGGATATTTTCGCAAAAAAGTGAAATTTTCAAAAATCCAGAAAATTGGCCGAAAACGACTAAATATCAAGGACTCATTGGGTGAATCGCTCTGGAACTGAAAGTGGAACGCTCACTGACAATTCCCCTATCTGAAAGTCTGATAAACACTGGAAAAATGACTAAGTCTAAAAAAAATTTTTTTTCAATTTTTTATAATTTTACCCCCATGAGATATATATTCTATCCACACACATTTGGAACTCTCCTGGGGTACCCTCACACATATTATTCCCTCATTTAGTGGATATTTTCACAAAAAAGGGAAATTTTCAAAAATCCAGAAAATTGGCTGAAAACGACTAAATATCAAGGACTCATTGGGCAAATCGCTCTGGAACTGAAATTGGAATGCTCACTGACATTTCCCCTATCTGAAAGTCTGATAAACATCGGAAAAATGACTAAGTCCAAAAAAAATAATTTTTCAACTTTTTTCAACTTTACCCCCGTGGGATATATATTCTACCCACACACATTTGGAACTTTCCTAGGGTACCCTCACATATATTATTCCCCCATTTAGTGGATATCTTCAGAAAAAAGAGAAATTTTCAAAAATCCAGAAAATTGGCTGAAAAGAACTAAATATCAAGGACTCATTGGGTGAATCGCTCTGGAACTGAAATCGGAATGCTCACTGACATTTCCCCTATCTGAAAGTCTGATAAACGTCGGAAAAATGACTAAGTCCAAAAAAAAATATTTTCAACTTTTTTCAATTTAACCCCCGTGGGATATATATTCTACCCACACACATTTGGAACTCTCCTGGGGTACCCTCACACATATTATTCCCTCATTTAGTGGATATTTTCGCAAAAAAGTGAAATTTTTAAAAAATCCAGAAAATTGGCTGAAAACGACTAAATATCAAGGACTCATTGGGCGAATCGCTCTGGAACTGAAATCAGAACGCTCACTGACATTTCCCCTATCTGAAAGTCTGATAAACGTCGGAAAAATGACTAAGTCCAAAAAAAATAATTTTTCAACTTTTTTCAACTTTACCCCCGTGGGATATATATTCTAACCACACACATTTGGAACTCTCCTAGGGTACCCTCACATATATTATTCTCCCATTTAGTGGATATCTTCAGAAAAAAGAGAAATTTTCAAAAATCCAGAAAATTGGCTGAAAACGACTAAATATCAAGGACTCATTGGGTGAATCGCTCTGGAACTGAAATCGGAATGCTCACTGACATTTCCCCTATCTGAAAGTCTGATAAACACTGGAAAAATGACTAAGTCCAAAAAAAAATTTTTTTCAACTTTTTTCAATTTTACCCCCGTGGGATATATATTCTACCCACACACATTTGGAACTCTCCTGGGGTACCCTCACACATATTATTCCCTCATTTAGTGGATATTTTCGCAAAAAAAGTGAAATTTTCAAAAATCCAGAAAATTGGCTGAAAACGACTTAATATCAAGGACTCATTGGGTGAATCGCTCTGGAACTGAAATCGGAACACTCACTGATATTTCCCCTATCTGAAAGTCTGATAAACGTCGGAAAAATGACTAAGTCTAAAAAAAATATTTTCAACTTTTTTCAATTTAACCCCCGTGGGATATATATTCTACCCACACACATTTGGAACTCTCCTGGGGTACCCTCACACATATTATTCCCTCATTTAGTGGATATTTTCGCAAAAAAGTGAAATTTTCAAAAATCCAGAAAATTGGCTGAAAACGACTAAATATCAAGGACTCATTGGGCGAATCGCTCTGGAACTGAAATCAGAACGCTCACTGACATTTCCCCTATCTGAAAGTCTGATAAACACTGGAAAAATGACTAAGTCCAAAAAAAAATTTTTTTCAACTTTTTTCAATTTTACCCCCGTGGGATATATATTCTACCCACACACATTTGGAACTCTCCTGGGGTACCCTCACACATATTATTCCCCCATTTAGTGGATATCTTCAGAAAAAAGAGAAATTTTCAAAAATCCAGAAAATTGGCTGAAAACGACTAAATATCATGGACTCATTGGGTGAATCGCTCTGGAACTGAAATCGGAATGCTCACTGACATTTCCCCTATCTGAAAGTCTGATAAACACTGGAAAAATGACTAAGTCCAAAAAAAAATTTTTTTCAACTTTTTTCAATTTTACCCCCGTGGGATATATATTCTACCCACACACATTTGGAACTCTCGTGGGGTACCCTCACACATATTATTCCCTCATTTAGTGGATATTTTCACAAAAAAGGGAAATTTTCAAAAATCCAGAAAATTGGCTGAAAACGACTAAGTATCAAAGACTCATTGGGTGAATCGCTCTGGAACTGAAATCGGAACACTCACTGATATTACCCCTATCTGAAAGTCTGATAAACACCGGAAAAATGACTAAGTCTAAAAAAAATTTTTTTCAACTTTTTTTAATTTTACCCCCATGAGATATATATTCTACCCACACACATTTGGAACTCTCCTGGGGTACCCTCACACATATTATTCCCTCATTTAGTGGATATTTTCACAAAAAAGGGAAATTTTCAAAAATCCAGAAAATTGGCCGAAAACGACTAAATATCAAGGACTCATTGGGTGAATCGCTCTGGAACTGAAATCGGAACGCTCACTGACATTTCCCCTATCTGAAAGTCTGATAAACACCGGAAAAATGACTAAGTCTAAAAAAAAATTTTTTTCAACTTTTTTTAATTTTACCCCCATGAGATATATATTCCACCCACACACATTTGGAACTCTCCTGGGGTACCCTCACACATATTATTCCCTCATTTAGTGGATATTTTCGCAAAAAAGTGAAATTTTCAAAAATCCAGAAAATTGGCCGAAAACGACTAAATATCAAGGACTCATTGGGTGAATCGCTCTGGAACTGAAATCGGAACGCTCACTGACATTTCCCCTATCTGAAAGTCTGATAAACACCGGAAAAATGACTAAGTCTAAAAAAAAATTTTTTTAAACTTTTTTTAATTTTACCCCCATGAGATATATATTCTACCCACACACATTTGGAACTCTCCTGGGGTACCCTCACACATATTATTCCCTCATTTAGTGGATATTTTCACAAAAAAGGGAAATTTTCAAAAATCCAGAAAATTGGCTGAAAACGACTAAATATCAAAGACTCATTGGGTGAATCGCTCTGGAACTGAAATCGGAACACTCACTGATATTACCCCTATCTGAAAGTCTGATAAACGTCGGAAAAATGACTAAGTCCAAAAAAAATTTTTTTTCAACTTTTTTCAATTTTACCCCCGTGGGATATATATTCTACCCACACACATTTGGAACTCTCCTGGGGTACCCTCACACATATTATTCCCTCATTTAGTGGATATTTTCTCAAAAAAGTGAAATTTTCAAAAATCCAGAAAATTGGCTGAAAATGACTAAATATCAAGGACTCATTGGGTGAATCGCTCTGGAACTGAAATTGGAACGCTCACTGACATTTCCCCTATCTGAAAGTCTGATAAACACCGGAAAAATGACTAAGTCTAAAAAAAAAATGTTTTCAACTTTTTTTAATTTTACCCCCATGAGATATATATTCTACCCACACACATTTGGAACTCTCCTGGGGTACCCTCACACATATTATTCCCTCATTTAGTGGATATTTTCACAAAAAAGGGAAATTTTCAAAAATCCAGAAAATTGGCTGAAAACGACTAAATATCAAAGACTCATTGGGTGAATCGCTCTGGAACTGAAATCGGAACACTCACTGATATTACCCCTATCTGAAAGTCTGATAAACGTCGGAAAAATGACTAAGTCCAAAAAAAAATATTTTCAACTTTTTTCAATTTAACCCCCGTGGGATATATATTCTACCCACACACATTTGGAACTCTCCTGGGGTACCCTCACACATATTATTCCCTCATTTAGTGGATATTTTCTCAAAAAAGTGAAATTTTCAAAAATCCAGAAAATTGGCTGAAAATGACTAAATATCAAGGACTCATTGGGTGAATCGCTCTGGAACTGAAATCGGAACACTCACTGATATTTCCCCTATCTGAAAGTCTGATAAACGTCGGAAAAATGACTAAGACCAAAAAAAAATATTTTCAACTTTTTTCAATTTAACCCCCGTGGGATATATATTCTACCCACACACATTTGGAACTCTCCTGGGGTACCCTCACACATATTATTCCCTCATTTAGTGGATATCTTCAGAAAAAAGAGAAATTTTCAAAAATCCAGAAAATTGGCTGAAAACGACTAAATATCAAGGACTCATTGGGTGAATCGCTCTGGAACTGAAATCGGAATGCTCACTGACATTTCCCCTATCTGAAAGTCTGATAAACACTGGAAAAATGACTAAGTCCAAAAAAAAATTTTTTTCAACTTTTTTCAATTTTACCCCCGTGGGATATATATTCTACCCACACACATTTGGAACTCTCCTGGGGCACCCTCACACATATTATTCCCTCATTTAGTGGATATTTTCGCAAAAAAAGTGAAATTTTCAAAAATCCAGAAAATTGGCTGAAAACGACTTAATATCAAGGACTCATTGGGTGAATCGCTCTGGAACTGAAATCGGAACACTCACTGATATTTCCCCTATCTGAAAGTCTGATAAACGTCGGAAAAATGACTAAGTCTAAAAAAAATATTTTCAACTTTTTTCAATTTAACCCCCGTGGGATATATATTCTACCCACACACATTTGGAACTCTCCTGGGGTACCCTCACACATATTATTCCCTCATTTAGTGGATATTTTCGCAAAAAAGTGAAATTTTCAAAAATCCAGAAAATTGGCTGAAAACGACTAAATATCAAGGACTCATTGGGCGAATCGCTCTGGAACTGAAATCAGAACGCTCACTGACATTTCCCCTATCTGAAAGTCTGATAAACGTCGGAAAAATGACTAAGTCCAAAAAAAATAATTTTTCAACTTTTTTCAATTTAACCCCCGTGGGATATATATTCTACCCACACACATTTGGAACTCTCCTGGGGTACCCTCACACATATTATTCCCCCATTTAGTGGATATCTTCAGAAAAAAGAGAAATTTTCAAAAATCCAGAAAATTGGCTGAAAACGACTAAATATCATGGACTCATTGGGTGAATCGCTCTGGAACTGAAATCGGAACGCTCACTGACATTTCCCCTATCTGAAAGTCTGATAAACACTGGAAAAATGACTAAGTCCAAAAAAAAATTTTTTTCAACTTTTTTCAATTTTACCCCCGTGGGATATATATTCTACCCACACACATTTGGAACTCTCCTGGGGTACCCTCACACATATTATTCCCTCATTTAGTGGATATTTTCACAAAAAAGGGAAATTTTCAAAAATCCAGAAAATTGGCTGAAAACGACTAAATATCAAGGACTCATTGGGCAAATCGCTCTGGAACTGAAATTGGAATGCTCACTGACATTTCCCCTATCTGAAAGTCTGATAAACGTCGGAAAAATGACTAAGTCCAAAAAAAATAATTTTTCAACTTTTTTCAACTTTACCCCCGTGGGATATATATTCTACCCACACACATTTGGAACTCTCCTAGGGTACCCTCACATATATTATTCCCCCATTTAGTGGATATCTTCAGAAAAAAGAGAAATTTTCAAAAATCCAGAAAATTGGCTGAAAACGACTAAATATCAAGGACTCATTGGGTGAATCGCTCTGGAACTGAAATCGGAATGCTCACTGACATTTCCCCTATCTGAAAGTCTGATAAACACTGGAAAAATGACTAAGTCCAAAAAAAAATTTTTTTCAACTTTTTTCAATTTTACCCCCGTGGGATATATATTCTACCCACACACATTTGGAACTCTCCTGGGGTACCCTCACACATATTATTCCCTCATTTAGTGGATATTTTCTCAAAAAAGTGAAATTTTCAAAAATCCAGAAAATTGGCTGAAAACGACTTAATATCAAGGACTCATTGGGTGAATCGCTCTGGAACTGAAATCGGAACACTCACTGATATTTCCCCTATCTGAAAGTCTGATAAACGTCGGAAAAATGACTAAGTCCAAAAAAAAATATTTTCAACTTTTTTCAATTTAACCCCCGTGGGATATATATTCTACCCACACACATTTGGAACTCTCCTGGGGTACCCTCACACATATTATTCCCTCATTTAGTGGATATTTTCGCAAAAAAGTGAAATTTTCAAAAATCCAGAAAATTGGCCGAAAACGACTAAATATCAAGGACTCATTGGGTGAATCGCTCTGGAACTGAAATCGGAACGCTCACTGACATTTCCCCTATCTGAAAGTCTGATAAACACCGGAAAAATGACTAAGTCTAAAAAAAATTTTTTTTCAATTTTTTTTAATTTTACCCCCATGAGATATCTATTCTACCCACACACATTTGGAACTCTCCTGGGGTACCCTCACACATATTATTCCCTCATTTAGTGGATATTTTCACAAAAAAGGGAAATTTTCAAAAATCCAGAAAATTGGCTGAAAACGACTAAATATCAAAGACTCATTGGGTGAATCGCTCTGGAACTGAAATCGGAACACTCACTGATATTACCCCTATCTGAAAGTCTGATAAACGTCGGAAAAATGACTAAGTCCAAAAAAAATTTTTTTTCAACTTTTTTCAATTTTACCCCCGTGGGATATATATTCTACCCACACACATTTGGAACTCTCCTGGGGTACCCTCACACATATTATTCCCTCATTTAGTGGATATTTTCACAAAAAAGGGAAATTTTCAAAAATCCAGAAAATTGGCTGAAAACGACTAAATATCAAAGACTCATTGGGTGAATCGCTCTGGAACTGAAATCGGAACACTCACTGATATTTCCCCTATCTGAAAGTCTGATAAACGTCGGAAAAATGACTAAGACCAAAAAAAAATATTTTCAACTTTTTTCAATTTAACCCCCGTGGGATATATATTCTACCCACACACATTTGGAACTCTCCTGGGGTACCCTCACACATATTATTCCCTCATTTAGTGGATATCTTCAGAAAAAAGAGAAATTTTCAAAAATCCAGAAAATTGGCTGAAAACGACTAAATATCAAGGACTCATTGGGTGAATCGCTCTGGAACTGAAATCGGAATGCTCACTGACATTTCCCCTATCTGAAAGTCTGATAAACACTGGAAAAATGACTAAGTCCAAAAAAAAATTTTTTTCAACTTTTTTCAATTTTACCCCCGTGGGATATATATTCTACCCACACACATTTGGAACTCTCCTGGGGCACCCTCACACATATTATTCCCTCATTTAGTGGATATTTTCGCAAAAAAAGTGAAATTTTCAAAAATCCAGAAAATTGGCTGAAAACGACTTAATATCAAGGACTCATTGGGTGAATCGCTCTGGAACTGAAATCGGAACACTCACTGATATTTCCCCTATCTGAAAGTCTGATAAACGTCGGAAAAATGACTAAGTCTAAAAAAAATATTTTCAACTTTTTTCAATTTAACCCCCGTGGGATATATATTCTACCCACACACATTTGGAACTCTCCTGGGGTACCCTCACACATATTATTCCCTCATTTAGTGGATATTTTCGCAAAAAAGTGAAATTTTCAAAAATCCAGAAAATTGGCTGAAAACGACTAAATATCAAGGACTCATTGGGCGAATCGCTCTGGAACTGAAATCAGAACGCTCACTGACATTTCCCCTATCTGAAAGTCTGATAAACGTCGGAAAAATGACTAAGTCCAAAAAAAATAATTTTTCAACTTTTTTCAATTTAACCCCCGTGGGATATATATTCTACCCACACACATTTGGAACTCTCCTGGGGTACCCTCACACATATTATTCCCCCATTTAGTGGATATCTTCAGAAAAAAGAGAAATTTTCAAAAATCCAGAAAATTGGCTGAAAACGACTAAATATCATGGACTCATTGGGTGAATCGCTCTGGAACTGAAATCGGAACGCTCACTGACATTTCCCCTATCTGAAAGTCTGATAAACACTGGAAAAATGACTAAGTCCAAAAAAAAATTTTTTTCAACTTTTTTCAATTTTACCCCCGTGGGATATATATTCTACCCACACACATTTGGAACTCTCCTGGGGTACCCTCACACATATTATTCCCTCATTTAGTGGATATTTTCACAAAAAAGGGAAATTTTCAAAAATCCAGAAAATTGGCTGAAAACGACTAAATATCAAGGACTCATTGGGCAAATCGCTCTGGAACTGAAATTGGAATGCTCACTGACATTTCCCCTATCTGAAAGTCTGATAAACGTCGGAAAAATGACTAAGTCCAAAAAAAATAATTTTTCAACTTTTTTCAACTTTACCCCCGTGGGATATATATTCTACCCACACACATTTGGAACTCTCCTAGGGTACCCTCACATATATTATTCCCCCATTTAGTGGATATCTTCAGAAAAAAGAGAAATTTTCAAAAATCCAGAAAATTGGCTGAAAACGACTAAATATCAAGGACTCATTGGGTGAATCGCTCTGGAACTGAAATCGGAATGCTCACTGACATTTCCCCTATCTGAAAGTCTGATAAACACTGGAAAAATGACTAAGTCCAAAAAAAAATTTTTTTCAACTTTTTTCAATTTTACCCCCGTGGGATATATATTCTACCCACACACATTTGGAACTCTCCTGGGGTACCCTCACACATATTATTCCCTCATTTAGTGGATATTTTCTCAAAAAAGTGAAATTTTCAAAAATCCAGAAAATTGGCTGAAAACGACTTAATATCAAGGACTCATTGGGTGAATCGCTCTGGAACTGAAATCGGAACACTCACTGATATTTCCCCTATCTGAAAGTCTGATAAACGTCGGAAAAATGACTAAGTCCAAAAAAAAATATTTTCAACTTTTTTCAATTTAACCCCCGTGGGATATATATTCTACCCACACACATTTGGAACTCTCCTGGGGTACCCTCACACATATTATTCCCTCATTTAGTGGATATTTTCGCAAAAAAGTGAAATTTTCAAAAATCCAGAAAATTGGCCGAAAACGACTAAATATCAAGGACTCATTGGGTGAATCGCTCTGGAACTGAAATCGGAACGCTCACTGACATTTCCCCTATCTGAAAGTCTGATAAACACCGGAAAAATGACTAAGTCTAAAAAAAATTTTTTTTCAATTTTTTTTAATTTTACCCCCATGAGATATCTATTCTACCCACACACATTTGGAACTCTCCTGGGGTACCCTCACACATATTATTCCCTCATTTAGTGGATATTTTCACAAAAAAGGGAAATTTTCAAAAATCCAGAAAATTGGCTGAAAACGACTAAATATCAAGGACTCATTGGGCGAATCGCTCTGGAACTGAAATCAGAACGCTCACTGACATTTCCCCTATCTGAAAGTCTGATAAACGTCGGAAAAATGACTAAGTCCAAAAAAAAATATTTTCAACTTTTTTCAATTTAACCCCCGTGGGATATATATTCTACCCACACACATTTGGAACTCTCCTGGGGTACCCTCACACATATTATTCCCTCATTTAGTGGATATTTTCTCAAAAAAGTGAAATTTTCAAAAATCCAGAAAATTGGCTGAAAATGACTTAATATCAAGGACTCATTGGGTGAATCGCTCTGGAACTGAAATCGGAACACTCACTGATATTTCCCCTATCTGAAAGTCTGATAAACACCAGAAAAATGACTAAGTCCCAAAAAAAATTTTTTTCAACTTTTTTCAATTTTACCCCCGTGGGATGTATATTCTACCCAAACACATTTGGAACTCTCCTGGGGTACCCTCACACATGTTATTCCCTCATTTAGAGGATATTTTCGCAAAAAAGGGAAATTTTCAAAAATCCTGAAAATTGGCTGAAAACGACTAAATATCAAGGACTCATTGGGTGAATCGCTCTGGAACTGAAATCGGAACGCTCACTGACAATTCCCCTATCTGAAAGTCTGATAAACACCGGAAAAATGACAGTCTAAAAAAAAATTTTTTTCAACTTTTTTTAATTTTACCCCCATGAGATATATATTCTACCCACACACATTTGGAACTCTCCTGGGGTACCCTCACACATATTATTCCCTCATTTAGTGAATATTTTCACAAAAAAGGGAAATTTTCAAAAATCCAGAAAATTGGCTGAAAACGACTAAATATCAAGGACTCATTGGGCAAATCGCTCTGGAACTGAAATTGGAATGCTCACTGACATTTCCCCTATCTGAAAGTCTGATAAACACTGGAAAAATGACTAAGTCCAAAAAAATTTTTTTTTCAACTTTTTTCAATTTTACCCCCGTGGGATATATATTCTACCCACACACATTTGGAACTCTCCTGGGGTACCCTCACACATATTATTCCCTCATTTAGTGGATATTTTCTCAAAAAAGTGAAATTTTCAAAAATCCAGAAAATTGGCTGAAAACGACTTAATATCAAGGACTCATTGGGTGAATCGCTCTGGAACTGAAATCGGAACACTCACTGATATTTCCCCGATCTGAAAGTCTGATAAACGTCGGAAAAATGACTAAGACCAAAAAAAAATATTTTCAACTTTTTTCAATTTAACCCCCGTGGGATATATATTCTACCCACACACATTTGGAACTCTCCTGGGGTACCCTCACACATATTATTCCCTCATTTAGTGGATATTTTCGCAAAAAAGTGAAATTTTCAAAAATCCAGAAAATTGGCTGAAAACGACTAAATATCAAGGACTCATTGGGCGAATCGCTCTGGAACTGAAATCAGAACGCTCACTGACATTTCCCCTATCTGAAAGTCTGATAAACGGCGGAAAAATAACTAACTCCAAAAAAAAAATTTTTTCAACTTTTTTCAATTTTACCCCCGTGGAATATATATTCTACCCACACACATTTGTTACTCTCATGGGGTACCCTCACACATATTATTCCCTCATTTAGTGGATATTTTAACAAAAAAGTGCAATTTTCAAAAATCCAGAAAATTGGCTGAAAACGACTAAATATCAAGGACTCATTGGGTGAATCGCTCTGGAACTGAAATCGGAACGCTCACTGACATTTCCTCTAACTGAAAGTCTGATAAACACCAGAAAAATGACTAAGTCCCAAAAAAAAATGTTTTCAACTTTTTTCAATTTTACCCCCATGAGATATATATTCTACCCACACACATTTGGAACTCTCCTGGGGTACCCTCACACATATTATTCCCTCATTTAGTGGATATTTTCACAAAAAAGAGAAATTTTCAAAAATCCAGAAAATTGGCTGAAAACGACTAAATATCAAGGACTCATTGGGCAAATCGCTCTGGAACTGAAATTTGAACGCTCACTGACATTTCCACTGTCTGAAATTCTGATAAACGCCGGAAAAATGACTAAGTCTAAAAACAAATTTTTTTCAACTTTTTTTAATTTTACCCCCATGGGATATATATTCTACCCAAACACATTTGGAACTCTCCTGGGGTTCCCTCACACATATTATTCCCTCATTTAGTGGATATTTTCACAAAAAAGTGAAATTTTCAAAAATCCAGATAATTGGCTGAAAACGACTAAATATCAAGGACTCATTGGGCGAATCGCTCTGGAACTGAAATCAGAACGCTCACTGACATTTCCCCTATCTGAAAGTCTGATAAACGGCGGAAAAATAACTAACTCCAAAAAAAAAATTTTTTCAACTTTTTTCAATTTTACCCCCGTGGAATATATATTCTACCCACACACATTTGTTACTCTCATGGGGTACCCTCACACATATTATTCCCTCATTTAGTGGATATTTTAACAAAAAAGTGCAATTTTCAAAAATCCAGAAAATTGGCTGAAAACGACTAAATATCAAGGACTCATTGGGTGAATCGCTCTGGAACTGAAATCGGAACGCTCACTGACATTTCCTCTAACTGAAAGTCTGATAAACACCAGAAAAATGACTAAGTCCCAAAAAAAAATGTTTTCAACTTTTTTCAATTTTACCCCCATGAGATATATATTCTACCCACACACATTTGGAACTCTCCTGGGGTACCCTCACACATATTATTCCCTCATTTAGTGGATATTTTCACAAAAAAGAGAAATTTTCAAAAATCCAGAAAATTGGCTGAAAACGACTAAATATCAAGGACTCATTGGGCAAATCGCTCTGGAACTGAAATTTGAACGCTCACTGACATTTCCACTGTCTGAAATTCTGATAAACGCCGGAAAAATGACTAAGTCTAAAAACAAATTTTTTTCAACTTTTTTTAATTTTACCCCCATGGGATATATATTCTACCCAAACACATTTGGAACTCTCCTGGGGTTCCCTCACACATATTATTCCCTCATTTAGTGGATATTTTCACAAAAAAGTGAAATTTTCAAAAATCCAGATAATTGGCTGAAAACGACTAAATATCAAGGACTCATTGGGCGAATCGCTCTGGAACTGAAATTGGAACGCTCACTGACCTTTGCCCTATCTGAAAGTCTGATAAATGTCGGAAAAATGACTAAGTCCAAAAAACAATATTTTAAACTCTTTTCAATTTTACCCCCGTGGGATATATATTCTACCCACACACATTTGGAACTCTCCTGGGGTACCCTCACACATATTATTCCCTCATTTAGTGGATATTTTCTCAAAAAAGTGAAATTTTCAAAAATCCAGAAAATTGGCTGAAAACGACTAAATATCAAGGACTCATTGGGTAAATCGCTCTGGAACTGAAATCGGAACGCTCACTAACATTTCCCCTATCTGAAAGTCTGATAAACACCGGAAAAATGACTAAGTCCCAAAAAAAATTTTTTTCAACTTTTTTCAATTTTACCCCCGTTTGATGTATATTCTACCCACACACATTTGGAACTCTCCTGGGGTACCCTCACACATATGATTCCCTCATTTAGTGGATATTTTTGCAAAAAAGTGAAATTTTCAAAAATCCAGAAAATTGGCTGAAAACGACTAAATATCAAGGATTCTTTGGGCAAATCGCTCTGGAACTGAAATCGGAATGCTCACTGACATTTCCACTGCCTGAAATTCTGATAAACGCCGGAAAAATGACTAAGTCTAAAAACAAATTTTTTTCAACTTTTTTTAATTTTACCCCCATGGGATATATATTCTACCCACACACATTTGGAACTCTCCTGGGGTACCATTACACATATTATTCCCTCATTTAGTGGATATTTTCACAAAAAAGTGAAAATTTCAAAAATCCAGATAATTGGCTGAAAACGACTAAATATCAAGGACTCATTGGGCGAATCGCTTTGGAACTGAAATTGGAACGCTCACTGACCTTTGCCCTATCTGAAAGTCTGATAAACGTCGGAAAAATGATTAAGTCCAAAAAAAAATATTTTAAACTTTTTTCAATTTTACCCCCGTGGGATATATATTCTACCCACACACATTTGGAACTCTCCTGGGGTACCCTCACACATATTATTCCCTCATTTAGTGGATATTTTCTCAAAAAAGTGAAATTTTCAAAAATCCAGAAAATTGTCTGAAAACGACTAAATATCAAGGACTCATTGGGTGAATCGCTCTGGAACTGAAATCGGAATGCTCACTGACATTTCCCCTATCTGAAAGTCTGATAAACACCGGAAAAATGACTAAGTCCAAAAAAAATTTTTTTTCAACTTTTTTCAATTTTACCCCCGTAGGATATATATTCTACCCACACACATTTGGAACTCTCCTGGGATACCCTCACATATATTATTCCCTCATTTAGTGGATATCTTCAGAAAAAAGAGAAATTTTCAAAAATCCAGAAAATTGGCTGAAAACGACTAAATATCAAGGACTCATTGGGCGAATCGCTCTGGAACTGAAATCAGAATGCTCACTGACATTTCCCCTATCTGAAAGTCTGATAAACGGCGGAAAAATAACTAACTCCAAAAAAAAAATTTTTTAAACTTTTTTCAATTTTACCCCCGTGGGATATATATTCTACCCACACACATTTGTTACTCTCATGGGGTACCCTCACACATATTATTCCCTCATTTAGTGGATATTTTCTCAAAAAAGTGCAATTTTCAAAAATCCAGAAAATTGGCTGAAAACGACTAAATATCAAGGACTCATTGCGCAAATCGCTCTGGAATTGAAATTGGAACGCTCACTGATATTTCCCCTATCTGAAAGTCTGATAAACGTCGGAAAAATGACTAAGTCCCAAAAAAAAAAAAAAGTTCAACTTTTTTCAATTTTACCCCCGTGGGATGTATATTCTACCCACACACATTTGGAACTCTCCTGTGGTACACTCACACATATTATTCCCTCATTTAGTGGATATTTTCGCAAAAAAGTGAAATTTTCAAAAATCCAGAAAATTGTCCGAAAAAGACTAAATATCAAGGACTCATTGGGTGAATCGCTCTGGAACTGAAATCGGAACGCTCACTGACATTTACCATATCTGAAAGTCTGATAAACACTGGAAAAATGACTAAGTCCAAAAAAAAATTTTTTTCAACTTTTTTCAATTTTACCCCCGTGGGATATATATTCTACCCACACACATTTGGAACTCTCCTGGGGTACCCTCACATATATTATTCCCTCATTTAGTGGATATCTTCAGAAAAAGAGAAATTTTCAGAAATCCAGAAAATTGGCTGAAAATGACTAAATATCAAGGACTCATTGAGCGAATCACTCTGGAACTGAAATTGGAACGCTCACAGACCTTTGCCCTATCCGAAAGTCAGATAAACGGCGGAAAAATGACTAAGTCCAAAAAAAAAATTTTTCAACTTTTTTCAATTTTACCCCCGTGGGATATATATTCTACCCACACACATTTGGAACTCTCCTGGGGTACCCTCACACATATTATTCCCTCATTTAGTGGATATTTTCACAAAAAAGTGAAATTTTCAAAAATCCAGAAAATTGGCTGAAAATGACTAAATATCATGGACTCATTGGGCAAATCGCTCTGGAACTGAAATCAGAACACTCACTGACATTTCCCCTATCTCAAAGTCTGATAAAACTCGGAAAAATGAATAAATCCCAAAAAAAATATTTTTCAACTTTTTTCCATTTTACCCCCGTGGGATATATATTCTACTCGCACACATTTGGAACTCTCCTGGGCTACCCTCACACATATTATTCCCTCATTTAGTGGATATTTTCGCAAAAAAGAGAGATTTTCAAAAATCCAGAAAATTGGCTGAAAACGACTAAATATCAAGGACTCATTGGGTGAATCGCTCTGGAACTGAAATCGGAATGCTCACTGACATTTCCCCTATCTGAAAGTCTGATAAACACCGGAAAAATGACTAAGTCCCCAAAAAAATTTTTTTCAACTTTTTTCAATTTTACCCCCGTGGGATATATATTCTACCCACACACATTTGGAACTCTCCTGGGGTACCCTCACATATATTATTCCCTCATTTAGTGGATATCTTCAGAAAAAAGAGAAATTTTCAAAAATCCAGAAAATTGGCTGAAAACGACTAAATATCAAGGACTCATTGGGTGAATCGCTCTGGAACTGAAATCGGAACGCTCACTGACATTTCCCCTATCTGAAAGTCTGATAAACACTGGAAAAATGACTAAGTCTAAAAAAAAATTTTTTTCAACTTTTTTCAATTTTACCCCCGTGAGATATATATTCTACCCACACACATTTGGAACTCTCCTGGGGTACCCTCACACATATGATTCCCTCATTTAGTGGATATTTTTGCAAAAAAGGGAAATTTTCAAAAATCCAGAAAATTGGCTGAAAACGACTAAATATCAAGGACTCTTTGGGGAAATCGCTCTGGAACTGAAATCGGAACGCTCACTAACATTTCCCCTATCTGAAAGTCTGATAAACACCGGAAAAATGACTAAGTCCCAAAAAAAATTTTTTTCAACTTTTTTCAATTTTACCCCCTGTGGGATGTATATTCTACCCACACACATTTGGAACTCTCCTGGGGTACCCTCACACATATGATTCCCTCATTTAGTGGATATTTTTGCAAAAAAGTGAAATTTTCAAAAATCCAGAAAATTGGCTGAAAACGACTAAATATCAAGGATTCTTTGGGCAAATCGCTCTGGAACTGAAATCGGAATGCTCACTGACATTTCCACTGTCTGAAATTCTGATAAACGCCGGAAAAATGACTAAGTCTAAAAACAAATTTTTTTCAACTTTTTTTAATTTTACCCCCATGGGATATATATTCTACCCACACACATTTGGAACTCTCCTGGGGTACCATTACACATATTATTCCCTCATTTAGTGGATATTTTCACAAAAAAGTGAAATTTTCAAAAATCCAGATAATTGGCTGAAAACGACTAAATATCAAGGACTCATTGGGCGAATCGCTTTGGAACTGAAATTGGAACGCTCACTGACCTTTGCCCTATCTGAAAGTCTGATAAACGTCGGAAAAATGATTAAGTCCAAAAAAAAATATTTTAAACTTTTTTCAATTTTACCCCCGTGGGATATATATTCTACCCACACACATTTGGAACTCTCCTGGGGTACCCTCACACATATTATTCCCTCATTTAGTGGATATTTTCTCAAAAAAGTGAAATTTTCAAAAATCCAGAAAATTGTCTGAAAACGACTAAATATCAAGGACTCATTGGGTGAATCGCTCTGGAACTGAAATCGGAATGCTCACTGACATTTCCCCTATCTGAAAGTCTGATAAACACCGGAAAAATGACTAAGTCCCCAAAAAAATTTTTTTCAACTTTTTTCAATTTTACCCCCGTGGGATATATATTCTACCCACACACATTTGGAACTCTCCTGGGGTTCCCTCACACATATTATTCCCTCATTTAGTGGATATTTTCACAAAAAAGGGAAATTTTCAAAAATCCAGAAAATTGGCTGAAAACGACTAAATATCAAGGAATCATTGGGCGAATCGCTCTGGAACTGAAATCAGAATGCTCACTGACATTTCCCCTATCTGAAAGTCTGATAAACGGCGGAAAAATAAATAACTCCAAAAAAAAAATTTTTTAAACTTTTTTCAATTTTACCCCCGTGGGATATATATTCTACCCACACACATTTGTTACTCTCATGGGGTACCCTCACACATATTATTCCCTCATTTAGTGGATATTTTCTCAAAAAAGTGCAATTTTCAAAAATCCAGAAAATTGGCTGAAAACGACTAAATATCAAGGACTCATTGCGCAAATCGCTCTGGAATTGAAATTGGAACGCTCACTGATATTTCCCCTATCTGAAAGTCTGATAAACGTCGGAAAAATGACTAAGTCCCAAAAAAAAATTTTTTCACCTTTTTTCAATTTTACCCTTGTGGGATATATATTCTACCCACACACATTTGGAACTCTCCTGGGGTACCCTCACACATATTATTCCCTCATTTAGTGGATATCTTCAAAAAAAAGAGAAATTTTCAAAAATCCAGAAAATTGGCTGAAAACGACTAAATATCAAGGACTCATTGGGCAAATCGCTCTGGAACTGAAATTTGAACGCTCACTGACATTTCCACTGTCTGAAATTCTGATAAACGACGGAAAAATGACTAAGTCTAAAAACAAATTTTTTTCAACTTTTTTTAATTTTACCCCCATGGGATATATATTCTACCCACACACATTTGGAACTCTCCTGGGGTACCATCACACATATTATTCCCTCATTTAGTGGATATTTTCACAAAAAAGTGAAATTTTCAAAAATCCAGAAAATTGGCTGAAAACGACTAAATATCAAGGACTCATTGGGCGAATCGCTTTGGAACTGAAATTGGAACGCTCACTGACCTTTGCCCTATCTGAAAGTCTGATAAACGTCGGAAAAATGATTAAGTCCAAAAAAAAATATTTTAAACTTTTTTCAATTTTACCCCCGTGGGATATATATTCTACCCACACACATTTGGAACTCTCCTGGGGTACCCTCACACATATTATTCCCTCATTTAGTGGATATTTTCTCAAAAAAGTGAAATTTTCAAAAATCCAGAAAATTGTCTGAAAACGACTAAATATCAAGGACTCATTGGGTGAATCGCTCTGGAACTGAAATCGGAATGCTCACTGACATTTCCCCTATCTGAAAGTCTGATAAACACCGGAAAAATGACTAAGTCCCCAAAAAAATTTTTTTCAACTTTTTTCAATTTTACCCCCGTGGGATATATATTCTACCCACACACATTTGGAACTCTCCTGGGGTTCCCTCACACATATTATTCCCTCATTTAGTGGATATTTTCACAAAAAAGGGAAATTTTCAAAAATCCAGAAAATTGGCTGAAAACGACTAAATATCAAGGACTCATTGGGCGAATCGCTCTGGAACTGAAATTGGAACGCTCACTGACCTGTGCCCTATCTGAAAGTCTGATAAACGCCGGAAAAATGACTAAGTCCAAAAAAAATTTTTTTTCAACTTTTTTCAATTTTACCCCCGTGGGATATATATTCTACCCACACACATTTGGAACTCTCCTGGGATACCCTCACATATATTATTCCCTCATTTAGTGGATATCTTCAGAAGAAAGAGAAATTTTCAAAAATCCAGAAAATTGGCTGAAAACGACTAAATATCAAGGAATCATTGGGCGAATCGCTCTGGAACTGAAATCAGAATGCTCACTGACATTTCCCCTATCTGAAAGTCTGATAAACGGCGGAAAAATAAATAACTCCAAAAAAAAAATTTTTTAAACTTTTTTCAATTTTACCCCCGTGGGATATATATTCTACCCACACACATTTGTTACTCTCATGGGGTACCCTCACACATATTATTCCCTCATTTAGTGGATATTTTCTCAAAAAAGTGCAATTTTCAAAAATCCAGAAAATTGGCTGAAAACGACTAAATATCAAGGACTCATTGCGCAAATCGCTCTGGAATTGAAATTGGAACGCTCACTGATATTTCCCCTATCTGAAAGTCTGATAAACGTCGGAAAAATGACTAAGTCCCAAAAAAAAATTTTTTCACCTTTTTTCAATTTTACCCTTGTGGGATATATATTCTACCCACACACATTTGGAACTCTCCTGGGGTACCCTCACACATATTATTCCCTCATTTAGTGGATATCTTCAAAAAAAAGAGAAATTTTCAAAAATCCAGAAAATTGGCTGAAAACGACTAAATATCAAGGACTCATTGGGCAAATCGCTCTGGAACTGAAATTTGAACGCTCACTGACATTTCCACTGTCTGAAATTCTGATAAACGACGGAAAAATGACTAAGTCTAAAAACAAATTTTTTTCAACTTTTTTTAATTTTACCCCCATGGGATATATATTCTACCCACACACATTTGGAACTCTCCTGGGGTACCATCACACATATTATTCCCTCATTTAGTGGATATTTTCACAAAAAAGTGAAATTTTCAAAAATCCAGAAAATTGGCTGAAAACGACTAAATATCAAGGACTCATTGGGCGAATCGCTCTGGAACTGAAATCAGAACGCTCACTGACATTTCCCCTATCTGAAAGTCTAATAAACGGCAGAAAAATAACTAAGTCCAAAAAAATATTTTTTTTCAACTTTTTTCAATTTTACCCCCGTGGGATATGTATTCTACTCACACACATTTGGAACTCTCCTGGGGTACCCTCACACATATTATTCCCTCATTTAGTGGATATTTTCGCAAAAAAGTGAAATTTTCAAAAATCCAGAAAATTGGCTGAAAACGACTAAATATCAAGGACTCATTGGGCAAATCGCTCTGGACCTGAAATTGAAACGCTCACTGACATTTCCCCTTTCTGAAAGTCTGATAAACGTCGGAAAAACGACTAAGTCCAAAAAAAAAAAAAAGTTCAACTTTTTTCAATTTTACCCCCGTGGGATGTATATTCTACCCACACACATTTGGAACTCTCCTGTGGTACACTCACACATATTATTCCCTCATTTAGTGGATATTTTCGCAAAAAAGTGAAATTTTCAAAAATCCAGAAAATTGTCCGAAAAAGACTAAATATCAAGGACTCATTGGGTGAATCGCTCTGGAACTGAAATCGGAACGCTCACTGACATTTACCATATCTGAAAGTCTGATAAACACTGGAAAAATGACTAAGTCCAAAAAAAAATTTTTTTCAACTTTTTTCAATTTTACCCCCGTGGGATATATATTCTACCCACACACATTTGGAACTCTCCTGGGGTACCCTCACACATATTATTCCCTCATTTAGTGGATATTTTCACAAAAAAGTTAAATTTTCAAAAATCCAGAAAATTGGCTGAAAATGACTAAATATCAAGGACTCATTGAGCGAATCGCTCTGGAACTGAAATTGGAACGCTCACAGACCTTTGCCCTATCCGAAAGTCTGATAAACGGCGGAAAAATGACTAAGTCCAAAAAAAAAATTTTTCAACTTTTTTCAATTTTACCCCCGTGGGATATATATTCTACCCACACACATTTGGAACTCTCCTGGGGTACCCTCACACATATTATTCCCTCATTTAGTGGATATTTTCACAAAAAAGTTAAATTTTCAAAAATCCAGAAAATTGGCTGAAAATGACTAAATATCATGGACTCATTGGGCAAATCGCTCTGGAACTGAAATCAGAACACTCACTGACATTTCCCCTATCTCAAAGTCTGATAAAACTCGGAAAAATGAATAAATCCCAAAAAAAATATTTTTCAACTTTTTTCCATTTTACCCCCGTGGGATATATATTCTACTCGCACACATTTGGAACTCTCCTGGGCTACCCTCACACATATTATTCCCTCATTTAGTGGATATTTTCGCAAAAAAGAGAGATTTTCAAAAATCCAGAAAATTGGCTGAAAACGACTAAATATCAAGGACTCATTGGGTGAATCGCTCTGGAACTGAAATCGGAATGCTCACTGACATTTCCCCTATCTGAAAGTCTGATAAACACCGGAAAAATGACTAAGTCCCCAAAAAAATTTTTTTCAACTTTTTTCAATTTTACCCCCGTGGGATATATATTCTACCCACACACATTTGGAACTCTCCTGGGGTACCCTCACATATATTATTCCCTCATTTAGTGGATATCTTCAGAAAAAAGAGAAATTTTCAAAAATCCAGAAAATTGGCTGAAAACGACTAAATATCAAGGACTCATTGGGTGAATCGCTCTGGAACTGAAATCGGAACGCTCACTGACATTTCCCCTATCTGAAAGTCTGATAAACACTGGAAAAATGACTAAGTCTAAAAAAAAATTTTTTTCAACTTTTTTCAATTTTACCCCCGTGAGATATATATTCTACCCACACACATTTGGAACTCTCCTGGGGTACCCTCACACATATGATTCCCTCATTTAGTGGATATTTTTGCAAAAAAGGGAAATTTTCAAAAATCCAGAAAATTGGCTGAAAACGACTAAATATCAAGGACTCTTTGGGCAAATCGCTCTGGAACTGAAATCGGAATGCTCACTGACATTTCCACTGTCTGAAATTCTGATAAACGCCGGAAAAATGACTAAGTCTAAAAACAAATTTTTTTCAACTTTTTTTAATTTTACCCCCATGGGATATATATTCTACCCAAATACATTTGGAACTCTCCTGGGGTACCATAACACATATTATTCCCTCATTTAGTGGATATTTTCACAAAAAAGTGAAATTTTCAAAAATCCAGATAATTGGCTGAAAACGACTAAATATCAAGGACTGATTGGGCGAATCGCTCTGGAACTGAAATTGGAACGCTCACTGACCTTTGCCCTATCTGAAAGTCTGATAAATGTCGGAAAAATGACTAAGTCCAAAAAACAATATTTTAAACTTTTTTCAATTTTACCCCCGTGGGATATATATTCTACCCACACACATTTGGAACTCTCCTGGGGTACCCTCACACATATTATTCCCTCATTTAGTGGATATTTTCTCAAAAAAGTGAAATTTTCAAAAATCCAGAAAATTGGCTGAAAACGACTAAATATCAAGGACTCATTGGGTGAACCGCTCTGGAACTGAAATCGGAACGCTCACTAACATTTCCCCTATCTGAAAGTCTGATAAACGCCGGAAAAATAACTAAGTCCAAGAAAAAATGTTTTTCAACTTTTTTCAATTTTACCCTTGTGGGATATATATTCTACCCACACACATTTGGAACTCTCCTGGGGTTCCCTCACACATATTATTCCCTCATTTAGTGGATATTTTCACAAAAAAGTGAAATTTTCAAAAATCCAGAAAATTGGCTGAAAACGACTAAATATCAAGGACTCATTGGGCAAATCGCTCTGGAACTGAAATCGGAATGCTCACTGACATTTCCCCTATCTGAAAGTCTGATAAACACTGGAAAAATGACTAAGTCCAAAAAAAATTTTTTTTCAACTTTTTTCAATTTTACCCCCATGAGATATATATTCTACCCACACACATTTGGAACTCTCCTGGGGTACCCTCACACATATTATTCCCTCATTTAGTGGATATTTTCACAAAAAAGAGAAATTTTCAAAAATCCAGAAAATTGGCTGAAAACGACTAAATATCAAGGACTCATTGGGCAAATCGCTCTGGAACTGAAATTTGAACGCTCACTGACATTTCCACTGTCTGAAATTCTGATAAACGCCGGAAAAATGACTAAGTCTAAAAACAAATTTTTTTCAACTTTTTTTAATTTTACCCCCATGGGATATATATTCTACCCAAACACATTTGGAACTCTCCTGGGGTTCCCTCACACATATTATTCCCTCATTTAGTGGATATTTTCACAAAAAAGTGAAATTTTCAAAAATCCAGATAATTGGCTGAAAACGACTAAATATCAAGGACTCATTGGGCAAATCACTCTGGAACTGAAATCGGAATGCTCACTGACATTTCCCCTATCTGAAAGTCTGATAAACGCCGGAAAAATGACTAAGTCCAAAAAAAAAAAATTTTCAACTTTTTTCAATTTTACCCCCGTGGGATATATATTCTACCCACACACATTTGGAACTCTCCTGGGGTACCCTCACACATATTATTCCCTCATTTAGTGGATATTTTCTCAAAAAAGTGAAATTTTCAAAAATCCAGAAAATTGGCTGAAAACGACTAAATATCAAGGACTCATTGGGTAAATCGCTCTGGAACTGAAATCGGAACGCTCACTAACATTTCCCCTATCTGAAAGTCTGATAAAAACCGGAAAAATGACTAAGTCCCAAAAAAAATTTTTTTCAACTTTTTTCAATTTTACCCCCGTGGGATGTATATTCTACCCACACACATTTGGAACTCTCCTGGGGTACCCTCACACATATGATTCCCTCATTTAGTGGATATTTTTGCAAAAAAGTGAAATTTTCAAAAATCCAGAAAATTGGCTGAAAACGACTAAATATCAAGGATTCTTTGGGCAAATCGCTCTGGAACTGAAATCGGAATGCTCACTGACATTTCCACTGTCTGAAATTCTGATAAACGCCGGAAAAATGACTAAGTCTAAAAACAAATTTTTTTCAACTTTTTTTAATTTTACCCCCATGGGATATATATTCTACCCACACACATTTGGAACTCTCCTGGGGTACCATTACACATATTATTCCCTCATTTAGTGGATATTTTCACAAAAAAGTGAAATTTTCAAAAATCCAGATAATTGGCTGAAAACGACTAAATATCAAGGACTCATTGGGCGAATCGCTTTGGAACTGAAATTGGAACGCTCACTGACCTTTGCCCTATCTGAAAGTCTGATAAACGTCGGAAAAATGATTAAGTCCAAAAAAAAATATTTTAAACTTTTTTCAATTTTACCCCCGTGGGATATATATTCTACCCACACACATTTGGAACTCTCCTCTGGTACCCTCACACATATTATTCCCTCATTTAGTGGATATTTTCTCAAAAAAGTGAAATTTTCAAAAATCCAGAAAATTGTCTGAAAACGACTAAATATCATGGACTCATTGGGTGAATCGCTCTGGAACTGAAATCGGAATGCTCACTGACATTTCCCCTATCTGAAAGTCTGATAAACCCCGGAAAAATGACTAAGTCCCCAAAAAAATTTTTTTCAACTTTTTTCAATTTTACCCCCGTGGGATATATATTCTACCCACACACATTTGGAACTCTCCTGGGGTTCCCTCACACATATTATTCCCTCATTTAGTGGATATTTTCACAAAAAAGGGAAATTTTCAAAAATCCAGAAAATTGGCTGAAAACGACTAAATATCAAGGACTCATTGGGCGAATCGCTCTGGAACTGAAATTGGAACGCTCACTGACCTGTGCCCTATCTGAAAGTCTGATAAACGCCGGAAAAATGACTAAGTCCAAAAAAAATTTTTTTTCAACTTTTTTCAATTTTACCCCCGTGGGATATATATTCTACCCACACACATTTGGAACTCTCCTGGGATACCCTCACATATATTATTCCCTCATTTAGTGGATATCTTCAGAAGAAAGAGAAATTTTCAAAAATCCAGAAAATTGGCTGAAAACGACTAAATATCAAGGAATCATTGGGCGAATCGCTCTGGAACTGAAATCAGAATGCTCACTGACATTTCCCCTATCTGAAAGTCTGATAAACGGCGGAAAAATAAATAACTCCAAAAAAAAAATTTTTTAAACTTTTTTCAATTTTACCCCCGTGGGATATATATTCTACCCACACACATTTGTTACTCTCATGGGGTACCCTCACACATATTATTCCCTCATTTAGTGGATATTTTCTCAAAAAAGTGCAATTTTCAAAAATCCAGAAAATTGGCTGAAAACGACTAAATATCAAGGACTCATTGCGCAAATCGCTCTGGAATTGAAATTGGAACGCTCACTGATATTTCCCCTATCTGAAAGTCTGATAAACGTCGGAAAAATGACTAAGTCCCAAAAAAAAATTTTTTCACCTTTTTTCAATTTTACCCTTGTGGGATATATATTCTACCCACACACATTTGGAACTCTCCTGGGGTACCCTCACACATATTATTCCCTCATTTAGTGGATATCTTCAAAAAAAAGAGAAATTTTCAAAAATCCAGAAAATTGGCTGAAAACGACTAAATATCAAGGACTCATTGGGCAAATCGCTCTGGAACTGAAATTTGAACGCTCACTGACATTTCCACTGTCTGAAATTCTGATAAACGACGGAAAAATGACTAAGTCTAAAAACAAATTTTTTTCAACTTTTTTTAATTTTACCCCCATGGGATATATATTCTACCCACACACATTTGGAACTCTCCTGGGGTACCCTCTCACATATTATTCCCTCATTTAGTGGATATTTTCACAAAAAAGTGAAATTTTCAAAAATCCAGAAAATTGTCTGAAAACGACTAAATATCAAGGACTCATTGGGCGAATCGCTCTGGAACTGAAATCGGAACGCTCACTGACATTTCCCCTATCTGAAAGTCTGATAAATGCCGGAAAAATAACTAAGACAAGAAAAAAAATTTTTCAACTTTTTTCTATTTTACCCTTGTGGGATATATATTCTACCCACACACATTTGGAACTCTCCTGGGGTACCCTCACACATATTATTCCCTCATTTAGTGGATATTTTCACAAAAAAGTGAAATTTTCAAAAATCCAGAAAATTGGCTGAAAACGCCTAAATATCAAGGACTCATTGGGCAAATTGCTCTGGAACTGAAATCAGAACGCTCACTGACATTTTCCCTATCTGAAAGTCTGATAAACGCAGGAAAAATAACTAAGTCCCAAAAAAAATTTTTTTCAACTTTTTTCAATTTTACCCCCGTGGGATATATATTCTACCCACACACATTTGGAACTCTCCTGGGGTACCCTCACACATATTATTCCCTCATTTAGTGGATATTTTCGCAAAAAATGAAATTTTCAAAAATCCAGAAAATTGTCTGAAAACGACTAAATATCAAGGACTCATTGGGCGAATCGCTCTGGAACTGAAATCAAAATGCTCACTGACATTTCCCCTATCTGAAAGTCTGATAAACGCCGGAAAAATAACTAAGACAAAAAAAAAAAATTTTCAACTTTTTTCAATTTTACCCTTGTGGGACATATATTCTACCCACACACATTTGGAACTCTCCTGGGGTACCCTCACACATATTATTCCCTCATTTAGTGGATATTTTCACAAAAAAGTGAAATTTTCAAAAATCCAGAAAATTGGCTGAAAACGACTAAATATCAAGGACTCATTGGGCAAATTGCTCTGGAACTGAAATCAGAACGCTCACTGACATTTTCCCTATCTGAAAGTCTGATAAACGCCGGAAAAATAACTAAGTCCAAAAAAAAATTTTTTAAACTTTTTTCAATTTTACCCCCGTGGGATATATATTCTACCCAAACACATTTGGAACTCTCCTGGGGTCCCCTCACACATATTATTCCCTCATTTAGTGGATATTTTCCCAAAAAAGTGAAATTTTCAAAAATCCAGAAAATTGGCTGAAAACGACTAAATATCAAGGACTCATTGGGTGAATCGCTCTGGAACTGAAATCGGAATGCTCACTGACATTTTCCCTATCTGAAAGTCTGATAAACGCAGGAAAAATAAGTCCGAAAAAAAATTTTTTTCAACTTTTTTAAATTTTACCCCCGTGGGATATATATTCTACCCACACACATTTGGAACTCTCCTGGGGTACCATCATACATATTATTCCCTCATTTAGTGGATATTTTCACAAAAAAGTGAAATTTTCAAAAATCCAGAAAATTGGCTGAAAACGACTAAATATCAAGGACTCATTGGGTGAATCACTCTGGAACTGAAATCGGAATGCTCACTCACATTTCCCCTATCTGAAAGTCTGATAAACACCGGAAAAACAACTAAGACAAAAAAAAAATTTTTTCAACTTTTTTCAATTTTACCCTTGTGGGATATATATTCTACCCACACACATTTGGAACTCTCCTGGGGTACCCTCACACATATTATTCCCTCATTTAGTGGATATTTTCACAAAAAAGTTAAATTTTCAAAAATCCAGAAAATTGGCTGAAAACGACTAAATATGACTGACTCATTTGGCAAATCGCTCTGGAACTGAAATTGGAACGCTCACTGACATTTCCCCTATCTGAAAGTCTGATAAACGCCGGAAAAATGACTAAGTCCAAAAAAAAAATTTTTTTAGCTTTTTTCAATTTTACCCTTGTGGGATATATATTCTACCCACACACATTTGGAACTCTCCTGGGGAACCCTCACACATATTATTCCCTCATTTAGTGGATATTTTTACAAAAAAGAGAAATTTTCAAAAATCCAGAAAATTGGCTGAAAACGACTAAATATCAAGGACTCATTGGGCGAATCGCTCTGGAACTGAGATCGGAACACTCACTGACATTTCCCCTATCTGAAAGTCTGATAAACGCCGGAAAAATGACTAAGTCCAAAAAAATAATTTTTTCAGCTTTTTTCAATTTTCCACCCGTGGGATATATATTCTACCCACACACATTTGGAACTTTCCTGGGGTACCCTCACACATATTATTCCCTCATTTAGTGGATATTTTCACAAAAAAGTGAAATTTTCAAAAATCCAGAAAATTGGCTGAAAACGACTAAATATCAAGGACTCATTGGGCAAATCGCTCTGGAACTGAAATTGAAACACTCACTGACATTTCCCTTATCTGAAAGTCTGATAAACACCGGAAAAATAACTAAGTCCAAAAAAAAAATTTTTTCAACATTTTTCAATTTTACCCTTGTGGGATATATATTCTACCCACACACATTTGGAACTCTCCTGGGGTACCCTCACACATATTAATCCCTCATTTAGTGGATATTTTCACAAAAAAGTGAAATTTTCAAAAATCCAGAAAATTGGCTGAAAACGACTAAATATCAAGGACTCATTGGGCAAATCGCTCTGGAACTGAAATTGAAACACTCACTGACATTTCCCTTATCTGAAAGTCTGATAAACACCGGAAAAATAACTAAGTCCAAAAAAAAAATTTTTTCAACATTTTTCAATTTTACCCTTGTGGGATATATATTCTACCCACACACATTTGGAACTCTCCTGGGGTACCCTCACACATATTAATCCCTCATTTAGTGGATATTTTCACAAAAAAGTGAAATTTTCAAAAATCCAAAATATTGGCTGAAAACGACTAAATATCAAGGACTCATTGGGTGAATCGCTCTGGAACTGAAAAAGGAACGCTCACTGACATTTCCCCTATCTGAAAGTCTGATAAACGTCGGAAAAATTAATAAATCCCCAAAAAAATATTTTTAAACTTTTTTCCATTTTACCCCCGTGGGATATACATTCTACCCACACACATTTGGAACTCTCCTGGGCTACCCTCACACATATTATTCCCTCATTTAGTGGATATTTTCGCAAAAAAGAGAGATTTTCAAAAATCCAGAAAATTGGCTGAAAATGACTAAATATCAAGGACTCATTGTGTGAATCGCTCTGGAACTGAAATCGGAATGCTCACTGACATTTCCCCTATCTGAAAGTCTGATAAACGTCGGAAAAATGACTAAGTCCAAAAAAAATAATTTTTCAACTTTTTTCAATTTTACCCCCGTGGGATATATATTCTACCCACACACATTTGGAACTCTCCTGGGGTACCCTCACATATATTATTCCCTCATTTAGTGGATATCTTCAGAAAAAGAGAAATTTTCAGAAATCCAGAAAATTGGCTGAAAATGACTAAATATCAAGGACTCATTGAGCGAATCGCTCTGGAACTGAAATTTGAACGCTCACAGACCTTTGCCCTATCTGAAAGTCTGATAAACGGCAGAAAACTAACTAAGTCCAAAAAAATAATTTTTTTCAACTTTTTTCAATTTTACCCCCGTGGGATATGTATTCTACTCACACACATTTGGAACTGTCCTGGGGTACCCTCACACATATTATTCCCTCATTTAGTGGATATTTTCGCAAAAAAGTGAAATTTTCAAAAATCCAGAAAATTGTCTGAAAACGACTAAATATCAAGGACTCATTGGGCGAATCGCTCTGGAACTGAAATCGAAATGCTCACTGACATTTCCCCTATCTGAAAGTCTGATAAACGCCGGAAAAATAACTAAGACAAAAAAAAAAATTTTTCAACTTTTTTCAATTTTACCCTTGTGGGACATATATTCTACCCACACACATTTGGAACTCTCCTGGGGTACCCTCACACATATTATTCCCTCATTTAGTGGATATTTTTGCAAAAAAGTGAAATTTTCAAAAATCCAGAAAATTGGCTGAAAACGACTAAATATCAAGGACTCATTGGGTGAATCATTCTGGAACTGAAATCAGAACGCTCTCTCACATTTCCCCTATCTGAAAGTCTGATAAACACCGGAAAAATGACTAAGTCCAAAAAAAAAATTTTTAAACTTTTTTCAATTTTACCCCCGTGGGATATATATTCTACCCACACACATTTGGAACTCTCCTGGGGTACCCTCACACATATTATTCCCTCATTTAGTGGATATTTTCACAAAAAAGTGAAATTTTCAAAAATCCAGAAAATTGGCTGAAAACGGCTAAATATGAAGGACTCATTTGGCAAATCGCTCTGGAACTGAAATTGGAACGCTCACTGACATTTCCCCTATCTGAAAGTCTGATAAACGCCGGAAAAATGACTAAGTCCAAAAAAAAAATTTTTTCAGCTTTTTTCAATTTTACCCTTGTGGGATATATATTCTACCCACACACATTTGGAACTCTCCTGGGGAACCCTCACACATATTATTCCCTCATTTAGTGGATATTTTTAGAAAAAAGAGAAATTTTCAAAAATCCAGAAAATTGGCTGAAAACGACTAAATATCAAGGACTCATTTGGCAAATCGCTCTGGAACTGAAATTGGAACGCTCACTGACATTTCCCCCATCTGAAAGTCTGATAAACGCCGGAAAAATGAATAAGTCCAAAAAAAAAAATTTTTTTTTAACTTTTTTCAATTTTACCCCCATGAGATATATATTCTACCCCCACACATTTGGAACTCTCCTGGGGTACCCTCACACATATTATTCCCTCATTTAGTGGATATTTTCACAAAAAAGGGAAATTTTCACAAATCCAGAAAATTGGCTGAAAACGACTAAATATCAAGGACTCATTGGGCGAATCGCTCTGGAACTGAAATTGGAACGCTCACTGACCTGTGCCTTATCTGAAAGTCTGATAAACGCCGGAAAAATGACTAAGTCCAAAAAAAAATTTTTTTCAACTTTTTTCAATTTTACCCCCGTGGGATATATATTCTACCCACACATATTTGGAACTCTTCTGGGGTACCCTCACATATATTATTCCCTCATTTAGTGGATATCTTCAGAAAAAGAGAAATTTTCAGAAATCCAGAAAATTGGCTGAAAACGACTAAATATCAAGGACTCATTGGGCGAATCGCTCTGGAACTGAAATCATAACGCTCACTGACATTTCCCCTATCTGAAAGTCTGATAAACGGCGGAAAATTAACTAACTCCAAAAAAAAAAATTTTTCAACTTTTTTCAATTTTACCCCCGTGGGATATATATTCTACCCACACACATTTGTTACTCTCATGGGGTACCCTCACACATATTATTCCCTCATTTAGTGGATATTTTCACAAAAAAGTGCAATTTTCAAAAATCCAGAAAATTGGCTGAAAACGGCTAAATATCAAGGACTCATTGCGCAAATCGCTCTGGAACTGAAATTAGAACGCTCACTGACATTTCCCCTATCTGAAAGTCTGATAAACGCCGGAAAAATGACTAAGTCTAAAAACAAATTTTTTTCAACTTTTTTCAATTTTACCCCCGTGGGATATATATTCTACCCACACACATTTGGAACTCTCCTGGGGTACCCTCACACATATTATTCCCTCATTTAGTGGATATTTTCACAAAAAAGTGAAATTTTCAAAAATCCAGAAAATTGGCTGAAAACGACTGAATATCAAGGACTCATTTGGCAAATCGCTCTGGAACTGAAATTGGAACGCTCACTGACATTTCCCCTATCTGAAAGTCTGATAAACGCCGTAAAAATGAATAAGTCCAAAAAAAATTTTTTTTAACTTTTTCCAATTTTACCGCCGTGGGATATATATTCTACCGACACACATTTGGGACTATCCTGGGGTACCCTCACACATATTATTCACTCATTTAGTGGATATTTTCACAAAAAAGTGAAATTTTCAAAAATCCAGAAAATTGGCTGAAAATGACTAAATATCATGGACTCATTGGGCAAATAGCTCTGGAACTGAAATCAGAACACTCACTGACATTTCCCCTATCTGAAAGTCTGATAAAAGTCGGAAAAATGAATAAATCCCCAAAAAAATATTTTTCAACTTTTTTCCATTTTACCCCCGTGGGATATATATTCTACCCGCACACATTTGGAACTCTCCTGGGCTACCCTCACACATATTATTCCCTCATTTAGTGGATATTTTCGCAAAAAAGAGAGATTTTCAAAAATCCAGAAAATTGGCTGAAAACGACTAAATATCAAGGACTCATTGGGTGTATCGCTCTGGAACTGAAATCGGAATGCTCACTGACATTTCCCCTATCTGAAAGTCTGATAAATGCCGGAAAAATAACTAAGACAAAAAAAAAAATTTTTCAACTTTTTTCTATTTTACCCTTGTGGGATATATATTCTACCCACACACATTTGGAACTCTCCTGGGGTACCCTCACACATATTATTCCCTCATTTAGTGGATATTTTCGCAAAAAAGTGAAATTTTCAAAAATCCAGAAAATTGTCTGAAAACGACTAAATATCAAGGATTCATTGGGTGAATCACTCTGGAACTGAAATCGGAACGCTCACTCACATTTCCCCTATCTGAAAGTCTGATAAACACCGGAAAAATGACTAAGTCTAAAAAAAAATGTTTTTCAACTTTTTTTCATTTTACCCCCATGGGATATATATTCTACCCACACACATTTGGAACTCTCCTGGGGTACCCTCTCACATATTATTCCCTCATTTAGTGGATATTTTCACAAAAAAGTGAAATTTTCAAAAATCCAGAAAATTGTCTGAAAACGACTAAATATCAAGGACTCATTGGGAGAATCGCTCTGGAACTGAAATCGGAACGCTCACTGACATTTCCCCTACCTGAAAGTCTGATAAATGCCGGAAAAATAACTAAGTCCAAAAAAAATTTTTTTAAACTTTTTTCAATTTTACCCCCGTGGGATATATATTCTACCCACACACATTTGGAACTCTCCTGGGGTACCCTCACACATATTATTCCCTCATTTAGTGGATATTTTCACAAAAAAGTGAAATTTTCAAAAATCCAGAAAATTGGCTGAAAACGACTAAATATCAAGGACTCATTGGGCAAATTGCTCTGGAACTGAAATCAGAACGCTCACTGACATTTTCCCTATCTGAAAGTCTGATAAATGCCGGAAAAATAACTAAGTCCAAAAAAAATTTTTTTTAACTTTTTTCAATTTTACCCCCGTGGGATATATATTCTACCCACACACATTTGGAACTCTCCTGGGATACCCTCACACATATTATTCCCTCATTTAGTGGATATTTTCACAAAAAAGTGAAATTTTCAAAAATCCAGAAAATTGGCTGAAAACGACTAAATATCAAGGACTCATTGGGCGAATCGCTCTGGAACTAAAATCGGAACGCTCACTCACATTTCCCCTATCTGAAAGTCTGATAAACGCCGGAAAAATAACTAAGTCCCAAAAAAAATTTTTTTCAACTTTTTTAAATTTTACCCCCGTGGGATATATATTTTACCCACAAACATTTGGAACTCTCCTGGGGTTCCCTCACACATATTATTCCCTCATTTAGTGGATATTTTCACAAAAAAGTGAAATTTTCAAAAATCCAGAAAATTGGCTGAAAACGACTAAATATCAAGGACTCATTGGGTGAATCGCTCTGGAACTGAAATCGGAACGCTCACTCACATTTCCCCTATCTGAAAGTCTGATAAACGCCGGAAAAATAACTAAGTCCCAAAAAAAAATTTTTTCAACTTTTTTAAATTTTACCCCCGTGGGATATATATTTTACCCACACACATTTGGAACTCTCCTGGGGTTCCCTCACACATATTATTCCCTCATTTAGTGGATATTTTCACAAAAAAGTGAAATTTTCAAAAATCCAGAAAATTGGCTGAAAACGACTAAATATCAAGGACTCATTGGGCAAATTGCTCTGGAACTGAAATCGGAACGCTCACTGACATTTCCCCTATCTGAAAGTTTGATAAACGTCGGAAAAATGACTAAGTCCAAAAAAAAATTTTTTTCAACTTTTTGCAATTTTACCGCCGTGGGATATATATTCTACCCACACACATTTGGAACTCTCCTGGGGTACCCTCACACATATTATTCCCTCATTTAGTGGATATTTTCGCAAAAAAGTGAAATTTTCAAAAATCAAGAAAATTGGCTGAAAACTACTAAATATCAAGGACTCATTGGGTGTATCACTCTGGAACTGAAATCGGAATGCTCACTGACATTTCCCCTATCTGAAAGTCTGATAAACGCCGGAAAAATAACTAAGACAAAAAAAAAAAATTTTCAACTTTTTTCAATTTTACCCTTGTGGGACATATATTCTACCCACACACATTTGGAACTCTCCTGGGGTACCCTCACACATATTATTCCCTCATTTAGTGGATATTTTCGCAAAAAAGTGATATTTTCAAAAATCCAGAAAATTGGCTGAAAACGACTAAATATCAAGGACTCATTGGGTGAATCACTCTGGAACTGAAATCGGAACGCTCACTCACATTTCCCCTATCTGAAAGTCTGATAAACACCGGAAAAATGACTAAGTCTAAAAAAAAATGTTTTTCAACATTTTTTCATTTTACCCCCATGGGATATATATTCTACTCACACACATTTGGAACTCTCCTGGGGTACCCTCTCACATATTATTCCCTCATTTAGTGGATATTTTCACAAAAAAGTGAAATTTTCAAAAATCCAGAAAATTGGCTGAAAACGACTAAATATCAAGGACTCATTGGGCGAATCGCTCTGGAACTGAAATCGGAATGCTCACTGACATTTTCCCTATCTGAAAGTCTGATAAACGCAGGAAAAATAAGTCCCAAAAAAATTTTTTTTCAACTTTTTTCAATTTTACCCCCGTGGGATATATATTTTACCCACACACATTTGGAACTCTCCTGGGGTTCCCTCACACATATTATTCCCTCATGTAGTGGAGATTTTCACAAAAAAGTGAAATTTTCAAAAATCCAGAAAATTGGCTAAAAACGACTAAATATCAAGGACTCATTGGGCAAATCACTCTGGAACTGAAATCGGAACGCTCACTAACATTTCCCCTATCTGAAAGTCTGATAAACGTCGGAAAAATGACTAAGTCCAAAAAAAAATTTTTTCAACTTTTTTCAATTTTACCCTTGTGGGATATATATTCTACCCACACACATTTGGAACTCTCCTGGGGTACCCTCACACATATTATTCCCTCATTTAGTGGATATTTTCACAAAAAAGTGAAATTTTCAAAAATCCAGAAAATTGGCTGAAAACGACTAAATATCAAGGACTCATTGGGCGAATCGCTCTGGAACTAAAATCGGAACGCTCACTGACATTTCCCCTATCTGAAAGTCTGATAAACGCCGGAAAAATAACTAAGTCCCCAAAAAAATTTTTTCAACTTTTTTAAATTTTACCCCCGTGGGATATATATTCTACCCACACACATTTGGAACTCTCCTGGGGTACCCTCACACATATTATTCCCTCATTTAGTGGATATTTTCACAAAAAAGTGAAATTTTCAAAAATCCAGAAAATTGGCTGAAAACGACTAAATATCAAGGACTCATTGGGCGAATCGCTCTGCAACTGAAATCGGAACGCTCACTGACATTTCCCCTATCTGAAAGTCTGATAAACGCCGGAAAAATAACTAAGTCCAAAAAAAAAATTTTTTCAGCGTTTTTCAATTTTACCCTTGTGGGATATATATTCTACCCACACACATTTGGAACTCTCCTGGGGAACCCTCACACATATTATTCCCTCATTTAGTGGATATTTTTACAAAAAAGAGAAATTTTCAAAAATCCAGAAAATTGGCTGAAAACGACTAAATATCAAGGACTCATTGGGCGAATCGCTCTGGAACTGAAATCGGAACGCTCACTGACATTTCCCCTATCTGAAAGTCTGATAAACGCCGGAAAAATAACTAAGACAAAAAAAAAAATTTTTCAACTTTTTTCAATTTTACCCTTGTGGGATTTATATTCTACCCACACACATTTGGAACTCTCCTGGGGTACCCTCACACATATTATTCACTCATTTAGTGGATATTTTCACAAAAAAGTGAAATTTTCAAAAATCCAGAAAATTGGCTGAAAACGACTAAATATGAAGGACTCATTTAGCAAATCGCTCTGGAACTGAAATTGGAACGCTCACTGACATTTCCCCTATCTGAAAGTCTGATAAACGCCGGAAAAATGACTAAGTCCAAAAAAAAAATTTTTTCAGCTTTTTTCAATTTTACCCTTGTGGGATATATATTCTACCCACACACATTTGGAACCCTCCTGGGGTTCCCTCACACATATTATTCCCTCATTTAGTGGATATTTTCACAAAATAGTGAAATTTTCAAAAATCCAGAAAATTGGCTGAAAACGACTAAATATCAAGGACTCATTGGGCGAATCGCTCTGCAACTGAAATCGGAACGCTCACTGACATTTCCCCTATCTGAAAGTCTGATAAACGCCGGAAAAATAACTAAGTCCAAAAAAAAAATTTTTTCAGCTTTTTTCAATTTTACCCTTGTGGGATATATATTCTACCCACACACATTTGGAACTCTCCTGGGGAACCCTCACACATATTATTCCCTCATTTAGTGGATATTTTTACAAAAAAGAGAAATTTTCAAAAATCCAGAAAATTGGCTGAAAATGACTAAATATCAAGGACTCATTGGGCGAATCGCTCTGGAACTGAGATCGGAACACTCACTGACATTTCCCCTATCTGAAAGTCTGATAAACGCCGGAAAAATAACTAAGTCCCAAAAAAAATTTTTTTCAACTTTTTTAAATTTTACCCCCATGGGATATATATTCAACCGACACACATTTGGAACTTTCCTGGGGTTCCCTCACACATATTATTCCCTCATTTAGTGGATATTTTCACAAAATAGTGAAATTTTCAAAAATCCAGAAAATTGGCTGAAAACGACTAAATATCAAGGACTCATTGGGCGAATCGCTCTGGAACTAAAATCGGAACGCTCACTGACATTTCCCCTATCTGAAAGTCTGATAAACGCCGGAAAAATAACTAAGTCCAAAAAAAAAATTTTTTCAACTTTTTTAAATTTTACCCCCGTGGGATATATATTCTACCCACACACATTTGGAACTCTACTGGGGTACCCTCATACATATTATTCCCTCATTTAGTGGATATTTTCACAAAAAAGTGAAATTTTCAAAAATCCAGAAAATTGGCTGAAAACGGCTAAATATGAAGGACTCATGGGCAAATCGCTCTGGAACTGAAATTGGAACGCTCACTGACATTTCCCCTATCTGAAAGTCTGATAAACGCCGGAAAAATGACTAAGTCCAAAAAAAAAATTTTTTCAGCTTTTTTCAATTTTACCCTTGTGGGATATATATTCTACCCACACACATTTGGAACTCTCCTGGGGTACCCTCACAAATATTATTCCCTCATTTAGTGGATATTTTCACAAAAAAGTGAAATTTTCAAAAATCCATTAAATTGGCTGAAAACGACTAAATATCAAGGACTCATTGGGCAAATCGCTCTGGAACTGAAATCGGAACGCTCACTGACATTTCCCCTATCTGAAAGTCTGATAAACGCCGGAAAAATAACTAAGTCCCCAAAAAATTTTTTTCAACTTTTTTAAATTTTACCCCCGTGGGATATATATTCTACCCACACACATTTGGAACTCTCCTGGGGTACCCTCACACATATTATTCCCTCATTTAGTGGATATTTTCACAAAAAAGTGAAATTTTCAAAAATCCAGAAAATTGGCTGAAAACGACTAAATATCAAGGACTCATTGGGCAAATTGTTCTGGAACTAAAATCGGAACGCTCACTGACATTTCCCCTATATGAAAGTCTGATAAACGCCGGAAAAATAACTAAGTCCAAAAAAAAAAAATTTTCAGCTTTTTTCAATTTTACCCCGTGGGATATATATTCTACCCACACACATTTGGAACTCTCCTGGGGTACCCTCACACATATTATTCCCTCATTTAGTGGATATTTTCACAAAAAAGTGAAATTTTCAAAAATCCAGAAAATTGTCTGAAAACGACTAAATATCAAGGACTCATTGGGCGAATCGCTCTGCAACTGAAATCGGAACGCTCACTGACATTTTCCCTATCTGAAAGTCTGATAAACGCCGGAAAAATAACTAAGTCCAAAAAAAAAATTTTTTCAGCTTTTTTCAATTTTACCCTTGTGGGATATATATTCTACCCACACACATTTGGAACTCTCCTGGTGAACCCTCACACATATTATTCCCTCATTTAGTGGATATTTTTACAAAAAAGAGAAATTTTCAAAAATCCAGAAAATTGGCTGAAAACGACTAAATATCAAGGAATCATTGGGCAAATCGCTCTGGAACTGAGATCGGAACACTCACTGACATTTCCCCTATCTGAAAGTCTGATAAACGCCGGAAAAATAACTAAGTCCAAAAAAAAATTTTTTTCAACTTTTTTAAATTTTACCCCCATGGGATATATATTCTACCGACACACATTTGGAACTTTCCTGGGGTTCCCTCACACATATTATTCCCTCATTTAGTGGATATTTTCACAAAATAGTGAAATTTTCAAAAATCCAGAAAATTGGCTGAAAACGACTAAATATCAAGGACTCATTGGGCGAATCGCTCTGGAACTAAAATCGGAACGCTCACTGACATTTCCCCTATCTGAAAGTCTGATAAACGCCGGAAAAATAACTAAGTCCAAAAAAAAATTTTTTTCAACTTTTTTAAATTTTACCCCCGTGGGATATATATTCTACCCACACACATTTGGAACTCTACTGGGGTACCCTCATACATATTATTCCCTCATTTAGTGGATATTTTCACAAAAAAGTGAAATTTTCAAAAATCCAGAAAATTGGCTGAAAACGGCTAAATATGAAGGACTCATGGGCAAATCGCTCTGGAACTGAAATTGGAACGCTCACTGACATTTCCCCTATCTGAAAGTCTGATAAACGCCGGAAAAATGACTAAGTCCAAAAAAAAAATTTTTTCAGCTTTTTTCAATTTTACCCTTGTGGGATATATATTCTACCCACACACATTTGGAACTCTCCTGGGGAACCCTCACACATATTATTCCCTCATTTAGTGGATATTTTTACAAAAAAGAGAAATTTTCAAAAATCCAGAAAATTGGCTGAAAACGACTAAATATCAAGGACTCATTGGGCGAATCGCTCTGGAACTGAGATCGGAACACTCACTGACATTTCCCCTATCTGAAAGTCTGATAAACGCCGGAAAAATAACTAAGTCCAAAAAAAAAATTTTTTCAGCTTTTTTCAATTTTACCCCCGTGGGATATATATTCTACCCACGCACATTTGGAACTCTCCTGGGGTGCCCTCATACATATTATTCCCTCATTTAGTGGATATTTTCACAAAAAAGTGAAATTTTCAAAAATCCAGAAAATTGGTTAAAACCGACTAAATATCAAGGACTCATTGGGCGAATCACTCTGGAACTAAAATTGGAACGCTCACTGACATTTCCCCTATCTGAAAGTCTGATAAACGCCGGAAAAATAACTAAGACAAAAAAAAAAATTTTTCAACTTTTTTCAATTTTACCCTTGTGGGATTTATATTCTAACCACACACATTTGGAACTCTCTTGGGGTACCTTCACACATATTATTCCCTCATTTAGTGGATATTTTCACAAAAAAGTGAAATTTTCAAAAATCCAGAAAATTGGCTGAAAACGACTAAATATCAAGGACTCATTGGGCAAATCGCTCTGGAACTGAAATCGGAACGCTCACTGACATTTCCCCTATCTGAAAGTCTGATAAACGTCGGAAAAATGACTAAGTCCAAAAAAAATTTTTTCAACTTTTTTCAATTTTACCCTTGTGGGATATATATTCTACCCACACACATTTGGAACTCTCCTGGGGTACCCTCACACATATTATTCCCTCATTTAGTGGATATTTTCACAAAAAAGTGAAATTTTCAAAAATCCAGAAAATTGGCTGAAAACGACTAAATATCAAGGACTCATTGGGCGAATCGCTCTGGAACTAAAATCGGAACGCTCACTGACATTTCCCCTATCTGAAAGTCTGATAAACGCCGGAAAAATAACTAAGTCCCCAAAAAATTTTTTTCAACTTTTTTAAATTTTACCCCCGTGGGATATATATTCTACCCACACACATTTGGAACTCTCCTGGGGTACCCTCACACATATTATTCCCTCATTTAGTGGATATTTTCACAAAAAAGTGAAATTTTCAAAAATCCAGAAAATTGGCTGAAAACGACTAAATATCAAGGACTCATTGGGCAAATTGTTCTGGAACTAAAATCGGAACGCTCACTGATATTTCCCCTATATGAAAGTCTGATAAACGCCGGAAAAATAACTAAGTCCAAAAGAAAAAAATTTTCAGCTTTTTTCAATTTTACCCCGTGGGATATATATTCTACCCACACACATTTGGAACTCTCCTGGGGTACCCTCACACATATTATTCCCTCATTTAGTGGATATTTTTACAAAAAAGAGAAATTTTCAAAAATCCAGAAAATTGGCTGAAAACGACTAAATATCAAGGACTCATTGGGCGAATCGCTCTGGAACTGAGATCGGAACACTCACTTACATTTCCCCTATCTGAAAGTCTGATAAACGCCGGAAAAATAAGTAAGTCCCAAAAAAAATTTTTTTCAACTTTTTTAAATTTTACCCCCATGGGATATATATTCTACCGACACACATTTGGAACTTTCCTGGGGTTCCCTCACACATATTATTCCCTCATTTAGTGGATATTTTCACAAAAAAGTGAAATTTTCAAAAATCCAGAAAATTGGCTGAAAACGACTAAATATCAAGGACTCATTGGGCAAATTGTTCTTGAACTAAAATCGGAACGCTCACTGACATTTCCCCTAAATGAAAGTCTGATAAACGCCGGAAAAATAACTAAGTCCAAAAAAAAAAAATTTTCAGCTTTTTTCAATTTTACCCCGTGGGATATATATTCTACCCACACACATTTGGAACTCTCCTGGGGTACCCTCACACATATTATTCCCTCATTTAGTGGATATTTTCACAAAAAAGTGAAATTTTCAAAAATCCAGAAAATTGTCTGAAAACGACTAAATATCAAGGACTTATTGGGCGAATCGCTCTGCAACTGAAATCGGAACGCTCACTGACATTTCTCCTATCTGAAAGTCTGATAAACGCCGGAAAAATAACTAAGTCCAAAAAAAAAATTTTTTCAGCTTTTTTCAATTTTACCCTTGTGGGATTTATATTCTACCCACACACATTTGGAACTCTCTTGGGGTACCTTCACACATATTATTCCCTCATTTAGTGGATATTTTCACAAAAAAGTGAAATTTTCAAAAATCCAGAAAATTGGCTGAAAACGACTAAATATCAAGGACTCATTGGGCAAATCGCTCTGGAACTGAAATCGGAACGCTCACTGACATTTCCCCTATCTGAAAGTCTGATAAACGTCGGAAAAATGACTAAGTCCAAAAAAAATTTTTTCAACTTTTTTCAATTTTACCCTTGTGGGATATATATTCTACCCACACACATTTGGAACTCTCCTGGGGTACCCTCACACATATTATTCCCTCATTTAGTGGATATTTTCACAAAAAAGTGAAATTTTCAAAAATCCAGAAAATTGGCTGAAAACGACTAAATATCAAGGACTCATTGGGCGAATCGCTCTGGAACTAAAATCGGAACGCTCACTGACATTTCCCCTATCTGAAAGTCTGATAAACGCCGGAAAAATAACTAAGTCCCCAAAAAATTTTTTTCAACTTTTTTAAATTTTACCCCCGTGGGATATATATTCTACCCACACACATTTGGAACTCTCCTGGGGTACCCTCACACATATTATTCCCTCATTTAGTGGATATTTTCACAAAAAAGTGAAATTTTCAAAAATCCAGAAAATTGGCTGAAAACGACTAAATATCAAGGACTCATTGGGCAAATTGTTCTGGAACTAAAATCGGAACGCTCACTGATATTTCCCCTATATGAAAGTCTGATAAACGCAGGAAAAATAACTAAGTCCAAAAAAAAAAAATTTTCAGCTTTTTTCAATTTTACCCCGTGGGATATATATTCTACCCACACACATTTGGAACTCTCCTGGGGTACCCTCACACATATTATTCCCTCATTTAGTGGATATTTTTACAAAAAAGAGAAATTTTCAAAAATCCAGAAAATTCGCTGAAAACGACTAAATATCAAGGACTCATTGGGCGAATCGCTCTGGAACTGAGATCGGAACACTCACTTACATTTCCCCTATCTGAAAGTCTGATAAACGCCGGAAAAATAAGTAAGTCCCAAAAAAAATTTTTTTCAACTTTTTTAAATTTTACCCCCATGGGATATATATTCTACCGACACACATTTGGAACTTTCCTGGGGTTCCCTCACACATATTATTCCCTCATTTAGTGGATATTTTCACAAAAAAGTGAAATTTTCAAAAATCCAGAAAATTGGCTGAAAACGACTAAATATCAAGGACTCATTGGGCAAATTGTTCTGGAACTAAAATCGGAACGCTCACTGACATTTCCCCTAAATGAAAGTCTGATAAACGCCGGAAAAATAACTAAGTCCAAAAAAAAAAAATTTTCAGCTTTTTTCAATTTTACCCCGTGGGATATATATTCTACCCACACACATTTGGAACTCTCCTGGGGTACCCTCACACATATTATTCCCTCATTTAGTGGATATTTTCACAAAAAAGTGAAATTTTCAAAAATCCAGAAAATTGTCTGAAAACGACTAAATATCAAGGACTTATTGGGCGAATCGCTCTGCAACTGAAATCGGAACGCTCACTGACATTTCTCCTATCTGAAAGTCTGATAAACGCCGGAAAAATAACTAAGTCCAAAAAAAAAATTTTTTCAGCTTTTTTCAATTTTACCCTTGTGGGATATATATTCTACCCACACACATTTGGAACTCTCCTGGGGAACCCTCACACATATTATTCCCTCATTTAGTGGATATTTTTACAAAAAAGAGAAATTTTCAAAAATCCAGAAAATTGGCTGAAAACGACTAAATATCAAGGACTCATTGGGCGAATCGCTCTGGAACTGAGATCGGAACACTCACTGACATTTCCCCTATCTGAAAGTCTGATAAACGCCGGAAAAATAACTAAGTCCCAAAAAAAATTTTTTTCAACTTTTTTAAATTTTACCCCCATGGGATATATATTCTACCGACACACATTTGGAACTTTCCTGGGGTTCCCTCACACATATTATTCCCTCATTTAGTGGATATTTTCACAAAATAGTGAAATTTTCAAAAATCCAGAAAATTGGTTAAAACCGACTAAATATCAAGGACTCATTGGGCGAATCACTCTGGAACTAAAATTGGAACGCTCACTGACATTTCCCCTATCTGAAAGTCTGATAAACGCCGGAAAAATAACTAAGTCCAAAAAAAATTTTTTTCAACTTTTTTAAATTTTACCCCCGTGGGATATATATTTTACCCACACACATTTGGAACTCTCCTGGGGTTCCCTCACACATATTATTCCCTCATTTAGTGGATATTTTCGCAAAAAAGTGAAATTTTCAAAAATCAAGAAAATTGGCTGAAAACTACTAAATATCAAGGACTCATTGGGTGAATCGCTCTGGAACTGAAATCGGAACGCTCACTGACATTTCCCCTATCTGAAAGTCTGATAAACACCGGAAAAATGACTAAGTCTAAAAAAAAAAGTTTTTCAACTTTTTTTAATTTTACTCCCATGGGATATATATTCTACCCACACACATTTGGAACTCTCCTGGGGTACCCTCACACATATTATTCCCTCATTTAGTGGATATTTTCACAAAAAAGTGAAATTTTCAAAAATCCAGAAAATTGTCTGAAAACGACTAAATATCAAGGACTCATTGGGCGAATCGCTCTGGAACTGAAATCGGAACGCTCACTGACATTTCCCCTATCTGAAAGTCTGATAAACGCCGGAAAAATAACTAAGACAAAAAAAAAAATTTTTAAACTTTTTTCAATTTTACCCTTGTGGGATTTATATTCTACCCACACACATTTGGAACTCTCTTGGGGTACCTTCACACATATTATTCCCTCATTTAGTGGATATTTTCACAAAAAAGTGAAATTTTCAAAAATCCAGAAAATTGGCTGAAAACGACTAAATATGAAGGACTCATTTAGCAAATCGCTCTGGAACTGAAATTGGAACGCTCACTGACATTTCCCCTATCTGAAAGTCTGATAAACGCCGGAAAAATGACTAAGTCCAAAAAAAAAATTTTTTCAGCTTTTTTCAATTTTACCCTTGTGGGATATATATTCTACCCACACACATTTGGAACTCTCCTGGGGTACACTCACACATATTATTCCCTCATTTAGTGGATATTTTCACAAAAAAGTGAAATTTTCAAAAATCCAGAAAATTGGCTGAAAACGACTAAATATCAAGGACTCATTGGGCAAATCGCTCTGGAACTGAAATCGGAACGCTCACTGACATTTCCCCTATCTGAAAGTCTGATAAACGTCGGAAAAATGACTAAGTCCAAAAAAAATTTTTTCAACTTTTTTCAATTTTACCCTTGTGGGATATATATTCTACCCACACACATTTGGAACTCTCCTGGGGTACCCTCACACATATTATTCCCTCATTTAGTGGATATTTTCACAAAAAAGTGAAATTTTCAAAAATCCAGAAAATTGGCTGAAAACGACTAAATATCAAGGACTCATTGGGCGAATCGCTCTGGAACTAAAATCGGAACGCTCACTGACATTTCCCCTATCTGAAAGTCTGATAAACGCCGGAAAAATAACTAAGTCCCCAAAAAATTTTTTTCAACTTTTTTAAATTTTACCCCCGTGGGATATATATTCTACCCACACACATTTGGAACTCTCCTGGGGTACCCTCACACATATTATTCCCTCATTTAGTGGATATTTTCACAAAAAAGTGAAATTTTCAAAAATCCAGAAAATTGGCTGAAAACGACTAAATATCAAGGACTCATTGGGCAAATTGTTCTGGAACTAAAATCGGAACGCTCACTGATATTTCCCCTATATGAAAGTCTGATAAACGCCGGAAAAATAACTAAGTCCAAAAAAAAAAAATTTTCAGCTTTTTTCAATTTTACCCCGTGGGATATATATTCTACCCACACACATTTGGAACTCTCCTGGGGTACCCTCACACATATTATTCCCTCATTTAGTGGATATTTTTACAAAAAAGAGAAATTTTCAAAAATCCAGAAAATTGGCTGAAAACGACTAAATATCAAGGACTCATTGGGCGAATCGCTCTGGAACTGAGATCGGAACACTCACTTACATTTCCCCTATCTGAAAGTCTGATAAACGCCGGAAAAATAAGTAAGTCCCAAAAAAAATTTTTTTCAACTTTTTTAAATTTTACCCCCATGGGATATATATTCTACCGACACACATTTGGAACTTTCCTGGGGTTCCCTCACACATATTATTCCCTCATTTAGTGGATATTTTCACAAAAAAGTGAAATTTTCAAAAATCCAGAAAATTGGCTGAAAACGACTAAATATCAAGGACTCATTGGGCAAATTGTTCTGGAACTAAAATCGGAACGCTCACTGACATTTCCCCTAAATGAAAGTCTGATAAACGCCGGAAAAATAACTAAGTCCAAAAAAAAAAAATTTTCAGCTTTTTTCAATTTTACCCCGTGGGATATATATTCTACCCACACACATTTGGAACTCTCCTGGGGTACCCTCACACATATTATTCCCTCATTTAGTGGATATTTTCACAAAAAAGTGAAATTTTCAAAAATCCAGAAAATTGTCTGAAAACGACTAAATATCAGGGACTCATTGGGCGAATCGCTCTGCAACTGAAATCGGAACGCTCACTGACATTTCTCCTATCTGAAAGTCTGATAAACGCCGGAAAAATAACTAAGTCCAAAAAAAAAATTTTTTCAGCTTTTTTCAATTTTACCCTTGTGGGATATATATTCTACCCACACACATTTGGAACTCTCCTGGGGAACCCTCACACATATTATTCCCTCATTTAGTGGATATTTTTACAAAAAAGAGAAATTTTCAAAAATCCAGAAAATTGGCTGAAAACGACTAAATATCAAGGACTCATTGGGCGAATCGCTCTGGAACTGAGATCGGAACACTCACTGACATTTCCCCTATCTGAAAGTCTGATAAACGCCGGAAAAATAACTAAGTCCCAAAAAAAATTTTTTTCAACTTTTTTAAATTTTACCCCCATGGGATATATATTCTACCGACACACATTTGGAACTTTCCTGGGGTTCCCTCACACATATTATTCCCTCATTTAGTGGATATTTTCACAAAATAGTGAAATTTTCAAAAATCCAGAAAATTGGCTGAAAACGACTAAATATCAAGGACTCATTGGGCGAATCGCTCTGGAACTAAAATCGGAATGCTCACTGACATTTCCCCTATCTGAAAGTCTGATAAACGCCGGAAAAATAACTAAGTCCAAAAAAAAATTTTTTTCAACTTTTTTAAATTTTACCCCCGTGGGATATATATTCTACCCACACACATTTGGAACTCTACTGGGGTACCCTCATACATATTATTCCCTCATTTAGTGGATATTTTCACAAAAAAGTGAAATTTTCAAAAATCCAGAAAATTGGCTGAAAACGGCTAAATATGAAGGACTCATGGGCAAATCGCTCTGGAACTGAAATTGGAACGCTCACTGACATTTCCCCTATCTGAAAGTCTGATAAACGCCGGAAAAATGACTAAGTCCAAAAAAAAAATTTTTTCAGCTTTTTTCAATTTTACCCTTGTGGGATATATATTCTACCCACACACATTTGGAACTCTCCTGGGGAACCCTCACACATATTATTCCCTCATTTAGTGGATATTTTTACAAAAAAGAGAAATTTTCAAAAATCCAGAAAATTGGTTAAAACCGACTAAATATCAAGGACTCATTGGGCGAATCACTCTGGAACTAAAATTGGAACGCTCACTGACATTTCCCCTATCTGAAAGTCTGATAAACGCCGGAAAAATGACTAAGTCCAAAAAAAATTTTTTTTCAACTTTTTTCAATTTTACCGCCGTGGGATATATATTCTACCCACACACATTTGGAACTCTCCTGGGGTACCCTCACACATATTATTCCCTCATTTAGTGGATATTTTTGCAAAAAAGTGAAATTTTCAAAAATCAAGAAAATTGGCTGAAAACTACTAAATATCAAGGACTCATTGGGTGAATCGCTCTGGAACTGAAATCGGAACGCTCACTGACATTTCCCCTATCTGAAAGTCTGATAAACACCGGAAAAATGACTAAGTCTAAAAAAAAAAGTTTTTCAACTTTTTTTAATTTTACTCCCATGGGATATATATTCTACCCACACACATTTGGAACTCTCCTGGGGTACCCTCACACATATTATTCCCTCATTTAGTGGATATTTTCACAAAAAAGTGAAATTTTCAAAAATCCAGAAAATTGTCTGAAAACGACTAAATATCAAGGACTCATTGGGCGAATCGCTCTGGAACTGAAATCGGAACGCTCACTGACATTTCCCCTATCTGAAAGTCTGATAAACGCCGGAAAAATAACTAAGACAAAAAAAAAAATTTTTCAACTTTTTTCAATTTTACCCTGGTGGGATTTATATTCTACCCACACACATTTGGAACTCTCTTGGGGTACCTTCACACATATCATTCCCTCATTTAGTGGATATTTTCACAAAAAAGTGAAATTTTCAAAAATCCAGAAAATTGGCTGAAAACGACTAAATATGAAGGACTCATTTAGCAAATCGCTCTGGAACTGAAATTGGAACGCTCACTGACATTTCCCCTATCTGAAAGTCTGATAAACGCCGGAAAAATGACTAAGTCCAAAAAAAAAATTTTTTCAGCTTTTTTCAATTTTACCCTTGTGGGATATATATTCTACCCACACACATTTGGAACTCTCCTGGGGTACCCTCACACATATTATTCCCTCATTTAGTGGATATTTTCACAAAAAAGTGAAATTTTCAAAAATCCAGAAAATTGGCTGAAAACGACTAAATATCAAGGACTCATTGGGCAAATCGCTCTGGAACTGAAATCGGAACGCTCACTGACATTTCCCCTATCTGAAAGTCTGATAAACGTCGGAAAAATGACTAAGTCCAAAAAAAAATTTTTTCAACTTTTTTCAATTTTACCCTTGTGGGATATATATTCTACCCACACACATTTGGAACTCTCCTGGGGTACCCTCACACATATTATTCCCTCATTTAGTGGATATTTTCACAAAAAAGTGAAATTTTCAAAAATCCAGAAAATTGGCTGAAAACGACTAAATATCAAGGACTCATTGGGCGAATCGCTCTGGAACTAAAATCGGAACGCTCACTGACATTTCCCCTATCTGAAAGTCTGATAAACACCGGAAAAATAACTAAGTCCCCAAAAAATTTTTTTCAACTTTTTTAAATTTTACCCCCGTGGGATATATATTCTACCCACACACATTTGGAACTCTCCTGGGGTACCCTCACACATATTATTCCCTCATTTAGTGGATATTTTCACAAAAAAGTGAAATTTTCAGAAATCCAGAAAATTGGCTGAAAACGACTAAATATGAAGGACTCATTTAGCAAATCGCTCTGGAACTGAAATTGGAACGCTCACTGACATTTCCCCTATCTGAAAGTCTGATAAACGCCGGAAAAATGACTAAGTCCAAAAAAAAAATTTTTTCAGCTTTTTTCAATTTTACCCTTGTGGGATATATATTCTACCCACACACATTTGGAACTCTCCTGGGGTACCCTCACACATATTATTCCCTCATTTAGTGGATATTTTCACAAAAAAGTGAAATTTTCAAAAATCCAGAAAATTGGCTGAAAACGACTAAATATCAAGGACTCATTGGGCGAATCGCTCTGGAACTAAAATCGGAACGCTCACTGACATTTCCCCTATCTGAAAGTCTGATAAACGCCGGAAAAATAACTAAGTCCCCAAAAAATTTTTTTCAACTTTTTTAAATTTTACCCCCGTGGGATATATATTCTACCCACACACATTTGGAACTCTCCTGGGGTACCCTCACACATATTATTCCCTCATTTAGTGGATATTTTCACAAAAAAGTGAAATTTTCAAAAATCCAGAAAATTGGCTGAAAACGACTAAATATCAAGGACTCATTGGGCAAATTGTTCTGGAACTAAAATCGGAACGCTCACTGATATTTCCCCTATATGAAAGTCTGATAAACGCCGGAAAAATAACTAAGTCCAAAAAAAAAAAATTTTCAGCTTTTTTCAATTTTACCCCGTGGGATATATATTCTACCCACACACATTTGGAACTCTCCTGGGGTACCCTCACACATATTATTCCCTCATTTAGTGGATATTTTTACAAAAAAGAGAAATTTTCAAAAATCCAGAAAATTGGCTGAAAACGACTAAATATCAAGGACTCATTGGGCGAATCGCTCTGGAACTGAGATCGGAACACTCACTGACATTTCCCCTATCTGAAAGTCTGATAAACGCCGGAAAAATAAGTAAGTCCCAAAAAAAATTTTTTTCAACTTTTTTAAATTTTACCCCCATGGGATATATATTCTACCGACACACATTTGGAACTTTCCTGGGGTTCCCTCACACATATTATTCCCTCATTTAGTGCATATTTTCACAAAAAAGTGAAATTTTCAAAAATCCAGAAAATTGGCTGAAAACGACTAAATATCAAGGACTCATTGGGCAAATTGTTCTGGAACTAAAATCGGAACGCTCACTGACATTTCCCCTATATGAAAGTCTGATAAACGCCGGAAAAATAACTAAGTCCAAAAAAAAAAAATTTTCAGCTTTTTTCAATTTTACCCCGTGGGATATATATTCTACCCACACACATTTGGAACTCTCCTGGGGTACCCTCACACATATTATTCCCTCATTTAGTGGATATTTTCACAAAAAAGTGAAATTTTCAAAAATCCAGAAAATTGTCTGAAAACGACTAAATATCAAGGACTCATTGGGCGAATCGCTCTGCAACTGAAATCGGAACGCTCACTGACATTTCCCCTATCTGAAAGTCTGATAAACGCCGGAAAAATAACTAAGTCCAAAAAAAAAATTTTTTCAGCTTTTTTCAATTTTACCCTTGTGGGATATATATTCTACCCACACACATTTGGAACTCTCCTGGGGAACCCTCACACATATTATTCCCTCATTTAGTGGATATTTTTACAAAAAAGAGAAATTTTCAAAAATCCAGAAAATTGGCTGAAAACGACTAAATATCAAGGACTCATTGGGCGAATCGCTCTGGAACTGAGATCGGAACACTCACTGACATTTCCCCTATCTGAAAGTCTGATAAACGCCGGAAAAATAACTAAGTCCAAAAAAAAAATTTTTTCAACTTTTTTAAATTTTACCCCCGTGGGATATATATTCTACCCACACACATTTGGAACTCTACTGGGGTACCCTCATACATATTATTCCCTCATTTAGTGGATATTTTCACAAAAAAGTGAAATTTTCAAAAATCCAGAAAATTGGCTGAAAACAGCTAAATATGAAGGACTCATGGGCAAATCGCTCTAGAACTGAAATTGGAACGCTCACTGACATTTCCCCTATCTGAAAGTCTGATAAACGCCGGAAAAATGACTAAGTCCAAAAAAAAAATTTTTTCAGCTTTTTTCAATTTTACCCTTGTGGGATATATATTCTACCCACACACATTTGGAACTCTCCTGGGGAACCCTCACACATATTATTCCCTCATTTAGTGGATATTTTTACAAAAAAGAGAAATTTTCAAAAATCCAGAAAATTGGTTAAAACCGACTAAATATCAAGGACTCATTGGGCGAATCACTCTGGAACTAAAATTGGAACGCTCACTGACATTTCCCCTATCTGAAAGTCTGATAAACGCCGGAAAAATGACTAAGTCCAAAAAAAATTTTTTTTCAACTTTTTTCAATTTTACCGCCGTGGGATATATATTCTACCCACACACATTTGGAACTCTCCTGGGGTACCCTCACACATATTATTCCCTCATTTAGTGGATATTTTCGCAAAAAAGTGAAATTTTCAAAAATCAAGAAAATTGGCTGAAAACTACTAAATATCAAGGACTCATTGGGTGAATCGCTCTGGAACTGAAATCGGAACGCTCACTGACATTTCCCCTATCTGAAAGTCTGATAAACACCGGAAAAATGACTAAGTCTAAAAAAAAAAGTTTTTCAACTTTTTTTAATTTTACTCCCATGGGATATATATTCTACCCACACACATTTGGAACTCTCCTGGGGTACCCTCACACATATTATTCCCTCATTTAGTGGATATTTTCACAAAAAAGTGAAATTTTCAAAAATCCAGAAAATTGTCTGAAAACGACTAAATATCAAGGACTCATTGGGCGAATCGCTCTGGAACTGAAATCGGAACGCTCACTGACATTTCCCCTATCTGAAAGTCTGATAAACGCCGGAAAAATAACTAAGACAAAAAAAAAAATTTTTCAACTTTTTTCAATTTTACCCTTGTGGGATTTATATTCTACCCACACACATTTGGAACTCTCTTGGGGTACCTTCACACATATCATTCCCTCATTTAGTGGATATTTTCACAAAAAAGTGAAATTTTCAAAAATCCAGAAAATTGGCTGAAAACGACTAAATATGAAGGACTCATTTAGCAAATCGCTCTGGAACTGAAATTGGAACGCTCACTGACATTTCCCCTATCTGAAAGTCTGATAAACGCCGGAAAAATGACTAAGTCCAAAAAAAAAATTTTTTCAGCTTTTTTCAATTTTACCCTTGTGGGATATATATTCTACCCACACACATTTGGAACTCTCCTGGGGTACCCTCACACATATTATTCCCTCATTTAGTGGATATTTTCACAAAAAAGTGAAATTTTCAAAAATCCAGAAAATTGGCTGAAAACGACTAAATATCAAGGACTCATTGGGCAAATCGCTCTGGAACTGAAATCGGAACGCTCACTGACATTTCCCCTATCTGAAAGTCTGATAAACGTCGGAAAAATGACTAAGTCCAAAAAAAAATTTTTTCAACTTTTTTCAATTTTACCCTTGTGGGATATATATTCTACCCACACACATTTGGAACTCTCCTGGGGTACCCTCACACATATTATTCCCTCATTTAGTGGATATTTTCACAAAAAAGTGAAATTTTCAAAAATCCAGAAAATTGGCTGAAAACGACTAAATATCAAGGACTCATTGGGCGAATCGCTCTGGAACTAAAATCGGAACGCTCACTGACATTTCCCCTATCTGAAAGTCTGATAAACGCCGGAAAAATAACTAAGTCCCCAAAAAATTTTTTTCAACTTTTTTAAATTTTACCCCCGTGGGATATATATTCTACCCACACACATTTGGAACTCTCCTGGGGTACCCTCACACATATTATTCCCTCATTTAGTGGACATTTTCACAAAAAAGTGAAATTTTCAAAAATCCAGAATATTGGCTGAAAACGACTAAATATCAAGGACTCATTGGGCAAATTGTTCTGGAACTAAAATCGGAACGCTCACTGACATTTCCCCTATCTGAAAGTCTGATAAACGCCGGAAAAATAACTAAGACAAAAAAAAAAATTTTTCAACTTTTTTCAATTTTACCCTTGTGGGATTTATATTCTACCCACACACATTTGGAACTCTCTTGGGGTACCTTCACACATATTATTCCCTCATTTAGTGGATATTTTCACAAAAAAGTGAAATTTTCAAAAATCCAGAAAATTGGCTGAAAACGACTAAATATGAAGGACTCATTTAGCAAATCGCTCTGGAACTGAAATTGGAACGCTCACTGACATTTCCCCTATCTGAAAGTCTGATAAACGCCGGAAAAATGACTAAGTCCAAAAAAAAAATTTTTTCAGCTTTTTTCAATTTTACCCTTGTGGGATATATATTCTACCCACACACATTTGGAACTCTCCTGGGGTACCCTCACACATATTATTCCCTCATTTAGTGGATATTTTCACAAAAAAGTGAAATTTTCAAAAATCCAGAAAATTGGCTGAAAACGACTAAATATCAAGGACTCATTGGGCGAATCGCTCTGGAACTAAAATCGGAACGCTCACTGACATTTCCCCTATCTGAAAGTCTGATAAACGCCGGAAAAATAACTAAGTCCCCAAAAAATTTTTTTCAACTTTTTTAAATTTTACCCCCGTGGGATATATATTCTACCCACACACATTTGGAACTCTCCTGGGGTACCCTCACACATATTATTCCCTCATTTAGTGGATATTTTCACAAAAAAGTGAAATTTTCAAAAATCCAGAAAATTGGCTGAAAACGACTAAATATCAAGGACTCATTGGGCAAATTGTTCTGGAACTAAAATCGGAACGCTCACTGATATTTCCCCTATATGAAAGTCTGATAAACGCCGGAAAAATAACTAAGTCCAAAAAAAAAAAATTTTCAGCTTTTTTCAATTTTACCCCGTGGGATATATATTCTACCCACACACATTTGGAACTCTCCTGGGGTACCCTCACACATATTATTCCCTCATTTAGTGGATATTTTTACAAAAAAGAGAAATTTTCAAAAATCCAGAAAATTGGCTGAAAACGACTAAATATCAAGGACTCATTGGGCGAATCGCTCTGGAACTGAGATCGGAACACTCACTGACATTTCCCCTATCTGAAAGTCTGATAAACGCCGGAAAAATAAGTAAGTCCCAAAAAAAATTTTTTTCAACTTTTTTAAATTTTACCCCCATGGGATATATATTCTACCGACACACATTTGGAACTTTCCTGGGGTTCCCTCACACATATTATTCCCTCATTTAGTGGATATTTTCACAAAAAAGTGAAATTTTCAAAAATCCAGAAAATTGGCTGAAAACGACTAAATATCAAGGACTCATTGGGCAAATTGTTCTGGAACTAAAATCGGAACGCTCACTGACATTTCCCCTATATGAAAGTCTGATAAACGCCGGAAAAATAACTAAGTCCAAAAAAAAAAAATTTTCAGCTTTTTTCAATTTTACCCCGTGGGATATATATTCTACCCACACACATTTGGAACTCTCCTGGGGTACACTCACACATATTATTCCCTCATTTAGTGGATATTTTCACAAAAAAGTGAAATTTTCAAAAATCCAGAAAATTGTCTGAAAACGACTAAATATCAAGGACTCATTGGGCGAATCGCTCTGCAACTGAAATCGGAACGCTCACTGACATTTCCCCTATCTGAAAGTCTGATAAACGCCGGAAAAATAACTAAGTCCAAAAAAAAAATTTTTTCAGCTTTTTTCAATTTTACCCTTGTGGGATATATATTCTACCCACACACATTTGGAACTCTCCTGGGGAACCCTCACACATATTATTCCCTCATTTAGTGGATATTTTTACAAAAAAGAGAAATTTTCAAAAATCCAGAAAATTGGCTGAAAACGACTAAATATCAAGGACTCATTTGGCGAATCGCTCTGGAACTGAGATCGGAACGCTCACTGACATTTCCCCTATCTGAAAGTCTGATAAACGCCGGAAAAATAACTAAGACAAAAAAAAAAATTTTTCAACTTTTTTCAATTTTACCCTTGTGGGATTTATATTCTACCCACACACATTTGGAACTCTCTTGGGGTACCTTCACACATATCATTCCCTCATTTAGTGGATATTTTCACAAAAAAGTGAAATTTTCAAAAATCCAGAAAATTGGCTGAAAACGACTAAATATGAAGGACTCATTTAGCAAATCGCTCTGGAACTGAAATTGGAACGCTCACTGACATTTCCCCTATCTGAAAGTCTGATAAACGCCGGAAAAATGACTAAGTCCAAAAAAAAAATTTTTTCAGCTTTTTTCAATTTTACCCTTGTGGGATATATATTCTACCCACACACATTTGGAACTCTCCTGGGGTACCCTCACACATATTATTCCCTCATTTAGTGGATATTTTCACAAAAAAGTGAAATTTTCAAAAATCCAGAAAATTGGCTGAAAACGACTAAATATCAAGGACTCATTGGGCAAATCGCTCTGGAACTGAAATCGGAACGCTCACTGACATTTCCCCTATCTGAAAGTCTGATAAACGTCGGAAAAATGACTAAGTCCAAAAAAAAATTTTTTCAACTTTTTTCAATTTTACCCTTGTGGGATATATATTCTACCCACACACATTTGGAACTCTCCTGGGGTACCCTCACACATATTATTCCCTCATTTAGTGGATATTTTCACAAAAAAGTGAAATTTTCAAAAATCCAGAAAATTGGCTGAAAACGACTAAATATCAAGGACTCATTGGGCGAATCGCTCTGGAACTAAAATCGGAACGCTCACTGACATTTCCCCTATCTGAAAGTCTGATAAACGCCGGAAAAATAACTAAGTCCCCAAAAAATTTTTTTCAACTTTTTTAAATTTTACCCCCGTGGGATATATATTCTACCCACACACATTTGGAACTCTCCTGGGGTACCCTCACACATATTATTCCCTCATTTAGTGGATATTTTCACAAAAAAGTGAAATTTTCAAAAATCCAGAATATTGGCTGAAAACGACTAAATATCAAGGACTCATTGGGCAAATTGTTCTGGAACTAAAATCGGAACGCTCACTGACATTTCCCCTATCTGAAAGTCTGATAAACGCCGGAAAAATAACTAAGACAAAAAAAAAAATTTTTCAACTTTTTTCAATTTTACCCTTGTGGGATTTATATTCTACCCACACACATTTGGAACTCTCTTGGGGTACCTTCACACATATTATTCCCTCATTTAGTGGATATTTTCACAAAAAAGTGAAATTTTCAAAAATCCAGAAAATTGGCTGAAAACGACTAAATATGAAGGACTCATTTAGCAAATCGCTCTGGAACTGAAATTGGAACGCTCACTGACATTTCCCCTATCTGAAAGTCTGATAAACGCCGGAAAAATGACTAAGTCCAAAAAAAAAATTTTTTCAGCTTTTTTCAATTTTACCCTTGTGGGATATATATTCTACCCACACACATTTGGAACTCTCCTGGGGTACCCTCACACATATTATTCCCTCATTTAGTGGATATTTTCACAAAAAAGTGAAATTTTCAAAAATCCAGAAAATTGGCTGAAAACGACTAAATATCAAGGACTCATTGGGCGAATCGCTCTGGAACTAAAATCGGAACGCTCACTGACATTTCCCCTATCTGAAAGTCTGATAAACGCCGGAAAAATAACTAAGTCCCCAAAAAATTTTTTTCAACTTTTTTAAATTTTACCCCCGTGGGATATATATTCTACCCACACACATTTGGAACTCTCCTGGGGTACCCTCACACATATTATTCCCTCATTTAGTGGATATTTTCACAAAAAAGTGAAATTTTCAAAAATCCAGAAAATTGGCTGAAAACGACTAAATATCAAGGACTCATTGGGCAAATTGTTCTGGAACTAAAATCGGAACGCTCACTGATATTTCCCCTATATGAAAGTCTGATAAACGCCGGAAAAATAACTAAGTCCAAAAAAAAAAAATTTTCAGCTTTTTTCAATTTTACCCCATGGGATATATATTCTACCCACACACATTTGGAACTCTCCTGGGGTACCCTCACACATATTATTCCCTCATTTAGTGGATATTTTTACAAAAAAGAGAAATTTTCAAAAATCCAGAAAATTGGCTGAAAACGACTAAATATCAAGGACTCATTGGGCGAATCGCTCTGGAACTGAGATCGGAACACTCACTGACATTTCCCCTATCTGAAAGTCTGATAAACGCCGGAAAAATAAGTAAGTCCCAAAAAAAATTTTTTTCAACTTTTTTAAATTTTACCCCCATGGGATATATATTCTACCGACACACATTTGGAACTTTCCTGGGGTTCCCTCACACATATTATTCCCTCATTTAGTGGATATTTTCACAAAAAAGTGAAATTTTCAAAAATCCAGAAAATTGGCTGAAAACGACTAAATATCAAGGACTCATTGGGCAAATTGTTCTGGAACTAAAATCGGAACGCTCACTGACATTTCCCCTATATGAAAGTCTGATAAACGCCGGAAAAATAACTAAGTCCAAAAAAAAAAAATTTTCAGCTTTTTTCAATTTTACCCCGTGGGATATATATTCTACCCACACACATTTGGAACTCTCCTGGGGTACACTCACACATATTATTCCCTCATTTAGTGGATATTTTCACAAAAAAGTGAAATTTTCAAAAATCCAGAAAATTGTCTGAAAACGACTAAATATCAAGGACTCATTGGGCGAATCGCTCTGCAACTGAAATCGGAACGCTCACTGACATTTCCCCTATCTGAAAGTCTGATAAACGCCGGAAAAATAACTAAGTCCAAAAAAAAAATTTTTTCAGCTTTTTTCAATTTTACCCTTGTGGGATATATATTCTACCCACACACATTTGGAACTCTCCTGGGGAACCCTCACACATATTATTCCCTCATTTAGTGGATATTTTTACAAAAAAGAGAAATTTTCAAAAATCCAGAAAATTGGCTGAAAACGACTAAATATCAAGGACTCATTGGGCGAATCGCTCTGGAACTGAGATCGGAACACTCACTGACATTTCCCCTATCTGAAAGTCTGATAAACGCCGGAAAAATAACTAAGTCCCCAAAAAATTTTTTTCAACTTTTTTAAATTTTACCCCCGTGGGATATATATTCTACCCACACACATTTGGAACTCTCCTGGGGTACCCTCACACATATTATTCCCTCATTTAGTGGATATTTTCACAAAAAAGTGAAATTTTCAAAAATCCAGAATATTGGCTGAAAACGACTAAATATCAAGGACTCATTGGGCAAATTGTTCTGGAACTAAAATCGGAACGCTCACTGACATTTCCCCTATCTGAAAGTCTGATAAACGCCGGAAAAATAACTAAGACAAAAAAAAAAATTTTTCAACTTTTTTCAATTTTACCCTTGTGGGATTTATATTCTACCCACACACATTTGGAACTCTCTTGGGGTACCTTCACACATATTATTCCCTCATTTAGTGGATATTTTCACAAAAAAGTGAAATTTTCAAAAATCCAGAAAATTGGCTGAAAACGACTAAATATGAAGGACTCATTTAGCAAATCGCTCTGGAACTGAGATCGGAACACTCACTGACATTTCCCCTATCTGAAAGTCTGATAAACGCCGGAAAAATAACTAAGTCCAAAAAAAAAATTTTTTCAACTTTTTTAAATTTTACCCCCGTGGGATATATATTCTACCCACACACATTTGGAACTCTACTGGGGTACCCTCATACATATTATTCCCTCATTTAGTGGATATTTTCACAAAAAAGTGAAATTTTCAAAAATCCAGAAAATTGGCTGAAAACAGCTAAATATGAAGGACTCATGGGCAAATCGCTCTAGAACTGAAATTGGAACGCTCACTGACATTTCCCCTATCTGAAAGTCTGATAAACGCCGGAAAAATGACTAAGTCCAAAAAAAAAATTTTTTCAGCTTTTTTCAATTTTACCCTTGTGGGATATATATTCTACCCACACACATTTGGAACTCTCCTGGGGAACCCTCACACATATTATTCCCTCATTTAGTGGATATTTTTACAAAAAAGAGAAATTTTCAAAAATCCAGAAAATTGGCTGAAAACGACTAAATATCAAGGACTCATTGGGCGAATCGCTCTGGAACTGAGATCGGAACACTCACTGACATTTCCCCTATCTGAAAGTCTGATAAACGCCGGAAAAATAACTAAGTCCCAAAAAAAATTTTTTTCAACTTTTTTAAATTTTACCCCCGTGGGATATATATTTTACCTACACACATTTGGAACTCTCCTGGGGTTCCCTCACACATATTATTCCCTCATTTAGTGGATATTTTCACAAAAAAGTGAAATTTTCAAAAATCCAGAAAATTGGCTGAAAACGACTAAATATCAAGGACTCATTGGGCAAATCACTCTGGAACTGAAATCGGAACGCTTACTGACATTTCCCCTATCTGAAAGTCTGATAAACACCGGAAAAATGACTAAGTCTAAAAAAAAAAGTTTTTCAACTTTTTTTAATTTTACTCCCATGGGATATATATTCTACCCACACACATTTGGAACTCTCCTGGGGTACCCTCACACATATTATTCCCTCATTTAGTGGATATTTTCACAAAAAAGTGAAATTTTCAAAAATCCAGAAAATTGTCTGAAAACGACTAAATATCAAGGACTCATTGGGCGAATCGCTCTGGAACTGAAATCGGAACGCTCACTGACATTTCCCCTATCTGAAAGTCTGATAAACGCCGGAAAAATAACTAAGACAAAAAAAAAAAATTTTCAACTTTTTTCAATTTTACCCTTGTGGGATTTATATTCTACCCACACACATTTGGAACTCTCTTGGGGTACCTTCACACATATTATTCCCTCATTTAGTGGATATTTTCACAAAAAAGTGAAATTTTCAAAAATCCAGAAAATTGGCTGAAAACGACTAAATATGAAGGACTCATTTAGCAAATCGCTCTGGAACTGAAATTGGAACGCTCACTGACATTTCCCCTATCTGAAAGTCTGATAAACGCTGGAAAAATGACTGAGTCCAAAAAAAAAATTTTTTCAGCTTTTTTCAATTTTACCCTTGTGGGATATATATTCTACCCACACACATTTGGAACTCTCCTGGGGTACCCTCACACATATTATTCCCTCATTTAGTGGATATTTTCACAAAAAAGTGAAATTTTCAAAAATCCAGAAAATTGGCTGAAAACGACTAAATATCAAGGACTCATTGGGCAAATCGCTCTGGAACTGAAATCGGAACGCTCACTGACATTTCCCCTATCTGAAAGTCTGATAAACGTCGGAAAAATGACTAAGTCCAAAAAAAAATTTTTTCAACTTTTTTCAATTTTACCCTTGTGGGATATATATTCTACCCACACACATTTGGAACTCTCCTGGGGTACCCTCACACATATTATTCCCTCATTTAGTGGATATTTTCACAAAAAAGTGAAATTTTCAAAAATCCAGAAAATTGGCTGAAAACGACTAAATATCAAGGACTCATTGGGCAAATTGTTCTGGAACTAAAATCGGAACGCTCACTGATATTTCCCCTATATGAAAGTCTGATAAACGCCGGAAAAATAACTAAGTCCAAAAAAAAAAATTTTTCAGCTTTTTTCAATTTTACCCCCGTGGGATATATATTCTACCCACGCACATTTGGAACTCTCCTGGGGTGCCCTCATACATATTATTCCCTCATTTAGTGGATATTTTCACAAAAAAGTGAAATTTTCAAAAATCCAGAAAATTGGTTAAAACCGACTAAATATCAATGACTCATTGGGCGAATCACTCTGGAACTAAAATTGGAACGCTCACTGACATTTCCCCTATCTGAAAGTCTGATAAACACCGGAAAAATGACTAAGTCTAAAAAAAAAAGTTTTTCAACTTTTTTTAATTTTACTCCCATGGGATATATATTCTACCCACACACATTTGGAACTCTCCTGGGGTACCCTCACACATATTATTCCCTCATTTAGTGGATATTTTCACAAAAAAGTGAAATTTTCAAAAATCCAGAAAATTGGCTGAAAACGACTAAATATCAAGGACTCATTGGGCGAATCGCTCTGGAACTAAAATCGGAACGCTCACTGACATTTCCCCTATCTGAAAGTCTGATAAACGCCGGAAAAATAACTAAGTCCCCAAAAAATTTTTTTCAACTTTTTTAAATTTTACCCCCGTGGGATATATATTCTACCCACACACATTTGGAACTCTCCTGGGGTACCCTCACACATATTATTCCCTCATTTAGTGGATATTTTCACAAAAAAGTGAAGTTTTCAAAAATCCAGAGAATTGGCTGAAAACGACTAAATATCAAGGACTCATTGGGCAAATTGTTCTGGAACTAAAATCGGAACGCTCACTGATATTTCCCCTATATGAAAGTTTGATAAACGCCGGAAAAATGACTAAGTCCAAAAAAAAAATTTTTTCAGCTTTTTTCAATTTTACCCTTGTGGGATATATATTCTACCCACACACATTTGGAACTCTCCTGGGGAACCCTCACACATATTATTCCCTCATTTAGTGGATATTTTTACAAAAAAGAGAAATTTTCAAAAATCCAGAAAATTGGCTGAAAACGACTAAATATCAAGGACTCATTGGGCGAATCGCTCTGGAACTGAGATCGGAACACTCACTGACATTTCCCCTATCTGAAAGTCTGATAAACGCCGGAAAAATAACTAAGTCCCCAAAAAATTTTTTTCAACTTTTTTAAATTTTACCCCCGTGGGATATATATTCTACCCACACACATTTGGAACTCTCCTGGGGTACCCTCACACATATTATTCCCTCATTTAGTGGATATTTTCACAAAAAAGTGAAATTTTCAAAAATCCAGAATATTGGCTGAAAACGACTAAATATCAAGGACTCATTGGGCAAATTGTTCTGGAACTAAAATCGGAACGCTCACTGACATTTCCCCTATCTGAAAGTCTGATAAACGCCGGAAAAATAACTAAGACAAAAAAAAAAATTTTTCAACTTTTTTCAATTTTACCCTTGTGGGATTTATATTCTACCCACACACATTTGGAACTCTCTTGGGGTACCTTCACACATATTATTCCCTCATTTAGTGGATATTTTCACAAAAAAGTGAAATTTTCAAAAATCCAGAAAATTGGCTGAAAACGACTAAATATGAAGGACTCATTTAGCAAATCGCTCTGGAACTGAGATCGGAACACTCACTGACATTTCCCCTATCTGAAAGTCTGATAAACGCCGGAAAAATAACTAAGTCCAAAAAAAAAATTTTTTCAACTTTTTTAAATTTTACCCCCGTGGGATATATATTCTACCCACACACATTTGGAACTCTACTGGGGTACCCTCATACATATTATTCCCTCATTTAGTGGATATTTTCACAAAAAAGTGAAATTTTCAAAAATCCAGAAAATTGGCTGAAAACAGCTAAATATGAAGGACTCATGGGCAAATCGCTCTAGAACTGAAATTGGAACGCTCACTGACATTTCCCCTATCTGAAAGTCTGATAAACGCCGGAAAAATGACTAAGTCCAAAAAAAAAATTTTTTCAGCTTTTTTCAATTTTACCCTTGTGGGATATATATTCTACCCACACACATTTGGAACTCTCCTGGGGAACCCTCACACATATTATTCCCTCATTTAGTGGATATTTTTACAAAAAAGAGAAATTTTCAAAAATCCAGAAAATTGGCTGAAAACGACTAAATATCAAGGACTCATTGGGCGAATCGCTCTGGAACTGAGATCGGAACACTCACTGACATTTCCCCTATCTGAAAGTCTGATAAACGCCGGAAAAATAACTAAGTCCCAAAAAAAATTTTTTTCAACTTTTTTAAATTTTACCCCCGTGGGATATATATTTTACCTACACACATTTGGAACTCTCCTGGGGTTCCCTCACACATATTATTCCCTCATTTAGTGGATATTTTCACAAAAAAGTGAAATTTTCAAAAATCCAGAAAATTGGCTGAAAACGACTAAATATCAAGGACTCATTGGGCAAATCACTCTGGAACTGAAATCGGAACGCTTACTGACATTTCCCCTATCTGAAAGTCTGATAAACACCGGAAAAATGACTAAGTCTAAAAAAAAAAGTTTTTCAACTTTTTTTAATTTTACTCCCATGGGATATATATTCTACCCACACACATTTGGAACTCTCCTGGGGTACCCTCACACATATTATTCCCTCATTTAGTGGATATTTTCACAAAAAAGTGAAATTTTCAAAAATCCAGAAAATTGTCTGAAAACGACTAAATATCAAGGACTCATTGGGCGAATCGCTCTGGAACTGAAATCGGAACGCTCACTGACATTTCCCCTATCTGAAAGTCTGATAAACGCCGGAAAAATAACTAAGACAAAAAAAAAAAATTTTCAACTTTTTTCAATTTTACCCTTGTGGGATTTATATTCTACCCACACACATTTGGAACTCTCTTGGGGTACCTTCACACATATTATTCCCTCATTTAGTGGATATTTTCACAAAAAAGTGAAATTTTCAAAAATCCAGAAAATTGGCTGAAAACGACTAAATATGAAGGACTCATTTAGCAAATCGCTCTGGAACTGAAATTGGAACGCTCACTGACATTTCCCCTATCTGAAAGTCTGATAAACGCTGGAAAAATGACTGAGTCCAAAAAAAAAATTTTTTCAGCTTTTTTCAATTTTACCCTTGTGGGATATATATTCTACCCACACACATTTGGAACTCTCCTGGGGTACCCTCACACATATTATTCCCTCATTTAGTGGATATTTTCACAAAAAAGTGAAATTTTCAAAAATCCAGAAAATTGGCTGAAAACGACTAAATATCAAGGACTCATTGGGCAAATCGCTCTGGAACTGAAATCGGAACGCTCACTGACATTTCCCCTATCTGAAAGTCTGATAAACGTCGGAAAAATGACTAAGTCCAAAAAAAAATTTTTTCAACTTTTTTCAATTTTACCCTTGTGGGATATATATTCTACCCACACACATTTGGAACTCTCCTGGGGTACCCTCACACATATTATTCCCTCATTTAGTGGATATTTTCACAAAAAAGTGAAATTTTCAAAAATCCAGAAAATTGGCTGAAAACGACTAAATATCAAGGACTCATTGGGCAAATTGTTCTGGAACTAAAATCGGAACGCTCACTGATATTTCCCCTATATGAAAGTCTGATAAACGCCGGAAAAATAACTAAGTCCAAAAAAAAAAATTTTTCAGCTTTTTTCAATTTTACCCCCGTGGGATATATATTCTACCCACGCACATTTGGAACTCTCCTGGGGTGCCCTCATACATATTATTCCCTCATTTAGTGGATATTTTCACAAAAAAGTGAAATTTTCAAAAATCCAGAAAATTGGTTAAAACCGACTAAATATCAATGACTCATTGGGCGAATCACTCTGGAACTAAAATTGGAACGCTCACTGACATTTCCCCTATCTGAAAGTCTGATAAACACCGGAAAAATGACTAAGTCTAAAAAAAAAAGTTTTTCAACTTTTTTTAATTTTACTCCCATGGGATATATATTCTACCCACACACATTTGGAACTCTCCTGGGGTACCCTCACACATATTATTCCCTCATTTAGTGGATATTTTCACAAAAAAGTGAAATTTTCAAAAATCCAGAAAATTGGCTGAAAACGACTAAATATCAAGGACTCATTGGGCGAATCGCTCTGGAACTAAAATCGGAACGCTCACTGACATTTCCCCTATCTGAAAGTCTGATAAACGCCGGAAAAATAACTAAGTCCCCAAAAAATTTTTTTCAACTTTTTTAAATTTTACCCCCGTGGGATATATATTCTACCCACACACATTTGGAACTCTCCTGGGGTACCCTCACACATATTATTCCCTCATTTAGTGGATATTTTCACAAAAAAGTGAAGTTTTCAAAAATCCAGAGAATTGGCTGAAAACGACTAAATATCAAGGACTCATTGGGCAAATTGTTCTGGAACTAAAATCGGAACGCTCACTGATATTTCCCCTATATGAAAGTTTGATAAACGCCGGAAAAATGACTAAGTCCAAAAAAAAAATTTTTTCAGCTTTTTTCAATTTTACCCTTGTGGGATATATATTCTACCCACACACATTTGGAACTCTCCTGGGGAACCCTCACACATATTATTCCCTCATTTAGTGGATATTTTTACAAAAAAGAGAAATTTTCAAAAATCCAGAAAATTGGCTGAAAACGACTAAATATCAAGGACTCATTGGGCGAATCGCTCTGGAACTGAGATCGGAACACTCACTGACATTTCCCCTATCTGAAAGTCTGATAAACGCCGGAAAAATAACTAAGTCCCAAAAAAAATTTTTTTCAACTTTTTTAAATTTTACCCCCGTGGGATATATATTTTACCTACACACATTTGGAACTCTCCTGGGGTTCCCTCACACATATTATTCCCTCATTTAGTGGATATTTTCACAAAAAAGTGAAATTTTCAAAAATCCAGAAAATTGGCTGAAAACGACTAAATATCAAGCACTCATTGGGCAAATCACTCTGGAACTGAAATCGGAACGCTTACTGACATTTCCCCTATCTGAAAGTCTGATAAACACCGGAAAAATGACTAAGTCTAAAAAAAAAAGTTTTTCAACTTTTTTTAATTTTACTCCCATGGGATATATATTCTACCCACACACATTTGGAACTCTCCTGGGGTACCCTCACACATATTATTCCCTCATTTAGTGGATATTTTCACAAAAAAGTGAAATTTTCAAAAATCCAGAAAATTGTCTGAAAACGACTAAATATCAAGGACTCATTGGGCGAATCGCTCTGGAACTGAAATCGGAACGCTCACTGACATTTCCCCTATCTGAAAGTCTGATAAACGCCGGAAAAATAACTAAGACAAAAAAAAAAAATTTTCAACTTTTTTCAATTTTACCCTTGTGGGATTTATATTCTACCCACACACATTTGGAACTCTCTTGGGGTACCTTCACACATATTATTCCCTCATTTAGTGGATATTTTCACAAAAAAGTGAAATTTTCAAAAATCCAGAAAATTGGCTGAAAACGACTAAATATGAAGGACTCATTTAGCAAATCGCTCTGGAACTGAAATTGGAACGCTCACTGACATTTCCCCTATCTGAAAGTCTGATAAACGCTGGAAAAATGACTGAGTCCAAAAAAAAAAATTTTTTCAGCTTTTTTCAATTTTACCCTTGTGGGATATATATTCTACCCACACACATTTGGAACTCTCCTGGGGTACCCTCACACATATTATTCCCTCATTTAGTGGATATTTTCACAAAAAAGTGAAATTTTCAAAAATCCAGAAAATTGGCTGAAAACGACTAAATATCAAGGACTCATTGGGCAAATCGCTCTGGAACTGAAATCGGAATGCTCACTGACATTTCCCCTATCTGAAAGTCTGATAAACGTCGGAAAAATGACTAAGTCCAAAAAAAAATTTTTTCAACTTTTTTCAATTTTACCCTTGTGGGATATATATTCTACCCACACACATTTGGAACTCTCCTGGGGTACCCTCACACATATTATTCCCTCATTTAGTGGATATTTTCACAAAAAAGTGAAATTTTCAAAAATCCAGAAAATTGGCTGAAAACGACTAAATATCAAGGACTCATTGGGCGAATCGCTCTGGAACTAAAATCGGAACGCTCACTGACATTTCCCCTATCTGAAAGTCTGATAAACGCCGGAAAAATAACTAAGTCCCCAAAAAATTTTTTTCAACTTTTTTAAATTTTACCCCCGTGGGATATATATTCTACCCACACACATTTGGAACTCTCCTGGGGTACCCTCACACATATTATTCCCTCATTTAGTGGATATTTTCACAAAAAAGTGAAATTTTCAAAAATCCAGAAAATTGGCTGAAAACGACTAAATATCAAGGACTCATTGGGCAAATTGTTCTGGAACTAAAATCGGAACGCTCACTGATATTTCCCCTATATGAAAGTCTGATAAACGCCGGAAAAATAACTAAGTCCAAAAAAAAAAATTTTTCAGCTTTTTTCAATTTTACCCCCGTGGGATATATATTCAACCCACGCACATTTGGAACTCTCCTGGGGTGCCCTCATACATATTATTCCCTCATTTAGTGGATATTTTCACAAAAAAGTGAAATTTTCAAAAATCCAGAAAATTGGTTAAAACCGACTAAATATCAAGGACTCATTGGGCGAATCACTCTGGAACTAAAATTGGAACGCTCACTGACATTTCCCCTATCTGAAAGTCTGATAAACACCGGAAAAATGACTAAGTCTAAAAAAAAAAGTTTTTCAACTTTTTTTAATTTTACTCCCATGGGATATATATTCTACCCACACACATTTGGAACTCTCCTGGGGTACCCTCACACATATTATTCCCTCATTTAGTGGATATTTTCACAAAAAAGTGAAATTTTCAAAAATCCAGAAAATTGTCTGAAAACGACTAAATATCAAGGACTCATTGGGCGAATCGCTCTGGAACTGAAATCGGAACGCTCACTGACATTTCCCCTATCTGAAAGTCTGATAAACGCCGGAAAAATAACTAAGACAAAAAAAAAAATTTTTCAACTTTTTTCAATTTTACCCTTGTGGGATATATATTCTACCCACACACATTTGGAACTCTCCTGGGGTACCCTCACACATATTATTCCCTCATTTAGTGGATATTTTCACAAAAAAGTGAAATTTTCAAAAATCCAGAAAATTGGCTGAAAACGACTAAATATCAAGGACTCATTGGGCAAATCGCTCTGGAACTGAAATTGGAACGCTCACTGACATTTCCCCTATCTGAAAGTCTGATAAACGTCGGAAAAATGACTAAGTCCAAAAAAAAATTTTTTCAACTTTTTTCAATTTTACCCTTGTGGGATATATATTCTACCCACACACATTTGGAACTCTCCTGGGGTACCCTCACACATATTATTCCCTCATTTAGTGGATATTTTCACAAAAAAGTGAAATTTTCAAAAATCCAGAAAATTGGCTGAAAACGACTAAATATCAAGGACTCATTGGGCGAATCGCTCTGGAACTGAGATCGGAACACTCACTGACATTTCCCCTATCTGAAAGTCTGATAAACGCCGGAAAAATAAGTAAGTCCCAAAAAAAATTTTTTTCAACTTTTTTAAATTTTACCCCCATGGGATATAGATTCTACCGACACACATTTGGAACTTTCCTGGGGTTCCCTCACACATATTATTCCCTCATTTAGTGGATATTTTCACAAAATAGTGAAATTTTCAAAAATCCAGAAAATTGGCTGAAAACGACTAAATATCAAGGACTCATTGGGCGAATCGCTCTGGAACTAAAATCGGAACGCTCACTGACATTTCCCCTATCTGAAAGTCTGATAAACGCCGGAAAAATAACTAAGTCCAAAAAAAAAATTTTTTCAACTTTTTTAAATTTTACCGCCGTGGGATATATATTCTACCCACACACATTTGGAACTCTACTGGGGTACCCTCATACATATTATTCCCTCATTTAGTGGATACTTTCACAAAAAAGTGAAATTTTCAAAAATCCAGAAAATTGGCTGAAAACGGCTAAATATGAAGGACTCATGGGCAAATCGCTCTGGAACTGAAATTGGAACGCTCACTGACATTTCCCCTATCTGAAAGTCTGATAAACGCCGGAAAAATGACTAAGTCCAAAAAAAAAATTTTTTCAGCTTTTTTCAATTTTACCCCCGTGGGATATATATTCTACCCACGCACATTTGGAACTCTCCTGGGGTGCCCTCATACATATTATTCCCTCATTTAGTGGATATTTTCACAAAAAAGTGAAATTTTCAAAAATCCAGAAAATTGGTTAAAACCGACTAAATATCAAGGACTCATTGGGCGAATCGCTCTGGAACTGAAATCGGAACGCTCACTGACATTTCCCCTATCTGAAAGTCTGATAAACGCCGGAAAAATAACTAAGACAAAAAAAAAAATTTTTCAACTTTTTTCAATTTTACCCTTGTGGGATTTATATTCTACCCACACACATTTGGAACTCTCTTGGGGTACCTTCACACATATTATTCCCTCATTTAGTGGATATTTTCACAAAAAAGTGAAATTTTCAAAAATCCAGAAAATTGGCTGAAAACGACTAAATATGAAGGACTCATTTAGCAAATCGCTCTGGAACTGAAATCGGAACGCTCACTGACATTTCCCCTATCTGAAAGTCTGATAAACGCCGGAAAAATGACTAAGTCCAAAAAAAAAATTTTTTCAGCTTTTTTCAATTTTACCCTTGTGGGATATATATTCTACCCACACACATTTGGAACTCTCCTGGGGTACCCTCACACATATTATTCCCTCATTTAGTGGATATTTTCACAAAAAAGTGAAATTTTCAAAAATCCAGAAAATTGGCTGAAAACGACTAAATATCAAGGACTCATTGGGCGAATCGCTCTGGAACTAAAATCGGAACGCTCACTGACATTTCCCCTATCTGAAAGTCTGATAAACGCCGGAAAAAAAACTAAGTCCAAAAAAAAAAAATTTTCAGCTTTTTTCAATTTTACCCCGTGGGATATATATTCTACCCACACACATTTGGAACTCTCCTGGGGTACCCTCACACATATTATTCCCTCATTTAGTGGATATTTTCACAAAAAAGTGAAATTTTCAAAAATGAAGAAAATTGGCTGAAAACGACTAAATATCAAGGACTCATTGGGCAAATTGTTCTGGAACTAAAATCGGAACGCTCACTGATATTTCCCCTATATGAAAGTCTGATAAACGCCGGAAAAATAACTAAGTCCAAAAAAAAAAAAATTTTCAGCTTTTTTCAATTTTACCCCGTGGGATATATATTCTACCCACACACATTTGGAACTCTCCTGGGGTACCCTCACACATATTATTCCCTCATTTAGTGGATATTTTTACAAAAAAGAGAAATTTTCAAAAATCCAGAAAATTGGCTGAAAACGACTAAATATCAAGGACTCATTGGGCGAATCGCTCTGGAACTGAGACCGGAACACTCACTGACATTTCCCCTATCTGAAAGTCTGATAAACGCCGGAAAAATAAGTAAGTCCCAAAAAAAATTTTTTTCAACTTTTTTAAATTTTACCCCCATGGGATATATATTCTACCGACACACATTTGGAACTTTCCTGGGGTTCTCTCACACATATTATTCCCTCATTTAGTGGATATTTTCACAAAATAGTGAAATTTTCAAAAATCCAGAAAATTGGCTGAAAACGACTAAATATCAAGGACTCATTGGGCGAATCGCTCTGGAACTAAAATCGGAACGCTCACTGACATTTCCCCTATCTGAAAGTCTGATAAACGCCGGAAAAATAACTAAGTCCAAAAAAAAAATTTTTTCAACTTTTTTAAATTTTACCCCCGTGGGATATATATTCTACCCACACACATTTGGAACTCTACTGGGGTACCCTCATACAAATTATTCCCTCATTTAGTGGATATTTTCACAAAAAAGTGAAATTTTCAAAAATCCAGAAAATTGGCTGAAAACGGCTAAATATGAAGGACTCATGGGCAAATCGCTCTGGAACTGAAATTGGAACGCTCACTGACATTTCCCCTATCTGAAAGTCTGATAAACGCCGGAAAAATGACTAAGTCCAAAAAAAAAATTTTTTCAGCTTTTTTCAATTTTACCCTTGTGGGATATATATTCTACCCACACACATTTGGAACTCTCCTGGGGAACCCTCACACATATTATTCCCTCATTTAGTGGATATTTTTACAAAAAAGAGAAATTTTCAAAAATCCAGAAAATTGGCTGAAAACGACTAAATATCAAGGACTCATTGGGCGAATCGCTCTGGAACTGAGATCGGAACACTCACTGACATTTCCCCTATCTGAAAGTCTGATAAACGCCGGAAAAATGACTAAGTCCAAAAAAAAATTTTTTTCAGCTTTTTTCAATTTTACCCCCGTGGGATATATATTCTACCCACGCACATTTGGAACTCTCCTGGGGTGCCCTCATACATATTATTCCCTCATTTAGTGGATATTTTCACAAAAAAGTGAAATTTTCAAAAATCCAGAAAATTGGTTAAAACCGACTAAATATCAAGGACTCATTGGGCGAATCACTCTGGAACTAAAATTGGAACGCTCACTGACATTTCCCCTATCTGAAAGTCTGATAAACGCCGGAAAAATAACTAAGTCCCAAAAAAAATTTTTTTCAACTTTTTTAAATTTTACCCCCGTGGGATATATATTTTACCCACACACATTTGGAACTCTCCTGGGGTTCCCTCACACATATTATTCCCTCATTTAGTGGATATTTTCACAAAAAAGTGAAATTTTCAAAAATCAGGAAAATTGGCTGAAAACGACTAAATATCAAGGACTCATTGGGCGAATCGCTCTGGAACTGAAATCGGAACGCTCACTGACATTTCCCCTATCTGAAAGTCTGATAAACGCCGGAAAAATAACTAAGACAAAAAAAAAAATTTTTCAACTTTTTTCAATTTTACCCTTGTGGGATTTATATTCTACCCACACACATTTGGAACTCTCTTGGGGTACCTTCACACATATTATTCCCTCATTTAGTGGATATTTTCACAAAAAAGTGAAATTTTCAAAAATCCAGAAAATTGGCTGAAAACGACTAAATATCAAGGACTCATTGGGCAAATCGCTCTGGAACTGAAATCGGAACGCTCACTGACATTTCCCCTATCTGAAAGTCTGATAAACGTCGGAAAAATGACTAAGTCCAAAAAAAAATTTTTTCAACTTTTTTCAATTTTACCCTTGTGGGATATATATTCTACCCACACACATTTGGAACTCTCCTGGGGTACCCTCACACATATTATTCCCTCATTTAGTGGATATTTTCACAAAATAGTGAAATTTTCAAAAATCCAGAAAATTGGCTGAAAACGACTAAATATCAAGGACTCATTGGGCGAATCGCTCTGGAACTAAAATCGGAACGCTCACTGACATTTCCCCTATCTGAAAGTCTGATAAACGCCGGAAAAATAACTAAGTCCAAAAAAAAAATTTTTTCAACTTTTTTAAATTTTACCCCCGTGGGATATATATTCTACCCACACACATTTGGAACTCTACTGGGGTACCCTCATACATATTATTCCCTCATTTAGTGGATATTTTCACAAAAAAGTGAAATTTTCAAAAATCCAGAAAATTGGCTGAAAACGGCTAAATATGAAGGACTCATGGGCAAATCGCTCTGGAACTGAAATTGGAACGCTCACTGACATTTCCCCTATCTGAAAGTCTGATAAACGCCGGAAAAATGACTAAGTCCAAAAAAAAATTTTTTTCAGCTTTTTTCAATTTTACCCTTGTGGGATATATATTCTACCCACACACATTTGGAACTCTCCTGGGGAACCCTCACACATATTATTCCCTCATTTAGTGGATATTTTTACAAAAAAGAGAAATTTTCAAAAATCCAGAAAATTGGCTGAAAACGACTAAATATCAAGGACTCATTGGGCGAATCGCTCTGGAACTGAGATCGGAACACTCACTGACATTTCCCCTATCTGAAAGTCTGATAAACGCCGGAAAAATAACTAAGTCCAAAAAAAAAATTTTTTCAGCTTTTTTCAATTTTACCCCCGTGGGATATATATTCTACCCACGCACATTTGGAACTCTCCTGGGGTGCCCTCATACATATTATTCCCTCATTTAGTGGATATTTTCACAAAAAAGTGAAATTTTCAAAAATCCAGAAAATTGGTTAAAACCGACTAAATATCAAGGACTCATTGGGCGAATCACTCTGGAACTAAAATTGGAACGCTCACTGACATTTCCCCTATCTGAAAGTCTGATAAACACCGGAAAAATGACTAAGTCTAAAAAAAAAAGTTTTTCAACTTTTTTTAATTTTACTCCCATGGGATATATATTCTACCCACACACATTTGGAACTCTCCTGGGGTACCCTCACACATATTATTCCCTCATTTAGTGGATATTTTCACAAAAAAGTGAAATTTTCAAAAATCCAGAAAATTGTCTGAAAACGACTAAATATCAAGGACTCATTGGGCGAATCGCTCTGGAACTGAAATCGGAACGCTCACTGACATTTCCCCTATCTGAAAGTCTGATAAACGCCGGAAAAATAACTAAGACAAAAAAAAAAATTTTTCAACTTTTTTCAATTTTACCCTTGTGGGATTTATATTCTACCCACACACATTTGGAACTCTCCTGGGGCACCTTCACACATATTATTCCCTCATTTAGTGGATATTTTCACAAAAAAGTGAAATTTTCAAAAATCCAGAAAATTGGCTGAAAACGACTAAATATGAAGGACTCATTTAGCAAATCGCTCTGGAACTGAAATTGGAACGCTCACTGACATTTCCCCTATCTGAAAGTCTGATAAACGCCGGAAAAATGACTAAGTCCAAAAAAAAAATTTTTCAGCTTTTTTCAATTTTACCCTTGTGGGATATATATTCTACCCACACACATTTGGAACTCTCCTGGGGTACCCTCACACATATTATTCCCTCATTTAGTGGATATTTTCACAAAAAAGTGAAATTTTCAAAAATCCAGAAAATTGGCTGAAAACGACTAAATATCAAGGACTCATTGGGCGAATCGCTCTGGAACTAAAATCGGAACGCTCACTGACATTTCCCCTATCTGAAAGTCTGATAAACGCCGGAAAAATAACTAAGTCCCAAAAAAAATTTTTTTCAACTTTTTTAAATTTTACCCCCATGGGATATATATTCTACCGACACACATTTGGAACTTTCCTGGGGTTCCCTCACACATATTATTCCCTCATTTAGTGGATATTTTCACAAAATAGTGAAATTTTCAAAAATCCAGAAAATTGGCTGAAAACGACTAAATATCAAGGACTCATTGGGCGAATCGCTCTGGAACTGAAATCGGAACGCTCACTCACATTTCCCCTATCTGAAAGTCTGATAAACACCGGAAAAATAACTAAGACAAAAAAAAAAATTTTTAAACTTTTTTCAATTTTACCCTTGTGGGATATATATTCTACCCACACACATTTGGAACTCTCCTGGGTTACCCTCAGACATATTATTCCCTCATTTAGTGGATATTTTCACAAAAAAGTGAAATTTTCAAAAATCCAGAAAATTGGCTGAAAACGACTAAATATCAAGGACTCATTGGGCAAATCGCTCTGGAACTGAAATCGGAACGCTCACTGACATTTCCCCTATCTGAAAGTCTGATAAACGCCGGAAAAATAACTAAGTCCAAAAAAAAAAAATTTTCAGCTTTTTTCAATTTTACCCCGTGGGATATATATTCTACCCACACACATTTGGAACTCTCCTGGGGTACCCTCACACATATTATTCCCTCATTTAGTGGATATTTTCACAAAAAAGTGAAATTTTCAAAAATCCAGAAAATTGTCTGAAAACGACTAAATATCAAGGACTCATTGGGCGAATCGCTCTGCAACTGAAATCGGAACGCTCACTGACATTTCCCCTATCTGAAAGTCTGATAAACGCCGGAAAAATAACTAAGTCCAAAAAAAAAATTTTTTCAGCTTTTTTCAATTTTACCCCCGTGGGATATATATTCTACCCACGCACATTTGGAACTCTCCTGGGGTGCCCTCATACATATTATTCCCTCATTTAGTGGATATTTTCACAAAAAAGTGAAATTTTCAAAAATCCAGAAAATTGGTTAAAACCGACTAAATATCAAGGACTCATTGGGCGAATCACTCTGGAACTAAAATTGGAACGCTCACTGACATTTCCCCTATCTGAAAATCTGATAAACGCCGGAAAAATAACTAAGTCCCAAAAAAAATTTTTTTCAACTTTTTTAAATTTTACCCCCATGGGATATATATTCTACCGACACACATTTGGAACTTTCCTGGGGTTCCCTCACACATATTATTCCCTCATTTAGTGGATATTTTCACAAAATAGTGAAATTTTCAAAAATCCAGAAAATTGGCTGAAAACGACTAAATATCAAGGACTCATGGGCAAATCGCTCTGGAACTGAAATTGGAACGCTCACTGACATTTCCCCTATCTGAAAGTCTGATAAACGCCGGAAAAATGACTAAGTCCAAAAAAAAATTTTTTTCAGCTTTTTTCAATTTTACCCTTGTGGGATATATATTCTACCCACACACATTTGGAACTCTCCTGGGGAACCCTCACACATATTATTCCCTCATTTAGTGGATATTTTTACAAAAAAGAGAAATTTTCAAAAATCCAGAAAATTGGCTGAAAATGACTAAATATCAAGGACTCATTGGGCGAATCGCTCTGGAACTGAGATCGGAACACTCACTGACATTTCCCCTATCTGAAAGTCTGATAAACGCCGGAAAAATAACTAAGTCCAAAAAAAAAATTTTTTCAGCTTTTTTCAATTTTACCCCCGTGGGATATATATTCTACCCACGCACATTTGGAACTCTCCTGGGGTGCCCTCATACATATTATTCCCTCATTTAGTGGATATTTTCACAAAAAAGTGAAATTTTCAAAAATCCAGAAAATTGGTTAAAACCGACTAAATATCAAGGACTCATTGGGCGAATCACTCTGGAACTAAAATTGGAACGCTCACTGACATTTCCCCTATCTGAAAGTCTGATAAACGCCGGAAAAATAACTAAGTCCCAAAAAAAATTTTTTTCAACTTTTTTAAATTTTACCCCCGTGGGATATATATTTTACCCACACACATTTGGAACTCTCCTGGGGTTCCCTCACACATATTATTCCCTCATTTAGTGGATATTTTCACAAAATAGTGAAATTTTCAAAAATCCAGAAAATTGGCTGAAAACGACTAAATATCAAGGACTCATTGGGCGAATCGCTCTGGAACTAAAATCGGAATGCTCACTGACATTTCCCCTATCTGAAAGTCTGATAAACGCCGGAAAAATAACTAAGTCCAAAAAAAAAATTTTTTCAACTTTTTTAAATTTTACCCCCGTGGGATATATATTCTACCCACACACATTTGGAACTCTACTGGGGTACCCTCATACATATTATTCCCTCATTTAGTGGATATTTTCACAAAAAAGTGAAATTTTCAAAAATCCAGAAAATTGGCTGAAAACGGCTAAATATGAAGGACTCATGAGCAAATCGCTCTGGAACTGAAATTGGAACGCTCACTGACATTTCCCCTATCTGAAAGTCTGATAAACGCCGGAAAAATGACTAAGTCCAAAAAAAAATTTTTTTCAGCTTTTTTCAATTTTACCCTTGTGGGATATATATTCTACCCACACACATTTGGAACTCTCCTGGGGAACCCTCACACATATTATTCCCTCATTTAGTGGATATTTTTACAAAAAAGAGAAATTTTCAAAAATCCAGAAAATTGGCTGAAAACGACTAAATATCAAGGACTCATTGGGCGAATCGCTCTGGAACTGAGATCGGAACACTCACTGACATTTCCCCTATCTGAAAGTCTGATAAACGCCGGAAAAATAACTAAGTCCAAAAAAAAAATTTTTTCAGCTTTTTTCAATTTTACCCCCGTGGGATATATATTCTACCCACGCACATTTGGAACTCTCCTGGGGTGCCCTCATACATATTATTCCCTCATTTAGTGGATATTTTCACAAAAAAGTGAAATTTTCAAAAATCCAGAAAATTGGTTAAAACCGACTAAATATCAAGGACTCATTGGGCGAATCACTCTGGAACTAAAATTGGAACGCTCACTGACATTTCCCCTATCTGAAAGTCTGATAAACGCCGGAAAAATAACTAAGTCCCAAAAAAAATTTTTTTCAACTTTTTTAAATTTTACCCCCGTGGGATATATATTTTACCCACACACATTTGGAACTCTCCTGGGGTTCCCTCACACATATTATTCCCTCATTTAGTGGATATTTTCACAAAAAAGTGAAATTTTCAAAAATCCAGAAAATTGGCTGAAAACGACTAAATATCAAGGACTCATTGGGCAAATCACTCTGGAACTGAAATCGGAACGCTCACTGACATTTCCCCTATCTGAAAGTTTGATAAACGTCGGAAAAATGACTAAGTCCAAAAAAAATTTTTTTTCAACTTTTTTCAATTTTACCGTCGTGGGATATATATTCTACCCACACACATTTGGAACTCTCCTGGGGTACCCTCACGCATATTATTCCCTCATTTAGTGGATATTTTCGCAAAAAAGTGAAATTTTCAAAAATCAAGAAAATTGGCTGAAAACTACTAAATATCAAGGACTCATTGGGTGAATCGCTCTGGAACTGAAATCGGAACGCTCACTGACATTTCCCCTATCTGAAAGTCTGATAAACACCGGAAAAATGACTAAGTCTAAAAAAAAAAGTTTTTCAACTTTTTTTAATTTTACTCCCATGGGATATATATTCTACCCACACACATTTGGAACTCTCCTGGGGTACCCTCACACATATTATTCCCTCATTTAGTGGATATTTTCACAAAAAAGTGAAATTTTCAAAAATCCAGAAAATTGTCTGAAAACGACTAAATATCAAGGAATCATTGGGCGAATCGCTCTGGAACTGAAATCGGAACGCTCACTGACATTTCCCCTATCTGAAAGTCTGATAAACGCCGGAAAAATAACTAAGACAAAAAAAAAAATTTTTCAACTTTTTTCAATTTTACCCTTGTGGGATTTATATTCTACCCACACACATTTGGAACTCTCTTGGGGCACCTTCACACATATTATTCCCTCATTTAGTGGATATTTTCACAAAAAAGTGAAATTTTCAAAAATCCAGAAAATTGGCTGAAAACGACTAAATATGAAGGACTCATTTAGCAAATCGCTCTGGAACTGAAATTGGAACGCTCACTGACATTTCCCCTATCTGAAAGTCTGATAAACGCCGGAAAAATGACTAAGTCCAAAAAAAAAATTTTTCAGCTTTTTTCAATTTTACCCTTGTGGGATATATATTCTACCCACACACATTTGGAACTCTCCTGGGGTACCCTCACACATATTATTCCCTCATTTAGTGGATATTTTCACAAAAAAGTGAAATTTTCAAAAATCCAGAAAATTGGCTGAAAACGACTAAATATCAAGGACTCATTGGGCGAATCGCTCTGGAACTAAAATCGGAACGCTCACTGACATTTCCCCTATCTGAAAGTCTGATAAACGCCGGAAAAATAACTAAGTCCCAAAAAAAATTTTTTTCAACTTTTTTAAATTTTACCCCCATGGGATATATATTCTACCGACACACATTTGGAACTTTCCTGGGGTTCCCTCACACATATTATTCCCTCATTTAGTGGATATTTTCACAAAATAGTGAAATTTTCAAAAATCCAGAAAATTGGCTGAAAACGACTAAATATCAAGGACTCATTGGGCGAATCGCTCTGGAACTGAAATCGGAACGCTCACTCACATTTCCCCTATCTGAAAGTCTGATAAACACCGGAAAAATAACTAAGACAAAAAAAAAAATTTTTAAACTTTTTTCAATTTTACCCTTGTGGGATATATATTCTACCCACACACATTTGGAACTCTCCTGGGTTACCCTCAGACATATTATTCCCTCATTTAGTGGATATTTTCACAAAAAAGTGAAATTTTCAAAAATCCAGAAAATTGGCTGAAAACGACTAAATATCAAGGACTCATTGGGCAAATCGCTCTGGAACTGAAATCGGAACGCTCACTGACATTTCCCCTATCTGAAAGTATGATAAACGCCGGAAAAATAACGAAGTCCCAAAAAAAATTTTTTTCAACTTTTTTAAATTTTACCCCCGTGGGATATATATTCTACCCAAACACATTTGGAACTCTCCTGGGGTTCCCTCACACATATTATTCCCTCATTTAGTGGATATTTTCACAAAAAAGTGAAATTTTCAAAAATCCAGAAAATTGGCTGAAAACGACTAAATATCAAGGACTCATTGGGCGAATCGCTCTGGAACTGAAATCGGAACGCTCACTGACATTTCCCCTATCTGAAAGTATGATAAACGCCGGAAAAATAACGAAGTCCCAAAAAAAAATTTTTTTCAACTTTTTTCAATTTTACCGCCGTGGGATATATATTCTACCCACACACATTTGGAACTCTCCTGGGGTACCCTCACACATATTATTCCCTCATTTAGTGGATATTTTCGCAAAAAAGTGAAATTTTCAAAAATCCAGAAAATTGGCTGAAAACGACTAAATATCAAGGACTCATTGGGCGAATCGCTCTGGAACTGAAATCGGAACGCTCACTCAAATTTTCCCTATCTGAAAGTCTGATAAACACCGGAAAAAAAACTAAGACAAAAAAAAAATTTTTTCAACTTTTTTCAATTTTACCCTTGTGGGATATATATTATACCCACACACATTTGGAACTCTCCTGGGGTACCCTCACACATATTATTCCCTCATTTAGTGGATATTTTCGCAAAAAAGTGAAATTTTCAAAAATTCAGAAAATTGGCTGAAAACGACTAAATATCAAGAACTCATTGGGTGAATCGCTCTGGAACTGAAAGCGGAACGCTCACTGACATTTGCCCTATCTGAAAGTCTGATAAACACCGGAAAAATAACAGTCTAAAAAAAAATGTTTTTCAACTTTTTTTAATTTTACCCCCATGGGATATATATTCTACCCACACACATTTGGAACTCTCCTGGGGTACCCTCACACATATTATTCCCTCATTTAGTGGATATTTTCACAAAAAAGTGAAATTTTCAAAAATCCAGAAAATTGGCTGAAAACGACTAAATATCAAGGACTCATTGGGCGAATCGCTCTGGAACTGAAATTGGAACGCTCACTGACCTTTGCCCTATCTGAAAGTCTGATAAACGCCGGAAAAATGACTAAGTCCAAAAAAAAAATTTTTTTCAACTTTTTTCAATTTTACCCCCGTGGGATATATATTCTACCCACACACATTTGGAACTCTCCTGGGGTACCCTCACACATATTATTCCCTCATTTAGTGGATATTTTCACAAAAAAGTGAAATTTTCAAAAATCCAGAAAATTGGCTGAAAACGACTAAATATCAAGGACTCATTTGGCAAATCGCTCTGGAACTGAAATTGGAACGCTCACTGACATTTCCCCTATCTGAAAGTCTGATAAACGCCGGAAAAATGACTAAGTCCAAAAAAAAAATTTTTTCAGCTTTTTTCAATTTTACCCTTGTGGGATATATATTCTACCCACACATTTGGAACTCTCCTGGGGTACCCTCACACATATTATTCCCTCATTTAGTGGATATTTTTACAAAAAAGAGAAATTTTCAAAAATTCAGAAAATTGGCTGAAAACGACTAAATATCAAGGACTCATTGGGCGAATCGCTCTGGAACTGAGATCGGAACACTCACTGACATTTCCCCTATCTGAAAGTCTGATAAACGCCGGAAAAATAACTAAGTCCCAAAAAAAATTTTTTTCAACTTTTTTAAATTTTACCCCCATGGGATATATATTCTACCGACACACATTTGGAACTTTCCTGGGGTTCCCTCACACATATTATTCCCTCATTTAGTGGATATTTTCACAAAATAGTGAAATTTTCAAAAATCCAGAAAATTGGCTATAAACGACTAAATATCAAGGACTCATTGGGCGAATCGCTCTGGAACTGAAATCGGAACGCTCACTCACATTTCCCCTATCTGAAAGTCTGATAAACACCGGAAAAATAACTAAGACAAAAAAAAAAATTTTTAAACTTTTTTCAATTTTACCTTTGTGGGATATATATTCTACCCACACACATTTGGAACTCTCCTGGGGTACCCTCACACATATTATTCCCTCATTTAGTGGATATTTTCACAAAAAAGTGAAATTTTCAAAAATCCAGAAAATTGGCTGAAAACGACTAAATATCAAGGACTCATTTGGCAAATCGCTCTGGAACTGAAATTGGAACGCTCACTGACATTTCCCCTATCTGAAAGTCTGATAAACGTCGGAAAAATGACTAAGTCCAAAAAAAAAATTTTTTCAGCTTTTTTCAATTTTACCCTTGTGGGATATATATTCTACCCACACACATTTGGAACTCTCCTGGGGAACCCTCACACATATTATTCCCTCATTTAGTGGATATTTTTACAAAAAAGAGAAATTTTCAAAAATCCAGAAAATTGGCTGAAAACGACTAAATATCAAGGACTCATTGGGCGAATCGCTCTGGAACTGAAATCGGAACGCTCACTGACATTTCCCCTAGTCTGCTAAACGTCGGAAAAATGACTGAGTCCAAAAAAAAATTTTTTCAACTTTTTTCAATTTTACCCTTGTGGGATATATATTCTACCCACACACATTTGGAACTCTCCTGGGGTACCCTCACACATATTATTCCCTCATTTAGTGGATATTTTCACAAAAAAGTGAAATTTTCAAAAATCCAGAAAATTGGCTGAAAACGACTAAATATCAAGGACTCATTGGGCAAATCGCTCTGGAACTGAAATCGGAACGCTCACTGACATTTCCCCTATCTGAAAGTCTGATAAACGTCGGAAAAATGACTAAGTCCAAAAAAAAATTTTTTTCAACTTTTTTCAATTTTACCGCCGTGGGATATATATTCTACCCACACACATTTGGAACTCTCCTGGGGTACCCTCACACATATTATTCCCTCATTTAGTGGATATTTTCGCAAAAAAGTGAAATTTTCAAAAATCCAGAAAATTGGCTGAAAACGACTAAATATCAAGGACTCATGGGGCGAATCGCTCTGGAACTGAAATCGGAACGCTCACTCAAATTTTCCCTATCTGAAAGTCTGATAAACACCGGAAAAAAAACTAAGACAAAAAAAAAAATTTTTCAACTTTTTTCAATTTTACCCTTGTGGGATATATATTCTACCCACACACATTTGGAACTCTCCTGGGGTACCCTCACACATATTATTCCCTCATTTAGTGGATATTTTCGCAAAAAAGTGAAATTTTCAAAAATCCAGAAAATTGGCTGAAAACGACTAAATATCAAGAACTCATTGGGTGAATCGCTCTGGAACTGAAAGCGGAACGCTCACTGACATTTGCCCTATCTGAAAGTCTGATAAACACCGGAAAAATAACTAAGTCTAAAAAAAAATGTTTTTCAACTTTTTTTAATTTTACCCCCATGGGATATATATTCTACCCACACACATTTGGAACTCTCCTGGGGTACCCTCACACATATTATTCCCTCATTTAGTGGATATTTTCACAAAAAAGTGAAATTTTCAAAAATCCAGAAAATTGGCTGAAAACGACTAAATATCAAGGACTCATTGGGCGAATCGCTCTGGAACTGAAATTGGAACGCTCACTGACCTTTGCCCTATCTGAAAGTCTGATAAACGCCGGAAAAATGACTAAGTCCAAAAAAAAAATTTTTTTCAACTTTTTTCAATTTTACCCCCGTGGGATATATATTCTACCCACACACATTTGGAACTCTCCTGGGGTACCCTCACACATATTATTCCCTCATTTAGTGGATATTTTCACAAAAAAGTGAAATTTTCAAAAATCCAAAAAATTGGCTGAAAACGACTAAATATCAAGGACTCATTGGGCAAATTGCTCTGGAACTGAAATTGGAACGCTCACTGACATTTCCCCTATCTGAAAGTCTGATAAACGCCGGAAAAATAACTAACTCCCCAAAAAAAATTTTTTCAACTTTTTTAAATTTTACCCCCGTGGGATATATATTTTACCCACACACATTTGGAACTCTCCTGGGGTACCCTCACACATATTATTCCCTCATTTAGTGGATATTTTCACAAAAAAGTGAAATTTTCAAAAATCCAGAAAATTGGCTGAAAACGACTAAATATCAAGGACTCATTGGGCGAATCGCTCTGGAACTGAAATTGGAACGCTCACTGACCTTTGCCCTATCTGAAAGTCTGATAAACGCCGGAAAAATGACTAAGTCCAAAAAAAAAATTTTTTTCAACTTTTTTCAATTTTACCCCCGTGGGATATATATTCTACCCACACACATTTGGAACTCTCCTGGGGTTCCCTCACACATATTATTCCCTCATTTAGTGGATATTTTCACAAAAAAGTGAAATTTTCAAAAATCCAGAAAATTGGCTGAAAACGACTAAATATCAAGAACTCATTGGGTGAATCGCTCTGGAACTGAAAGCGGAACGCTCACTGACATTTGCCCTATCTGAAAGTCTGATAAACACCGGAAAAATAACTAAGTCCCAAAAAAAAATTTTTTTCAACTTTTTTAAATTTTACCCCCATGGGATATATATTCTACCGACACACATTTGGAACTTTCCTGGGGTTCCCTCACACATATTATTCCCTCATTTAGTGGATATTTTCACAAAATAGTGAAACTTTCAAAAATCCAGAAAATTGGCTGAAAACGACTAAATATCAAGGACTCATTGGGCGAATCGCTCTGGAACTGAAATCGGAACGCTCACTGACATTTCCCCTATCTGAAAGTCTGATAAACGTCGGAAAAATGACTAAGTCCAAAAAAAAATTTTTTCAACTTTTTTCAATTTTACCCTTGTGGGATATATATTCTACCCACACACATTTGGAACTCTCCTGGGGTACCCTCACACATATTATTCCCTCATTTAGTGGATATTTTCACAAAAAAGTGAAATTTTCAAAAATCCAGAAAATTGGCTGAAAACGACTAAATATCAAGGACTCATTTGGCAAATCGCTCTGGAACTGAAATTGGAACACTCACTGACATTTCCCCTATCTGAAAGTCTGATAAACGCCGGAAAAATGACTAAGTCCCAAAAAAAATTTTTTTCAACTTTTTTCAATTTTACCGCCGTGGGATATATATTCTACCCACACACATTTGGAACTCTCCTGGGGTACCCTCACACATATTATTCCCTCATTTAGTGGATATTTTCGCAAAAAAGTGAAATTTTCAAAAATCCAGAAAATTGGCTGAAAACGACTAAATATCAAGGACTCATGGGGCGAATCGCTCTGGAACTGAAATCGGAACGCTCACTCAAATTTTCCCTATCTGAAAGTCTGATAAACACCGGAAAAAAAACTAAGACAAAAAAAAAAATTTTTCAACTTTTTTCAATTTTACCCTTGTGGGATATATATTCTACCCACACACATTTGGAACTCTCCTGGGGTACCCTCACACATATTATTCCCTCATTTAGTGGATATTTTCGCAAAAAAGTGAAATTTTCAAAAATCCAGAAAATTGGCTGAAAACGACTAAATATCAAGAACTCATTGGGTGAATCGCTCTGGAACTGAAAGCGGAACGCTCACTGACATTTGCCCTATCTGAAAGTCTGATAAACACCGGAAAAATGACTAAGTCCAAAAAAAAATTTTTTTCAACTTTTTTAAATTTTACCCCCGTGGGATATATATTCTACCCACACACATTTAGAACTCTCCTGGGGTACCCTCACACATATTATTCCCTCATTTAGTGGATATTTTCACAAAAAAGTGAAATTTTCAAAAATCCAAAAAATTGGCTGAAAACGACTAAATATCAAGGACTCATTGGGCAAATTGCTCTGGAACTGAAATTGGAACGCTCACTGACATTTCCCCTATCTGAAAGTCTGATAAACGCCGGAAAAATAACGAAGTCCCAAAAAAAATTTTTTTCAACTTTTTTAAATTTTACCCCCATGGGATATATATTCTACCGACACACATTTGGAACTTTCCTGGGGTTCCCTCACACATATTATTCCCTCATTTAGTGGATATTTTCACAAAATAGTGAAATTTTCAAAAATCCAGAAAATTGGCTATAAACGACTAAATATCAAGGACTCATTGGGCGAATCGCTCTGGAACTGAAATCGGAACGCTCACTCACATTTCCCCTATCTGAAAGTCTGATAAACACCGGAAAAATAACTAAGACAAAAAAAAAATTTTTAAACTTTTTTCAATTTTACCTTTGTGGGATATATATTCTACCCACACACATTTGGAACTCTCCTGGGGTACCCTCACACATATTATTCCCTCATTTAGTGGATATTTTCACAAAAAAGTGAAATTTTCAAAAATCCAGAAAATTGGCTGAAAACGACTAAATATCAAGGACTCATTTGGCAAATCGCTCTGGAACTGAAATTGGAACGCTCACTGACATTTCCCCTATCTGAAAGTCTGATAAACGCCGGAAAAATGACTAAGTCCAAAAAAAAAATTTTTTCAGCTTTTTTCAATTTTACCCTTGTGGGATATATATTCTACCCACACACATTTGGAACTCTCCTGGGGAACCCTCACACATATTATTCCCTCATTTAGTGGATATTTTTACAAAAAAGAGAAATTTTCAAAAATCCAGAAAATTGGCTGAAAACGACTAAATATCAAGGACTCATTGGGTGAATCGCTCTAGAACTGAAATCGGAACGCTCACTGACATTTCCCCTAGTCTGCTAAACGTCGGAAAAATGACTGAGTCCAAAAAAAAATTTTTTCAACTTTTTTCAATTTTACCCTTGTGGGATATATATTCTACCCACACACATTTGGAACTCTCCTGGGGTACCCTCACACATATTATTCCCTCATTTAGTGGATATTTTCACAAAAAAGTGAAATTTTCAAAAATCCAGAAAATTGGCTGAAAACGACAAAATATCAAGGACTCATTGGGCAAATCGCTCTGGAACTGAAATCGGAACGCTCACTGACATTTCCCCTATCTGAAAGTCTGATAAACGTCGGAAAAATGACTAAGTCCAAAAAAAAATTTTTTTAAACTTTTTTCAATTTTACCGCCGTGGGATATATATTCTACCCACACACATTTGGAACTCTCCTGGGGTACCCTCACACATATTATTCCCTCATTTAGTGGATATTTTCGCAAAAAAGTGAAATTTTCAAAAATCCAGAAAATTGGCTGAAAACGACTAAATATCAAGGACTCATTGGGCGAATCGCTCTGGAACTGAAATCGGAACGCTCACTCAAATTTTCCCTATCTGAAAGTCTGATAAACACCGGAAAAAAAACTAAGACAAAAAAAAATTTTTTTCAACTTTTTTCAATTTTACCCTTGTGGGATATATATTCTACCCACACACATTTGGAACTCTCCTGGGGTACCCTCACACATATTATTCCCTCATTTAGTGGATATTTTCGCAAAAAAGTGAAATTTTCAAAAATCCAGAAAATTGGCTGAAAACGACTAAATATCCAGAACTCATTGGGTGAATCGCTCTGGAACTGAAAGCGGAACGCTCACTGACATTTGCCCTATCTGAAAGTCTGATAAACACTGGAAAAATAACTAAGTCTAAAAAAAAATGTTTTTCAACTTTTTTTAATTTTACCCCCATGGGATATATATTCTACCCACACACATTTGGAACTCTACTGGGGTACCCTCACACATATTATTCCCTCATTTAGTGGATATTTTCACAAAAAAGTGAAATTTTCAAAAATCCAAAAAATTGGCTGAAAACGACTAAATATCAAGGACTCATTGGGCAAATTGCTCTGGAACTGAAATCGGAACGCTCACTGACATTTCCCCTATCTGAAAGTCTGATAAACGCCGGAAAAATAACTAACTCCCCCAAAAAAATTTTTTCAACTTTTTTAAATTTTACCCCCGTGGGATATATATTTTACCCACACACATTTGGAACTCTCCTGGGGTACCCTCACACATATTATTCCCTCATTTAGTGGATATTTTCACAAAAAAGTGAAATTTTCAAAAATCCAGAAAATTGGCTGAAAACGACTAAATATCAAGGACTCATTGGGCGAATCGCTCTGGAACTGAAATTGGAACGCTCACTGACCTTTGCCCTATCTGAAAGTCTGATAAACGCCGGAAAAATGACTAAGTCCAAAAAAAAAATTTTTTTCAACTTTTTTCAATTTTACCCCCGTGGGATATATATTCTACCCACACACATTTGGAACTTTCCTGGGGTACCCTCACACATATTATTCCCTCATTTAGTGGATATTTTCACAAAAAAGTGAAATTTTCAAAAATCCAGAAAATTGGCTGAAAACGACTAAATATCAAGGACTCATTGGGCAAATCGCTCTGGAACTGAAATCGGAAGGCTCACTGACCTTTGCCCTATCTGAAAGTCTGATAAACGCCGGAAAAATAACTAAGTCCCAAAAAAAATTGTTTTCAACTTTTTTAAATTTTACCCCCGTGGGATATATATTCTACCCACACACATTTGGAACTCTCCTGGGGTTCCCTCACACATATTATTCCCTCATTTAGTGGATATTTTCACAAAAAAGTGAAATTTTCAAAAATCCAGAAAATTGGCTGAAAACGACTAAATATCAAGAACTCATTGGGTGAATCGCTCTGGAACTGAAAGCGGAACGCTCACTGACATTTGCCCTATCTGAAAGTCTGATAAACACCGGAAAAATAACTAAGTCCCAAAAAAAAATTTTTTTCAACTTTTTTAAATTTTACCCCCATGGGATATATATTCTACCGACACACATTTGGAACTTTCCTGGGGTTCCCTCACACATATTATTCCCTCATTTAGTGGATATTTTCACAAAATAGTGAAACTTTCAAAAATCCAGAAAATTGGCTGAAAACGACTAAATATCAAGGACTCATTGGGCGAATCGCTCTGGAACTGAAATCGGAACGCTCACTGACATTTCCCCTATCTGAAAGTCTGATAAACGTCGGAAAAATGACTAAGTCCAAAAAAAAATTTTTTCAACTTTTTTCAATTTTACCCTTGTGGGATATATATTCTACCCACACACATTTGGAACTCTCCTGGGGTACCCTCACACATATTATTCCCTCATTTAGTGGATATTTTCACAAAAAAGTGAAATTTTCAAAAATCCAAAAAATTGGCTGAAAACGACTAAATATCAAGGACTCATTGGGCAAATTGCTCTGGAACTGAAATTGGAACGCTCACTGACATTTCCCCTATCTGAAAGTCTGATAAACGCCGGAAAAATAACGAAGTCCCAAAAAAAAATTTTTTCAACTTTTTTAAATTTTACCCCCGTGGGATATATATTCTACCCAAACACATTTGGAACTCTCCTGGGGTTCCCTCACACATATTATTCCCTCATTTAGTGGATATTTTCACAAAAAAGTGAAATTTTCAAAAATCCAAAAAATTGGCTGAAAACGACTAAATATCAAGGACTCATTGGGCAAATTGCTCTGGAACTGAAATTGGAACGCTCACTGACATTTCCCCTATCTGAAAGTCTGATAAACGCCGGAAAAATAACTAACTCCCCAAAAAAAATTTTTTCAACTTTTTTAAATTTTACCCCCGTGGGATATATATTTTACCCACACACATTTGGAACTCTCCTGGGGTACCCTCACACATATTATTCCCTCATTTAGTGGATATTTTCACAAAAAAGTGAAATTTTCAAAAATCCAGAAAATTGGCTGAAAACGACTAAATATCAAGGACTCATTGGGCGAATCGCTCTGGAACTGAAATTGGAACGCTCACTGACCTTTGCCCTATCTGAAAGTCTGATAAACGCCGGAAAAATGACTAAGTCCAAAAAAAAAATTTTTTTCAACTTTTTTCAATTTTACCCCCGTGGGATATATATTCTACCCACACACATTTGGAACTTTCCTGGGGTACCCTCACACATATTATTCCCTCATTTAGTGGATATTTTCACAAAAAAGTGAAATTTTCAAAAATCCAGAAAATTGGCTGAAAACGACTAAATATCAAGGACTCATTGGGCAAATCGCTCTGGAACTGAAATCGGAAGGCTCACTGACCTTTGCCCTATCTGAAAGTCTGATAAACGCCGGAAAAATAACTAAGTCCCAAAAAAAATTGTTTTCAACTTTTTTAAATTTTACCCCCGTGGGATATATATTCTACCCACACACATTTGGAACTCTCCTGGGGTTCCCTCACACATATTATTCCCTCATTTAGTGGATATTTTCACAAAAAAGTGAAATTTTCAAAAATCCAGAAAATTGGCTGAAAACGACTAAATATCAAGAACTCATTGGGTGAATCGCTCTGGAACTGAAAGCGGAACGCTCACTGACATTTGCCCTATCTGAAAGTCTGATAAACACCGGAAAAATAACTAAGTCCCAAAAAAAAATTTTTTTCAACTTTTTTAAATTTTACCCCCATGGGATATATATTCTACCGACACACATTTGGAACTTTCCTGGGGTTCCCTCACACATATTATTCCCTCATTTAGTGGATATTTTCACAAAATAGTGAAACTTTCAAAAATCCAGAAAATTGGCTGAAAACGACTAAATATCAAGGACTCATTGGGCGAATCGCTCTGGAACTGAAATCGGAATGCTCACTGACATTTCCCCTATCTGAAAGTCTGATAAACGTCGGAAAAATGACTAAGTCCAAAAAAAAATTTTTTCAACTTTTTTCAATTTTACCCTTGTGGGATATATATTCTACCCACACACATTTGGAACTCTCCTGGTGTACCCTCACACATATTATTCCCTCATTTAGTGGATATTTTCACAAAAAAGTGAAATTTTCAAAAATCCAGAAAATTGGCTGAAAACGACTAAATATCAAGGACTCATTTGGCAAATCGCTCTGGAACTGAAATTGGAACACTCACTGACATTTCCCCTATCTGAAAGTCTGATAAACGCCGGAAAAATGACTAAGTCCCAAAAAAAATTTTTTTCAACTTTTTTCAATTTTACCGCCGTGGGATATATATTCTACCCACACACATTTGGAACTCTCCTGGGGTTCCCTCACACATATTATTCCCTCATTTAGTGGATATTTTCACAAAAAAGTGAAATTTTCAAAAATCCAAAAAATTGGCTGAAAACGACTAAATATCAAGGACTCATTGGGCAAATTGCTCTGGAACTGAAATTGGAACGCTCACTGACATTTCCCCTATCTGAAAGTCTGATAAACGCCGGAAAAATAACGAAGTCCCAAAAAAAAATTTTTTCAACTTTTTTAAATTTTACCCCCGTGGGATATATATTCTACCCAAACACATTTGGAACTCTCCTGGGGTTCCCTCACACATATTATTCCCTCATTTAGTGGATATTTTCACAAAAAAGTGAAATTTTCAAAAATCCAGAAAATTGGCTGAAAACGACTAAATATCAAGGACTCATTGGGCAAATCGCTCTGGAACTGAAATCGGAACGCTCACTGACATTTCCCCTATCTGAAAGTCTGATAAACGCCGGAAAAATAACTAACTCCCCAAAAAAAATTTTTTCAACTTTTTTAAATTTTACCCCCGTGGGATATATATTTTACCCACACACATTTGGAACTCTCCTGGGGTACCCTCACACATATTATTCCCTCATTTAGTGGATATTTTCACAAAAAAGTGAAATTTTCAAAAATCCAGAAAATTGGCTGAAAACGACTAAATATCAAGGACTCATTGGGCGAATCGCTCTGGAACTGAAATTGGAACGCTCACTGACCTTTGCCCTATCTGAAAGTCTGATAAACGCCGGAAAAATGACTAAGTCCAAAAAAAAAATTTTTTTCAACTTTTTTCAATTTTACCCCCGTGGGATATATATTCTACCCACACACATTTGGAACTTTCCTGGGGTACCCTCACACATATTATTCCCTCATTTAGTGGATATTTTCACAAAAAAGTGAAATTTTCAAAAATCCAGAAAATTGGCTGAAAACGACTAAATATCAAGGACTCATTGGGCAAATCGCTCTGGAACTGAAATCGGAAGGCTCACTGACCTTTGCCCTATCTGAAAGTCTGATAAACGCCGGAAAAATAACTAAGTCCCAAAAAAAATTGTTTTCAACTTTTTTAAATTTTACCCCCGTGGGATATATATTCTACCCACACACATTTGGAACTCTCCTGGGGTTCCCTCACACATATTATTCCCTCATTTAGTGGATATTTTCACAAAAAAGTGAAATTTTCAAAAATCCAGAAAATTGGCTGAAAACGACTAAATATCAAGAACTCATTGGGTGAATCGCTCTGGAACTGAAAGCGGAACGCTCACTGACATTTGCCCTATCTGAAAGTCTGATAAACACCGGAAAAATAACTAAGTCCCAAAAAAAAATTTTTTTCAACTTTTTTAAATTTTACCCCCATGGGATATATATTCTACCGACACACATTTGGAACTTTCCTGGGGTTCCCTCACACATATTATTCCCTCATTTAGTGGATATTTTCACAAAATAGTGAAACTTTCAAAAATCCAGAAAATTGGCTGAAAACGACTAAATATCAAGGACTCATTGGGCGAATCGCTCTGGAACTGAAATCGGAATGCTCACTGACATTTCCCCTATCTGAAAGTCTGATAAACGTCGGAAAAATGACTAAGTCCAAAAAAAAATTTTTTCAACTTTTTTCAATTTTACCCTTGTGGGATATATATTCTACCCACACACATTTGGAACTCTCCTGGTGTACCCTCACACATATTATTCCCTCATTTAGTGGATATTTTCACAAAAAAGTGAAATTTTCAAAAATCCAGAAAATTGGCTGAAAACGACTAAATATCAAGGACTCATTTGGCAAATCGCTCTGGAACTGAAATTGGAACACTCACTGACATTTCCCCTATCTGAAAGTCTGATAAACGCCGGAAAAATGACTAAGTCCCAAAAAAAATTTTTTTCAACTTTTTTCAATTTTACCGCCGTGGGATATATATTCTACCCACACACATTTGGAACTCTCCTGGGGTACCCTCACACATATTATTCCCTCATTTAGTGGATATTTTCGCAAAAAAGTGAAATTTTCAAAAATCCAGAAAATTGGCTGAAAACGACTAAATATCAAGGACTCATGGGGCGAATCGCTCTGGAACTGAAATCGGAACGCTCACTCAAATTTTCCCTATCTGAAAGTCTGAAAAACACCGGAAAAAAAACTAAGACAAAAAAAAAAATTTTTCAACTTTTTTCAATTTTACCCTTGTGGGATATATATTCTACCCACACACATTTGGAACTCTCCTGGGGTACCCTCACACATATTATTCCCTCATTTAGTGGATATTTTCGCAAAAAAGTGAAATTTTCAAAAATCCAGAAAATTGGCTGAAAACGACTAAATATCAAGAACTCATTGGGTGAATCGCTCTGGAACTGAAAGCGGAACGCTCACTGACATTTGCCCTATCTGAAAGTCTGATAAACACCGGAAAAATAACTAAGTCTAAAAAAAAATGTTTTTCAACTTTTTTTAATTTTACCCCCATGGGATATATATTCTACCCACACACATTTGGAACTCTCCTGGGGTACCCTCACACATATTATTCCCTCATTTAGTGGATATTTTCACAAAAAAGTGAAATTTTCAAAAATCCAGAAAATTGGCTGAAAACGACTAAATATGAAGGACTCATTTGGCAAATCGCTCTAGAACTGAAATTGGAACGCTCACTGACATTTCCCCTATCTGAAAGTCTGATAAACGCCGGAAAAATGACTAAGTCCAAAAAAAAAATTTTTTCAGCTTTTTTCAATTTTACCCTTGTGGGATATATATTCTACCCACACACATTTGGAACTCTCCTGGGGAACCCTTACACATATTATTCCCTCATTTAGTGGATATTTTTACAAAAAAGAGAAATTTTCAAAAATCCAGAAAATTGGCTGAAAACGACTAAATATCAAGGACTCATTGGGCGAATGGCTCTGGAACTGAGATCGGAACACTCACTGACATTTCCCCTATCTGAAAGTCTGATAAATGCCGGAAAAATAACTAAGTCCAAAAAAAAAATTTTTTCAGCTTTTTTCAATTTTACCCCCGTGGGATATATATTCTACCCACACACATTTGGAACTCTCCTGGGGTACCCTCACACATATTATTCCCTCATTTAGTGGATATTTTCACAAAAAAGTGAAATTTTCAAAAATCCAGAAAATTGGCTGAAAACGACTAAATATCAAGGACTCATTTGGCAAATCGCTCTGGAACTGAAATTGGAACGCTCACTGACATTTCCCCTATCTGAAAGTCTGATAAACGCCGGAAAAATGACTAAGTCCAAAAAAAAATTTTTTTCAACTTTTTTCAATTTTACCGCCGTGGGATATATATTCTACCCACACACATTTGGAACTCTCCTGGGGTACCCTCACACATATTATTCCCTCATTTAGTGGATATTTTCGCAAAAAAGTGAAATTTTCAAATATCCAGAAAATTGGCTGAAAACGACTAAATATCAAGGACCCATTGGGCGAATCGCTCTGGAACTGAAATCGGAACGCTCACTCAAATTTTCCCTATCTGAAAGTCTGATAAACACCGGAAAAAAAACTAAGACAAAAAAAAATTTTTTTCAACTTTTTTCAATTTTACCCTTGTGGGATATATATTCTACCCACACACATTTGGAACTCTCCTGGGGTACCCTCACACATATTATTCCCTCATTTAGTGGATATTTTCGCAAAAAAGTGAAATTTTCAAAAATCCAGAAAATTGGCTGAAAACGACTAAATATCAAGAACTCATTGGGTGAATCGCTCTGGAACTGAAAGCGGAACGCTCACTGACATTTGCCCTATCTGAAAGTCTGATAAATGCCGGAAAAATAACTAAGTCCAAAAAAAAAATTTTTTCAGCTTTTTTCAATTTTACCCCCGTGGGATATATATTCTACCCACACACATTTGGAACTCTCCTGGGGTACCCTCACACATATTATTCCCTCATTTAGTGGATATTTTCACAAAAAAGTGAAATTTTCAAAAATCCAGAAAATTGGCTGAAAACGACTAAATATCAAGGACTCATTTGGCAAATCGCTCTGGAACTGAAATTGGAACGCTCACTGACATTTCCCCTATCTGAAAGTCTGATAAACGCCGGAAAAATGACTAAGTCCAAAAAAAAATTTTTTTCAACTTTTTTCAATTTTACCGCCGTGGGATATATATTCTACCCACACACATTTGGAACTCTCCTGGGGTACCCTCACACATATTATTCCCTCATTTAGTGGATATTTTCACAAAAAAGTGAAATTTTCAAAAATCCAGAAAATTCTCTGAAAACGACTAAATATCAAGGACTCATTGGGCGAATCGCTCTGGAACTGAAATCGGAACGCTCACTCAAATTTTCCCTATCTGAAAGTCTGATAAACACCGGAAAAAAAACTAAGACAAAAAAAAATTTTTTTCAACTTTTTTCAATTTTACCCTTGTGGGATATATATTCTACCCACACACATTTGGAACTCTCCTGGGGTACCCTCACACATATTATTCCCTCATTTAGTGGATATTTTCGCAAAAAAGTGAAATTTTCAAAAATCCAGAAAATTGGCTGAAAACGACTAAATATCAAGAACTCATTGGGTGAATCGCTCTGGAACTGAAAGCGGAACGCTCACTGACATTTGCCCTATCTGAAAGTCTGATAAACACCGGAAAAATAACTAAGTCTAAAAAAAAATGTTTTTCAACTTTTTTTAATTTTACCCCCATGGGATATATATTCTACCCACACACATTTGGAACTCTCCTGGGGTACCCTCACACATATTATTCCCTCATTTAGTGGATATTTTCACAAAAAAGTGAAATTTTCAAAAATCCAGAAAATTGGCTGAAAACGACTAAACATCAAGGACTCATTGGGCGAATCGCTCTGGAACTGAAAGCGGAACGCTCACTGACATTTCCCCTGTCTGAAAGTCTGATAAACGCCGGAAAAATAACTAAGTCCCAAAAAAAATTTTTTTCAACTTTTTTAAATTTTACCCCCGTGGGATATATATTTTACCCACACACATTTGGAACTCTCCTGGGGTTCCCTCACACATATTATTCCCTCATTTAGTGGATATTTTCACAAAAAAGTGACATTTTCAAAAATCCAGAAAATTGGCTGAAAACGACTAAATATCAAGGACTCATTGGGCAAATCGCTCTGGAACTGAAATCGGAACGCTCACTGACATTTCCCCTATCTGAAAGTCTGATAAACGCCGGAAAAATAACTAACTCCCCAAAAAAAATTTTTTCAACTTTTTTAAATTTTACCCCCGTGGGATATATATTTTACCCACACACATTTGGAACTCTCCTGGGGTACCCTCACACATATTATTCCCTCATTTAGTGGATATTTTCACAAAAAAGTGAAATTTTCAAAAATCCAGAAAATTGGCTGAAAACGACTAAATATCAAGGACTCATTGGGCGAATCGCTCTGGAACTGAAATTGGAACGCTCACTGACCTTTGCCCTATCTGAAAGTCTGATAAACGCCGGAAAAATGACTAAGTCCAAAAAAAAAATTTTTTTCAACTTTTTTCAATTTTACCCCCGTGGGATATATATTCTACCCACACACATTTGGAACTTTCCTGGGGTACCCTCACACATATTATTCCCTCATTTAGTGGATATTTTCACAAAAAAGTGAAATTTTCAAAAATCCAGAAAATTGGCTGAAAACGACTAAATATCAAGGACTCATTGGGCAAATCGCTCTGGAACTGAAATCGGAAGGCTCACTGACCTTTGCCCTATCTGAAAGTCTGATAAACGCCGGAAAAATAACTAAGTCCCAAAAAAAATTGTTTTCAACTTTTTTAAATTTTACCCCCGTGGGATATATATTCTACCCACACACATTTGGAACTCTCCTGGGGTACCCTCACACATATTATTCCCTCATTTAGTGGATATTTTCACAAAAAAGTGAAATTTTCAAAAATCCAGAAAATTGGCTGAAAACGACTAAATATCAAGGACTCATTGGGCGAATCGCTCTGGAACTGAAATTGGAACGCTCACTGACCTTTGCCCTATCTGAAAGTCTGATAAACGCCGGAAAAATGACTAAGTCCAAAAAAAAAATTTTTTTCAACTTTTTTCAATTTTACCCCCGTGGGATATATATTCTACCCACACACATTTGGAACTCTCCTGGGGTTCCCTCACACATATTATTCCCTCATTTAGTGGATATTTTCACAAAAAAGTGAAATTTTCAAAAATCCAGAAAATTGGCTGAAAACGACTAAATATCAAGGACTCATTGGGCAAATCACTCTGGAACTGAAATTGGAACGCTCACTGACCTTTGCCCTATCTGAAAGTCTGATAAACAGCGGAAAAATAACTAAGACAAAAAAAAAATTTTTTAAACTTTTTTCAATTTTACCCTTGTGGGATATATATTCTACCCACACACATTTGGAACTCTCCTGGGTTACCCTCACACATATTATTCCCTCATTTAGTGGATATTTTCACAAAAAAGTGAAATTTTCAAAAATCCAGAAAATTGGCTGAAAACGACTAAATATGAAGGACTCATTTGGCAAATCGCTCTAGAACTGAAATTGGAACGCTCACTGACATTTCCCCTATCTGAAAGTCTGATAAACGCCGGAAAAATGACTAAGTCCAAAAAAAAAATTTTTTCAGCTTTTTTCAATTCTACCCTTGTGGGATATATATTCTACCCACACACATTTGGAACTCTCCTGGGGAACCCTTACACATATTATTCCCTCATTTAGTGGATATTTTTACAAAAAAGAGAAATTTTCAAAAATCCAGAAAATTGGCTGAAAACGACTAAATATCAAGGACTCATTGGGCGAATCGCTCTGGAACTGAGATCGGAACACTCACTGACATTTCCCCTATCTGAAAGTCTGATAAACGCCGGAAAAATAACTAAGTCCCAAAAAAAATTGTTTTCAACTTTTTTAAATTTTACCCCCGTGGGATATATATTCTACCCACACACATTTGGAACTCTCCTGGGGTTCCCTCACACATATTATTCCCTCATTTAGTGGATATTTTCACAAAAAAGTGAAATTTTCAAAAATCCAGAAAATTGGCTGAAAACGACTAAATATCAAGAACTCATTGGGTGAATCGCTCTGGAACTGAAAGCGGAACGCTCACTGACATTTGCCCTATCTGAAAGTCTGATAAACACCGGAAAAATAACTAAGTCCCAAAAAAAAATTTTTTTCAACTTTTTTAAATTTTACCCCCATGGGATATATATTCTACCGACACACATTTGGAACTTTCCTGGGGTTCCCTCACACATATTATTCCCTCATTTAGTGGATATTTTCACAAAATAGTGAAACTTTCAAAAATCCAGAAAATTGGCTGAAAACGACTAAATATCAAGGACTCATTGGGCGAATCGCTCTGGAACTGAAATCGGAACGCTCACTGACATTTCCCCTATCTGAAAGTCTGATAAACGTCGGAAAAATGACTAAGTCCAAAAAAAAATTTTTTCAACTTTTTTCAATTTTACCCTTGTGGGATATATATTCTACCCACACACATTTGGAACTCTCCTGGGGTACCCTCACACATATTATTCCCTCATTTAGTGGATATTTTCGCAAAAAAGTGAAATTTTCAAAAATCCAGAAAATTGGCTGAAAACGACTAAATATCAAGGACTCATGGGGCGAATCGCTCTGGAACTGAAATCGGAACGCTCACTCAAATTTTCCCTATCTGAAAGTCTGATAAACACCGGAAAAAAAACTAAGACAAAAAAAAAAATTTTTCAACTTTTTTCAATTTTACCCTTGTGGGATATATATTCTACCCACACACATTTGGAACTCTCCTGGGGTACCCTCACACATATTATTCCCTCATTTAGTGGATATTTTCGCAAAAAAGTGAAATTTTCAAAAATCCAGAAAATTGGCTGAAAACGACTAAATATCAAGAACTCATTGGGTGAATCGCTCTGGAACTGAAAGCGGAACGCTCACTGACATTTGCCCTATCTGAAAGTCTGATAAACACCGGAAAAATAACTAAGTCTAAAAAAAAATGTTTTTCAACTTTTTTTAATTTTACCCCCATGGGATATATATTCTACCCACACACATTTGGAACTCTCCTGGGGTACCCTCACACATATTATTCCCTCATTTAGTGGATATTTTCACAAAAAAGTGAAATTTTCAAAAATCCAGAAAATTGGCTGAAAACGACTAAATATCAAGGACTCATTGGGCGAATCGCTCTGGAACTGAAATTGGAACGCTCACTGACCTTTGCCCTATCTGAAAGTCTGATAAACGCCGGAAAAATGACTAAGTCCAAAAAAAAAATTTTTTTCAACTTTTTTCAATTTTACCCCCGTGGGATATATATTCTACCCACACACATTTGGAACTCTCCTGGGGTTCCCTCACACATATTATTCCCTCATTTAGTGGATATTTTCACAAAAAAGTGAAATTTTCAAAAATCCAGAAAATTGGCTGAAAACGACTAAATATCAAGGACTCATTGGGCAAATCACTCTGGAACTGAAATTGGAACGCTCACTGACCTTTGCCCTATCTGAAAGTCTGATAAACAGCGGAAAAATAACTAAGACAAAAAAAAAATTTTTTAAACTTTTTTCAATTTTACCCTTGTGGGATATATATTCTACCCACACACATTTGGAACTCTCCTGGGTTACCCTCACACATATTATTCCCTCATTTAGTGGATATTTTCACAAAAAAGTGAAATTTTCAAAAATCCAGAAAATTGGCTGAAAACGACTAAATATGAAGGACTCATTTGGCAAATCGCTCTAGAACTGAAATTGGAACGCTCACTGACATTTCCCCTATCTGAAAGTCTGATAAACGCCGGAAAAATGACTAAGTCCAAAAAAAAAATTTTTTCAGCTTTTTTCAATTTTACCCTTGTGGGATATATATTCTACCCACACACATTTGGAACTCTCCTGGGGAACCCTTACACATATTATTCCCTCATTTAGTGGATATTTTTACAAAAAAGAGAAATTTTCAAAAATCCAGAAAATTGGCTGAAAACGACTAAATATCAAGGACTCATTGGGCGAATCGCTCTGGAACTGAGATCGGAACACTCACTGACATTTCCCCTATCTGAAAGTCTGATAAACGCCGGAAAAATAACTAAGTCCCAAAAAAAATTGTTTTCAACTTTTTTAAATTTTACCCCCGTGGGATATATATTCTACCCACACACATTTGGAACTCTCCTGGGGTTCCCTCACACATATTATTCCCTCATTTAGTGGATATTTTCACAAAATAGTGAAACTTTCAAAAATCCAGAAAATTGGCTGAAAACGACTAAATATCAAGGACTCATTGGGCGAATCGCTCTGGAACTGAAATCGGAACGCTCACTGACATTTCCCCTATCTGAAAGTCTGATAAACGTCGGAAAAATGACTAAGTCCAAAAAAAAATTTTTTCAACTTTTTTCAATTTTACCCTTGTGGGATATATATTCTACCCACACACATTTGGAACTCTCCTGGGGTACCCTCACACATATTATTCCCTCATTTAGTGGATATTTTCACAAAAAAGTGAAATTTTCAAAAATCCAAAAAATTGGCTGAAAACGACTAAATATCAAGGACTCATTGGGCAAATTGCTCTGGAACTGAAATTGGAACGCTCACTGACATTTCCCCTATCTGAAAGTCTGATAAACGCCGGAAAAATAACGAAGTCCCAAAAAAAAATTTTTTCAACTTTTTTAAATTTTACCCCCGTGGGATATATATTCTACCCAAACACATTTGGAACTCTCCTGGGGTTCCCTCACACATATTATTCCCTCATTTAGTGGATATTTTCACAAAAAAGTGAAATTTTCAAAAATCCAAAAAATTGGCTGAAAACGACTAAATATCAAGGACTCATTGGGCAAATTGCTCTGGAACTGAAATTGGAACGCTCACTGACATTTCCCCTATCTGAAAGTCTGATAAACGCCGGAAAAATAACTAACTCCCCAAAAAAAATTTTTTCAACTTTTTTAAATTTTACCCCCATGGGATATATATTCTACCGACACACATTTGGAACTTTCCTGGGGTTCCCTCACACATATTATTCCCTCATTTAGTGGATATTTTCACAAAATAGTGAAACTTTCAAAAATCCAGAAAATTGGCTGAAAACGACTAAATATCAAGGACTCATTGGGCGAATCGCTCTGGAACTGAAATCGGAATGCTCACTGACATTTCCCCTATCTGAAAGTCTGATAAACGTCGGAAAAATGACTAAGTCCAAAAAAAAATTTTTTCAACTTTTTTCAATTTTACCCTTGTGGGATATATATTCTACCCACACACATTTGGAACTCTCCTGGGGTACCCTCACACATATTATTCCCTCATTTAGTGGATATTTTCACAAAAAAGTGAAATTTTCAAAAATCCAGAAAATTGGCTGAAAACGACTAAATATCAAGGACTCATTTGGCAAATCGCTCTGGAACTGAAATTGGAACACTCACTGACATTTCCCCTATCTGAAAGTCTGATAAACGCCGGAAAAATGACTAAGTCCCAAAAAAAATTTTTTTCAACTTTTTTCAATTTTACCGCCGTGGGATATATATTCTACCCACACACATTTGGAACTCTCCTGGGGTACCCTCACACATATTATTCCCTCATTTAGTGGATATTTTCGCAAAAAAGTGAAATTTTCAAAAATCCAGAAAATTGGCTGAAAACGACTAAATATCAAGGACTCATGGGGCGAATCGCTCTGGAACTGAAATCGGAACGCTCACTCAAATTTTCCCTATCTGAAAGTCTGATAAACACCGGAAAAAAAACTAAGACAAAAAAAAAAATTTTTCAACTTTTTTCAATTTTACCCTTGTGGGATATATATTCTACCCACACACATTTGGAACTCTCCTGGGGTACCCTCACACATATTATTCCCTCATTTAGTGGATATTTTCGCAAAAAAGTGAAATTTTCAAAAATCCAGAAAATTGGCTGAAAACGACTAAATATCAAGAACTCATTGGGTGAATCGCTCTGGAACTGAAAGCGGAACGCTCACTGACATTTGCCCTATCTGAAAGTCTGATAAACACCGGAAAAATAACTAAGTCTAAAAAAAAATGTTTTTCAACTTTTTTTAATTTTACCCCCATGGGATATATATTCTACCCACACACATTTGGAACTCTCCTGGGGTACCCTCACACATATTATTCCCTCATTTAGTGGATATTTTCACAAAAAAGTGAAATTTTCAAAAATCCAGAAAATTGGCTGAAAACGACTAAATATCAAGGACTCATTGGGCGAATCGCTCTGGAACTGAAATTGGAACGCTCACTGACCTTTGCCCTATCTGAAAGTCTGATAAACGCCGGAAAAATGACTAAGTCCAAAAAAAAAATTTTTTTCAACTTTTTTCAATTTTACCCCCGTGGGATATATATTCTACCCACACACATTTGGAACTCTCCTGGGGTTCCCTCACACATATTATTCCCTCATTTAGTGGATATTTTCACAAAAAAGTGAAATTTTCAAAAATCCAGAAAATTGGCTGAAAACGACTAAATATCAAGGACTCATTGGGCAAATCACTCTGGAACTGAAATTGGAACGCTCACTGACCTTTGCCCTATCTGAAAGTCTGATAAACAGCGGAAAAATAACTAAGACAAAAAAAAAATTTTTTAAACTTTTTTCAATTTTACCCTTGTGGGATATATATTCTACCCACACACATTTGGAACTCTCCTGGGTTACCCTCACACATATTATTCCCTCATTTAGTGGATATTTTCACAAAAAAGTGAAATTTTCAAAAATCCAGAAAATTGGCTGAAAACGACTAAATATGAAGGACTCATTTGGCAAATCGCTCTAGAACTGAAATTGGAACGCTCACTGACATTTCCCCTATCTGAAAGTCTGATAAACGCCGGAAAAATGACTAAGTCCAAAAAAAAAATTTTTTCAGCTTTTTTCAATTTTACCCTTGTGGGATATATATTCTACCCACACACATTTGGAACTCTCCTGGGGAACCCTTACACATATTATTCCCTCATTTAGTGGATATTTTTACAAAAAAGAGAAATTTTCAAAAATCCAGAAAATTGGCTGAAAACGACTAAATATCAAGGACTCATTGGGCGAATCGCTCTGGAACTGATATCGGAACACTCACTGACATTTCCCCTATCTGAAAGTCTGATAAATGCCGGAAAAATAACTAAGTCCAAAAAAAAAATTTTTTCAGCTTTTTTCAATTTTACCCCCGTGGGATATATATTCTACCCACACACATTTGGAACTCTCCTGGGGTACCCTCACACATATTATTCCCTCATTTAGTGGATATTTTCACAAAAAAGTGAAATTTTCAAAAATCCAGAAAATTGGCTGAAAACGACTAAATATCAAGGACTCATTTGGCAAATCGCTCTGGAACTGAAATTGGAACGCTCACTGACATTTCCCCTATCTGAAAGTCTGATAAACGCCGGAAAAATGACTAAGTCCAAAAAAAAATTTTTTTCAACTTTTTTCAATTTTACCGCCGTGGGATATATATTCTACCCACACACATTTGGAACTCTCCTGGGGTACCCTCACACATATTATTCCCTCATTTAGTGGATATTTTCGCAAAAAAGTGAAATTTTCAAAAATCCAGAAAATTGGCTGAAAACGACTAAATATCAAGGACTCATTGGGCGAATCGCTCTGGAACTGAAATCGGAACGCTCACTCAAATTTTCCCTATCTGAAAGTCTGATAAACACCGGAAAAAAAACTAAGACAAAAAAAAATTTTTTTCAACTTTTTTCAATTTTACCCTTGTGGGATATATATTCTACCCACACACATTTGGAACTCTCCTGGGGTACCCTCACACATATTATTCCCTCATTTAGTGGATATTTTCACAAAAAAGTGAAATTTTCAAAAATCCAGAAAATTGGCTGAAAACGACTAAACATCAAGGACTCATTGGGCGAATCGCTCTGGAACTGAAATTGGAACGCTCACTGACCTTTGCCCTATCTGAAAGTCTGATAAACGCCGGAAAAATGACTAAGTCCAAAAAAAAAATTTTTTTCAACTTTTTTCAATTTTACCCCCGTGGGATATATATTCTACCCACACACATTTGGAACTCTCCTGGGGTACCCTCACACATATTATTCCCTCATTTAGTGGATATTTTCACAAAAAAGTGAAATTTTCAAAAATCCAGAAAATTGGCTGAAAACGACTAAATATCAAGGACTCATTGGGCAAATCACTCTGGAACTGAAATTGGAACGCTCACTGACCTTTGCCCTATCTGAAAGTCTGATAAACAGCGGAAAAATAACTAAGACAAAAAAAAAAATTTTTAAACTTTTTTCAATTTTACCCTTGTGGGATATATATTCTACCCACACACATTTGGAACTCTCCTGGGTTACCCTCACACATATTATTCCCTCATTTAGTGGATATTTTCACAAAAAAGTGAAATTTTCAAAAATCCAGAAAATTGGCTGAAAACGACTAAATATGAAGGACTCATTTGGCAAATCGCTCTAGAACTGAAATTCGAACGCTCACTGACATTTCCCCTATCTGAAAGTCTGATAAATGCCGGAAAAATAACAAAGTCCAAAAAAAAAATTTTTTCAGCTTTTTTCAATTTTACCCCCGTGGGATATATATTCTACCCACACACATTTGGAACTCTCCTGGGGTGTCCTCACACATATTATTCCCTCATTTAGTGGATATTTTCACAAAAAAGTGAAATTTTCAAAAATCCAGAAAATTGGCTAAAACCGACTAAATATCAAGGACTCATTGGGCGAATCACTCTGGAACTGAAATCGGAACGCTCACTGACATTTCCCCTATCTGAAAGTCTGATAAACGCCGGAAAAATGACTAAGTCCAAAAAAAAATTATTTTCAACATTTTTCAATTTTATCCCCGTGGGATATATATTCTACCCACACACATTTGGAACTTTCCTGGGGTACCCTCACAGATATTATTCCCTCACTTAGTGGATATTTTCACAAAAAAGTGACATTTTCAAAAATCCAGAAAATTGGCTGAAAACGACTAAATATCGAGGACTCATTGGGCAAATCGCTCTGGAACTGAAATCGGAACGCTCACTGACATTTCCCCTGTCTGAAAGTCTGATAAACGCCGGAAAAATAACTAAGTCCCAAAAAAAATTTTTTTCAACTTTTTTAAATTTTACCCCCGTGGGATATATATTTTACCCACACACATTTGGAACTCTCCTGGGGTTCCCTCACACATATTATTCCCTCATTTAGTGGATATTTTCACAAAAAAGTGACATTTTCAAAAATCCAGAAAATTGGCTGAAAACGACTAAATATGAAGGACTCATTTGGCAAAACGCTCTGGAACTGAGATCGGAACACTCACTGACATTTCCCCTATCTGAAAGTCTGATAAATGCCGGAAAAATAACTAAGTCCAAAAAAAAAAATTTTTCAGCTTTTTTCAATTTTACCCTTGTAGGATATATATTCTACCCACACACATTTGGAACTCTCCTGGGGAACCCTCACATATTATTCCCTCATTTAGTGGATATTTTCACAAAAAAGTGAAATTTTCAAAAATCCAGAAAATTGGCTAAAACCGACTAAATATCAAGGACTCATTGGGCGAATCACTCTGGAACTAAAATTGGAACGCTCACTGACATTTCCCCTATCTGAAAGTCTGATAAACGACGGAAAAATGACTAAGTCCAAAAAAAAATTTTTTTCAACATTTTTCAATTTTATCCCCGTGGGATATATATTCTACCCACACACATTTGGAACTTTCCTGGGGTACCCTCACAGATATTATTCCCTCATTTAGTGGATATTTTCACAAAAAAGTGACATTTTCAAAAATCCAGAAAATTGGCTGAAAACGACTAAATATCGAGGACTCATTGGGCAAATCGCTCTGGAACTGAAATCGGAACGCTCACTGACATTTCCCCTGTCTGAAAGTCTGATAAACACCGGAAAAATGACTAAGTCTAAAAAAAAATGTTTTTCAACTTTTTTTAATTTTACCCCCATGGGATATATATTCTACCCACACACATTTGGAACTCTCCTGGGGTACCCTCACACATATTATTCCCTCATTTAGTGGATATTTTCACAAAAAAAGTGAAATTTTCAAAAATCCAGAAAATTGGCTGAAAACGACTAAATATCATGTACTCATTGGGCAAATTGCTCTGGAACTGAAATTGGAACGCTCACTGACTTTTGCCCTATCTGAAAGTCTGATAAACGCCGGAAAAATGACTAAGTCCAAAAAAAAATTTTTTTCAACTTTTTTCAATTTTACCCCCGTGGGATATATATTCTACCCACACACATTTGGAACTTTCCTGGGGTTCCCTCACACATATTATTCCCTCATTTAGTGGATATTTTCACAAAAAAGTGAAATTTTCAAAAATCCAGAAAATTGGCTGAAAACGACTAAATATCAAGGACTCATTGGGCAAATCGCTCTGGAACTGAAATCGGAAGGCTCACTGACCTTTGCCCTATCTGAAAGTCTGATAAACGCCGGAAAAAAAACTAAGTCCCAAAAAAAATTGTTTTCAACTTTTTTAAATTTTACCCCCGTGGGATATATATTCTACCCACACGCATTTGGAACTCTCCTGGGGTTCCCTCACACATATTATTCCCTCATTTAGTGGATATTTTCACAAAAAAGTGAAATTTTCAAAAATCCAGAAAATTGGCTGAAAACGACTAAATATCAAGGACTCATTGGGCGAATCGCTCTGGAACTGAAATCGGAACGCTCACTCAAATTTTCCCTATCTGAAAGTCTGATAAACACCGGAAAAAAAACTAAGACAAAAAAAAATTTTTTTCAACTTTTTTCAATTTTACCCTTGTGGGATATATATTCTACCCACACACATTTGGAACTCTCCTGGGGTACCCTCACACATATTATTCCCTCATTTAGTGGATATTTTCGCAAAAAAGTGAAATTTTCAAAAATCCAGAAAATTGGCTGAAAACGACTAAATATCAAGAACTCATTGGGTGAATCGCTCTGGAACTGAAAGCGGAACGCTCACTGACATTTGCCCTATCTGAAAGTCTGATAAACACCGGAAAAATAACTAAGTCTAAAAAAAAATGTTTTTCAACTTTTTTTAATTTTACCCCCATGGGATATATATTCTACCCACACACATTTGGAACTCTCCTGGGGTACCCTCACACATATTATTCCCTCATTTAGTGGATATTTTCACAAAAAAGTGAAATTTTCAAAAATCCAGAAAATTGGCTGAAAACGACTAAACATCAAGGACTCATTGGGCGAATCGCTCTGGAACTGAAATTGGAACGCTCACTGACCTTTGCCCTATCTGAAAGTCTGATAAACGCCGGAAAAATGACTAAGTCCAAAAAAAAAATTTTTTTCAACTTTTTTCAATTTTACCCCCGTGGGATATATATTCTACCCACACACATTTGGAACTCTCCTGGGGTACCCTCACACATATTATTCCCTCATTTAGTGGATATTTTCACAAAAAAGTGAAATTTTCAAAAATCCAGAAAATTGGCTGAAAACGACTAAATATCAAGGACTCATTGGGCAAATCACTCTGGAACTGAAATTGGAACGCTCACTGACCTTTGCCCTATCTGAAAGTCTGATAAACAGCGGAAAAATAACTAAGACAAAAAAAAAAATTTTTAAACTTTTTTCAATTTTACCCTTGTGGGATATATATTCTACCCACACACATTTGGAACTCTCCTGGGTTACCCTCACACATATTATTCCCTCATTTAGTGGATATTTTCACAAAAAAGTGAAATTTTCAAAAATCCAGAAAATTGGCTGAAAACGACTAAATATGAAGGACTCATTTGGCAAATCGCTCTAGAACTGAAATTCGAACGCTCACTGACATTTCCCCTATCTGAAAGTCTGATAAATGCCGGAAAAATAACAAAGTCCAAAAAAAAAATTTTTTCAGCTTTTTTCAATTTTACCCCCGTGGGATATATATTCTACCCACACACATTTGGAACTCTCCTGGGGTGTCCTCACACATATTATTCCCTCATTTAGTGGATATTTTCACAAAAAAGTGAAATTTTCAAAAATCCAGAAAATTGGCTAAAACCGACTAAATATCAAGGACTCATTGGGCGAATCACTCTGGAACTGAAATCGGAACGCTCACTGACATTTCCCCTATCTGAAAGTCTGATAAACGCCGGAAAAATGACTAAGTCCAAAAAAAAATTATTTTCAACATTTTTCAATTTTATCCCCGTGGGATATATATTCTACCCACACACATTTGGAACTTTCCTGGGGTACCCTCACAGATATTATTCCCTCATTTAGTGGATATTTTCACAAAAAAGTGACATTTTCAAAAATCCAGAAAATTGGCTGAAAACGACTAAATATCGAGGACTCATTGGGCAAATCGCTCTGGAACTGAAATCGGAACGCTCACTGACATTTCCCCTGTCTGAAAGTCTGATAAACGCCGGAAAAATAACTAAGTCCCAAAAAAAATTTTTTTCAACTTTTTTAAATTTTACCCCCGTGGGATATATATTTTACCCACACACATTTGGAACTCTCCTGGGGTTCCCTCACACATATTATTCCCTCATTTAGTGGATATTTTCACAAAAAAGTGACATTTTCAAAAATCCAGAAAATTGGCTGAAAACGACTAAATATGAAGGACTCATTTGGCAAAACGCTCTGGAACTGAGATCGGAACACTCACTGACATTTCCCCTATCTGAAAGTCTGATAAATGCCGGAAAAATAACTAAGTCCAAAAAAAAAAATTTTTCAGCTTTTTTCAATTTTACCCTTGTAGGATATATATTCTACCCACACACATTTGGAACTCTCCTGGGGAACCCTCACATATTATTCCCTCATTTAGTGGATATTTTCACAAAAAAGTGAAATTTTCAAAAATCCAGAAAATTGGCTAAAACCGACTAAATATCAAGGACTCATTGGGCGAATCACTCTGGAACTAAAATTGGAACGCTCACTGACATTTCCCCTATCTGAAAGTCTGATAAACGACGGAAAAATGACTAAGTCCAAAAAAAAATTTTTTTCAACATTTTTCAATTTTATCCCCGTGGGATATATATTCTACCCACACACATTTGGAACTTTCCTGGGGTACCCTCACAGATATTATTCCCTCATTTAGTGGATATTTTCACAAAAAAGTGACATTTTCAAAAATCCAGAAAATTGGCTGAAAACGACTAAATATCGAGGACTCATTGGGCAAATCGCTCTGGAACTGAAATCGGAACGCTCACTGACATTTCCCCTGTCTGAAAGTCTGATAAACACCGGAAAAATGACTAAGTCTAAAAAAAAATGTTTTTCAACTTTTTTTAATTTTACCCCCATGGGATATATATTCTACCCACACACATTTGGAACTCTCCTGGGGTACCCTCACACATATTATTCCCTCATTTAGTGGATATTTTCACAAAAAAAGTGAAATTTTCAAAAATCCAGAAAATTGGCTGAAAACGACTAAATATCATGTACTCATTGGGCAAATTGCTCTGGAACTGAAATTGGAACGCTCACTGACTTTTGCCCTATCTGAAAGTCTGATAAACGCCGGAAAAATGACTAAGTCCAAAAAAAAATTTTTTTCAACTTTTTTCAATTTTACCCCCGTGGGATATATATTCTACCCACACACATTTGGAACTTTCCTGGGGTTCCCTCACACATATTATTCCCTCATTTAGTGGATATTTTCACAAAAAAGTGAAATTTTCAAAAATCCAGAAAATTGGCTGAAAACGACTAAATATCAAGGACTCATTGGGCAAATCGCTCTGGAACTGAAATCGGAAGGCTCACTGACCTTTGCCCTATCTGAAAGTCTGATAAACGCCGGAAAAAAAACTAAGTCCCAAAAAAAATTGTTTTCAACTTTTTTAAATTTTACCCCCGTGGGATATATATTCTACCCACACGCATTTGGAACTCTCCTGGGGTTCCCTCACACATATTATTCCCTCATTTAGTGGATATTTTCACAAAAAAGTGAAATTTTCAAAAATCCAGAAAATTGGCTGAAAACGACTAAATATCAAGGACTCATTGGGCGAATCACTCTGGAACTGAAATTGGAACGCTCACTGACCTTTGCCCTATCTGAAAGTCTGATAAACGCCGGAAAAATGACTAAGTCCCAAAAAAAATTTTTTCAACTTTTTTCAATTTTACCCCCGTGGGATATATATTCTACCCAGACACATTTGGAACTCTCCTGGGGTTCCCTCACACATATTATTCCCTCATTTAGTGGATATTTTCACAAAAAAGTGAAATTTTCAAAAATCCAGAAAATTGGCTGAAAATGACTAAATATCAAGGACTCATTGGGCAAATCGCTCTGGAACTGAAATCGGAACGCTCACTGACCTCTGCCCTATCTGAAAGTCTGATAAACGCCGGAAAAATGACTAAGTCTAAAAAAAAATTTTTTTAAACTTTTTTTAATTTTACCCCCATGAGATGTATATTCTACCCACACACATTTGGAACTCTCCTGGGCTACCCTCACACATATTATTCCCTCATTTAGTGGATATTTTCACAAAAAAGTGAAATTTTCAAAAATCCAGAAAATTTGCTGAAAACGACTAAATATCAAGGACTCATTGGGCGAATCGCTCTGGAACTGAAATTGGAACGCTCACTGACATTTCCCCTATCTGAAAGTCTGATAAACACCGGAAAAATCACTAAGTCTAAAAAAAAAAGATTTCAACTTTTTTTAATTTTACCCCCATGGGATATATAATCTACCCACACACATTTGGAACTCTCCTGGGGTACCCTCACACATATTACTCCCTCATTTAGTGGATATTTTCACAAAAAAGTGAAATTTTCAAAAATCCAGAAAATTGGCTGAAAACGACTAAATATCAAGGACTCATTGGGTGAATCGCTCTGGAACTGAAACTGGAACGCTCACTGACCTTTGCCCTATCTGAAAGTCTGATAAACACCGGAAAAATGACTAAGTCTAAAAAAAAAAGTTTTTCAACTTTTTTTAATTTTACCCCCATGGGATATATATTCTACCCACACACATTTGGAACTCTCCTGGGGTACCTCACACATATTATTCCCTCATTTAGTGGATATTTTCACAAAAAAGTGAAATTTTCAAAAATCCAGAAAATTGGCTGAAAACGACTAAATATCAAGGACTCATTGGGCGAATCGCTCTGGAACTGAAATTGGAATGCTCACTGACCTTTGCCCTATCTGAAAGTCTGACAAACGCCGGAAAAATGACTAAGTCTAAAAAAAAATTTTTTTAAACTTTTTTTAATTTTACCCCCATGAGATGTATATTCTACCCACACACATTTGGAACTCTCCTGGGCTACCCTCACACATATTATTCCCTCATTTAGTGGATATTTTCACAAAAAAGTGAAATTTTCAAAAATCCAGAAAATTTGCTGAAAACGACTAAATATCAAGGACTCATTGGGCGAATCGCTCTGGAACTGAAATTGGAACGCTCACTGACATTTCCCCTATCTGAAAGTCTGATAAACACCGGAAAAATCACTAAGTCTAAAAAAAAAAGATTTCAACTTTTTTTAATTTTACCCCCATGGGATATATATTCTACCCACACACATTTGAAACTCTCCTGGGGTACCCTCACACATATTATTCCCTCATTTAGTGGATATTTTCACAAAAAAGTGAAATTTTCAAAAATCCAGAAAATTGGCTGAAAACGACTAAATATGAAGGACTCATTTGGCAAAACGCTCTGGAACTGAAATTGGAACGCTCACTGACATTTCCCCTATCTGAAAGTCTGATAAACGCCGGAAAAATGACTAAGTCCAAAAAAAAAATTTTTTCAGCTTTTTTCAATTTTACCCTTGTGGGATATATATTCTACCCACACACATTTGGAACTCTCCTGGGGAACCCTCACACATATTATTCCCTCATGTAGTGGATATTTTCACAAAAAAGTGAAATTTTCAAAAATCCAGAAAATTGGCTAAAACCGACTAAATATCAAGGACTCATTGGGCGAATCACTCTGGAACTAAAATTGGAACGCTCACTGACATTTCCCCTCTCTGAAAGTCTGATAAACGACGGAAAAATGACTAAGTCCAAAAAAAATTTTTTTTCAACATTTTTCAATTTTATCCCCGTGGGATATATATTCTACCCACACACATTTGGAACTCTCCTGGGGTTCCCTCACACATATTATTCCCTCATTTAGTGGATATTTTCACAAAAAAGTGAAATTTTCAAAAATCCAGAAAATTGGCTGAAAACGACTAAATATCAAGGACTCATTGGGCAAATCGCTCTGGAACTGAAATCGGAAGGCTCACTGACCTTTGCCCTATCTGAAAGTCTGATAAACGCCGGAAAAATAACTAAGTCCCAAAAAAAATTGTTTTCAACTTTTTTAAATTTTACCCCCGTGGGATATATATTCTACCCACACACATTTGGAACTCTCCTGGGGTTCCCTCACACATATTATTCCCTCATTTAGTGGATATTTTCACAAAAAAGTAAAATTTTCAAAAATCCAGAAAATTGGGTGAAAACGACTAAATATCAAGGACTCATTGGGTGAATCGCTCTGGAACTGAAATCGGAATGCTCACTGACATTTCCCCTATCTAAAAGTCTGATAAACACCGGAAAAATGACTAAGTCTAAAAAAAAATTTTTTTAAACTTTTTTTAATTTTACCCCCATGAGATGTATATTCTACCCACACACATTTGGAACTCTCCTGGGCTACCCTCACACATATTATTCCCTCATTTAGTGGATATTTTCACAAAAAAGTGAAATTTTCAAAAATCCAGAAAATTGGCTGAAAACGACTAAATATCAAGGACTCATTGGGCGAATCACTCTGGAACTGAAATTGGAACGCTCACTGACCTTTGCCCTATCTGAAAGTCTGATAAACGCCGGAAAAATGACAAAGTCCCAAAAAAAATTTTTTCAACTTTTTTCAATTTTACCCCCGTGGGATATATATTCTACCCACACACATTTGGAACTTTCCTGGGGTTCCCTCACACATATTATTCCCTCATTTAGTGGATATTTTCACAAAAAAGTGAAATTTTCAAAAATCCAGAAAATTGGCTGAAAACGACTAAATATCAAGGACTCATTGGGCAAATCGCTCTGGAACTGAAATCGGAAGGCTCACTGACCTTTGCCCTATCTGAAAGTCTGATAAACGCCGGAAAAAAAACTAAGTCCCAAAAAAAATTGTTTTCAACTTTTTTAAATTTTACCCCCGTGGGATATATATTCTACCCACACGCATTTGGAACTCTCCTGGGGTTCCCTCACACATATTATTCCCTCATTTAGTGGATATTTTCACAAAAAAGTGAAATTTTCAAAAATCCAGAAAATTGGCTGAAAACGACTAAATATCAAGGACTCATTGGGCGAATCACTCTGGAACTGAAATCGGAAGGCTCACTGACCTTTGCCCTATCTGAAAGTCTGATAAACGCCGGAAAAAAAACTAAGTCCCAAAAAAAATTGTTTTCAACTTTTTTAAATTTTACCCCCGTGGGATATATATTCTACCCACACGCATTTGGAACTCTCCTGGGGTTCCCTCACACATATTATTCCCTCATTTAGTGGATATTTTCACAAAAAAGTGAAATTTTCAAAAATCCAGAAAATTGGCTGAAAACGACTAAATATCAAGGACTCATTGGGCGAATCACTCTGGAACTGAAATTGGAACGCTCACTGACCTTTGCCCTATCTGAAAGTCTGATAAACGCCGGAAAAATGACTAAGTCCCAAAAAAAATTTTTTCAACTTTTTTCAATTTTACCCCCGTGGGATATATATTCTACCCAGACACATTTGGAACTCTCCTGGGGTTCCCTCACACATATTATTCCCTCATTTAGTGGATATTTTCACAAAAAAGTGAAATTTTCAAAAATCCAGAAAATTGGCTGAAAATGACTAAATATCAAGGACTCATTGGGTGAATCGCTCTGGAACTGAAACTGGAACGCTCACTGACCTTTGCCCTATCTGAAAGTCTGATAAACACCGGAAAAATGACTAAGTCTAAAAAAAAAAGTTTTTCAACTTTTTTTAATTTTACCCCCATGGGATATATATTCTACCCACACACATTTGGAACTCTCCTGGGGTACCTCACACATATTATTCCCTCATTTAGTGGATATTTTCACAAAAAAGTGAAATTTTCAAAAATCCAGAAAATTGGCTGAAAACGACTAAATATCAAGGACTCATTGGGCGAATCGCTCTGGAACTGAAATTGGAATGCTTACTGACCTTTGCCCTATCTGAAAGTCTGACAAACGCCGGAAAAATGACTAAGTCTAAAAAAAATTTTTTTAAACTTTTTTTAATTTTACCCCCATGGATGTATATTCTACCCACACACATTTGGAACTCTCCTGGGCTACCCTCACACATATTATTCCCTCATTTAGTGGATATTTTCACAAAAAAGTGAAATTTTCAAAAATCCAGAAAATTTGCTGAAAACGACTAAATATCAAGGACTCATTGGGCGAATCGCTCTGGAACTGAAATTGGAACGCTCACTGACATTTCCCCTATCTGAAAGTCTGATAAACACCGGAAAAATCACTAAGTCTAAAAAAAAAAGATTTCAACTTTTTTTAATTTTACCCCCATGGGATATATATTCTACCCACACACATTTGAAACTCTCCTGGGGTACCCTCACACATATTATTCCCTCATTTAGTGGATATTTTCACAAAAAAGTGAAATTTTCAAAAATCCAGAAAATTGGCTGAAAACGACTAAATATGAAGGACTCATTTGGCAAAACGCTCTGGAACTGAAATTGGAACGCTCACTGACATTTCCCCTATCTGAAAGTCTGATAAACGCCGGAAAAATGACTAAGTCCAAAAAAAAAATTTTTTCAGCTTTTTTCAATTTTACCCTTGTGGGATATATATTCTACCCACACACATTTGGAACTCTCCTGGGGAACCCTCACACATATTATTCCCTCATGTAGTGGATATTTTCACAAAAAAGTGAAATTTTCAAAAATCCAGAAAATTGGCTAAAACCGACTAAATATCAAGGACTCATTGGGCGAATCACTCTGGAACTAAAATTGGAACGCTCACTGACATTTCCCCTCTCTGAAAGTCTGATAAACGACGGAAAAATGACTAAGTCCAAAAAAAATTTTTTTTCAACATTTTTCAATTTTATCCCCGTGGGATATATATTCTACCCACACACATTTGGAACTTTCCTGGGGTACCCTCACAGATATTATTCCCTCATTTAGTGGATATTTTCACAAAAAAGTGACATTTTCAAAAATCCAGAAAATTGGCTGAAAATGACTAAATATCGAGGACTCATTGGGCAAATCGCTCTGGAACTGAAATCGGAACGCTCACTGACATTTCCCCTGCCTGAAAGTCTGATAAACACCGGAAAAATGACTAAGTCTAAAAAAAAATGTTTTTCAACTTTTTTTAATTTTACCCCCATGGGATATATATTCTACCCACACATATTTGGAACTCTCCTGGGGTTCCCTCACACATATTATTCCCTCATTTAGTGGATATTTTCACAAAAAAGTGAAATTTTCAAAAATCCAGAAAATTGGCTGAAAACGACTAAATATCAAGGACTCATTGGGCAAATCGCTCTGGAACTGAAATCGGAAGGCTCACTGACCTTTGCCCTATCTGAAAGTCTGATAAACGCCGGAAAAATAACTAAGTCCCAAAAAAAATTGTTTTCAACTTTTTTAAATTTTACCCCCGTGGGATATATATTCTACCCACACACATTTGGAACTCTCCTGGGGTTCCCTCACACATATTATTCCCTCATTTAGTGGATATTTTCACAAAAAAGTAAAATTTTCAAAAATCCAGAAAATTGGGTGAAAACGACTAAATATCAAGGACTCATTGGGTGAATCGCTCTGGAACTGAAATCGGAATGCTCACTGACATTTCCCCTATCTAAAAGTCTGATAAACACCGGAAAAATGACTAAGTCTAAAAAAAAATTTTTTTAAACTTTTTTTAATTTTACCCCCATGAGATGTATATTCTACCCACACACATTTGGAACTCTCCTGGGCTACCCTCACACATATTATTCCCTCATTTAGTGGATATTTTCACAAAAAAGTGAAATTTTCAAAAATCCAGAAAATTGGCTGAAAACGACTAAATATCAAGGACTCATTGGGCGAATCACTCTGGAACTGAAATTGGAACGCTCACTGACCTTTGCCCTATCTGAAAGTCTGATAAACGCCGGAAAAATGACAAAGTCCCAAAAAAAATTTTTTCAACTTTTTTCAATTTTACCCCCGTGGGATATATATTCTACCCACACACATTTGGAACTTTCCTGGGGTTCCCTCACACATATTATTCCCTCATTTAGTGGATATTTTCACAAAAAAGTGAAATTTTCAAAAATCCAGAAAATTGGCTGAAAACGACTAAATATCAAGGACTCATTGGGCAAATCGCTCTGGAACTGAAATCGGAAGGCTCACTGACCTTTGCCCTATCTGAAAGTCTGATAAACGCCGGAAAAAAAACTAAGTCCCAAAAAAAATTGTTTTCAACTTTTTTAAATTTTACCCCCGTGGGATATATATTCTACCCACACGCATTTGGAACTCTCCTGGGGTACCCTCACACATATTATTCCCTCATTTAGTGGATATTTTCACAAAAAAGTGAAATTTTCAAAAATCCAGAAAATTGGCTGAAAACGACTAAATATCAAGGACTCATTGGGCGAATCACTCTGGAACTGAAATTGGAACGCTCACTGACCTTTGCCCTATCTGAAAGTCTGATAAACGCCGGAAAAATGACTAAGTCCCAAAAAAAATTTTTTCAACTTTTTTCAATTTTACCCCCGTGGGATATATATTCTACCCAGACACATTTGGAACTCTCCTGGGGTTCCCTCACACATATTATTCCCTCATTTAGTGGATATTTTCACAAAAAAGTGAAATTTTCAAAAATCCAGAAAATTGGCTGAAAATGACTAAATATCAAGGACTCATTGGGCGAATCGCTCTGGAACTGAAATTGGAACGCTCACTGACATTTCCCCTATCTGAAAGTCTGATAAACACCGGAAAAATCACTAAGTCTAAAAAAAAAAGATTTCAACTTTTTTTAATTTTACCCCCATGGGATATATAATCTACCCACACACATTTGGAACTCTCCTGGGGTACCCTCACACATATTATTCCCTCATTTAGTGGATATTTTCACAAAAAAGTGAAATTTTCAAAAATCCAGAAAATTGGCTGAAAACGACTAAATATCAAGGACTCATTGGGTGAATCGCTCTGGAACTGAAACTGGAACGCTCACTGACCTTTGCCCTATCTGAAAGTCTGATAAACACCGGAAAAATGACTAAGTCTAAAAAAAAAAGTTTTTCAACTTTTTTTAATTTTACCCCCATGGGATATATATTCTACCCACACACATTTGGAACTCTCCTGGGGTACCTCACACATATTATTCCCTCATTTAGTGGATATTTTCACAAAAAAGTGAAATTTTCAAAAATCCAGAAAATTGGCTGAAAACGACTAAATATCAAGGACTCATTGGGCGAATCGCTCTGGAACTGAAATTGGAATGCTCACTGACCTTTGCCCTATCTGAAAGTCTGACAAACGCCGGAAAAATGACTAAGTCTAAAAAAAAATTTTTTTAAACTTTTTTTAATTTTACCCCCATGAGATGTATATTCTACCCACACACATTTGGAACTCTCCTGGGCTACCCTCACACATATTATTCCCTCATTTAGTGGATATTTTCACAAAAAAGTGAAATTTTCAAAAATCCAGAAAATTTGCTGAAAACGACTAAATATCAAGGACTCATTGGGCGAATCGCTCTGGAACTGAAATTGGAACGCTCACTGACATTTCCCCTATCTGAAAGTCTGATAAACACCGGAAAAATCACTAAGTCTAAAAAAAAAAGATTTCAACTTTTTTTAATTTTACCCCCATGGGATATATATTCTACCCACACACATTTGAAACTCTCCTGGGGTACCCTCACACATATTATTCCCTCATTTAGTGGATATTTTCACAAAAAAGTGAAATTTTCAAAAATCCAGAAAATTGGCTGAAAACGACTAAATATGAAGGACTCATTTGGCAAAACGCTCTGGAACTGAAATTGGAACGCTCACTGACATTTCCCCTATCTGAAAGTCTGATAAACGCCGGAAAAATGACTAAGTCCAAAAAAAAAATTTTTTCAGCTTTTTTCAATTTTACCCTTGTGGGATATATATTCTACCCACACACATTTGGAACTCTCCTGGGGTACCCTCACAGATATTATTCCCTCATTTAGTGGATATTTTCACAAAAAAGTGACATTTTCAAAAATCCAGAAAATTGGCTGAAAACGACTAAATATCGAGGACTCATTGGGCAAATCGCTCTGGAACTGAAATCGGAACGCTCACTGACATTTCCCCTGCCTGAAAGTCTGATAAACACCGGAAAAATGACTAAGTCTAAAAAAAAATGTTTTTCAACTTTTTTTAATTTTACCCCCATGGGATATATATTCTACCCACACACATTTGGAACTCTCCTGGGGTTCCCTCACACATATTATTCCCTCATTTAGTGGATATTTTCACAAAAAAGTGAAATTTTCAAAAATCCAGAAAATTGGCTGAAAACGACTAAATATCAAGGACTCATTGGGCAAATCGCTCTGGAACTGAAATCGGAAGGCTCACTGACGTTTGCCCTATCTGAAAGTCTGATAAACGCCGGAAAAATAACTAAGTCCCAAAAAAAATTGTTTTCAACTTTTTTAAATTTTACCCCCGTGGGATATATATTCTACCCACACACATTTGGAACTCTCCTGGGGTTCCCTCACACATATTATTCCCTCATTTAGTGGATATTTTCACAAAAAAGTAAAATTTTCAAAAATCCAGAAAATTGGGTGAAAACGACTAAATATCAAGGACTCATTGGGTGAATCGCTCTGGAACTGAAATCGGAATGCTCACTGACATTTCCCCTATCTAAAAGTCTGATAAACACCGGAAAAATGACTAAGTCTAAAAAAAAATTTTTTTAAACTTTTTTTAATTTTACCCCCATGAGATGTATATTCTACCCACACACATTTGGAACTCTCCTGGGCTACCCTCACACATATTATTCCCTCATTTAGTGGATATTTTCACAAAAAAGTGAAATTTTCAAAAATCCAGAAAATTGGCTGAAAACGACTAAATATCAAGGACTCATTGGGCGAATCACTCTGGAACTGAAATTGGAACGCTCACTGACCTTTGCCCTATCTGAAAGTCTGATAAACGCCGGAAAAATGACAAAGTCCCAAAAAAAATTTTTTCAACTTTTTTCAATTTTACCCCCGTGGGATATATATTCTACCCAGACACATTTGGAACTCACCTGGGGTTCCCTCACACATATTATTCCCTCATTTAGTGGATATTTTCACAAAAAAGGGAAATTTTCAAAAATCCAGAAAATTGGCTGAAAATGACTAAATATCAAGGACTCATTGGGCAAATCGCTCTGGAACTGAAATCGGAACGCTCACTGACCTCTGCCCTATCTGAAAGTCTGATAAACGCCGGAAAAATGACTAAGTCTAAAAAAACATTTTTTTAAACTTTTTTTAATTTTACCCCCATGAGATGTATATTCTACCCACACACATTTGGAACTCTCCTGGGCTACCCTCACACATATTATTCCCTCATTTAGTGGATATTTTCATAAAAAAGTGAAATTTTCAAAAATCCAGAAAATTTGCTGAAAACGACTAAATATCAAGGACTCATTGGGCGAATCGCTCTGGAACTGAAATCGGAACGCTCACTGACATTTCCCCTATCTGAAAGTCTGATAAACGTCGGAAAAATGACTAAGTCCAAAAAAAATTTTTTTTAAACTTTTTTCAATTTTACCCCTGTGGGATATATATTCTACCCACACACATTTGGAACTCTCCTGGGGTACCCTCAGACATATTATTCCCTCATTTAGTGGATATTTTCACAAAAAAGTGAAATTTTCAAAAATCCAGAAATTTGGCTGAAAACGACTAAATATCAAGGACTCATTGGGCGAATCGCTCAGGAACTGAAATTGGAATGCTCACTGACCTTTGCCCTATCTGAAAGTCTGATAAACGCCGGAAAAATGACTAAGTCCAAAAAAAAAATTTTTTCGACTTTTTTCAATTTTACCCCCGTGGGATATATATTCTACCCACACACATTTGGAACTCTCCTGGGGTTCCCTCACACATATTATTCCCTCATTTAGTGGATATTTTCACAAAAAAGTGAAATTTTCAAAAATCCAGAAAATTGGCTGAAAACGACTAAATATCAAGGACTCATTGGGTGAATCGCTCTAGAACTGAAATCGGAACACTCACTGACATTTCCCCTATCTGAAAGTCTGATAAACACCGGAAAAATCACTAAGTCTAAAAAAAAAAGTTTTTCAACTTTTTTTAATTTTACCCCCATGGGATATATATTCTACCCACACACATTTGGAACTCTCCTGGGGTACCCTCACACATATTATTCCCTCATTTAGTGGATATTTTCACAAAAAAGTGAAATTTTCAAAAATCCAGAAAATTGGCTGAAAACGACTAAATATCAAGGACTCATTGGGCGAATCGCTCAGGAACTGAAATCGGAACGCTCACTGACCTTTGCCCTATCTGAAAGTCTGACAAACGCCGGAAAAATGACTAAGTCCAAAAAAAAATTTTTTTCAACTTTTTTCAATTTTACCCCCGTGGGATATATATTCTACCCACACACATTTGGAACTCTCCTGGGGTACCCTCACACATATTATTCAATCATTTAGTGGATATTTTCACAAAAAAGTGAAATTTTCAAAAATCCAGAAAATTGGCTGAAAACGACTAAATATCAAGGACTCATTGGGCGAATCGCTCAGGAACTGAAATCGGAACGCTCACTGACCTTTGCCCTATCTGAAAGTCTGACAAACGCCGGAAAAATGACTAAGTCCAAAAAAAAATTTTTTTCAACTTTTTTCAATTTTACCCCCGTGGGATATATATTCTACCCACACACATTTGGAACTCTCCTGGGGTACCCTCACACATATTATTCCCTCATTTAGTGGATATTTTCATAAAAAAGTGAACTTTTCAAAAATCCAGAAAATTGGCTGAAAACGACTAAATATCAAGGACTCATTGGGCGAATCGCTCTGGAACTGAAATTGGAACGCTCACTGACCTTTGCCCTATCTGAAAGTCTGATAAACACCGGAAAAATGACTAAGTCTAAAAAAAAAAGTTTTTCAGCTTTTTTTAATTTTACCCCCATGGGATATATATTCTACCCACACACATTTGGAACTCTCCTGGGGTACCCTCACACATATTATTCCCTCATTTAGTGGATATTTTCACAAAAAAGTGAAATTTTCAAAAATCCAGAAAATTGTCTGAAAACGACTAAATATCAAGGACTCATTGGGCGAATCGCTCTGGAACTGAAATTGGAACGCTCACTGACCTTTGCCCTATCTGAAAGTCTGATAAACGCCGGAAAAATGACTAAGTCCAAAAAAAAATTTTTTTCAACTTTTTTCAATTTTACCCCCGTGGGATATATATTCTACCCACACACATTTGGAACTCTCCTGGGGTACCCTCACACATATTATTCAATTATTTAGTGGATATTTTCACAGAAAAGTGAAATTTTCAAAAATCCAGAAAATTGGCTGAAAACGACTAAATATCAAGGACTCATAGGGCAAATCGCTCTGGAACTGAAATCGGAAGGCCCACTGACATTTCCCCTGTCTGAAAGTGTGATAAATGCAGGAAAAATGACTAAGTCTAAAAACAAATTTTTTTCAACTTTTTTTAATTTTACCCCCATGGGATATATATTCTACCCAAACACATTTGGAACTCTCCTGGGGTACCCTCACACATATTATTCCCTCATTTAGTGGATATTTTTACAAAAAAGTGAAATTTTCAAAAATCCAGAAAATTGGCTGTAAACGACTAAATGTCAAGGACTCATTGGGCAAATCGCTCTGGAACTGAAATCGGAATGCTCACTGACCTTTGCCCTATCTGAAAGTCTGATAAACGCCGGAAAAATGACTAAGTCCAAAAAACATTTTTTTTCAACTTTTTTCAATTTTACCCCCGTGGGATATATATTCTACCCAGACACATTTGGAACTCACCTGGGGTTCCCTCACACATATTATTCCCCTCATTTAGTGGATATTTTCACAAAAAAGGGAAATTTTCAAAAATCCAGAAAATTGGCTGAAAATGACTAAATATCAAGGACTCATTGGGCAAATCGCTCTGGAACTGAAATCGGAACGCTCACTGACCTCTGCCCTATCTGAAAGTCTGATAAACGCCGGAAAAATGACTAAGTCTAAAAAAACATTTTTTTAAACTTTTTTTAATTTTACCCCCATGAGATGTATATTCTACCCACACACATTTGGAACTCTCCTGGGCTACCCTCACACATATTATTCCCTCATTTAGTGGATATTTTCACAAAAAAGTGAAATTTTCAAAAATCCAGAAAATTGTCTGAAAACGACTAAATATCAAGGACTCATTGGGCGAATCGCTCTGGAACTGAAATTGGAACGCTCACTGACCTTTGCCCTATCTGAAAGTCTGATAAATGCAGGAAAAATGACTAAGTCTAAAAACAAATTTTTTTAAACTTTTTTCAATTTTACCCCCGTGGGATATATATTCTACCCACACACATTTGGAACTTTCCTGGGGTACCCTCACACATATTATTCCCTCATTTAGTGGATATTTTCACAAAAAAGTGAAATTTTCAAAAATCCAGAAATTTGGCTGAAAACGACTAAATATCAAGGACTCATTGGGCGAATCGCTCAGGAACTGAAATTGGAATGCTCACTGACCTTTGCCCTATCTGAAAGTCTGATAAACGCCGGAAAAATGACTAAGTCCAAAAAAAAAATTTTTTCGACTTTTTTCAATTTTACCCCCGTGGGATATATATTCTACCCACACACATTTGGAACTCTCCTGGGGTTCCCTCACACATATTATTCCCTCATTTAGTGGATATTTTCACAAAAAAGTGAAATTTTCAAAAATCCAGAAAATTGGCTGAAAACGACTAAATATCAAGGACTCATTGGGTGAATCGCTCTAGAACTGAAATCGGAACGCTCACTGACATTTCCCCTATCTGAAAGTCTGATAAACACCGGAAAAATCACTAAGTCTAAAAAAAAAAGTTTTTCAACTTTTTTTAATTTTACCCCCATGGGATATACATTCTACCCACACACATTTGGAACTCTCCTGGGGTACCCTCACACATATTATTCCCTCATTTAGTGGATATTTTCATAAAAAATTGAAATTTTCAAAAATCCAGAAAATTGGCTGAAAACGACTAAATATCAAGGACTCATTGGGCGAATCGCTCTGGAACTGAAATTGGAATGCTCACTGACCTTTGCCCTATCTGAAAGTCTGATAAACACCGGAAAAATGACTAAGTCTAAAAAAAAAAGTTTTTCAACTTTTTTTAATTTTACCCCCATGGGATATATATTCTACCCACACACATTTGGATCTCTCCTGGGGTACCCTCACACATATTATTCCCTCATTTAGTGGATATTTTCACAAAAAAGTGAAATTTTCAAAAATCCAGAAAATTGGCTGAAAACGACTAAATATCAAGGACTCATAGGGCAAATCGCTCTGGAACTGAAATCGGAAGGCTCACTGACATTTCCCCTGTCTGAAAGTCTGATAAATGCAGGAAAAATGACTAAGTCTAAAAACAAATTTTTTTCAACTTTTTTAATTTTACCCCCATTGGATATATATTCTACCCAAACACATTTGGAACTCTCCTGGGGTACCCTCACACATATTATTCAATCATTTAGTGGATATTTTCACAAAAAAGTGAAATTTTCAAAAATCCAGAAAATTGGCTGAAAACGACTAAATATCAAGGATTCATTGGGCAAATCGCTCTGGAACTGAAATCGGAAGGCTCACTGACATTTCCCCTGTCTGAAAGTCTGATAAATGCAGGAAAAATGACTAAGTCTAAAAACAAATTTTTTTCAACTTTTTTTAATTTTACCCCCATGGGATATATATTCTACCCACACACATTTGGAACTCTCCTGGGGTACCCTCACACATATTATTCCCTCATTTAGTGGATATTTTTACAAAAAAGTGACATTTTCAAAAATCCAGAAAATTGGCTGAAAACGACTAAATGTCAAGGACTCATTGGGCAAATCGCTCTGGAACTGAAATCGGAATGCTCACTGACCTTTGCCCTATCTGAAAGTCTGATAAACGCCGGAAAAATGACTAAGTCCAAAAAACATTTTTTTTCAACTTTTTTCAATTTTACCCCCGTGGGATATATATTCTACCCACACACATTTGGAACTCTCCTGGGGTACCCTCACATATATTATTCCCTCATTTAGTGGATATTTTCACAAAAAAGTGAAATTTTCAAAAATCCAGAAAATTGGCTGAAAACGACTAAATATCAAGGACTCATTGGGTGAATCGCTCTAGAACTGAAATTGGAACGCTCACTGACCTTTGCCCTATCTGAAAGTCTGATAAACGCCGGAAAAATGACTAAGTCCAAAAAAAAATTTTTTTCAACTTTTTTCAATTTTACCCCCGTGGGATATATATTCTACCCACACACATTTGGAACTCTCCTGGGGTACCCTCACACATATTATTCAATTATTTAGTGGATATTTTCACAAAAAAGTGAAATTTTCAAAAATCCAGAAAATTGGCTGAAAACGACTAAATATCAAGGACTCATAGGGCAAATCGCTCTGGAACTGAAATTGGAAGGCTCACTGACATTTCCCCTGTCTGAAAGTGTGATAAATGCAGGAAAAATGACTAAGTCTAAAAACAAATTTTTTTCAACTTTTTTTAATTTTACCCCCATGGGATATATATTCTACCCAAACACATTTGGAACTCTCCTGGGGTACCCTCACACATATTATTCCCTCATTTAGTGGATATTTTCATAAAAAAGTGAAATTTGCAAAAATCCAGAAAATTGGCTGAAAACGACTAAATATCAAGGACTCATTGGGTGAATCGCTCTGGAACTGAAATTGGAACGCTCACTGACCTTTGCCCTATCTGAAAGTCTGATAAACACCGGAAAAATGACTAAGTCTAAAAAAAAAAGTTTTTCAACTTTTTTTAATTTTACCCCCATGGGATATATATTCTACCCACACACATTTGGAACTCTCCTGGGGTACCCTCACACATATTATTCCCTCATTTAGTGGATATTTTCACAAAAAAGTGAAATTTTCAAAAATCCAGAAAATTGGCTGAAAACGACTAAATATCAAGGACTCATTGGGCAAATCGCTCTGGAACTGAAATCGTAAGGCTCACTGACATTTCCCCTGTCTGAAAGTCTGATAAATGCAGGAAAAATGACAAAGTCTAAAAACAAATTTTTTTAAACTTTTTTCAATTTTACCCCCGTGGGATATATATTCTACCCACACACATTTGGAACTTTCCTGGGGTACCCTCACACATATTATTCCCTCATTTAGTGGATATTTTCACAAAAAAGTGAAATTTTCAAAAATCCAGAAAATTGGCTGAAAACGACTAAATATCAAGGACTCATTGGGTGAATCGCTCTAGAACTGAAATCGGAACGCTCACTGACATTTCCCCTATCTGAAAGTCTGATAAACACCGGAAAAATCACTAAGTCTAAAAAAAAAAGTTTTTCAACTTTTTTTAATTTTACCCCCATGGGATATATATTCTACCCACACACATTTGGAACTCTCCTGGGGTACCCTCACACATATAATTCCCTCATTTAGTGGATATTTTCATAAAAAAGTGAAATTTTCAAAAATCCAGAAAATTGTCTGAAAACCACTAAATATCAAGGACTCATTGGGCGAATCGCTCTGGAACTGAAATTGGAACGCTCACTGACCTTTGCCCTATCTGAAAGTCTGATAAACGCCGGAAAAATGACTAAGTCCAAAAAAAATTTTTTTTCAACTTTTTTCAATTTTACCCCCGTGGGATATATATTCTACCCACACACATTTGGAACTTTCCTGGGGTACCCTCACACATATTATTCCCTCATTTAGTGGATATTTTCACAAAAAAGTGAAATTTTCAAAAATCCAGAAAATTGGCTGAAAACGACTAAATATCAAGGACTCATTGGGCGAATGGCTCTGGAACTGAAATTGGAACGCTCACTGACCTTTGCCCTATCTGAAAGTCTGATAAACGCCGGAAAAATGACTAAGTCCAAAAAAAAATTTTTTTCAACTTTTTTCAATTTTACCCCCGTGGGATATATATTCTACCCACACACATTTGGAACTCTCCTGGGGTACCCTCACACATATTATTCAATTATTTAGTGGATATTTTCACAAAAAAGTGAAATTTTCAAAAATCCAGAAAATTGGCTGAAAACGACTAAATATCAAGGACTCATAGGGCAAATCGCTCTGGAACTGAAATTGGAAGGCTCACTGACATTTCCCCTGTCTGAAAGTGTGATAAATGCAGGAAAAATGACTAAGTCTAAAAACAAATTTTTTTCAACTTTTTTTAATTTTACCCCCATGGGATATATATTCTACCCACACACATTTGGAACTCTCCTGGGGTACCCTCACACATATTATTCCCTCATTTAGTGGATATTTTCACAAAAAAGTGAAATTTTCAAAAATCCAGAAAATTGGCTGAAAACGACTAAATATCAAGGACTCATTGGGCAAATCGCTCTGGAACTGAAATCGTAAGGCTCACTGACATTTCCCCTGTCTGAAAGTCTGATAAATGCAGGAAAAATGACAAAGTCTAAAAACAAATTTTTTTAAACTTTTTTCAATTTTACCCCCGTGGGATATATATTCTACCCACACACATTTGGAACTTTCCTGGGGTACCCTCACACATATTATTCCCTCATTTAGTGGATATTTTCACAAAAAAGTGAAATTTTCAAAAATCCAGAAAATTGGCTGAAAACGACTAAATATCAAGGACTCATTGGGTGAATCGCTCTAGAACTGAAATCGGAACGCTCACTGACATTTCCCCTATCTGAAAGTCTGATAAACACCGGAAAAATGACTAAGTCTAAAAAAAAAAGTTTTTCAACTTTTTTTAATTTTACCCCCATGGGATATATATTCTACCCACACACATTTGGAACTCTCCTGGGGTACCCTCACACATATAATTCCCTCATTTAGTGGATATTTTCATAAAAAAGTGAAATTTTCAAAAATCCAGAAAATTGTCTGAAAACCACTAAATATCAAGGACTCATTGGGCGAATCGCTCTGGAACTGAAATTGGAACGCTCACTGACCTTTGCCCTATCTGAAAGTCTGATAAACGCCGGAAAAATGACTAAGTCCAAAAAAAAATTTTTTTCAACTTTTTTCAATTTTACCCCCGTGGGATATATATTCTACCCACACACATTTGGAACTCTCCTGGGGTACCCTCACACATATTATTCAATTATTTAGTGGATATTTTCACAAAAAAGTGAAATTTTCAAAAATCCAGAAAATTGGCTGAAAACGACTAAATATCAAGGACTCATAGGGCAAATCGCTCTGGAACTGAAATTGGAAGGCTCACTGACATTTCCCCTGTCTGAAAGTGTGATAAATGCAGGAAAAATGACTAAGTCTAAAAACAAATTTTTTTCAACTTTTTTTAATTTTACCCCCATGGGATATATATTCTACCCAAACACATTTGGAACTCTCCTGGGGTACCCTCACACATATTATTCCCTCATTTAGTGGATATTTTCATAAAAAAGTGAAATTTGCAAAAATCCAGAAAATTGACTGAAAACGACTAAATATCAAGGACTCATTGGGTGAATCGCTCTGGAACTGAAATTGGAACGCTCACTGACCTTTGCCCTATCTGAAAGTCTGATAAACACCGGAAAAATGACTAAGTCTAAAAAAAAAAGTTTTTCAACTTTTTTTAATTTTACCCCCATGGGATATATATTCTACCCACACACATTTGGAACTCTCCTGGGGTACCCTCACACATATTATTCCCTCATTTAGTGGATATTTTCACAAAAAAGTGAAATTTTCAAAAATCCAGAAAATTGGCTGAAAACGACTAAATATCAAGGACTCATTGGGCAAATCGCTCTGGAACTGAAATCGTAAGGCTCACTGACATTTCCCCTGTCTGAAAGTCTGATAAATGCAGGAAAAATGACAAAGTCTAAAAACAAATTTTTTTAAACTTTTTTCAATTTTACCCCCGTGGGATATATATTCTACCCACACACATTTGGAACTTTCCTGGGGTACCCTCACACATATTATTCCCTCATTTAGTGGATATTTTCACAAAAAAGTGAAATTTTCAAAAATCCAGAAAATTGGCTGAAAACGACTAAATATCAAGGACTCATTGGGTGAATCGCTCTAGAACTGAAATCGGAACGCTCACTGACATTTCCCCTATCTGAAAGTCTGATAAACACCGGAAAAATCACTAAGTCTAAAAAAAAAAGTTTTTCAACTTTTTTTAATTTTACCCCCATGGGATATATATTCTACCCACACACATTTGGAACTCTCCTGGGGTACCCTCACACATATAATTCCCTCATTTAGTGGATATTTTCATAAAAAAGTGAAATTTTCAAAAATCCTGAAAATTGGCTGAAAACGACTAAATATCAAGGACTCATTGGGCGAATCGCTCTGGAACTGAAATTGGAATGCTCACTGACCTTTGCCCTATCTGAAAGTCTGATAAACACCGGAAAAATGACTAAGTCTAAAAAAAAAAGTTTTTCAACTTTTTTTAATTTTACCCCCATGGGATATATATTCTACCCACACACATTTGGAACTCTCCTGGGGTACCCTCACACATATTATTCCCTCATTTAGTGGATATTTTCACAAAAAAGTGAAATTTTCAAAAATCCAGAAAATTGTCTGAAAACCACTAAATATCAAGGACTCATTGGGCGAATCGCTCTGGAACTGAAATTGGAACGCTCACTGACCTTTGCCCTATCTGAAAGTCTGATAAACGCCGGAAAAATGACTAAGTCCAAAAAAAAATTTTTTTCAACTTTTTTCAATTTTACCCCCGTGGGATATATATTCTACCCACACACATTTGGAACTCTCCTGGGGTACCCTCACACATATTATTCAATTATTTAGTGGATATTTTCACAAAAAAGTGAAATTTTCAAAAATCCAGAAAATTGGCTGAAAACGACTAAATATCAAGGACTCATAGGGCAAATCGCTCTGGAACTGAAATCGGAAGGCTCACTGACATTTCCCCTGTCTGAAAGTGTGATAAATGCAGGAAAAATGACTAAGTCTAAAAACAAATTTTTTTCAACTTTTTTTAATTTTACCCCCATGGGATATATATTCTACCCAAACACATTTGGAACTCTCCTGGGGTACCCTCACAAATATTATTCCCTCATTTAGTGGATATTTTTACAAAAAAGTGAAATTTTCAAAAATCCAGAAAATTGGCTGAAAACGACTAAATGTCAAGGACTCAATGGGCAAATCGCTCTGGAACTGAAATCGGAATGCTCACTGACCTTTGCCCTATCTGAAAGTCTGATAAACGCCGGAAAAATGACTAAGTCCAAAAAACATTTTTTTTCAACTTTTTTCAATTTTACCCCCGTGGGATATATATTCTACCCACACACATTTGGAACTCTCCTGGGGTTCCCTCACACATATTATTCCCTCATTTAGTGGATATTATCACAAAAAAGTGAAATTTTCAAAAATCCACAAAATTGGCTGAAAACGACTAAATATCAAGGACTCATTGGGCGAATCGCTCTGGAACTGAAATTGGAATGCTCACTGACCTTTGCCCTATCTGAAAGTCTGATAAACGCCGGAAAAATGACTAAGTCCAAAAAATATTTTTTTTCAACTTTTTTCAATTTTACCCCCGTGGGATATATATTCTACCCACACACATTTGGAACTCTCCTGGGGTACCCTCACATATATTATTCCCTCATTTAGTGGATATTTTCACAAAAAAGTGAAATTTTCAAAAATCCAGAAAATTGGCTGAAAACGACTAAATATCAAGGACTCATTGGGCGAATCGCTCTTGAACTGAAATTGGAATGCTCACTGACCTTTGCCCTATCTGAAAGTCTGATAAACACCGGAAAAATGACTAAGTCTAAAAACAAATTTTTTCAACTTTTTTTAATTTTACCCCCATGGGATATATATTCTACCCACACACATTTGGAACTCTCCTGGGGTACCCTCACACATATTATTCCCTCATTTAGTGGATATTTTCACAAAAAAGTGAAATTTTCAAAAATCCAGAAAATTGGCTGAAAACGACTAAATATCAAGGACTCATTGGGCGAATCGCTCTGGAACTGAAATTGTAACGCTCACTGACCTTTGCCCTATCTGAAAGTCTGATAAACGTCGGAAAAATGACTAAGTCCAAAAAAAAATTTTTTTCAACTTTTTTCAATTTTACCCCCGTGGGATATATATTCTACCCACACACATTTGGAACTCTCCTGGGGTACCCTCACACATATTATTCCCTCATTTAGTGGATATTTTCGCAAAAAAGTGAAATTTTCAAAAATCCAGAAAATTGGCTGAAAACGACTAAATATCAAGGACTCATTGGGTGAATCGCTCTGGAACTGAAATCGGAATGCTCACTGACATTTCCCCTATCTGAAAGTCTGATAAACACCGGAAAAATCACTAAGTCTAAAAAAAAAAGTTTTTCAACTTTTTTTAATT